>NC_091441.1:68720361-69320361 GCF_964237555.1 Oryctolagus cuniculus
CTTCTGGGAGAGATACAAGCTCTCAAGTCCAGCGAAAAAGGTTCCATTACAGCCTGCTGACCAACAATACCATGCTTTACCTTTAAGATGTTGATCCTTGGATTTGAGATTCTGAATAAAAATGAAATCAAAAGTCCTTAGACACTGGACAGTGATCCAAATCAAGGCACTCGACTTTATTTTCAACATAATCTTCTGAAGATACCTGCTGACCCAAAACCCCTGGATCAGACAGACATGGCAACATGAGGCAGACAGCTCCCATCCAAAATATCAGGAAGTCTCTCAAATCCCTGGAACCTTTACTTGCTGTGCATTCTTTGCGTGCTTGCATTCTTTATAACCCTAGTAACTGACTTTCGTCTTTGCAGTTTTAAGGTCTTGGCTTTCTGATGGATATGTTGTCTCTCTTAACTATGGGACTTATGTTACCCTATTCTTTTTCTAAAGATGTATTTGAAAGGCAGAGTTACATAGAGAGAAGGAGAGAGAGAGAGAGAAATCCATCTTCCATCTGCTGGTTTGCTCCCCAAATGGTTGCAAGAGCCATGGCTAGGCCAGACCAAAGCCAGAAGCCTGGAACTCCATCTGGGTCTCCCGCATGGGTGGCAGGGTTCCAAGCCTTTGAGTCATCTTCTACTGCTTTCCCAGGCACATTAGAAGGAGTTAGATCAAAAGTGGAGAAGCCAGAATTCAAATCAGCACTCATACGGGATGCCAGCATTATAGGTGGTAGCTTAATCCACTGTGCCACAATGCTGGCCTCCAATGCCCTATTCTTGATACTGATTTTTGTACCCCTCCTCACTCCCTAAGGTGAGTACAATATTTGATTATAAATCAACTATGATTTACCTTAAAAATGTCATTGAGGCCTGCGCCGCGGTTCAATAGGCTAATACTCCGCCTGCAGCGCCGGCACACCGGGTTCTAGTCCCGGTCAGGGCACTCGATTCTGTCCCGGTTGCCCCTCTTCCAGGACAGCTCTCTGCTGTGGCCAGGGAGTGCAGTGGAGGATGGCCCAAGTGCTTGGGCCCTGCACCTGCATGGGAGACCAAGAGAAGCACCTGGCTCCTGGCTTCAGATCAGCACGGTTTGCCGGCCGCAGCAGCCATTGGGGGCTGAACCAACGGTAAAGGAAGACCCTTCTAAACTCTCTCTCTTTCTCACTGTCCACTCTGCCTGTCAAAAAATAAAAAATAAAAAAAATGTCATTAAACCATCTGTTGGGTTCGGGTCCACTTTCATTTGGGCAGTAGTCACTTTCTTTTGATTGCTACCAATTTTCCTTTGGGTAATACGTAATTCTCACCTCACAACTAGGAAGAGAGATTTCTTTTATAAGAGCCCACTTTTATAACCATGTTTTCATATAAATAGAGCTGAATAAGAAACTAAGAAATTAGTACACAACTGGAAGATGCTTCATTTTTATAAACCCTATGAGGAAGATTCACAACTGAAACACAAGTTCACTCTCTTCCACCATAGTTGTACTGGCTGATCTTTAAATTCCATCAGCTGGTGCAACATGCTTTAACCTCGTAGGATCTCTTGGGTACTCCCCAGTGACTATTTTAGGATTTTCAGATTGAAAGCTCTTTGTTACCACTTGCAAATCAAAGAAGGACTTGCTTTCTTGGTAAACTGATGCCTACTTTCAGAATAGTTCCAAATATCACTTTAGGTACATTTTAGCCTACCAGTTTATACTCTCAGAAAAATATATATCTCTTTATACAAATTAATTTGGGCTGATATTGTGGCATAGCAGGTAAAGCCACCACCTGCAATGCCAGCATCCCACATGGATGCCAATTTATGTCCCAGCTGCTCCACTTCCCATCCAGCTCCTTGCTGATGGCCTGGGAAAAGCAGCAGAAGATTGTCCAAGTGCTTGGGCTCCTATGGGAGACCTGGAAGAAGCTCCTGGCTCCTGGCTCTGGCCTGGCCATTGCAATCATCTGAACTGGTGGATGGAAAATCAGTTTCTGCCCCACCCTGAAAATCTAACTTTTGGATAAATAGATAAATATTCAAAAAATTAATTCATGAAGAAGAAAATCCAGTTCTCCATCTGTGAACTTAATCATATTCTTGGGATGCTTCTTTCCTTGCTCACATCTCATGTGAAGCTTTAAAGCTGGCCTAACAGGTGTGAAAAATCCTTTATGTTACAGTTCCAAGAACTCCAGGGTGACTAGACAATAATGCCACCGAGACTATAAAGCTTACAGAAAATGTCATGAGATCAATAAACAGTGGTTTGGAAAGAGCTGCCTGGTCGTTACAGCTCCCATGTGGACCATGTGCCAATTTATGGAAGAAAATTGCACTTAATTCCTACAGACTTTTTTTAAGGTTTATTTTTTATTTATTTGAAAGACAGTTACAGAGAGAGGTAGAGACAGAGAGAAAGGTCTTACATCCACTGGTTTACTCCCCAGATGGACGTGATGGCCGGAGCTGAGCCAATCTGAAGCCAGGAGCTGGAGCTTCTTCCGGGTCTCCCACATTGGTTCAGGGCCCCAAGCACTTAGGCCATCTTCCACTGCTTTCCCAGGCCATAGCATGGAGCTGGATCAGAAGTGGAACAGCCAGGACTTGAACTGGTACCCATATGGGATGCCGGCACTGCAGGCCAGGACTTTAATCCACTGTGTCTCAGTGCCAGCCCCCAATCCCTACAGACTTTTCCAGAAACTTTAATGTTCCTACAGAGATCTGAAAACACTAGAAATTACAAAACCAGACAACTGTCTGATATTCCTAAGTCTGCTACTACAGGCTTCAGAGATTGAAGGTGGGATATGTTTTCTGATTTAATTTGGCTATTTGTGGTACCTATCTTGAAAGTGTGATACACACTCTGATTTTGATCCTTCTTTTAGCCTCCACATGATTTGCAGTGCACAGATGTATGATCCCCAGGTCTAAAATTCTGTTATTCGGCCACTAACTCACCAAATGACAGTTCAACAGAACATACAAAAAGTTACAAAGTTTGTTGTTGGCCGGCGCCGCGGCTCAATAGGCTAATCCTCCACCTAGCAGCGCCGACACACCGGGTTCTAGTCCTGGTCGGGGCACCGGATTCTTTCCCGGTTGCCCTCCAGGCCAGCTCTCTGCTGTGGCCTGGGAAGGCAGTGGAGGATGGCCCAAGTGCTTGGGCCCTGCACCCCATGGGAGACCAGGAGAAGCACCTGGCTCCTGCCTTCGGATCAGCGCGGTGCACCGGCCGCAGCGTGCCAGCCATGGCAGCCATTGGAGGGTGAACCAATGGCAAAAGGAAGACCTTTCTCTCTGTCTCTCTCTCTCACTATCCACTCTGCCTGTCAAAAAAAAAAAAAAAAAAAAAAAAGTTTGTTGTCATTCAACTGACCTTCAACATAGTTACAGCTGCTTTGATCAGCAGTGTAGATCTTGAGCTGTCACCACCTAAGATCACAGTCTTGGCTTAAGTATGATCTTACAGTCTTGCCAAAAGATGGGGCTCACCTGTAGAAATTAAAAAAATATATATAATAGGAGAACATACTGTACAGAGACCATAACTTGCAAAACACAAACAATACAAAACCACATCTTAAACCACAAACCACCTCAACTCAATCTGCTTTGGCAATACAGAGAGGCCAAAGGAACAGCAATAACAGGTAGCTGGAGTACATACAGGGGAATAATGCATGCTGGTCACTCATTAGCAGCAAGAGAAACAGCTCAGAGAAGTCCCAGCATGACCCATGTGCCCTGCAGGGATGTTGCCCAAAAGAATGTTGTCTGCTCCAACGAAACCTCTCTCTAATGTACTATCAGAAAGTTCAGAAGGAACCAAACAATACAAAGAATGTGAGAATGAACAATTCAGGCAGAAGAGACAAGCTGTGTGGGAACTTTAGTGGAGGAGGAGTGGTGCTCACTGGGAGCTTCAAAGGCATGAGGTAGGAAGGAAGTGGCCTCAAACGAGGCTGGAGGTGAAGCAGGAAGTTGCCATCCTAATTCACATTTCTAAACTAATCAAGATAATGTCATGTTTTCACTCCTGCTGCTGAGACAGGAACCAAGCAAATGCCCCTGCTTGCGTTGCTCAATCCTCTATCTTTTTTCTCCTTGCCTGTCCTCCACTTGAGGAGCTGCGTGTTAAAGCTGAGGTTCATACTGACATTTTTCAGGTGGTCTTGTCTGGATGTCTCCTAACGATACCTGGCCATGCTCTGTGTCTTCTTGGCTTCTCATTTTACATGAATGGGAAAGATCTTCAGGAAAGGTACAGAGTCTCCTTTCCTTCCCCCTGTGTTTCCTGAAAGGTTAACAGCTTAAAAACCAAATGTGTGAGGATGCCATAAAGCTCCAACGGCCAAAGACACCGAGTAGGTGGTCTACAGATATGACATAACCTGCCTACTGTCACGCTGAACACAGTCATCTCTGCATGAATGTTTTTACCCGATTACACTGTACTTGTAAACCCTACGAGCCATCTTCTAGCAAGGAAAAAAATTTAAGCTCAAAGTTTGGAAATAGTGAATCAACAAGAAAACAGTATACTTAAGGAGTGGGGGTTGTGGGGTTCTCAATAATCATAAAACCTTTGCATTGATTCCATTGCATGATATGTCAAAAGTTCTGCTGTGAAGTCTGTGTGGCCTGTGAAATGATATCATGGAGGAAACTGGACCCTTACCTTTTACTGCGTTAAGGAATACATGAAAGGCTTCAAAGCCTAGGCAGGAGATTTGTTGACTTTGGCCATATGGTTAAGTAAGGAAACTTTGTCCAGGAAATCTGTAACTTCTCAGCTCAAGAACTTAGAATTCTCTCTCTCTCCCAGTGCTTCACCAGCTGCTGTATTCTTATTGATGCAGCTAAACACTTGAGCTTGCTGCAACTTTACCTGCTCAGGAGGAGAAAAATTACTGATTTCTCCAAGAAATCATGTTTAAACATCAAACTCTCTACTGCTACAGGAACAATCTGACCTGCAGCGGTGACCCTGACGTCACCAAATACAAGATTGGCTCTGCTTTATAGGTACTTGGAAGATTTCACTTAGCAAAAGTACTCCTGCTATGGGCTCCAGGAAAAGCCATGCCCAATTCAGGGAGACAAGTGTCTTCATGGGTCATGCCAAAACTTTCCATCAATTTCTCAAGTGGTTGTATGTCCCCCTGCCATGATCAGACAGCCCCATTAACCAAAAGGTCAAGATAAGAAGTTTCCTTCATAATTTAAAAAAAAAAAATTATTTGAAAGGCAGAGTTACAGAGCAGCAGAGGCAGAGAGAGCGAGGTCTTCCATCTGCAGGTACACTCCCCAAATGGCCACAACAGCTGGAGCTGCACCGATCTGAAGCCAGGAGCCATGTGTTTCTTCTGGGTCTCCCACGCGGATTCAGGGGCCCAAGCACTTGGGTCATCTTCCACTGCTTCCCCAGGCCATAGCGTAGAGCTGGATCAGGAGTGGAGCAGCCAGGACTCAAACTGGTGCCCATCTGGGATGCCAGCACTGCAGGTGGTGGCATTACCTGCTAAGCCATAGCATGATCCTCCCCCTTTGTAATTCTTGACCAAGAACTCTTTCTCAACCTTTTCTATCCCATCTGTTACTCACCAGCTAATGTACAACTGTGACTAGCCTCCTTCAGCAGCCAAAGTCATAATCAACCTGTCACATGATCATTGAAGGACATAAGGCTTCTCCTCTTACATGGCATAGACATGCAAACATGAACAAGCTGCTGGTCTATTCTGGAGACAATGGTTACTGCCAATAAGTAAAGAGGATTGAAAAGAAGCAAGAAGAACATAAAACTCTGAGTTCCAACAGGTCAGCTGGTCTCCTTACCTTTTCATTTGCTCTGTGAATTTGGGCTACATTTTACTCAAACAATCTGAGTCCTTCAAGCAGATGTATTGTATGACATTTTTAGTCTTACCCACTGGTAACATTGTTTGAAACTACATAGTATGCCATTATCAATGTTGGAAGCTCCATAGCTAATCCAAGATATCTTTGACAAGATAGCCATTGTGAAAGCACAGAGCATTTTGACTTCTTAAAAAAAAAAAAAAAAAGACTGTCCCCTAACAACAAAGAAGAGTAGAAAATTCAGAAGTTTCCTGCTTCAATCTCATTTTTATTATAATTAAATATCTTATAACACTCTATAGAATTGGAGATTTATATTTCATATGTATTGAGCTCTAGAACTAAGTTGCCTCATTCAAGGTTCTTTCACTCATCAGCTGTGTGATTTTTTTCAGTATTAACTTTCTCTAAGGTTCATATTCCTCTAAATGAAATGAGCATAATCTTTCAATAGGTTTTATTTATTTATTTATTTTTGACAGGCAGAGTGGACAGTGAGAGAGAGAGACAGAGAGAGAAAGGTCTTCCTTTACCGTTGGTTCACCCTCCAATGGCTGCTGCGGCCGATGCGCTGCGGCCAGCGCACCGCACTGATCCGAACCAGGAGCCAGGTGCTTCTCCTGGTCTCCCATGCAGGTGCAGGGCCCAAGCATTTGGGCCATCCTCCACTGCACTCCCTGGCCACAGCAGAGAGCTGGCCTGGAAGAGGGGCAACCGGGACAGAATCCGGCGCCCCGACCGGGACTAGAACCCAGGGTGCCGGCGCCGCAGGATTGGAGGATTAGCCTATTGAGCCACGGCACCGGCCTTTTGATAGGTTTTAAATGGGATAATATATGTAAATGATTTAACTCGATATCTGGGATGTCATGTTCTCAATGAGTGCTAACTGCTGGCAGTGGAAGGAGAGTGAAATCAATGGCATCATTTTGTGGAAAACTTTCATCCAAATCCAAGGTTTTTCCGAGAAATCATCCAGGAGTCAGTCCAGTACCCAAACCAAAAAGTCCCTGGGGACAATAAAGACAGAAGAGATTTCCACTTTAAGTGTGTCACATTGAAACATACTTTCCTACCTCTGCTTTCACTAAAATAGCTTTTTAAAAGGGCAAAACTCATTAAGATTGAAATAGAGAATGACACCTGATGAGAACAATAACAAATGCTGAGATGAAAAGCAAATGGCAAGTGATTTAGCAAAACAAAGAAAGCTAAAACCTACTATTTACAGAAGACAGACATCAGCAAGTAAAATCATACCAGAGGAAAAACCTGAAATTAAAAGCATCAAATAACTTTGAAGATAAAATTGAAGGTACACAACAAAGGAGTGCTGTCACCCAGTGCCACCTACTACAACCAGGCAGAATACAAGAGATTTACTCTCTGCAAAAAATGAAGGGTAGGGGTTTTGAATCCCAGAATTCCAAGTACAGAAGATAAGGACACAGTGAAGAACTAAACGCAGAAGCATATTTTAATGGGGAAAAATGAGATCAATAACCTACTTTGCTTACTCAAAACTCAAAATATTGGCCTCAATCTTGTGACCCACAAACAAGACTGTAGGATTCTCTCAGAGAAATTCAAAGTCACAAAAGACTAGCAGATGCTGATGCTGCAGGTCTCTCAAAGAGAGACCTCCATCAATAATTCCATATCAATTGCTCCATTTAATCAACCACACACACAGTTTCCAATCAGCCTTTTTTGCCTGACTCTTCTA
The DNA here is from genome assembly GCF_964237555.1 of Oryctolagus cuniculus. Lineage (NCBI taxonomy): Eukaryota > Metazoa > Chordata > Mammalia > Lagomorpha > Leporidae > Oryctolagus > Oryctolagus cuniculus. The sequence continues at coordinate 68,727,956 of NC_091441.1, forward strand.
TAGGAATGGACAGATATACATTGAGACATTCATTATCAGTCAACTTTGACTCAGTGATGCTCTGGTAACAAGGGTGAAAAATTGGAATCATTTACAAACATAAATGTGTGGACTTCTGGCTTCTGGTGCAACAAATAAAGAGCATGAAAATCATCACTCCTATCATCAAAAGAAGGAAAAAGCTGAAAATCAACAAGTCTTCAGGGCTCCATCAGATAACTGAGATCTCAGGGCAAGCCCGCCCCAAAAGCACGACATACAAGAAGGCAGATGAACAGCATCTCAGCTTACCAAGAGCAGAAGTCCGGAGCAGCAGCTAGCCACAGAACTCATTTATGGAGTCAGAAAACCAAAGTGGAACTGAGAGCCTGGAGACTAGGTGGAGACAAGCTGGAGTGCTAAACACTCGAGGAGGAATGGGCTCTTAGGGAAGCTCTACTTTCATTAATTTTACTTCTAGTTATCCTACCACGTTCTCAAAGTAAAGATCAGACAAAAATTTCCCCTTGTTTCCAGCTAGGTGGTGGTAAAATTAGGCATTTTGAAATGCACTCCAGGCCGGCGCCGTGGCTCACTAGGCTAATCCTCCGCCTTGCGGCGCCAGCACACCGGGTTCTAGTCCCGGTTGGGGCGCCGGATTCTGTCCCGGTCGCCCCTCTTCCAGGCCAGCTCTCTGCTGTGGCCAGGGAGTGCAGTGGAGGATGGCCCAGGTGCTTGGGCCCTGCACCCCATGGGAGACCAGGAGAAGCACCTGGCTCCTGCCATCGGATCAGCGCGGTGCGGCAGCCATTGGAGGGTGAACCAACGGCAAAGGAAGACCTTTCTCTCTGTCTCTCTCTCTCACTATCCACTCTGTCAAAAAAAAAAAAGAAAAAAAGAAAAAGAAAAAAAGAAATGCACTCCAAATAATCTGTTCATCTCAGCAAGGATTACCCTCAAGAGAACCCATTTCACTAGTGCCTGACCAATTGGGGTTCTATCATCACCTAACAGACTTGAATGAAGGGGAATATTCAACTCCAGTCCCCTCTAACCTTCTCAGCTCACCTAAAGAGGGCTGGGGAAGAAAACTGAGACGTGCTTAGGAAGGCCACAGCCTCACTAGATGACTGAGACCCTTTCCCTTTCTCCATGCCCTACCACCATACCAGCTGGACTCCCATGCAGTAACAGAAGATTCAACTGCAAGAATTGCATGTCTCAGACGTTATTTAAAAAAGAAGACTCTAGGGGAACCGAAGGTCAACAGGAAAGACCAAAACAAGGAAACGAAAAGATGTTTGAGCCTCTGACACCTACCGATACAGCAAACAACAAACATAGCCTGACTCCTAGCCAGATAAGCATACAACTTCACTCCAAAGACCTCTTTACCTTAGTTCCTTTCACCCAGCAAATGTTTGCCTTTCAATAAAAAAGTACAAGTCAGACCAAAACACATATGCCCTTAACAAAATTAACATAATTTGAAGAGCTAGAGCATCAGAGACAGATATGGCAGGCATTTTAGAATTATCAGACCAAAAATTTAAAACAGCTATGACAATACATTTAGAGCCATAAAGGAAAAAGTAGAGCAATAGTGGGGCTGGCACTGTGGTACAGTAGGTTAAAGCCACAGCCTGTAGCACCGCCATTCCAAATGGGCACCAGTTGCAAACCCGGCTGCTCCACTTCCAATCCAGTTCCCTGCTATGGCCTGGGAAAGCAGTAGAAGATGGCCCGAGTCCTTGGGCCCTTGCACACGTGTGGGAGACCTGGAAGAAGCTCCTGGCTCCTGGCTTCAGATAGGCTCAGCTCCAGCCGTTCCAGCCATTTGGGGATTGAACCAGTGGATAGAAGACCTCTCTCTCTCCCTCCCTCTCTCTCTCTCTCTCTCTCTCTCTCCCTCTCTGTAACTCTTACAAACAAAATAAATCTTTTTTTAAAAAAATTGTGGGGAAATAGCCAAGAGAAAGTAGGTCAAGTAATCAGAGATGGAAACTCTTAAAAGAAAATGTCAAAAATAATAAACACTGTATAAAAAATTAAGAATGACCCCAATGGGATCATTAATATACCAGATATGTCAAGGAAAGAATTAGTGAGCTAGTTAACAGAAACTTCCAAAACTGAAATACAAATAAAAATAAATATAGATTAGAATATCCAGGAACTGTGGGACAATTATAACAGATTTAACATACATGTAGTGGGAATATCAGAAGGAGAAGAAAAAGAGAAAGGAACAAAAGAAATAGTAATAATGGCTGAGAATTTTTGCAGAATTAAAGACAGACACCAAACCACAAATCCAGAAAACCTGGAGACTGCAAATCAGAATACATACTTAAAAATCTGGGCCGGCGCCGTGGCTCAATAGGCTAATCCTCCACCTTGCGGCGCCGGCACACCGGGTTCTAGTCCCGGTTGGGGCGCCGGATTCTGTCCCGGTCGCCCCTCTTCCAGGCCAGCTCTCTGCTATGGCCAGGGAGTGCAGTGGAGGATGGCCCAGGTGCTTGGGCCCTGCACCCCATGGGAGACCAGGAAAAGCACCTGGCTCCTGGCTCCTGCCAGGATCAGCGCGGTGCGCCGGCTGCAGCGGCGGCCATTGGAGGGTGAACCAACGGCAAAAGGAAGACCTTTCTCTCTGTCTCTCTCTCTCACTGTCCACTCTGCCTGTCAAAAAAAAAAATAAATAAATAAATAAAAAATAAATAAATAAATAAAAATCTACGCTGACACAGGGCCGGTGCTATGGCACAGCGGGTTAAAGCCCTGGTCTAAAGTGCCAGCATCCCATATGGGCTCCAGTAGTCTCAGCTGCTCCTCTTCTGATCCAGCTCTCTGCTATGGCCTGGGAAAGCAGTAGACGATGGCCCAAGTCCTTGGGCCCCTGCACCCACGTAGGAGACCAGAAGAAGCTCCTGGCTCCTGGCTTCGGACTGGCATAGCGCCGGCCATGGCAGCCATTTGGGGAATGAACCAACGGAAAAAGGAAGACCTTTCTCTCTGTCTGTCTCTCTCACTGTCTATAACTCTACCTGTCAAATAAATCAATTAAAAAAAGAAAATTGGGGGACAGTGATGGCATGGCACAGGGGAAAGACAAATTAAACCCAAAGTCAGCAGAAGAAAAGAAATACAATTTAGGGCAGAAATCAAAGTGATTGAAAATAGTGCATTCATTTCTAAAAATTAGCAAAACAAAAATTGTGCTCCTTGAAGAATTCAATAAAACTGATACTTCTTAGCCAAGTAATCTAAGAAAAGAGAAGACACAAATGTCTAACTTCAGAAATTAAAGAGGGGACATCATTACCAATCCCAACAAATTACAAGGATAATAATAATGAAGAGTGAACAATTCTCTGCCCCAAAATTTAACCCAGATAAAATGGACTGATTGCTTGAAAGATGTAATCTAGTAGAATCCACACAAGAAACAAAAATAAATGACCTTAAAAGGACTATATCTGGGGGGGGCGCCATGGCTCACTAGGCTAATCCTCTGCCTTGCGGCGCCAGCACACCAGGTTTTTGTCCCGGTAGGGGCACTGGATTCTGTCCCGGTTGCCCCTCTTCCAGGCCAGCTCTCTGCTGTGGCCAGGGAGTGCAGTGGAGGATGGCCCAAGTGCTTGGGCCCTGCACCCCATGGGAGACCAGGAGAAGTACCTGACTCCTGCCATAGGATCAGCGTGGTGCGCTGGCCACAGTGCGCCGGCCGTGGCGGCCATTGGAGGGTGAACCAACGGCAAAGGAAGACCTTTCTCTCCGTCTCTCTCTCTCTCTCACTGTCCACTCTGCCTGTCAAAAAAAAAAAAAAAAAAAAAAAAAAAAAAGACTATATCTGTAAAGAAAACTGAATTAATAGTTAATAACTTTCCAAATCAGAAATCACTGTGTCTTTCACAGAATTCTATTCAACATTGAAGGTAGAAATCACACACCAGTTCTCTACAATCCCTTTCAAAAACTGGAAGCAGAGCAAACACTTCCGAAGTCATTTTGTGAGACCACCATTACCTAATATCCAAACCAGCCAAACACATCGTAAGAAAGGAAAACTATAGACAAGTATCTCTCCTGAACAGAGATGCAAAATTTTCAGCAAACTATTAGCAGTAGAATAACCTACCAGAAGCAGGAAACAACCAAACATAAGTGGAGAATGAGCTACAACGTTCCTGTGAAGGAAGGAGAGAATGCCATCTGCCTCCCCACTCTGCCACCATCAGTGCAAGTCCAGAGACAGTAACAAAGTACACAAGACAGCCATATGCGTAAAAACACCTCTTTTAAATGTGTTGAAACAATAAAAAAAAAAACCTTTGGGAACACCTACCACCCATTCAAGATGATCTAAAAAAGGGAAAAGCCACAATATCTATCTATTATCACTTGCTGAAAAGGAAATGCAAGCAGCAGCGAAGGAACCTAGAGAACTCCACCAATTCATGCAACACCCTGTGTGCAGCGAGTCCCAGACACCTTGAACTAACACTGCATCTCCACAGCAGGCTAAGAGGAAACAGTCAACAAATCTTACACTGACACAGGACAATGGACATGCTTATAATAAAATCAACAGGTTTTGAAAATGAAAATAGCAAATGGAATCTGACAACATATGAAAAGAATTGTATGACATGACCAAAAGGATAGTGAAAGCTCTTGGGACAAAATTAAGGGGAAAGTGAACCATGCCATAACACACAATCATAAAATTAGGGGATTTTGGTCCCCCAAAATCTGAAAATATTCTCAGAGGAAAAACTGATCAAGAATGAGAATTGACCCCCACTTCTCAATAAAAACAATCTAGAAAATAATGGCACAATGCAAACTTCTAAGGGAAAATTTTATCCCCAAATTAGAATTTTAAAGCTCTCCCAACTGTCAATCCTAAGAAAGGCAGAGTAAGTTTGCAAACGTACAATTTCGAAGAGTTTACCTACCATGCAACAGTTACCATGAAAGTTGGGGGAGAGGGCTCCGTGTTATGAGAGTAAACAGCGCGCCAGGCATAGCGGCCATTTGGGGGGTGAACCAACAGAAGGAAGACCTTTCTCTCTGTCTCTCTAACTCTGCCTGTCCAAAAAAAAAGAAGAAGAAGAAGAACAGAACTTCCCAGGGCCACTTTGAACATTTGCCATTGCCTTCTGAAGCTGAACACATTTGTGTTTTGAGAGCCAGGAATTTCTCGGCTACATATACACCTTGAGCAATTCTTACACAAGTTAGCAGGAAGAAAGGCACAGAAAACTTCCTAGGAACTTTATATGACTAGCAGGAGAAAACAGAACAGGACATTTTGGCACAACCAGGAGAAAATGTAAATAAAAGCATTGTCACACAAGGGAACATTCTATAGCAGTGGAAACAAACTCCTGCTACACGCTTCAGCAGGAATAAAGCGCCACATTATGTTAATGTTAAATGAAAAACACAGAATTTAAAAACATTAAAAACTAAAATTTATTGGTTAGTGATACAAAGGCAAATGGTAAAATCAAACATCACATTGGCCAGCACGTACTAGAAAGATCAGGTTACCCATGGCCTTGTCCTATCTTGCTGATCACTGCCCAGGGCCTTTTGGTTGTTAGATGTACTGAATATTACCATCTCCTCCTATCCCCCACCCCCACCAAAAAAGTAAAAAGGTTGAGGAAATATAATCACAAAATTCAACTCCTTCCCATTCCAGGATAGGAACAGGATGTGGGAAATAAAAACTTAAAAGTTGAAGTTATTGGTAAGGTCTATTTCCCATACATATGTTTATAGATTTCCATTTTTTTCCTTTTACTCTACGTGTTCGTGTGTGTGTGTGTGTGTGTGTGTGTGTGTGTGCCTGTGCACTCTCCTTTTTTGGGGGGTTGGGGAAAGAGGAGAGTTGGCTTTCATTTTGTGTAAATAGAGATATGTATAACCACACACTCCTCTGTTTACACATTTCATAGGGTAGCCCAGCTCTAAGATGGCCCCAATGGCCTGTGTCCTGCCATCCATGTCCATGGGTCGTCCCTGCCCATAATAAGCAGAATGAGCAATCACTGCAGAGAGGACAGTGTTTGATATCCAAGCCAGGTCAAGGGCATAAAGGCAAGTTCTTGCTCCTTCTGAGAGAAAGCAGTTGCCGTGCTATGAGACACCGCAAGCTGCCCTGTGGAGAAGACAACAGTCAGCAACAACTCACCAGCAGCATGAGCGAGACAGCTAGAAACTGGACTGCAGGTCCCAGGCAAGCCTTCCAAGGACTTCAGCTCCAGCTGACATGTGAGCTGCCCCTTCAGGGGAGACCCTGCAGTGGGACCACCAGGCTAAGTCATTTCCTAGAATGCCCTGACCTTTAGAAAATGGATGAGCAGAATACACGGTTGTTATCATTCTAAAGCATCCAAGTTTTGAGGTAATTTGATGAGCAGCAGTAACCAACAGAGTTTGGAAATGTCAACTGGGGTGCTACTGCAACAAAAACCTAAAAGCTGAACAAAGCTGTAGATTTGGCAAAGACACTGGAAGGACTTGAGGAGTGTTCCCGGAAGACTAAAAGGACTCGGAAGAGACTGTTAGCAAATGCTCAGTGACAATGACAAGGTTTCCAGCCAGGGATTAAAGAGGATTGGGGCCTATGTGACTGGAAATTGAGTGTCTCTCACAGTGACACAGTTGACCACACTGTCATCTACCGAAGGCATAGGGTAGAAAGTGTACCCAAAGTACAAGGCAATATGGCCAAACTGGAAGGTGCACCTGACTTTGTTTCTTGGAGTTCACACTAAGATGCGCCTGGACAGAGGTAAGCTAAAGAAGGGACTGTGGCAGGAAAGAGCCAGGAATGGCCTTCTGCATTCCCAGGTTGTCCCAGTGGCAAAGGGAGCTTAGGTTAAGATGAGACTTCTGACAAAGATCATAGTTGAGGCCTTTTCCAAAAACGTACATATTCTCAAAATGAAACCCAGAGCAAGTCTACAAAGCCCTTTGTCCCCATGATAAAAAACTGCTGCACTAAACAGTAGGGCTTCTTAAGTATTTAAAAGGATATTATCACCTTTTCAGTAGTCTCAGTGGCAGCCTAAGGTAGAGAAAGACTTATTTTGGAGAGACTTGTAGGTGTGACTTTCATTCAACAGTATAAGCCCATTAAGACAGGATACCCACATACTTTCAACTTGGACTGAAGGAGCAGAGAGTGCGCCAAATAAAAAGTGGCTTTTGAACCCGCAGTAATCCAAAGACAGGATGGCTGGGAAACTCTTCAGTTGCAATCACGGGTTCCAAGGAAGGATGTGTCACAGTGAAAGTAAGATGGGGAGGCAGGGCCAGGAGGCAGGCAGGAGCAGGACTGCATCCTGTAGGAGTAACCCTCCAAATGGGCCCGGCTGCCTTACAGAGCAACCTTGGAACAACGCGACTCGGAAGTGGATCGCATCCCACCCGCTCTCCATTTGGACACCCTGGGCCTGTTCCACCATGGAGTGTAGGCCTGTGGGAAGGAAACAACTTGTATCTGTAGTTCTTAGCTCCTTATATTGGAAAGAACTAGATCCAAGTAGCCTCAGTGACACCCAGGCCAGAGAGATAAGGAGACCCTGGACCTACCACAGTAAGGCTTTCACAGAATGAGACTTTCAAGGTCTTGAGCAGAGATGTTTTGTGAGGAGGACATGAGTCCTCTGGGGCCCCAGGGCAGATTGTGGTAGCCAGTCAGCAAGACGCCCTCTGCTGTTCCTCACCTCCTAGTATTAACACACTTGTGTACACCTGCACAGGGCTTGTGTATGCAATCAATGAGATATTACAGAAATCACAGGGTACAACATCCCATGCTAGGTAACAGAGGACATTTTAGCCCGCCCTTTAGCTCTCTTGGATCACCTTTCTTGGGAAATCCAATGGCTCCACGGAGAGTCCCATGTGGCAGGGATCCAAGGGCTCCTGCCAGTAGTCAGCCCCAGTGTGCCAATCATGTGAGTGAGACATCTCTAAAATGTGGCTTTAGGCATCTAATTGCTGGGGTAACTTGTTATGCTGAAATGCGGCAATAGAGTGCTTCAATGACAAAGACTTTAAGACATAGGAGAAGCTGTGGCGTTAGCTCTGGCAGTGGCAAGAGCTGGATAGTCCACCCAATACAAAGTTTTCAGTAACTGCAGTGTTGGTTGGGGTCTTGACTGCCACTCCATGAGCAACTTCCAGCTACAACAGTCCCAAGTTGCTCATTTATCATTAGCATAAGATGATAAACGAGCTACTATCATTTAAATCCACTGAGTGGCCGGCGCCGTGGATTGCTAGGCTAATCCTCCACCTTGCGGCGCCGGCACACCGGGTTCTAGTCCCGGTCGGGGCGCCGGATTCTGTCCTAGTTGCCCCTCTTCCAGGCCAGCTCTCTGCTGTGGCCAGGGAGTGCAGTGGAGGATGGCCCAAGTCCTTGGGCCCTGCACCCCATGGGAGACCAGGAGAAGTACCTGGCTCCTGGCATCAGATCAGCGCGGTGCGCTAGCCGCAGCGCGCCAGCCGCGGCGGCCATTGGAGGGTGAACCAACGGCAAAGGAAGACCTTTCTCTCTGTCTCTCTCTCTCACTGTCCACTCTGCCTGTCAAAAAAAAAAAAAAAATCCACTGAGTGTTGGGGTAATTTTTTATGCAGCAATAAGTGATACACTTTATAATAAAAAATTTTACAAAAGAAACAAATATACTGAAACCAAAATGAATTAAGAGAACACATTAAAGAATTTATAACAGAAAAGTGGCATGCAGTTGGAGACAACTGGTTATTTTCCACAAATGGGTTCACCCTGTGCTTAGTATTCAGAGCCTATTTCACTCTTAACATTTATATAATTTTTTCAGGGAAACAGAAATATGCCTTTTTCATGTTTTTTTAAAAAAGATATTTTTAAATTAATGGCTACTGAAATGTTAATCATGTGTGGTTTTCAAATGGAAACATTAGGAGTTCCAGTGAAAGAAAAGTATGGCGCAGATGACACCACAAGCAAAAGAGATGAAAATATAATTTCTGTTCATTTATTCTAAAAACATATCAAAATAATTGCATCTTGAAACAGTTTCTTGAGCTACCCTCATGCCTGCCACCGTGACAGAACTGATCTCATTTTCCCACATGTCCCAGATTTTACTCAAATGCATATAAGCCTGACCTGCCTAACAGTTTTACTCTTTGTTCACTTAACATCACATCTCTGTGGTTATTCCGACTTTATTTTCATCATGATTGTGAGTTACCATAGTCTCTTTCAAGTTTCTTGCAAAATTGATGAATGTTTCACTGGTCATATGTGGCTTCTCCCTGTCCTGCCCCATAATGTCTCAGAGATACTCTGAGTCCTCCCACACTCTGAGCTATGGGGGATGAGTATTTGAACCTGACACTTTATGTTGCCACAGGCCCTGTTCAATTAAATGAGCTCTTGGCAGTGATTTCTGAGGACGAATAACATCTACTCCCTCCACCCCCCGACCTGGAGCCTCTCATGGGTGCACACAGGCTGGTTTCATTCAGTGAGGTGGCAGGTCCTACTCCTAGTGAAAGGAGCCAAGAGCCACCATAAAAAAAAGGGGGCTCCTGAGACAAACCGTTCCAGAGACGGCCTTGGGAAATGGGGAGTAAACCGGTTCACAGAGAAAGCAGTCAGCTACTAACCAGAGATACACAGAACACCTGCCTTGTAGATAAGCCCCTTCCCTACGCTTGCTCAAGGTTAACAAAGAAAGCTGCAAGGCACGTAGCAACCTATTCCTCTCTCCTAGAAACCCCCTCCCCTAATGTATCCCTTTGACCTAGTACTTTTCCACCGACATTACCACTTTTAGACTGCCATACAAGGCCCGCTACTGAAAATTATCCAATGAACTTACACCAGCCTATAATATGTTAATTTTGTGGTTTTGCCCTTTAAAAGCTGTGTGAGATAGCTGCTCGGGGCTCCTCTCGCTTGCTTGCTGCTTGCAGCAGTAGAGGGCCCATTTGTACAAATGAAATAAATTACCTCCTGTTCTATTGCATCGTCTGGTCCGGAGTCTGTGTTTCTGGGGTCGTCACAAGAGGACACCGCTTTTGGGGTCCTATATATGGGGGCTCGTCCGGGATTTGGGGGACCCCAGACTCCCACACTCCATCGGCCAGACGGAGGTAAGTTTGCTTATTTGTGTATTATTGTAACTGTGGTTTGTACTGTTTGTTCTTGTCTGCCAGGACGACGTGGAATCCGTCCTGGGGCGCCTGTACAGGCTCAGTACTGACTGGACCAAAGGGGAGACAGACGTGTTGTGAGGCCCCTGGTCCAACCCTGGAGGACGCTCCAGTGGTGGTCTGGGAAGGAGGGAAAGAGAGTGTTTCCCTTCTTCAAAGGGAGAGCCTGGCCAAACGGCCGCTCCCTTCTGAAATTCTGGTTTTGGTTTTGTCTCGGTCTGTTGCTGCGCGGCTTGTGATTTCAGACGTGTCCTGAGACCCCTGGTTCAACCCTGGAGAATGTTCCAGTGGTGGTCTGGGAAGGAGGGAAAGAGGGAATTTCCTTTCTTCCAGGGGAGAGCCTGGCCAGACTGCCGCTCCCTTCTGATAGTTTCGGTTTTGTCTCGGTCTGTTGCCACGCAGCTTGTGATTTGTGTTCTGTGTGTCGCTGTTTTTGTTGTCCTTTATCTCTTACTGTCTCCCCCATCTGTTTTTATTGTTGTGTTTGATTGCTAGATGTATACTTGTATGAAAAATGTGTATTGTATTCTTATAATGTGTTAATTATGTCTACCTCTCAATGCAACTCTAGGGCCAAATGTAAGGACAAATTTTTGGGCTGGAGAGGCTTGTACCTAGATTTGGCTCTGGTAACCAAGAAACTTTGCTGCCGAATGACCTTCTCCTGCTCCTTGGGAGCCTGGCCAGTTCCCGGGGAGGAGGATAAAGGAATGTTTTCTGATAAACAGGTGGGCATGCTTCATGTCTCGGCTCTCTGGCCAAGACCCGAGATGGGACGCACTGCTTGCCTAAAATCTTGGCAATGAGCCACCCTTGTCCTTGGAGGCTTTAAGGGGGAGCCGGAGCAAGCCTCTGCTGCTGCTGTTTCATTTCGGGGGGAACACGCAGTCAAGCTGAATGTTAAATGTGCCCGTGATGATTACTAATAATGTTTAATTCTCAGTATGGATCCTTCTCCGGAGCTGTGTGAAGATTGCCTAGTGATGCCCACAGTACTGTAAATTCTACAAAACATAAGTACAACGTGGACATGATCAATTGGCTACTGTGATTGAGGTGTTCTGTGACAGTCCCTTTAATGAAAAATTAACAAAATGGATTAATAACAGGACATTCAGGACCTGACGCTCTGCTTGGTATGTCATTACAAAAATCATCAAGGAGGGCTATGCCTGATAAATGAGGGTGCTATAAATGTGGGCAACAGGGACATGTACAAAAATTGTCCAGAAGTCAAAAATCAAAATAAGGCTCTTCCTGGGATTTGCTTCCAGTGCTAAAGGGAAAGGCATTGGGCCAATAAGTGTCACTCCAAAACTGATAAAGAAGGTAATTCATTAAAAAACAGAGTTCAGGAAACTGGAAGCGGGGCCAGCCTCAGGCCCTCCCTACAGGGATCAGTGGACCATCTTGCTATAGTATCATTAAAGCAATAGAGCCATGTTTATTGCAACATTCTGTTAATCTATGCTCCTTTACCATCTTTCCTCTAAATAATTTTAGTGTGCACTACAAGGCTTGCAGCGTATTTCTTGCAGATTAAAAGTAACTAAGTCTGTGCACAGCAGACAGCTAAAAAGTAATTTACTGTCACAAATTGGCGTAGTTGGCAGGATCTGCAAGTATGCAAAGCAATGCCTTTCTTTAAAAGAAAAACTGAAGTTGCATGTGTAACCTGTGATGTTCCTGGCTGAAAAGACCTTCAGTTCGCCTCTTTGGTGAAGGAATGGGCTCTCTGCTCGGAATCGAGTGAGAATTGGGATGGCAAGTTACAGAGTGCACAGCCTCCACAAGTTATTGAGGTTTTGCTATCAGTGCCGGTAGAAAAGGGGGATAAACTATAGGCTTTGGGAGGTGAGAATGGATTTTGTTATCTGCATACTGATGCATGTGTAAGCAATTAGAAAAATAAGTACAGGATAAATATAAATTAAAAAAAAAATGCTGCCCTTTGGAGTCAAACTGCTAGGTAGTGGTAAAAAAATTATATCAAGCTCCTGTACTGCTGCCAGGGCCAACTAAGGTTATTCAGTGTAAACAATACAGAATTCCAGGTGGATATGAGGAAATATCTAAAACAGTAAAAAAAATTATCTTAGTGCTGGAGTGATGATTCCCATAATCACTAAAAGGAATTATCTAATTTGGCATGTTAAGAAATCAGATGAAACCTGAAAAATGACTGTGAATTACAGGGAATTAAACAAAGTTACTCTCCCATTGACTGCTACAGTCCCAGATACCATCATTTTAATGTAAAAGATCACAAACATAAAAGCATATTCTTGATAAAAAAAATTAAAAAAAAGAGATACTTTTAAAAGGATATGATTTGTAAAAATTGTTTATCTTAATGGCTGGTTTATACTGGAAAAAAAAGGGGGGGGAAAGGTTTAAGCAAGTTACAGAAGGTGTAAAAAAGTCGCAAAATGTTATGGAAAGAAAAAATCTTTGGTTATTTTCTTTGACATAAAATCAAAATCTGATCCTCTGTTAAAGCAATGAGTTAAAGTAATCTATTATGTTCTCTTGATGTCTCTGTTAAATTCTAACTGCTTAAAAACAGCTGTAAAAAGAGCAATGGTGAAATGGAGGGATCCTATCACCAATCAATGGAATGGACCTGATCCAGTACTGGTATGGGACAAGGGCTCCTAAGGGATGGGTTTTTCCATGTAACCAACATGCCTTTCTGCAATTGCTCCCTGGGCCGTGTGGCCCTGATGCTAACATCTGTATTTACAGCAGCGGATAGAGCACGTCAGTGGTGTGCTTTACCTGAAGACTACAATAACAACGTCATCCTAATAGGAGAGGACACTGCCCTTGCCATGGCTGCATCAGTAGTAAGTGTTCCTGGACTGGCTTTTGGAAATAATCGTGGACTATGAAGGCTTACATGTTTGGTGACCAAAGCAATCAATCTTACTGCTACTGTGCTATCCAATATAGCCAAAAAATTGGATCAAGTTCACTCAGGAGTGCTTTTAAGCCATGCAGCTAACAATTACTTGCTGTTAAAAAGATCATTTAAGTTATAAATCTGTACCTGGGGGATGTTATTTTAACATTACTAACAATGTGCCATATATAGAGTCTGTTATTGATAAACTTAAGAGTAAAATGCAACATATGTTTATTACTAACCCACTATTCATTTGAAGGGTTTCAATGGATTCATTGGTTATTAATGTTGGCTGGACTGCTACTGCTTTTCCCACTTTGTATAGGATGTCTTCCGTGTGTTCTGCATTTTATGCTGACTTCCCTATAGTATAAATGGACTGAGATTCATCATTTAAAACTTCGTACCAAGCCTCCTTTGTAATCAAAATAATTGATATTTGGCTGTATGTTTCATCTCTCACCTAATGTTGGGCTGGAATGGTACTCAAAGACGGGTAAGACGCTCAGCATCCTGTACCAACCTAAGACAGGGCTCTAGGCCAAGCTGCCAGAGTTACCGATGACGGGTAAGGACAGAGATGACTGAGGGCAACCTAAGACAGAGGCCATTCTCAATTTAATAAAAAAAGGGGGAAATGTGGGGACCCATGGCTGGCCATGGGCCCACATGCTAAGGCCTGGCTTGCTGATCATTGGCATTAGTCCTCACGCAACACTATCAAGCCCTGGCCACCAGTGACCGTATTAAAACCCCTCATTAACGGCACACAATTTTAGGATTAAAATTAGTTCAAAGAGAAAATGGGGGAATGAAAGGAGCCAAGAGCCACCATAAAAAAAATGGGGCTCCTAAGACAAACCGTTCCAGAGACGGCCTTGGGAAATGGGGAGTAAACCGGTTCACAGAGAAAGCAGTCAGCTACTAACCAGAGATACACAGAACACCTGCCTTGTAGATAAGCCCCTTCCCTACGCTTGCTCAAGGTTAACAAAGAAAGCTGCAAGGCACGTAGCAACCTATTCCTCTCTCCTAGAAACCCCCTCCCCTAATGTATCCCTTTGACCTAGTACTTTTCCACCGACATTACCACTTTTAGACTGCCATACAAGGCCCGCTACTGAAAATTATCCAATGAACTTACACCAGCCTATAATATGTTAATTTTGTGGTTTTGCCCTTTAAAAGCTGTGTGAGATAGCTGCTCGGGGCTCCTCTCGCTTGCTTGCTGCTTGCAGCAGTAGAGGGCCCATTTGTACAAATGAAATAAATTACCTCCTGTTCTATTGCATCGTCTGGTCCGGAGTCTGTGTTTCTGGGGTCGTCACAAGAGGACACCGCTTTTGGGGTCCTACACTAGAACCCAGCTGAAAAATTAGACTTTTGCTTCCACATAAGTGTTCCTGCCAAAGAGCTAGCCTACACGCCCAGCTCCTACTGATACTGCGGGCCCTGTGGAGTCCACCTGATGCACTGCCACCCCCTTCCACTCCAATCCCTGACCCAGGCAGCTCACCAGGCCACCCTGGTGTGCAGGACCCTCTATCGTACCCATCTTGGTCCATCTTGACAGCCTTCCTGGGCTGCTCCCAGCAAATCCCTCAAGCCCAGCCCATCCCCTGCCCTGTGGGTGTGCATGCACAGCTGGTCCCACCCAGCTGTGCACGAGCACTTGAACATCCGCATGTTTCCATGTGAAGTCCCCCTCCCCTCAGGAGTCCTGACATAACAGGACCAAATCCCTTCTGCATTTGGCTTTTTATCCAACCTGATGCAGGCACTTCCCCCACTACGCTTCTGGGCCCCTGCCTCTGTTCCCTTCTTCTTTCCATGGCGGAAGTGCGTGGAGCAAAAGAGGGAAGCAGAAGGGACCATAACCAAAGGAGAAACAAAGGCACCAGAACTCTTGACATAGACTCTTGACCCGAACATAGGCAGCCACAGACAGAAGAAAGAGCATATCATCACAGAGTGGGGAACACCCCCTGCTGGGAAAATCACAAGAACTAGCGCCAAGGGTTCACTGGCTTAGCCACCTGCAGGTCATGACTGACCTTGAGTTAGTGTGATCTGGGCAGAGTAGCTATGAGGGAGGCAGCCAGACTGCAGTGGTCAGTGAGACAGCAGATGTAGACACTGCTTTCAAGAAATTTGGCTGTGAAAGAGAAGAGAGAAATGAGATACTGGGCATCCAGGGAGAGCTATTTGCTCAGAGGTAGGACAGGCTAGCAATTCGGGCTAGCTTCTGTCTTTCAGGAGGGAGGCAAAGTCACCTGCTCAGAGTAGGACAAATGGTGTCAGGATTAAAGTCCTGGGAGAGCTGAGACCTGTAGAAACAGTGCCTGTGTTGAGTGCCAGAGAAAGGCAAGCTGTACCAGAAATAAGAATTTCCAGGTGGGAACTGACACCCAGAGGACTTCGGCCAATGCAGACATCTGGGAACACAGCCCTGGAAGGAAGTGTGCGTGCTTGTGTGTGTCCCAGCAAACTCAGTCGCCCAGGTCCAGTCCTACAGGTGGCAAGACACCCATCTTGTCTGATAGCATCAGGTAGCCTGCCATGTTGCCTGCCCTTACCACCTTGACCATCGGCAGCTCAGGAGGCAGAGATGGTGCTGCCCGCCATAGATATACAGCCGGAAGGCTCCTTAAAAATCATCTAGTCAAGCCACTTGATTTTTCACAAAGAAAACCCCAGCGTAGCCCTGTTCCCCACCATAGGATGGCACCAGCCTGCCCCAGAGGGCACAGCCCTGCCCTCTTTGACTCTAAGCTTGAGTGTGAATCGGGAAGGGCAGCTTCACCTCAAGCCCAGGTGTGGTCCAAAGATGCAAAGCAGAAATATCATTTGATTTTCAAAGCTACATAAGCTCCCAAGTGACGCTAAGCTATTTACCGACATTCCTTACAGCTGCAGGCACGGGGCTCAAAGGACCAGGCACAGGCTCTGCCTTTGCAATTCCAACAAGCTCAATCTTTTTGGGTTTGGGCAAAGCTTCTTCCCAACTGGGGCCCTGCAATCCGGGGGGAAACCAGCAGAGGGCCATCTGCACCCACTGTTTGCTTTTCTAGTATGGCTTGCAGTTTGGAATGAAATTCAAAATGCTCATTTTAAATATCTGCTTTAGCAAATAGATACTAACCATTTGTTTTCCAAATGGTCGAATCGCAGTCGACAGTAGAGAGACCATGGAGAGAAAAAGAGGAGGAACCTGAGAAAGAAACTACTGTGCAAAAGGGTAACGCAGATGAGAGGCTCCTCATGTCTCCTAAACACAGGCCAGAAAATGGGATTTTCTGACTTCACAGCAAAAGAAAAAAAAGGGTGCCAGCTTCAGAAATTTCAATAGCAAATTCAGTCTCTAGTCTTTATAACTGAGCAGCTTTTCTAACAATACAAGAAGGTAAGCATATCCCAAAAAAGGACTTACTCAACGGTGGCCACTGGGAATACA
Source organism: Oryctolagus cuniculus (assembly GCF_964237555.1). Lineage (NCBI taxonomy): Eukaryota > Metazoa > Chordata > Mammalia > Lagomorpha > Leporidae > Oryctolagus > Oryctolagus cuniculus. Next base: position 68,744,521 of record NC_091441.1, read on the forward strand.
AAACAGACACCATCCTGCCTTCCAGAAACTGATCTAACAACGGTAAAAGAAGGTACTGACTCAGGAGCGCTCTATGCATCAAGGGTGATCCATTCTTACATTATCAGTATAACTGGAGTAAAAGGCTCCTGTCGGGGATCAGAGATGACACCTGAGTCAAACCACATCGTGGAGCACTGGAAACCAAGGCAGGGCATGCAGTAGTTATTAGGTTTATAAGTAGCCATTAACTTTACAAATGTATCACCAAAGAAGGTACCGAAGTCCAAACCACTGGCATGCAGATCAACATTTCTCCTTATCCGCTTTTACTCTGTCCCTACCAGGAACATCTCAGGCCCACTATCAGGGAATCTTACTGGGACACAAGTCAAAATTAGGCTACTCACTATAGAGTGCTTCAGAACTAACTATTTTGAAGTTTTGAATCAGAATGGCATTCTCATAAAAAGTCTGATTTGTTGAAGTATACGCCACATTTTAGCAAACTCAGGCATTGTCCTGAGAACTTGGCCACCGTTTCTACAACTAAGAAACACAAAGCTAAGGCTAAACACAAGGGAGGGGGCAGTTTCCATCTCTGACCTCATCAGCCTTTACCCTCAGTCCACCTCATGGCTACCACATCCCATCAACACAAGAGTAAGAATCCCCAAAACTTACACTATTCTCGGAGGTTCTATGGCTTCCACTGTGGGGTCACAAACATTCCCAGAAACTCGGGTGTACTTTCAAGCCACATTTCAGATCCCCACACTGGGAGTAGACGAGAGTTGTGTGAAACCACGTTGGCTGAATCAGTTGGAAGTTCCAGGGATTCCACCCCCAAAACGCTCCTAGGAGATGGAGTCTAGAACTGCTTCCAGGAATTTCAGAACAGCTTCCGGAAGTGCAGAACTGCTTCCAGGGCCATGAAAGAAATTGATGAACATCCGGGGTTAAAGGACAGCCCAAGAAAGTGTCCTGGCTTTTCAGCTGCCCGTTCAGCTCGGCAGCCTCTTAGAGAAATTTTCTTCTAAGTGCATCAAGATTCCCAAACTCTGCTGGTCCACCCAGACCGGTTTCAGGCAGTCTCCATTTTCCTCAAACCTCCACCTCTTTCTGCAGCGTGCTCTGGCTGGTGGTCTTATCTCAAATACTACAGAGAAGCTAGTGCCCTCCGCTCCGTTCTCTTTCCTACTAAGCCCCGGGGTTTGAGTTCTGTCCCCATTGTGCCTTCCTAGGAACCATACTCCATTTACCCTCTTCCTCCTCTTAACCTTAGGCTCTCCCAGCAGGACCCCCTCCCTCCAGTTCCCACACACGCTGTTTCTTCCTGAACGGGCTGACCACTGGCTTTCACCCATCCACCAGGCTCACACCTCTCCCCTCCAAGCATGCTTCTCGCCACCGAACAGCCCTTCTTTGGGCCCAAAGTGACTCGCACATTGATCCTTCCGCTGTCTTTTCCCTTTAGACTTCCCAGCAGCCTTACACGGAATTACCCACCTTGTTCCTGAGTAACTGCTCTCTGTATACCTTATACCATAAGCCATGTTGTCTGAATTTCCCTTGAGGCCCTCTCCTGCTCTTCCTTGTCCCTAAACTTTCAACATTGGAATCCATCAAAATTCTGCCCTCCTGTGGTCCATTAGTAGCTCACCTGCTGCTTGCACCCCTTTAGGGCCTCAAGGCTGCAGGAGTGTCTGATTGAGCTCTTTGTGGGCTTTGGAGAGGTGGGTGGCAGTCACATCACAGTGGGCCCAGATCCATCTCTTTGTCCACCTCTGTTGTCCTCGGATCCTTGTTATGCCCCCACTCACAAGTGTCTTAGTTTGAGCTGTAAGAACCATGGCCACAGAGCTGTGGCCAACTTCAACAGGCACAGGCTGAAAGTGCCACCTCCCCTTTTCCTACCCCTACCCACATGCCTGGACAGGTCACCATGTGTCCATGCTCGCACATGCATGAGCCTAGAATGCCCAGGAATTGGCAGCCCCATCTAGCATGGGAACCAGCAAGTGAAGTAGCCCCCTTTTCCACTGCAGATGGAACACCCTGGGCTTGGTGGGGCCTCTCTGAGGCACAGTTTAGGAGACTGAGAAGTTGGTCACCCTCAGTGACATAAGTTCCCTGATAGAGATTCTCCATCTCCCACTCCTCTTTAGCCCTACTCCTATGCCTTCTTTCTGCCTTGGGCTTTGATTTCTAGAGAACCTAGGTGCAAGTGAGGATTTGCTTCCATCCAGCACTAAAGGGAAGCATGAAAAAAAAGTAGGGGAAGGGAACACATTTGGGCTCCGTGCAAGACCCATCTAACACCACAATCAATTATGCAATGGTCTTTCTTGACAACTGATGAGCTCTGTCACCAGCAGAGGTAAGACTACGAACAGCCAGCCAGTCACAGGTGGGCTGCGAGGGTTTGAGAGAAGACCCCAGCCTCCAGCGAGGCTGGGCAAATCCTTGTCTTCCCCTGAGCATTCTATAATTCTGTATTTCACAAAGAGCTCTTTTGTATGTCTGTCTGGTTAGAGAAAGACACTAAAATGTGGATACTTACTTAGTTTGCAAACCTTAACTCAAAGAGCTGTTTTCTATGAAGCTTCTGGCTTACCATGGTCCAAATAAAGGTATCATAGCCAGAAGATCAAGACTGAGAAATGATTAAAGATACAATATTCCCAAGCCTTCTTGACTGCTATCACATGCACACTCCATCTGCAAAGTGCAGCCATCCTGAAAGTCCCATCGGCTTGTAGGTAGCAACACAACTCTCTGAAATGTATGCTTTTTTTTCATGTTCCTTTCGATGTATCATCCCTGAACTCATTGACTAATTTTATTTTTCCCAGTTAGTTTTCTTTGATTTATGCACATTCAAAGATAAAATTCACACCAACACCCATACTCACAAGGCAGAGTTGGGTTTGGGATGGGTGGTTTTCAAACATGAAGTAACTTCCTCAGAGGATCTGGCTATTCATCGTGGTGTAGACACAAGCCTTCAGGAGGGAAAAGGACATGGATCTGGGAGCATCAGGGGCCCTCCAGTCCATAAGAGAAGACTCGCGGCCGGCGCCGCGGCTCATTAGGCTTATCCTCTGCCTTGCGGTGCCGGCACACCGGGTTCTACTCCTGGTCGGGGCACCGGATTCTGTCCCAGTTGCCCCTCTTCCAGGCCAGCTCTCTGCTGTGGCCAGGGAGTGCAGTGGAGGATGGCCCAAGTACTTGGGCCCTGCACCCCATGGGAGACCAGGAGAAGCACCTGGCTCCTGCCATCGGATCAGCGCAGTGAGCCGGCCGCAGCACGCCGGCTGCGGCAGCCATTGGAGGGTGAACCAATAGTAAAGGAAGACCTTTCTCTCTGTCTCTCTCACTGTCCACTCTTCCTGTCAAAATAATAATAATAATAAAATAAAGAGAAGACTCACCCACCTACAAAGTCAACAATGAAGCCCAAGGGGTCCAGTAAGCTCAGGCCTGTTAATACTAGAAGTGGTCTGCTGCCATGGGCAGATGCAGGCATAGAGAGCACAGCTCTGGGAAGTCCTGAGCAGGTTGGTGCCTTGTTTCCAGACATGGATGGCAGGGGGAGCCTACCCCTGCCAGGAGGACCAGGGAGTCAGGCAGCAAGTCAACATGCTTGGCACTCAGGCTGGAATTTTGTGGGCAGTGCTCTAGGGCCTACAAAGGCCTGGGAGGCTAGACAGGGAAACCAAGGCAAAAACTCATTCACACAAACTGGAGCAAAGGAGAGGAAGCATATGAGCTGCTTAGTAACTCCTGGAGAAGCACAAATCCCCGCATCACGCTGAGTAGAATGACTACAGTCTCAGGCTGATTTTACTCCTTGGGCCCTGGTTAAGATTAGCTAAGGAATGTAGGAAAGAAAAATACGTAGCTTGGACCCAACACAAAGGCCAGCGGAAGCAGCTGAGGAAGACACACTTGGGGAGATTTTTCCTTAAGGCCCAACTGAATTTTCTTTTCCATTCAAGTACTCATCTGCCATTCACCAGAGACAGGTCCTGAATCTAGCTGGGAAGCCCCAACCTGCAAACCCCTCAACCCAGCACTGCATGCACATCTTGGTTTCAGCTGGATCCTCACTGGAACAACCTCATGAAGCAGCTTCTCCCTCCCCACACTGTGGAGTACATGTTGAACTTGGGTGTAACACAGACCTGAGTCATGGCAGAGTTCAATATTCCTTGCACCTACTCCTCTGCCTCCTTCATGACCAGGACAAGACTTCTTTTCCAGGCCAGTTCTCTCACATTAGCCATCGGCCACATTGGGGCATCTGTGTGTGCAACACACTATGAGCATCAGGACCATGCACAGCCCAGGACCCTGGTTCTCCAGCTACAGAGCCCTCTTCTCCCTCCAACATCTCTCAACTTCTCATTGAAGCCATTGCTTCTCTCACCATTGTCCCTTTTCTCCCCCATGGGAACAACAATGCTTCATCCTGTGTCATTCTGTGATTATGCAACCAGCCCCCATTTACATCTGTTCAAAAAGCCACATGAAGACAGCCTCATGATGGTGCTTGTGCCAGCCTAAAAGGACCCAGGTCTCAAGTTGAGAAGTGGAAAGGTGACTTCCAATATCCTGAAACCTTCATGGATCCGAGATGGAAGGACCAGAGGGGCTGAGAGACATGGAGAATGCATAAAATACTTGCCCGGGGAACCACAGCTTGGTAGTGGCAGCAACAGAACTAGGATCCAAATCAGAGCTTTTCCCCCACTTCACGCACTCCCAGTTTTTACCCGGTTTCCAAGAGAAAATCCATAGCCCCACTTTGAAAACTGTTACTCTAGGTGTCGTCCTCCCCCGTTCGTGTCTGCCACATATGTGATGGCTGGTTACACTCAAGGGAGCCTCAGGTGAACACTCACTGGGAGAAGGAAGGAAAGTGAGATTCAGCTGCCGTTCATCCCCGTGCCCAGGAGCTTATGCTCACACTGGAGAAGCAAAACGTTTCCCCGACAGTTTTTACTGAGGCACTCTGGTGGGCACGAGCAAAGCAGTGAACTCAACAGACCAGCCCCCTGCCCTCACGGAGCTTCCAAGCTAGCGACACAGCCAAGTTCAGGCAGAGACCCCCAAGGGCACTGTGATGGGGCAGGTCCGGCCAGGCGGGGCGCCTCCCCTCCTCTACTGACTGGAGCCTGTGTCTTCTCCAAAGTATGATGGAGACGCTATGTTCTCCAGAAGGAGAGAGTGCAGAGGCCTCAGGAGAGCTTTTCTGCAAAGAGGGCATGGAGACGCAGCGTGGCTGTGTCCCAGGGACGCTGTACAGGACAAAGGCCAGGGGGGCAGGCAGCCCCAGAGAGCAAAGATTCCAATTGAGCTCAATGACTCAGGCCCCAAACCAAGCATGCAGCACCCTCTGAGCCCAGACCAGGAACTTGGATTTTATTCCAAGTGAGGAGAGGATTTTATTCTGGGGAAGAGACACCGTCTGACCACAGTTGCAAAGCTAACTGAACATAGAAGTCAGCATCTACGCAGAGACAAATGAGTGCACTGTGAAAATGAGGCAGACACAACTGAGAGACAGCTGAGATGCCGGCCGTGGAGGGGGCATGGGCAGGAGGTGCCTCAGGAGTGCCTAGGGACACTGCTAACCTGTTTGTTGTTTGACATTTCTGCCCACACATTTGCTTATTATGGTCTGGGAGTGGGAAGGGCAGGGGAAGCAACTTCTTAGGACCCTAAATTCACCTTGTATTTCCACCCAGAACTCAAACATTCAAACAAAGTAATTCTCTTAAAGATCTTGTTAGAGCCGATAACACATGTAAGGTGTTGCTAATTTGGAAAGAAGAGGAAAAGACTTCCAAAGAACATGAAAGAAATGAAAATATGCCAGGGGCAGAGCTGAGGCGATGAACTCACCCTACAGGACTCAAATGCACCGGCTGAAGTTCATTGTCACGTCAGGAGGGATCCAGAGCAGGAGGGAGAGGGAAGCATGTGGGAGCTGGCATGGGACTCTCTGCAAGTTTTCGCTTTATCCTGAGGAGCTACCACTGAAAAACACACCCGAGAGCAAGAGGCTGGGTGTGTCCATTCAATACCCTTTGGCTGTGACGTGGAAATTGAAACTTCACACAAAGCAGGATGTTTCCATGAGTCTGTTTCCCCCAAAAGGAGCCAAAAGCACAACTTTGTGTGTATGTTAAAATCCCCAGTTTTTGATTGTAACCAATTCAAACTTTCTTAAAATCCCTTGTGAACTAAAGAACACGTCTTTGTCAGTGTGCCGATGAGAAGCCAGTGTATGCTTAGGGCCACCCTCAGGCTGAGGCTACTTAACTCACACACATTTCCCAGCCTCGGAGGTGGGGTGGGAGTGGGGGGAGTCACAGCTTTCCTAGGGGCTTATCCAAGGACCTGTCCCCAAGCCAGCATACGTATTGCATGGTCCCTATGAGGCAGCAGCTCCTCCGCCTCTCTTTCAAGCAACATTGAAAGGTTGTCTGAAATTGACTGTCGATCTGATCATCACATAGGCTTGCACTCTAAGTACTGTTTTCTTTAGAAAGTTCATTTTTTTTTCCTTCGGAAGAACAGACAGCAAGGCAGGCCAAAGGGCAGCTTGGCATCATTCATTCTGAGTTACAGCCCTCCAGTTAGGAGCTTGGCACTCACAGAATCCTTAACAGAGCGCAGATGAAGGATGGTGGAGCAGCTTCCCAAAGTCCCAGACTTTTGAGAGCTCTTCAGACGCAACTCAGGCCCCAAGCAGGGGGTGCGTCCTGAGATCATCCCAGCCCCGGGCCAGCTCCGACCCTGTGTAGGGTCTCCGGTGAATTTCGCATTCTCTGCAGAGAGGAAGGAACGCTTTTGTCCAGGGTTTCCGGGGCTTCTAGAGGACAATTTTGTAAAATAGCCACTTCAAGTGAAGAAAGTGAAGTGCCTGGGCTACAATCTATCTGTGAAGGTGCCTCCCTTCCACATAGTCCCCGCGGGCGACAGAAGACTCCTTGGCCTGCGCAGCTTTCAGAGTTTACTGGCAGCCGAGAACCCAGGCTGTCTTTAAGCCCCAGGTCCCTCATGGAGCACTCCCAGGAGGGCCCTGATGACCAGGAGGAGGCCCTATCTCCTGCCTGGTCCTCTTGCTGCCCTTGCAGAATGGTGATGCTGTCACATACCCTGGAGCAGAAACAGGTGGCTCTGTCTCGGCTGGATATAAAAGTGAGCTTTGTTAGGAGAACAACTCATTGAAGAGGCTTAGATTCCCCCACTCAAGCATGTACCTGCCACATACCATTTATATATCAGCTTAAATTGTAGGACCTTTATCCATCTTACCAAAGCACTCTCTCACACACACTCTCATTTGCCCCCCCCCAAAAAAACCCTCTAAGGCAGAAGAAACTAATAGAATCACCCCTGTTTTGCCAATCAGGAAAGTGAGGTGAGATAAGGCTCCTTCACCAGTGTTATGAAAATAGAGACCTACAAGTTGAGCCCAGGGTCTCTCACGTGGGGCCAGTGCTTCTTCCCCACCCCCAGCCCCCACTTCACTTGGCAGCCTTTGGGTGCAGCTCCAAACCTGTTCTTAAATATTTGCAAGAAAATGCAACTGCCACATTGTCAAAAATTCTTTGCTATATAGGTGTTGTCACTTGGGGAAATGACAAAACAAAACCAACACTTGGAGGGAACCAGTGCAGAAGACGTGAAGGGCCACACGTGGTAAGCACACATGCCTGAAATGTCAGGTCCCTTTAAAACCCAAGGCAGATGTCACGGTAGCTGTAACCTACAGTCATGCAGCTTATGGGCCACATAGGTTTTCCCAGGAATGCTAGGGGGCTTGGGAAGGCGGCATCGGTTTTGTTCATTCCATTACTATGGATAAAGTACTTTCCCTGCCCGGTGTCCACCCAGGTTTCCAGCCCTCCTCATCCGTAGTTCTTATGCTTTGTATGAGGGGTGGAGAGACTGATCTTTGGCCCCCAGTTCTGGGGATGTGTCCCAGGCCCAGCCCACCAGGGTGCTTTCTCAACCAGGTCCCAGAGACTGATTCGGAAGGGAGCATGCATCCCAAGCCTGTCCAGCCAGACCTCTTCTTAGAACTTATGCTGCAATTATCAGAAAAGAAACAACTCTCCATGGCTTGGAGAATGAACTGTGAGGTTAGGGAAGCCATATTTGATTCCTCCTGCATACAGAGTCTGCTTGGAAAAGAGGCCAATGCAGAGAGAAAGTGAAGCTAAGAGATGGAGCAAGGGTCTTGATGGTGTTTGAGCCACCTGGATTTAGGCAAACTTGAGACTATTGCATTTCAAGACTTTTGAATGATCTGATCCAAGAAATTCCTTTTGCTTAAGCTAGTTTAAGTTGGGTTTCTGTCACTTGCAACCAGGAGTCTTGACTCAAAGCTAGCATTCATCAAAAAGCAAAACTTTGTGAATTGAAATAGCTAAATTATTAATTTGGAAGGGTATTTGATGTCCTGCTAGAAATATTGTAAAGGAAAATGCATGATAATCTGAGTGTACTTGCTATATTATAGTTGTTATCAATAGTATTGCTCATCAATAATCGTGGTATTCTTTCTTTTTTTGACACAATAGTAATCATGGTATTCTGAAAAGTGTTGTGTTGGTAGTTAAGGAGCATGGCTAGCAAAAACATGCCTAAGCATCAAGATGCTTGGACTTGCAAACAAAATAAAGAGGAACAGACTGCAGTGTTGTCCCATTCTTTCAACTCAGAGGAAGGAAGGAACTGAGGCAGGATTTTCAGTCATGTGTTCAGTGAAAATGACAAATGTTGTATGGGAGCAACTTTCGGCTGCGGATAAAAGAGAGGCAAGCAAGCTTGAGAATTTCCACACCTGCCCATCAGTTCCCCCTAGTAGCGATTCAGGCAGTGCTGTGTGGGCATGAAGCTTTCCCCCTAACCCATCCACAAGGATAAAGGAAGCCCTAGCCTGAGAAGTGATAAAACTCATTTTGCACAATGTTTCTCACTAGTTGTTTTGGGCTGCAGCAATTGTGGCCCCAGATCCTGCTGCCAACAAAAAATACCAGGTCAGTAAACCAAAGAGGGCAGGATCGGAGCCAAAGGTTATCTAGCACCTATTATTTCAGGGATGTAAACTTAAATCACAGATTGGTAAAGCTGAAGGGAGTCCAGGGATCATCTATTTCAACTCTCTTGTTTTAGAAACAGTGAGAGCAGAAACATTCTCTCAGTGTACCTCGGGCAAGTTTGTGGGCCCACAAAGGATGAAATCAGGGAGGAACCTATCACAGTGTAAAGAAATAAATTTAAAATGCTGCCATCTCCTGTTTACTGTCACACTTCTTTTTCAGATTCTTTTAACTGTGTGAACCATTTTGCACACAGATCATCTCCCCTAAAATCTTTGGAGGTCAGATCTTTACACCAAGAAAGATGCCTGCCTCCTGGGTGGATCGATCGGTCATCAGCGTCACAGGCCCAGAAACTCAGCGGTGAGGTAGCACAAGTTAACGCATCTCTTATCTGTGTAATGCACCTGCCCATCAACTCAAGTTCCAGATATGTCATGCTGTCACCCCACAGCAGCATGACCCCCAGACCCCAGTCCACATTTTCCCCCATCTCCATCAGGGCAACCTTTGGGAAAAGCTTGAATGACTGATATAATATCCCTTCCAGTGTTAAAATTCAAGGGAACCCAGTAAGACCTCCTCCTATTTATTCCCCTCCCAAAGTCACAGGGCTGCTTCGCCTAGGGCACAGCAGGGCAGTAAGTCTCTGGAATCACAGAGAAGAGCTCCTCCCTGTATTCCAGCTGCCCTTCTGCAAATCTGCTTTTAAGAAGCTGCTGCCCTGCCTAAGGGTCACATCTCTGAAGTATTCAGCTAGGAAGCAAACTTTTGTCATCCAATACTATTTTCCTGTAGATTAAACCAATCTTGCTAGCAGTGCTGTTATTTGGTCGGGTTCAACATGTCAGAAACCAACCGATAAATTATTACTATATACTATTTATAATACATAAGTAGTAAATTATAATATATTATTCAAAATAACTCAAAACCACTGATCAGGAAAAACTGGGAAGATTGCTGCCATGTTAACAGCTTTTTATTATTAGAACTTTTCAGAGTAAGAATGAGCCTGTGTATTTTCCCCACCATGTTTTAAAAAATTACTTTCTTCAACTAACTAGTGTCAGTACTCCAAGCACTTACACTCAAGCTCCGCGGGTGTAAGAGTGATCAAAACAGTAAAACAAACAAACAAACAAACAAAACCCCTGACTGCCCATGTGCACATGCACTCTCACATCCTTATATTCTACCAGGAACCACATATTTCTGATTTCAGTGCAGAGGGTTGTATGTCGGAGTTTGGTTAACGTCCTTGGAGGCATTGTGAGAAGCACAAAACCAAGAGTCTTCACCCTTTAAAAGTTTAAAAGTAGCTGAGGGGAAATCAGACACACAAAAACAATTACCAGTGAAAGACATAGGCTAAAGTAGTATGATCAGGGCCAAAAACGAACCCTTAAAATCATTCAGAGGAAGAGAAATCAGAGTTTAATGTAAGGAGGCCATAGGCTTGTTGAAGGGAGTTGGGAGGCACCTAGTGTGCAGGAGAGACAGCCCCAACCACAGTCCAAAAAGAGCTGGGTTTCTCCAGGGACCGCCTTGGCCAGAGTGTTAAATCCTGGTGCCTATGAGAGCCCCACTGCGATACTGTAGCATCAGCCCGTAAGACTCCAAGCCACCAAAACTTCCTAGCAAGTGAGCAAGGCGCAAATGAAGTCTTCCTCATGGCAGAATGCAGGCCAGCTTGCCCAAAGGAGAAATCTGGAGTTTGTTCACTTATCAGCTTTGTACCGCGTGTGCATTCAGCACTGGAGGAAGAAAACAAAGTCACCAATGGACAGACCTGACCAGAGAAACACCCATGCTCTGTGACCACGGCCCTGGACAGTGTAACTGGAGGCAGAGACCAGGCAGGGAGGCGCTGGGAGACAGGCGTGCTTTCCAGAATGTGTGCTCTTGGTGAGACCTGCAGGACCCCAGAGGCAGGCAGGGAGACAGTCCCCAGGAGGAGGAAGCATACAGTGATGTCAGGCAGGTAGTTAGCAGGGCAGTGCGGGGGCCTAAGGCCAGGGAAGTCTCCGAGGCCATGCAAGGGCTTGTGGAAGGAAGGGCCCCACTTTCAAATTCCAGCTGTTTTGTGAAGAGTAGAGTGGAGGTAGGCCACCCAGAAAAGCCAGTCGTCCCACTCACTTGAGAGCAGTGAGGGCCAAGTGACAGCTGTGGGAATTGGGAGGGAGCGTTCCCTCCTCCTTTCACACAGGTTGTTAGGGAACTGGGAGCCAAAATCATGGTCAAGTCCAACACCTCCGGCAGATGCTACTGCCAAGGGCAATGATCTCCTTGGGGAATACCTGGTCTTCCCATTTGTTCCACTGGCCTTTTAGTAAAGGACCAGACTGACTCCCACCTGGCTGTGCTCATGAGGGCCAAGTAAGTAACCAGAGTGTGCAGGGGCCACCTGACCACAGAGGTGGTGGAACAGGAGAAAACACCTGACCACAGAGGTGGAAGAACAGGAAAAACTTGTCCCTGCAGGTCGGGTCCCTCTGGTCCCACCCCTGCTCCTTGGGGTAAGCTTCACCCCACACCTTGCAGCTAAAGTGGAAGAGCACTCGCCCCTCCAGCTCTCCACCTTCTCAGCACCTTCCACCAAAGCTTGCAATGGGGAACTGTGACGCAAAAGAGGATAGAGGGTCTCAATGATGTGATATTTCCTGGGTCTTCACCCTGCCTCAGCCCCAGCTGCTTGCCAACAGCACCTGCTGGCTATTAGATTGCCGGCTGTCACAGCCTCTCCAACTGCCTCAGGTTCTAACTGTCCCCCCAGCAACTGTCACTGCCTGAGAATCTTTGGGGCCAGTGGTCGCATGGCCAACTCCCCCTTAACCTACTCAGTTCTCACTCCCAGGGCGAACCCCAGCTTTCTCACAGTTTCTAAATGGAGCTGAGGACAGGTGATGATCTCAATGAATGGGCCTCATCCTGTCTTAACAAGTGAGCCTTTGGAGGACCCCCCAAAGATGTGTGCCAAGGGCAGCTCAGGATCACACAATAACTATTTCAACGAATAACCCGCCAGAAGCACTGCTCTGACCCATGTGACCACCCACCCACTCCTTCCCCATGTAGGTGTGACTGGAGGCTAGTCCTGAGCCTGCAACCACCAGGGCCGTGATGTCTGGACCCAATGTCCAGAAATCCATCATTTCAAATTTTACACAGAACTGTGGGCTGCTATGCAACCAAGCTCCATCCTGAGGCCACCCTTTCCTCTTGTCACTCAAGGGATGAGCTCCGCCCAGACATGATGATGCTGTCTCCTCTTCACAGACAAATTTCTGGAAAGTTTTGCTCAGTTTCCTCCTTTCCTTCCATCTCTCCTGAGCACTGTTTGATCCCCGGCATCCTGACTTCCCCTGACCACTCCATGACCACATCCATCTTCTGTGGGAGATGCCCGAGCTTCTGCCCAGAGCACGGGAAGGTTTTATCCTCATCTTGGGATGCTCAGTCTTTAAACTCTGCGCGAGCTCTTGTGATGGTCAGGCCCTGTGATGCACCACAGGGCTTCAAAGCTGAATTCCAGGAGAGCCTCTTCCAGAGACCGGATCTGGTGGGCACCAGAGGCCAGGCTGCAGATGGAACACACAAGGGTACCAGGAGAGGCAGGGGGGACTTATCTAAAGAAAAAGAGCTTGAGTTAAAATCAGCAAGGATAAAGGGAAGGCCCCCAAATAAAGAAACCGGGGAACCGGGAAAGGCAAAAAAAAGAGAGAGAGAGAGAGAGAGCTTTCATGGCCAAGACCGTGCAGAACCCCAGGCCCAGACCCCCACTGGCTTGAGAAAAGGCCCAGGACTCAAACCTGAAAAGCCCTGGGTGGCACCCGTTTCTTGCCTCTGCTCTTCTCTGAACACTCATTTTATTCTTTCCTGTCTGGGGAATGACTGCCTCCTCGCTCCTCCTGGGCCTGCTTTCACACACACAAACCCACAGAGGGACAACCACAGCAAGAGGTGATAGACAGGGATACGGATGAGTAGCCTTCGACCTGGCCATACATCAAATGCTCTACCTCTGACCTCAGAAAGGCCCACCAGTCCCACTTCTCTTGCTCTGAAAACTTCTCTGCCACCAGGCACTTCTGGGGAAGACCTGCATGTCTGTGGGACTCCTTCTGGGCTGGGCTTGCTGCCTGGCACGGGAGAGTCTCTGGCTGGTGTCACTGGTGCACCTTCCAGGTGCTTCCTAAGGCTCCTTCCCTTCAGCTGGCTTCTGGAAGCAGAGTGCTGCCTGCCAGAACAGCGACTACAGTTCCCACCCTATTTCCCAACATTGGTGGCTGGGAGGAGAGGGACTGGGGGGGTTTGGGGTACTGCCCCACCAGCTGCCACCAGCTGCCGGGCCTCTGCCACAGTGTGTCAGTAGCAACAGACACTGTGGTTCTGGTGCAGGTGGCCCAGTTTCTGTGCTGGAACCCCCAGCCAAGCTTGCAGCTGGATGCACAGTCCTAGTGCATGGGCTCACCCCTCCCTCTGGACTTGTATGGGTGCATTTCTGAAACTGAAGGCTAGGGAGTGACTGTAGCACATCCCCCACCTTACCTCACCCATACACACAGGCATTTTAAGTAAACCCCTAATCTTCACACATACCCATTGCAGCATAGTGAGTGCCGATAAATAGGAGTGGAACCTGGCTCCAAGTGGCATCTTTACCCCTGCACCAAACACCCATCTCCCAAACTCAGCAAAGTTCTATTTAGAGACCTTGTCTCTCCCAGATTCAAGTGTTTGCTTAGAAACAGGCCTGGCCCTAGGGGTGTGCTGGTAAATCAGGACCTCTGAGGGGAAAGTCCTGAGTTTTCTAGTATTTGCTAATGTCCATGATATCGATTCTCCCACCATGGCCAATCTCAATACGTGGTGTGAAGTAACCTAAGTTGGCTTGGGTGGTTGGGAGGACTGGAAGGAAGCATAGAATGTAAACCACTCCCCATGAGCCTGGAGAGTCAGTCCAGAACACCCTCTCCCCTCCCCAGCCTCTTTCCTTGGGATACATAACAGCTCATGGCCCTAGGTGTGCTGGCTAGGCATCTCTGAGCTACCTATCCACAGTGACTTCATCATGCATGCCTGTGCAACCTCTCAGGTCTGATGACACTACATCATCTGCCTCAAGGCCTCACCGTCCTCTCCCTCTGGCTCTCACTGCACTGCCAGAGTTCCACCAGCAAACCAAGGCATGACTCCTTAATCTTCTCTCTCTCCTCCCAAAGCTCAGCAAGGGGTAGCAGGTAACATGGGGGAGTTCCCCACTCTCTTCTGGATGCCTCCTCAGCTCTCTTCCCAGCACACTGCCTCTATCACTCCTTCATTTGGGGCATCAAGATTAGAACAACTTTCATTCATTCATTCACTGAGATAGACTCTGAGGCTACAGAAAATTAGAAAAACCAGCTTCCTACTTCCATGGAGCTATTAGCAATACAGCCACGTTAAATCTACTGGCTCTTGGGAAAATATATCAAGCATAGGAAAAGACAGTTGCAAAATTCCAGAGGCAGGAATGAACAGGGACAGAAAAGCCCATAAAAGTGACTGACTCATGTGACGGAGGCATGGCAAGGGTCAGTGGTTAGCAGAAGGCACATAGTGCAGAGCACAAAAGCCAGGGCACAGTGCGTGTGGCATTTTTGTTCCAAATACCAAAGGAAACCACAAAAATGTTATAAGAAATGGAACGCATACAATTGGTTTATAGCTTTAAAATATTCCTAAAGCCACTTTGTAGTAGAAGCAGAGAGATCATTTAAGATTGAGATCCTATGGAAAACCAACTACAAGAAGGTGATCATTTGAAGTAGGAGTGATGTATTAGAGATGCACCCCAAAGGTGGAACGGACAGGTCTCGATCACTAATTTGATGTGGAACTTAAGAAAGAAATAAAAATGGCCTCCTAAGTTTTCGACCTGAGCCTTGAACAGCCATGATCTCCTTATCTGAGCTGGAAATGAGAGAGAAGAGGGAATTGGTGATGGGAAGTGTGCCTTTCATTTTGTACTTGTGAAAAGGAAATGGCCATTAGGCATACAAAGGGCAGTTTTAAAGAGAAGAGTCTGGAACCCAAGGAGAGAGGGGAAGATGTGGTAGAAATCTGGGAGTGATCAACATGAAGGACAGGTCTATACCACAAGCCTACTTTAAGCCGTGACCTGGGAGAGAGCAAGAGTTAGAGAAGGGAGGAGCTCTTGGAGCTGCACCCTGGACCCCCCACCATTCTGGGGCCAAGAGGAAGAATTAAAGACAGCAAAAGAGACCAAGAAGAGGCAGGGAGAGAAGGCACAGGGAGGGTTCACAGAAAGGAAGAGAAGCGCCACTTAAGAGCAGCATCAAGTGGCACTGCATCAATGATGCCACAGGACAGCCCTCTGATCCTGGCAGCAGGAATCCTGACAAGACCTGTTTCCATGGATCAAGAAGCAACTGGGACCTGAGTTTCTGTAGAGAATGATCTACTGAAAGCAAGGAACGTGTGGTGCAAGGAAGAGAGAGGAAATTGCAAGAGAGCAAGTGCTAGAGAGAGTGAGAGGAATGGCACTGGGACCATGTGGGGAATTAGCTGTTGATAAGGGAAGAGACACCGACCACCTACCAAGAGGAAGATAGAACATAGTGGCATCAAAAAAAATGCATTTGTACATGGCCGTGGGAAGATGAGGCTTCCCTCCACATTTTTACTAGTTTCTCCATGAGGTACGAAGCAAGATCTTAGACTTCACAGATTGAATATGCAGGACTGTCACGGACCATCTTGGGACTAGAAAATGATTTCTCCTGATCACCATGCGCACCTAGTTCAGGAAACTAAAAGGTATAAGTCAGGGCAGCAGATACCGCCGATTGAAGGCTGCATCTGGGCTACTGTGGAGTATTTGCAGCTGTGTGTGAGCCTAAAATTGTTGCTTCAGGAAGCTGAGTATCATTCCCAGGTGAAGCAAACTAGCCTTCTGTTTCTGGTGCTAAGACAAAGGTTGCCCTTTGTGGTGGAATGAGAAGGCCATGCCAAGGTGGCCGCTGGCAAGCGAGTGTCAGTTACTCAGGAATGGCTTTGAAACCCACCTGGCACAGAGCCCGACTGACGGCAGGCCGTGATTGCATGGTTTCAGAAACTGCCCGGCGACAAGAGCCTGACTGGCAACAGGCTGTGATTGGATGGCTTTGGAAACTGCCTGGCAACAGGCTGTGATTGGTTGGGGCATAGACTGCCCCTTGACCGGATTGGCTGGTCTTGGCTATATAAGCTGTTGTACTAACTCAAATAAATGAGCCTGCGGGCTGCGTGCCTCAGGCCTGCTTTCACCGGACTCCCAGGGTCTGTGTGGTGACTCCACGCCTTTTGCCCGCACCCCGCTCCTCTTCTCAGAAAGGAATCCACTGCAACATTGTTGAGAAATCAACTGCAACAGCCCTTAAATGAGTTCTCCATTTCCCAATTCTTGGTGTCTCAGATAAACAAGTCTAGTTTCATTGAGAGTGCCAAATGATAGTGTATTTTTAAAAAATGGAGTCCTAATAGGGCCTATTAGATGCAAGAGAATTTAGTACTTCTTCATCCTGATCTAGGAGAGTACTTCAAACAGTTTGTGGGAAGATGGAGTGAAAAGAGAAGTTCCAGGGCTGACATTTGGCACAGTGGTTATCACTCCACGTGGGACACCCACATTCCATATCAGAGTGCATGTGTTCAAGCTTTGACTCGGCTCCCGATTCCAGCTTCCTGCTAAAGTGCACCCTGGGGGGCTCAGGTTCTTGAGTCCCCACCACCCACATGGGAGATCTGGATTGCATTCCAGGCTCCTCTTGGCTTTGGCCTGGCCCCGCTCTGCCTGTTGCAAATATTTGGAAAATGAATCAGCCAACAGGAGATCTCTTGTCTGTCTGTTTCTCTTTCAAATAAACAATTTGTAAATAAATTAATTAAAGGTAAGTTTATTTTGGTGCAAAAATCTTTTGAAAATCCACACCTTTTTTGTACAACATGCATTTTCCATGAACTTTTTGAATATCCCCCACATATATGTCAAAATTGACCAAGGGCATTTAATCTCTACTGTCTCCCAAACCCCACTAAATTGAAATAAACCTAAAAAGAAAAATAACAGAAAAAAATAGAAACACAGTTTTGGAAGGGGGACAGTGCAGATGTCAATTGTGATTGACAGAGCGGGCCTGAGAAAGCTGGACCCTGGGCTGCAGTAGGAAAATCAGGATAGCACCCTGACTCTCATCATGAGATTCCCAAAGATATAGCAGCAGAATAGATGTGACTGGTAAATCAGGAAATGCTGGGAATCGTGGAAATAAAAACTTCTTAAATATCAGCCCACCTTCCATCCACTCCCACACTCCACACAGCTGAACACTTACCCCTACCTATCCTGGTAGAGGACCCCAGCTCCACTCTTGGGAGAGGACAAATCAGGATCTTCTGGAGGACAAGGAGCATGGCTGAAAGAGGGACTCATTATTCTGAAGATGGGGAGACTAGTGAGGCTTTTTGTGGGGAGCAACTCGGACTAGACTAAGTTACTGGAATTAAGACTTATTCTATGCATCTGCTCTCCCACAATATGGCGCTGGGAGAGGAGTAAACAGCTTCTACACAGCTGCCTCCAGTTCAACCAATAAACAGCAGGACCTGCTCCTGATTGGAGGAGGGCAGCGTACTCGGCGTGTGGGCAGCCGAGTTGGGATTGGCGGAAGAGGACTATAAAGGAGGAGAGAGACAACATGCACCAGGAACATCTGAAGGAACACCTGTGCAGCCCCCGAGAGAGCCGGCCGGCGGTGTGCCGCTCCCCCGCGGAAGTGGGGAAAGTGGCCAGGGGGAACTGCCCTTCCACGGAGGTGGAAGGGACGGTAGCCAACCCGGGAAGAACCAGCAGCAAACCCGGGGAGGGCCGAGCAGACAAAAGAACAGCGCAGGGTCCTGTGTCGTTCCTCCACGAAGAGGGGGAGTGACACTTTTACCCCTGAGTGATGAGACCCCCACACATACACACTCTGCTGTCAGAATTGCTGGAAGCCAAGATCAAGACCATTAGGGCAAAACATGGAGCAAACTTTTCTGGGGACTCTGATCATCAAAGAGAAAAGACCTAAAGATGCTCCACTGGGGACCTTACCACCATAGCACATTCCAGTCACATCCCTCACCCCCCCCCACACACACATAGGGAAGATGCCAGAGTGGAACAGTGATGTCACATGTGCAGGGTTTCATTCAATAAGTTCTTAAGGTAAAGGGCTGAGTTATTCAGGGATAAAGAGAATGAAAGAACCAAAGCAAACTTGAGAAGAAATTCAGAGGAAATAAATTCAAAAAGAAGAAAACGTCAGGGTGGGTATTTGGCCTAGTGGTTAAGACGCTACTTGGAGGGCCGATGCTGTGGCATAATGGGCTTAGCCTCTGCCTGTGGCCCAGAATTCCTTATGAGCTCCAGTCTGTGTCCTGGCTGCTCCTCTTCTGATCCAGCTCTCTGTCTATGGCCTGAGAAAGCAGCGGAAGATGGCCCAAGTCCTTGGGCCCCTGCACCTGCCTGGGAGACCTGGAAGAAGTTCCTGGCTCTGGGTTTTGGATCAACCCATCTCCAGCCATGGCAGCCATTTAGGGAGTGAACTAGCAGATGGGAGATCTTTCTGTCTCGCCTTTAGCTCTCTGTAATTTTACTTCTCAAATAAATAAAATCTTTTTAAAAAATTATATATAGGCCGGCACCACAGCTCACTAGGCTAATCCTCTGCCTGCGGCGCCAGCACCCCGGGTTCTAGTCCCGGTTGGGGAGCCAGATTCTGTCCCAGTTGCCCCTCTTCCAAGCCAGCTCTCTGCTGTGGCCCGGGAGTGCAGTGGAGGATGGCCCAAGTCCTTGGGCCCTGCACCCGCATGGGAGACCAGGAGAAGCACCTGGCTCCTGGCTTCGGATCGGCGCAGCGCGCTGGCCGTAGCGGCCATTGGAGGGTGAACCAACGGCAAAAGGAAGACCTTTCTCCCTGTGTCTCTCTCTCTCTCACTGTCCACTGTGCCTGTCAAAAAAAATTATATATAAAAATGCTACTTGGAATGCCTGAATCCAATATCAGAGGGCTTTGGTTTGAGGCTCAGTTCCACTCCTGTTTCCAGCTTCCTGCTAAAACACCCTGGGATCCATGGTAATGACTAAGTGGTTGGGTCCCTGCCACTCCCATGGGACCCACAAGGCATTCTAGTATGCCCAGCTTTGTCCTGGCCTAGCCTTGACTATTGTAGCCACTGAGGAGTGAACCAGCAGATGGGAACTCTTTGTTTCTCTGTGTGTCTCTGTCTAGTTTTCAAGATCAAAAAAAGGCATAAGAAAACTTCAAGGGGCTGGCGCTATGGCACAGCAGGTTAAAG
This sequence comes from Oryctolagus cuniculus, assembly GCF_964237555.1. Lineage (NCBI taxonomy): Eukaryota > Metazoa > Chordata > Mammalia > Lagomorpha > Leporidae > Oryctolagus > Oryctolagus cuniculus. The sequence goes on from NC_091441.1 coordinate 68,764,005, forward strand.
CCCCAGCCTGCAGTGCTGGCAAACTTTATGGGTGCCAGTTCAAGTCCCAGATGCTCTACTTTCAATCCAGCTCCCTGCTGATGTGCCTGGGAAAGCACCAAAGGGTGGCCCAAGTCCTTGAGCCCCTGCACCCTGGTGGGAGATCTGGAAGAAGTTCCTGGCTCCTATCTTCAAATTGGTTCAGCTCTGGCTGTCACAGCCATTTGGGAAGTGAACCAGCAGATGGAACACCACTCTCTCTTTCTGTCTCTACCTCTCTCTGGGCCCCTGCACCAGCGTGGGAGACCTAGAGGAAGCTCCTGGCTCCTGGCTTCAGATCAGTTCAGCTCTAGCCATTATCGCCATTTGGGCAGTGAACTAGCAGATGGAAGACCTTTCTCTCTGTCTCTCCCTCTTTCTGTCTATAACTCTACCCCTCAAATAACATCTGAAAGCGAGAAAGCGAGAAAGAAAGAAAGAAAGAAAGAAAGAAAGAAAGAAAGAAAGAAAGAAAGAAAGAAAGAAAGAAAGAAAGAAAGAAAGAAAGAAAGAGCGAGACAGGAACTAGTCACTAACAAGAGTTTGGGCACTAATGTTCACAACAGCATTATTCACTACAACTAGAAAGTGAAAACAACCCAGATGTCCACCAACTGACAGATAAACTGTCATACAATGGAGTTGGGTTTTAGACCAACTTCTTGCATTTTTCAAAATTTTCATTTATTTGAGAGGCAAGGAGAAGGAGAGAGAGAGAATATATTCCATCCTCTGGCTCACTTCCCAGATGCCTGTAACAACAAGGGCTGGGTCAGGCCAAAGCCCAGAAACAGAAACTCCCTCATGAATGCCAGGGACCCACCAACTTGAGGCATCACCTGCTGTCCCCAGGGGCACATTAGGAGGAAGCTAGAAGCAGAAGCAGAGTCAGCACTTGAACCCAGGCACTCCAGCATGTGACACAGGCATCTCAAGTAGCATCTTATCCACTGTGCCAAACATTCACCCCAAATGGAATGTTATTTAGCAATAAAAAGGAATGAAGAACTGATCCACTATCCAAAATGGATGAACTTCGAAAACACTGTGCTAAGTGAAAGAAACCACTCACAAAAAGCCCACAGATTATATGATTCATTGTGGCTTAGTGGGTTAAGCAGCTGCCAGCATCCCACACGGATGCTGGTTTAAGTCCCGGCTGCTCTGCTTCCAATCCAACTCTCTGCTGGTGTGCCTAGGAAGGCAGCAGAGGATGGTCCGAGTCCTTGGACCCCCATATGGGAGACCTGGAAGAAGTTCCTGGATCCTGGCTTTGGCCTGGCCCAGTCCTGGCTGTTGCAGACATTTGGGGAATGAACCAGCAGAGGGGAGAGCTCTGGCTCCTGGCTCCTGCCATCGGATCAGCGCGGTGTGCCGGCCGCAGCACGCCGGCCACGGCGGCCATTGGAGGGTGAACCAACGGCAAAGGAAGACCTTTCTCTCTGTCTCTCTCTCTCACTGTCCACTCTGCCTGTCAAAAAAAAAAAAAAAAAAAAAAAAAAAACCAGGGAGAAAGTAAGAGAGGAGAAGAAAAATTATTATAAGACAATTATCGGGGCTGGCGCCACGGCTCACTAGGCTAATCCTCCACCTAGCGGCGCCGGCACACCGGGTTCTAGTCCCGGTCGGGGCACCGGATTCTGTCCCAGTCGCCCCTCTTCCAGGCCAGCTCTCTGCTGTGGCCAGGGAGTACAGTGGAGGATGGCCCAAGTCCTTGGGCCCTGCACCCCATGGGAGACCAGGAAAAGCACCTGGCTCCTGCCTTCGGATCAGCGTGGTGTGCCGGCCGCAGCACGCCGGCCACGGCGGCCATTGGAGGGTGAACCAACAGCAAAGGAAGACCTTTCTCTCTGTCTCTCTCTCTCACTGTCCACTCTGCCTGTCAAAAAAAAATAAAAATAAATAAGACCATTATCTTGGATGATGAGATTTCTTAGAAAGAGAGTAAGGGAAAAAAATGATCAAGTTTCTAGATTGAGATGGGATGTGCATCATCTCATATATTTGTTTTCTGTGTATGTGGTGAGAACATTTAGAAATAACTCTTCTAGCAGTTTTGAAATATGCAATACATATAGGGTTCCCTTAGTAAACTAAAATTAGAACTGCACCTGAGGCTGGTACTGTGGTGCAGCAGGTTAACGCCCTGGCCTGAAGCGCCTGCATCCCATATGGGTGCCGGTTCAAGTCCCTGATGCTCCATTTCCCTTCCAGCTCTCTGCTATGACCTGGGAAAGCAGCAGAGGATGGCTCAAGTCCTTGGGCCCCTACACCCACGTGGGAGACCTGGAAGAAGCTCCTGGCTCCTGGCTTCAGATCAGCCCAGCTCCAGCCATTGCAGCCAATTGGGGGGTGAACCAGCGGATGGAAGACCTCTCTCTCTCTCTCTCTCTCTCTCTCTCTCTCTCTCCTCTCTCCTCTCTGTGTAACTCTTTCAAATAAATAAATATTTTTTAAAAAAAGAACTGCATCTGATGGTAGTGATCCCACAATTGGATATATACCCAAAGGAATTGAGATCAGGGTGCCCAGGAGAACAAACGTAACCCCAAGTTTCATTGCAGCACTGTTCACAGTGGTTAAGGTGGGGACTCAGCCTAGGTGTCCCTCAGTGGATGAACAGACACAATGTGGTGTATATACACAATCACATGTTACATATTCAAAAATTTCCAAGGAGTATCAGAATGCAAGCTGTTGAACTGATTAATTTATGTGATTTTAGAGCAAAGACTCCCTGGTGTCCACTGGGCTCTGAATCAGGTTGAGGACAGTGTTCATGACCACAGCCTCATCTTGGCCATGAGCAGCAGTCTGGCCCAGGCCAGTCAGTTGTTACTTCCAGTGCCCAGTGTTGGGAGCTAAATACATTCCCAGCTCACCCAACACAGACCCACTCCAACTCCCCAGGTGGGAACCCTTCTTAGATGCAGGAGAGAAGAGCCTTTCCTGCCAACGGCCATTTAGATATTTAGAACATCGTTCAACGGGCAATACAAAATTATCAACTTAAATATTAGCTTGCATTACATTTATTGGATATTGGATATTTATTCACCACAGCCTCCTGTGGCTGCTTTGGCAAGGTCAGGCCAAATGATTTCACAGGACTTGCACAGCCCACCGGCCAGATGGTCCCTACCTCTGAAGTCTTCCAAGGACACTCTCCAAATGGCACAGGCTACCACTCATCAGATAAATCAGCATCCCGACATTGATCACCCAATCAGTGAAAAAATATCTCAGCCCCAACCCTTAACAAATGTCATCTGTCAATTCTTTGACACAGCATGATTGTTACAAAACATACAAAAATATTAAAAGGATCTAGTTAAAAAATGCAAACTTTTAGAGATGTCCTTGCATCTTCTTGTGGAATCCCAGGAAATCACTGTACATACTCCCTGGATGTGTGTTCACTGTCTGAGCCCTCAGCCACTGGAATCCGGTGGAGAGAAGAAGCAAAGATCCCTTCTGGTCTCAGGTTCTTCTCAGCGTCTTCTGCGCTGACAGAGACAGGAAATAGGCAAATGCCCAGACTGTCTACAGCTTGGATTAGAATCAACAATATGCAAGGCTCCCAGGAGATCAGTATAATGAATATAATAATGAAGTCATTCTTGTTCATGAGGGAAAGGGTTGGAAATTAGGGCAAAAAGCATAAAGAAAAGTCCCCTAAAGTTCCACCACAAAAACACAACTCTGCTTATAACTCAGAAAGCAATTTCTCAATGACTGTGTCTAAACTGACATGCTTTTTCAAGAAAATGTGCCATCTGAGGGCTGGTGTTGTGAGAGCAGGTTAAGACTCTGCCCACAAAGCATGGGCATTCCATATAGGCACTGGTTTGTGTCCCTAACCCTGATCCTGCGCCACTCCAATCCAGCTCTCTGTTAATGGCCTGAATAAAGCAGCAGGAGATGGCCCGATTGCTTGGTTCCCTGCTACCCACATGAGAGACCCAGATGAAGTTCCCAGCTCCTGTCTTTGGCCTAGCTAAGCGATGGCCTTTGTGGCCATCTGGGGACTGAACCAGTGGATGGAAGATCTCTCTGTCTCTCCCTCTCTCTCTATGACTGTGACTTTCAAAATAAATAACCACATCTTTTTAAAAAAAAAAAAAAGTGTTGTTTTTATATGTGCTTTTCTTTGTTTATCAAGAATACTTTCCAGGTCACTAAAATTTCAACATTTTGCATTATCAAAAAATTGCACAGTATGTTTGCATTTTTAAAGTGGTTAAAATATAGTTCATGATTTCCTAATGTTCTGTGGAAATTTTCAAACATGTGCGAACAGAGTAGTATAATGAACCCAAATGTATCCATCCCTCACCTTCAACAATGATAAACATTCTGCCACTCTTCTGCCATCCCACACCCCACTAAATTTTAGGTGTTTTACATAAAATTTACATCTGTTGCAATGCACACATCTTAGGTTGTACGTTTTTGGAAAAAAAAAAATGGCTGACTCAGACCAAATACTGAATATATTTCGTCTCCCTCTTTTTTTTTTTTTTTTTTTTTTTTTGACAGGCAGAGTGGAAAGTGAGAGAGAGACAGAGAGAAAGGTCTTCCTTTGCTGTTGGTTCACCCTCCAATGGCCGCCGCGGCCGGCGCGCTGCGGCTGGCACACCACGCTGATCCGATGGCAGGAGCCAGGAGCCAGGTGCTTTTCCTGGTCTCCCATGGGGTGCAGGGCCCAAGGACTTGGGCCATCCTCCACTGCACTCCCTGGTCACAGCAGAGAGCTAGCCTGGAAGAGGGGCAACTGGGACAGAATCCGGCGCCCTGACCGGGACTAGAACTCGGTGTGCCGGTGCTGCAAGGCAGAGGATTAGCCTAGTGAGCCGCGGCGCCGGCCACGATTCTTTTCATTCAATACTAGGCTCCAGAGGCAAGTACTGTTATTTTTTTCAACTTGAATTAATTCTACTCCAGAACTTCACATATGAAGTATGTACTCTTCTGTGGCTTTTTTTTTTTTCACTCAGCATAATGTCTGTGTGATTTATCTATGTTGTAAAATTCATTATTAGTTCATTTCTCTTTATTCAAGAGTAATATTCCATTGTATAAATAAACTTAAATTTGTTTTTAATTTCTTAGTACAGATTTATTAACTTTATTGGACTTTTCAAAGAAGACAGTTGTGCCTTCCTCACTCCTCTTGGTTCCTGTTCTTCATTATTTCCTTTCTTCTACTTATCTTGTGTTTAATTTCTTTTTCTAGATTCACAGGGTATAAACTAAGATCAGTGATTTTAAGCCTTTCTTCCTTCCTAATGTAAGCATTTAAAGCTGCAAATATTCACCTAAAAACTGCTTTAGCTGCATCTCACCAATTCTGATAGGTAAGATTTTCATTCCTAAAACCACAGTTTAGCTGGAAACTTATTGTTTGATTTCCATATATTTGGGGATAACCTAGATACTTAAATTTTTCTAGTTTAATTCCATTGTGGCCAAACAGCATCCTCTGTAAGACTTTTAGTATTTTAGAATTTATTGAGGCCGGCGCCGCGGCTCAGTAGGCTAATCCTCTGCCTTGCAGCGCCGGCACACCGGGTTCTAGTCCCGGTCGGGGCGCTGGATTCTGTCCTGGTTGCCCCTCTTCCAGGCCAGCTCTCTGCTGTGGCCAGGGAGTGCAGTGGAGGATGGCCCAAGTCCTTGGGCCCTGCACCCCATGGGAGACCAGGAGAAGTACCTGGCTCCTGCCATCGGATCAGCGCGGTGCACTGGCCACGGTCCACTCTGCCTGTCAAAAAAAAAAAAAAAAAAAAGAATTTATTGAGACATCTGGCCCAGTATCTGTGTGAACATGCCACATGAACTTGGGAGGAGCATTGCTTTTTAAAATTATCTTTATTTCTTCAAAAGGCAGAGAGACAGATGGAGAGATGGAGAGAGATCTTCCATCTGGTGGTTCACTCTCCTAATGGCCACAGCAGCCAGAGCTGGGCCAGGCTGAAGCCAATGGCCAAGAATTTCATCCAGGCTGCCTACAAGTACTGGAGCCATCACCTTCTGCCTTCAAGGGTACACATCAGCAGCGAGCTGCCTGGGAAGTAGACTTGCCAGGACTGGAACCAGGCATTCCAATACAGGACACTTGTGTCCAAGCAGTGTCTTAACTGTTGTACCAGATGCCTGTCCCCATTCCAACCTCCCGATTTTTCTGTTAATGAGCCATCATGCTACAAGAACCAATTAGGACTGTGGCTTTGTTTGCTTCTTTCTTAAGTTCTGTGTTTCAAAATTCTGTACACACATTCATAACTGTTCTCTTCTTACTACAGCTTAACCTGCTGTGCCACAGTGCTGGCTCCTTGACTACTTTACTAATTCTCTCTTTATATTTGCAAAAATTCAGTAATTTTACTTGATGTATTTAAATGTGATTTTCCTTATACTTATCCTACTTCATGTTCTTTGAATTTTAGGATTTATAAGTTAATGTCTTTTACTGATTTTCAGAAATCAACGATCACTATTTCTTCCAATATTGTTTCTGCACCATTTTCTTTTTTCCTCTTTCCAGGACTCTAATTACACTCTTAGTGACCAGACAATATTGACCCCTAGGTCTTTAAATGTCACTTTTCTTCATTGTTGTTTGTTTTTTTGTTTTGCATAATGTACGATTTCAGTGGCTGGCGCTGAAGGTCAAGCCTCCACCTGCCATGCCAGCATCAAGTTCCTGCTGCTCGACTTCTGATCCAGCTCCCTGCTAATGGCTTGGGAGCTTTTAGTGGTACAGGGCTATTGGCACAGAGGCTGCTGAAAACCACTTAGCTCCTCGTCCCTCACTAACTCCCTGCCTAGCCCGTATCAATAGGGATGAAGTGGATGCGCAATGTGGAGACCCCAGGGAGGTAAAACGACCAGTAACATACCACACCAACCTTGAAAATCCCAGGTGTCTGCATCTAACCTCAGAGAGCAGCCATGTGGACTGTGACATCAGCAAAGCCACAGGCAGGGCTCCCCCTATGCCCCTGCCCTGGATATGTGTTCCAGTTACCAGAAATAAAACTTCAGTATTTAATATTTGCTCTACTGAGTTTCAGTTTTGCTTTGGACAATTATTCCTCCGATTTTCCTGTCCACTTCTCTTTTTGGAATGGAAATGTTTGTAACTCAGATTTTTTTGCAGGCTCACAACTGGAGAAATTTGCCTTGAATCTAATGTGAGATTTTGGACTTTGAAATTTTACTTTAATGCTGGACTGAGTCAAAACTTTGGGACTTAGGGGTATGGAAAGGTGCATATGTGAGAAGGATAAGAGTTTCAGGGGGCCAGAGGCAGAATACTATGGCTTGAATATATGTCCCCAAAACTCATGCAGAAGTTTAAGCTTCAAAGTCATGACTTCATAGCATTTAAAGTGTATTCACCTAATCTATTTACCATGTTTGAAGTTGGAGTCTCTAGGAGATGGGTGGATTGGACTGGGTCTTTTAAGATGATGTCTCCATGATTAAATCCTGGTGGCTGTTGCCGGCGCCGCGGCTCACTAGGTTAATCCTCCGCCTTGCAGCGCCGGCACACCAGGTTCTAGTCCCGGTCGGGGCGCCGGATTCTGTCCCGGTTGCCCCTCTTCCAGGCCAGCTCTCTGCTGTGGCCAGGGAGTGCAGTGGAGGATGGCCCAAGTCCTTGGGCCCTGCACCCGCATGGGAGACCAGGATAAGTACCTGGCTCCTGCCATTGGATCAGCGCGGTGCGCCGGCCGCAGCGCGCTAGCCGCGGGGGCCATTGGAGAGTGAACCAACGGCAAAAGAGACCTTTCTCTCTCTGTGTCTCTCACTGTCCACTCTGCCTGTCAAAAAAAAAAAAAAAAATCCTGGTGGCTGTAGGAGACACACACAGACACAGACGTGTACTTTCCCTGTCTCTTGTCATGTGATGCTCTGTGCTACCTCAAGACTCTGAAAGCAACAAAGTTATCATCAGATGCCAAACCAAAAGGCCTATTCGATCTCATAACATGAACCATCAAAATCCACCTCTTAATAAAGTCAATGTCTTGGGAATTTTGTTGTAGTAACTAAAAACTGACTAAAACAGTCCCTCTGCCTTCTACCCTGAAAATATCTAAAAGTATACCATAATTTTGGTAAAATATTTTGGATAATGTTAAGCCAAAAGCATTGCATAGTATATGTATTTGTTACTAACAAGGCACCAAAAGAAATGTGAATACTGGACCTCAACTTATTATTTAAATGTAATCAGGGGCAGGCTGTGTAGCACAGCAGTTGAGACACCACTTGGGAAACTCACATCCCATATCAGAGTGACTGGGTTCAAGGCCTCAATCTGCTTCTGATCCGGTTTCCTGCTAACAGACACACTGGAAAACATCAGGTGATGACTCAAGTACTTGGGTCCTGCCACCCACATGGGAGACCCAGATGGAGTGCCAAGTTCCTGAGTTTGACCTAGCTTAGCCCACGCAGCTTTGGATATTTGGGGACAGAACCTGTGAATGGAAGATCTTGGTCAATTTCTCTTTCTCAGTAATCAAATGTGATATTTATACCAATTGCCAACTGATAGCATACACTGAGAGCATGCTATTGAAAAGAATTTCTAAGTTGTGAGAATCAAAATAGAGTCGCTGTATCAACCCTAACAAAAAAATAAAATCAGGTTATGAAGAACATGTAATAGCCTAATAGCAACCATCACAAAAGACTGCCAGAACTACAGCATTACAACAGAGGCCAGTACAGTCTCACACACAAACTACTTCTCATTAACATCCATCCAGCAGTGCAACCTCAGACATCACCCTCATAATCACGGCCAAAGATTATTGTTTCAAAATGTTCCACATCAGTCTCCTCATTTTGGCCTTCAAAAACTTCCCCTTGCCTCAATGTGTTTGTGCTCATGTTTACTCTGGAAGATGTATTCCTATGGCATTGCTCCTTTATTCCCAGATAAATACCATTATTCTTTGGAGAATCTCTCTCTATAGATTGGATGGATGGATGGATGGATGGATAGATGATAGCTAGACACTGGCCTAATCTGCTATATCCACGGAATTTAGATGTTTATCATTTATAATATTCCACATCATTTTCCTCGAAACCATGTAACATCTGATACAGCAAGTTTCTTAAAAGCCATCCTGAGGTATTCACCTGTTGGAACTGCTCTGTAGCATGTGCACGAAGTAGGAAAGAACGCAGGAGGTGGGAGCGAGGGTTTGTACCTGCAGAGGATTGGAGAGAGCGTCCCCCGGTCTGAAAGGGCCTCCCTGCACTATCCTGGGTGTTGCAACTTCACATTCTCGTTTTAACGAGTACAAATAGCACACGACAAACACACGTGTCCCTTTTTACGTTTTAAGTTAGCTTGGAGGGTGTTGAAAGCGGTGCCGTGAACCTCTACATTGGAGATTTTGTTGTAGTCAACTGTGTAGTAGCGTTTGAGTAGGGATCAGGAGGGCGTGGACGAGCGTGCATGTGTTGTTAGCAGAAAAGGGGCACGGCCCAGAGATCTCAGCATTGGGGAACTGAAAGCCTTAAAGCCGGCGTCTCTATCCCTGCATCCGACCAAGAGCAAGGCCACCGTGGTTTCTAACGGCAGCAACCAAGGCTCCAGGAGGTGACCGCACCGCCACTGCACCACTGTCCGCAGCTGCGCGCCAGGCTCGCGCGGCGGTATTTACGGCAGCCGAGTTTTGCACGCGCGACGGTACTTACGGTAACAGGGCTGGCCAGGCCGCAATATTTACGGTAACGAGATGCAGCCCGGGCGGCAGTATTTACTGTAGCGGGGCTGGGGCGGCGGCGGGGTTTACGGTAACGGGGGCCGGGCTCGCCGAGGCCCGTCGGCTCGGTCAGCTCCCGGCGCCATCAGGTGATCTCCAGCCCGGGCGACCGCCACCTCCGGCACCCAACGGAAAATGCAAAATGGCCCTCGGGGGCAGTGAGGGGCCGTGGCCCTCAGGGGCCCGCCGCAACTCCGCCCCGCGGCCGGCGGACCGCAGCACCACGCCGGGTCCGAGAGCAGCCCCCTCGAGCCCCTCCGCGGGGACCCCGGCCTGAACCCAGCCGCCCTCGGCGCTTCGACCCCCTGTCCGGCGCGTCCCCTACGCCCACATGGGTCTGTGCTACAGTCTGCGGCCGCTGCTCTTCGGCGGCCCCGAAGAAGCCCCCTGCGAGGCTTCGGAACCGCCCGGGGAGGATGCGCGGCCGACGCCCGCCCCGGCCCCGGCCCCGGCCCCGGTCCTGGCCCTGGTCCCCGCCCGAGCATCCGCGCAGGCGGCGGGGGGCGACGCGGCCCGGACCCTGCTCCCTCGGGCAGGCGGTGGGAGCCCGGCGTGCGCGCGGCCCAAAGCGGCCCCGCAGAAGGAGAAGAGGCGGCGCGGGGACCAGCTGAGCGCCGAGGAGCGCGAGGCTGCGCGGGAGGCAAAGAAAGTGAGCCGGGGCATCGACCGCATGCTGCGCGAGCAGAAGCGCGACCTGCAACAGACGCACCGGCTGCTGCTGCTGGGTAGGTCCCGCGCGGGCGCCCTCGCCGGGCGTGGGGACGGCGGGGACGCGCGCAGCCCGCAGGGGTCGCAAGGGTGGCGGATCTCGGGGTGGGGGAAGGGGCGGGGATGGGCGACCGATCGCAGCCCGGGAATAGGGCTTTAAACGCTGATTGTAAAAACCGGCAGGGGTCTTTAAACTCTGGGTAGCATTTTTAACCCGACAATATTCACTCCAATGACACGTTGCGCGGTGGTTTTGCTCTTGTCCATGCCTTGTGATGATGGCCGGGTGGCTCGCCTCTTACTAATGAGTGTGCCTGTCTGGAAAAGGTCCCCCTTTTCGATTGACTGATTTCCATAGTGTACGACCCACAGGGATGTCCAGGTCAGAGTCTCATTTCCTGCCACAGTAGCAGTGCCATTGCTGTTCGCTCTAAGAACACAAATGAGATTTATAAGACCTTGAAGGCCTTTTAGCTTAACCACAGAGCTTTTATTCCAGCAGAGTTGTCGGTGGGTGTGGCTTGTTGCCTTTTGAGAAATTAAGTCAGCAGCTGAAGATGGGGCACTTGTGTTTCTCTGTGCAAGTTCAGCCTCGGTGCTGTGTGCATGTTTGTCCCTCCCGAGATCCGGCAGCCCAAGAGCCTGGCAGCCCCTTGTGCATTCTGCAAACAAGAGGGCGTACACCCACCCACCCACACACACACACAGCATTTTAAAGTAATGGCCCACACTGCTAGTGTTTTCTGAGCCTCGCTTTCGCAGGTGTTACTTGTGCTTCTACGATCCAGTAACATGGTGTGTGTACTGTAGAAAAAGGTGAAAACAGGCATGAATTCCTGACGCTACTTGTTGCTTTTAGGTTTTAAGAGAACAAAAATAAGATGGAGGCTTTTGACCCATCTTGTGGGATAGCAGGAAGGGTAATGGTCCAGGTTGCCCAGCTGTGCATAAGGAGAGTGTTAAGTGACTTGAGCAAGAAGCCTGCTCATAAATGGATGCAACCTTTACGATCTAGGGAACAAGGTATGTTGAGTTTGAAAGACTCACTGCAAGAATGAGTGGCTAAAACAACATAAACCTACATGCTGTATCCTGACGCAATATCTGAAATCTAAAACAACGGGAAGTTTAGGAGGGGGTAGTAGTACAGAAAAACAAAAAGTATGGTAGCCACTTATCCACAGGGGCTGCTTTCCAAGACATGCCCCCTCTGTGGATGCCTGAAACTTTGGGTAGTGCCCAGCCCTTTGTATACTATACTTGGTCCTATACACAGTAAGAGACCAACAATAACAATAATGTAGAAGGTATAATAATGCACTATCATAAAAATCATGTGACCATGGCCTCTGTCTGAGATTTTCTTGCACTGGACTCACCCTTCTGATGATAATGTGAGATGTACAATGCCTTCGCAATGAGATGAGGTGAAGTGGTCCAGCGTTAGGCTATATGTAAGGTTTACTTGAACACAAATACCATGGTTCCTGGGAAGTCTATCTGATAACCAAGATGTAAGTGCCTAAACAGGTAGGTGGTGTAAACGGTGTGTATACACTGTGCAAAGGAGTGAGCCACATCCTGGGCAAGACAAAGCTGGATGACACAAATTTTGTCAGCTACTTAGAGAAGCCCACAACAATGTAAAATTTATCAATTATTGGCTGGCGCCGGGGCTCACTTGGCTAATCCTCAGCCTGCGGTGCCAGCACCCTGGGTTCTAGTCTTGGTTGGGGCACCAGGTACTAGTCCCAATTGCTCCTCTTCCAGTCCAGCTCTCTGCTGTGGCCTGGGAGTGCAGTGGAGGATGGCCCAGGTCCTAGGGCCCTGCGCCAGCATGTGAGACCAGGAGGAAGTACCTGGCTCTTGGCTTAGGATTGGCGCAGCGCCAGCCGTGGCGGCCATTAGGGGAGTGAACCAACGGCAGGAAGACCTTTCTCTCTGTCTCTCTCTCACTGTCTATAACTCTCTCTCTGTCGCTCTCTCACTGTCTAACTCTGCCTGGCAAAAAAAAATATCAATTATTTACTTCTGTAATTTTCATTTAATCTTTTCCAACCTTGGTTGGCTACAGGTAACTGAAACTGCAGAAGTCTAAACTATGGATAAGGATTAGTGTATCCCAAATAAATTCACAGGTTACCTCAAAAGGGAAGAGACCCATCAGCTGCAGGGTTCTTCTCTACAGCGCTGACTTGTACAATGTGGCAGATATGGAATTCTCATTCTAGAACTCCAAACCTAGTTAAATCATTGTGAATGTGAAAAGGTAAAATAACTTGCCACTTCTGTAACATTTTGAATGACTGCACTCTTTAAAGACATGATCTCATGGCCTACTATAACTTGTGGTTCATCATCATAGCTGAAATGACATGTAGGTGCTCAAAGTCTACCCCACCCATAGATGTATAATTTTTAAGGTTAATATATTTATTTGAAAGGCAGAGTTACAGAGAGGCAGAGAGAGAGAGAGAGAGAGGTCTTCCATCATCTACTGGTTCACTCCCCAAATGGCCACAGTGGCCGGAGCTGGGCCAATCAGAAGCCAGGAGCCAGGAGCTTCTTCCAGGCCTCCCACGTGGGAGCAGGGCCAAAGTACTTCAGCCATCTTGTACTGCTTTCCCAGGCACATTAACAGGGAGCTGGATGGGAAGTGGAGCAGCCAGGACTCAAACTAGTGCCCATTTGGGATGCCGACACTGCAGGCGGCAGCTTTACCCAATACATCATAGCACCAGCCTTACCCATATATTTTTCTAGAGAGAAATTAATCAGAAATTGCTCCAGCCAAATTTTTAAGTGCATCACAGTAACTCAAGAAGAGGAGAATTACTGTCTGAAGAAATGACAGAAGAGTAATATCAATAGGATCTAGCGTTGTGACAGTATAATGTTGTTTTAATGTGATTGTTTGAACATCTTTTAAAAAAAGTATGTGAAGCAGAAAATGTTTGATTTATCATCAAAAAAAATTAAGAAGCTATTATTCTGTAGAAGAGAAGTGGGAGATAAGAACAGTGAGCTCTAAAGATTCCCCTTGTTTTTTTTTTTTGTTTTTTTTTTTTTTTTTTTTTTATTTTTTTGACAGGCAGAGTGGACAGTGAGAGAGAGAGACAGAGAGAAAGGTCTTCCTTTGCCGTTGGTTCACCCTCCAATGGCCGCCGCGGCCGGCGCGCTGCGGCCGGCGCACCGCGCTGATCCGATGGCAGGAGCCAGGAGCCAGGTGCTTTTCCTGGTCTCCCATGGGGTGCAGGGCCCAAGCACCTGGGCCATCCTCCACTGCACTCCCTGGCCACAGCAGAGGGCTGGCCTGGAAGAGGGGCAACCGGGACAGAATCCGGCGCCCCGACCGGGACTAGAACCCGGTGTGCCGGCGCCGCTAGGCGGAGGATTAGCCTAGTGAGCCGCGGCGCCGGCCATAAAGATTCCCCTTGTTTTAGCATGGCTTGAATGTGTTCTCAAAGGACATTTTTAAAAGCGTTATTTTTCTTGTGGCCTAGACAGCTGCATGGCAACATCATATCTGAAATGACATTGAATCAAATGACTCAAGTTTTGCCCGGGAATGTATCAGATCTTTCACTTCAATGTTGTCAACACTAAAACACATCCTGTTAGATCAAGTTGGTGTTGTTTATCAGATTTTAGGTAAATTTCACTTAAATGCAGAAAGGTCCTTGGCTTTGCTAGGATTTGGAATGGATTTAGCTGGAAATTTCTTACCAGAAACATAACTTGCAGATTGACCTCCTATAATACTTGCTGTTGCTGCCATTGTGTTACCAGCCACTTATTTTTGCTCACTGACCCCACTCATCTATTTATTCTGGAAATGTGTGTTGAGAGCCCAGCAACAGGGGTCAGAGAACTCAAAAGTGCCTTCGGTCCCTGTGCCTCCTAGCCCGCCCGAGGCTAGTCCCATCTCCCACAATGGCAACTCCTCCAGTTGCCTGCTTCCCAGAGGCCTCCACTGAGAATAAATATTCAATTCACTTGAGTTCATATGAATCGTGTTTGCATTTCTCCTGGAGTACTGTGTTCAGATCTGCATCGCCTAAGACATCAGGTTGAGCCTGATGGCACAGCTGGCTTGTCCTGCAGAATCTTGTGAGATTCCCAGGCCTGCCCAAGAGTCCAGGAACCACTGTGGCTCTGAGGCCCTAATGGCAAGAGTGATGTGATCCCACTTTAATTTTCAGATGGTGCGGCTTTCAAGCACACAATGGCTGGGTTTTAAGGCGGTGCAAGGCAGGATGTGGATAAGATGAAAACTGCAGTTAGAAGGCAGCAAGCCCAGGCCCGTGATCGCAGTGTCGGAGCTAGTGCGGTGGAGTAGGACTGGGAGGCTGAGGGGCGTGGGGGTTGGAGTCGTGGCCAAATGCTCATATGTAGAAGGTGGTAGTGGTCAGGAGTTCTCTGATACCTCTCACACCCTGACCATGAGCTGTGTGTCACCTGTTTGGTGCCATAACAAAATGCCGCAGGCTGGATGGCCTGAAAAACAGACACTTATTTTCTCACAATTCTGGAGGCTGGAAGTTCAAGGTCACAGAACCTGCAGGGTTGGTGTCTGCTGAGGGCTGTCTTCCTGGCTTGCAGATGGCTGCCTTTTCACAGTGCCCTCACATGGCCTGTCCTCTGTGTGTGTAGACACGGGGAAAAGAGAGGACTCTGAGGTCTCTTTCTCTTCTCATGAGGACTCCACATTATGACCTCATTTGACCTCTTTAAAGGCCCTGTGCCTAAGCACAGTCACATTGGGGGTTAAGGCTTCAACCAGAGGGCACAGCCACGTCCATGACACGGGCTAAGGCAGAAACCATGTGCCTGTGCATCGGAGCTCCATTCTGCTGTAGCCTGTGGGAACACAGGCCCTGTGTGGCCAGGTCCTCTGAGTGTCTAGAATATGGTAGGAGTGCGGATTCTCACCTGAGACCTGCTTATTTTTAAGCACTGACTCACATTAATAAAAGGCACCATCTATGTGACCAATACATTTCCTGGGCAGCCAGTTTTTGCCTCTGATCTACCCACAGGCCGCATAGACTTTGCCTTGGGCTGTGCCCAGGGCCCCAAAGGCACACACAGAGAGGACATCAGCAGCAGTCGTGGGCCTGTACCTGTTAAAAGCAATAATTGACATGACTGGATTTATTTGTTTGCATTACTGTAACATAACACCCGAGGCTGGGTAACTTTATTATAGAAGAGAGAGGTTTATTTTGTCTTGGGACTCATGTCTGGTGATGACGCTTTTACTGTCAGAGTCCCAAGGTGGTTCAGGGCATCACATGGCAAGACACAGGGAGCTTGCTTGTGTGTGTGCATGTGTGTATACATGTGTGCATATGTATTAAATGCAAGAGTATGTGTGTGTGTGTTTGTGTGCCTCCAGTAATTAAATCCTGAGGCTCCACATAATGACCTTATCTAATCTTGATCACCTCCAAGGACCCACCTCTAATCACCACAGTCGGATTAAGTTTTTGCTCTCTTAATACCTCACAGTAGAGCTTAAATTTCAACACATGAACTTTGGGGAGATACTCAAACCCTATTCAAACCATAGCACCAAGTGTAAGATCAAAATATTTGATCCACTGGAACACAGGTGGCAAGGAAAGTTACATTCTCCAGCCTTAGGTGAGTTTTTCTGCCTCCAGGTTCATGGAGTTGCAATAGAGCAGGTGCCATGGACTTATAGTAGGGGAGAGCCATCAGGTTTCCACCTGGCTGCTTGCTACTCTTTTTCTAGAGCATTCTTCAAATCTGAACTGATCAGCTGGGTAAGAGTCGCGATCTCTTGTCTTTGTTCGGTGATTTCCTGTTAGACTTTGTGTGTGTGGTAGTTCCCTGTCAGGAACACATCTGTCAAGAGGGAAGCCGTCTCTCCGAAACATTTGCTGATATGCTTCCACACCAGAATGACAGCTTTCGCTTAATCTGCATCTTTAATTGCTCTAGGAAGAAGCATTTGGTGCCGTCACTCTGAGGTTTCGGTCACTTTCTTTTTCAAGTAGATGTCTTGAGAATTAATGTAGATTCCCCCTCAGTTAATGATAATGCATGTAGTCAGCAAAGACAAGAAAGCAGTGTTTGAGCTGTGCTGTAGGTTTGAACTGGCCATACTTCTGAGGCGCCTCCTTATCAGTGTGCTGTCTTCATTGTTCTCCACAGCCTACCATGCAGCATGGCTACCACAGTCCCCAGAAATCCCAAATACTCTGACCAGTTCTCAACTTCTCTTAAATGGAAGAGAACACGGTGGTGTTGTTGCACTTTTATATCAAAAATGTGTCTTTCTATTGTATTTACTGTGTTAAGTACAGTTTTATAGGTTTGAAGCTGCTATTGTTTACACAAAGCCTGATTTCATCCCATTTGTATTGTTCTTGGACAGGCAAACGCTGGAAGTTGGTGTCCTTTTTCAAGGACACCCCGTTGAGTGGCAAACACATTTGAGTTTGTACAGGGGTTTGTGCTGGCCCTGAAAACATACTCTAACCAATGTCACCTGCCGGTGTGTCTGTCTGTTCCTGGGATATCTGACTATTATGTGAATACTTCTCTCAAAATTTGGGGATTTACTTAGAAACCACAAACACAGGCAAAATGAGCAAAAGGATTTGGAACAGGCACTGGCATCAGAGTTTGAAATCCTGGCACTCACTCACCAGGTACACGAACTTAAGGAAGCATCTCAGAGCTCCAGCTTCCACATCCCTGATACTCCTAATGCATGGGATTACTGAGAGGACTAAGTGTAATTAATTGAGTAATTTACATACATGCAGCCAGGAAAAGAGCTTAGCAAGTGATAACTACTCAATACACTGGAACCATCTCTAAATCTTAGATTCAAGTGAACTCCATGGAGCTGGACCAATTCTCTGCACTACACATACTCAGAATTGTAAAGTAAACGTTAATATAAAGTCACATCCTGGAAAGATGGTAATATGAGACCACACATCTGGATCTCAGGGTCCACATTTCCACATGGCTCTGTGACAGAGCCAGGAGTCCAGGCCATGCATGGCCAGCTGGGGAAGGATACAGTGGTCCAGTCAAGAGAGGTGAGAAGTGAATTCAGGCAGGTGCAGTCATGATGAAGAGGAAGGAACAGGAATAACTTATGGATTTGCCAAAATGGATTCTTGAGAACCTGGTGCCTGAGGAGTAGTGGAGAAGAATGTGTTGGGGAAAGAAGGCTGTCTCAGTTTTCCAGCTCAGAGAAAGTGGTGATGGCTGTCTCTGTGATACGGGATGTTAGAGGCAGAGGCAGATGGAAGGAAATGAGAGCAAGGAGCCGTGTCTGGGAATCCGGCCTATGGGGTCCACTGGGCAGTCTCTGGGAAGTATCTGGGGGTTTGACAAGGGTCTGGAGCCCTGCGAGGATGCCAAGCTGGACATGAGCTTTTGGGATTAACTCACCGGCTGTGGGTGGACACAGACCCGTGGAAAACGTGCTGAGTGAGAATGGACAGGAAAGGAGGAATTGGAACTTGGGGTAGACAAAAGCTTGAGGAAGTCCAGCTTTTCAGAAGGTGTTGGAGGAAGAGGAGTTTGAAGAGTGACAGAGACAACCAGAGGAAGCAGGAAAGGACGGGGCTTGGGAAGAAAGGAGTGCTCAGTGGTTTCAGCCAGGAGTCCAAGGATAATGTGAACCAAAAAAAAATCCACTGATAGAAAAGGAGGTGAAAACATTGAAGCAGAAAGGGTGCCCATGCGTGGGCAGATGTTCCTGAAACTGGACAGGGCAGCTGTGCTCTGTGGGGCAAAAGTTTGGAAGGATACAAAGGAAGCTGGCGGCAAAGGGAAAGCGGGTGGGAGGGGAATGTCCAGCCTGGTCATTCGTGTAGGTTCCTGGTAAAGCGCTGCCTCTGTTTTGGCACCGGCTCTGTCCACCGTGTGAGCATTCAAGCGTGTCGACACACAGCTCCCCATGGATACTGTCAGACGAATCTGTGGTTTAGAGTACAACTCTATAGTGTCAGACAGGATCTAGAGACCAAGAAGTCTTGCAAAACCCCTAGCTGATTCAATGAGCATATGCAAAGTTTCCCGAAGTAAGCCTTAATGATAAGACCTGAGGCTGGCATTGTGGCTAGCAGGTTAAGCCTCTGCGTGCGGTACCAGCATCCCATATGGGCACCTGTTCAAGACTGGGCTGCTCCGCTTCCAGCCCAGCTCCCTGCTAATGTGCCTGGAAAAGCAGCAGAGGATGGCCCAAGTGCTTGGGCTGGTGCATACATGGGTGAGACCCATAAGAAGCTCCTGGCCTCGGCCTGACCCAGCCCTAGCTGTTGTGGCCATTTGGGGAGTGAACCTGCAGATGGAAGAGCTCTCTCTCTCTCTCTCTCTCTCTGTAACTCTGAGTTTCAAATAAATAAATATGAATCTTTAAAAAAAAAATAATACTAAGACCTAACTACTGGGACCCAAAGTCAGCTCATGGCATTGAAAAAGGTAATTGGGAGACTTCCAAAATCTCACTACACAAAGAACCCTAAACAATTGTTCCTTACTCTCAAATCCCTGATTAACTTACTTTGTGTCTACATTGGTTAATAATTAGCACCTAATTTTTTTTAGTTGTTTGAAACCAACTTTTACTGAATAACAGGAAAATTGGATCCTGTCGACCGAAGCAATGACTGTAATTGTGTTTAGGAATCAGGTGAAAAACAGAATTCCCTTACCGCAGGTGCAGAGGTATAGTGAGGGCAGTGAAACTGTTCTGTGTGACCCTGTACTGGAGGATGTGTGTCAGTGTACATTTGTCCAAGCCCACAGAACGGGCAGCACCGAGAGTGACCCTAACGTGAGTGTGAACTCTGGGTGATAATGATGAATCACTGCAGGCTCACAGATTGTTCCAGTCTGGTCGGGGCTGCTCATAAGGGGGTATCCCAGGAAGTCCTTCAACCTCTGCTCAAGTCTGCTGCAAACCTAAAACTGAAAACTAAAGTCTATTTATAAGATCTTGCAATGGAAAAGAAATAAGTGGAGGATTTTGTCCTTGAATCAGGATCACAAGAGGAAGAGCCAGAGGGCAAAATGAAAGTGCGCAGTGGTCAGAACAGAAGGGCCTTGGGTTATTCCTGCGAGCCATCTGCAAGCTGCAGCATGAGGCTGTCCCCTAAATAATCCCCAGTAAGTTGACCCTAGCAGGAAAGAGAGTGCCCCACTATTGAAAGTTGTGGTTTCTGAGTTACTATATATATATATATATAGTATATATAGTATATTATATATAATATTATGTATTCAATATCTAATAAATTATATATATATATATATATATATAATTGGGGTGGGCATTTGGCCTAGTAGTTACATGCCAGTTAAGACACCCTGTCGACATCAGAGCGCCTGGGTTCAATACCCAGCTCCAGCTCTGGCTCCTGACTCCAGCTTCCTACTATTGCAGTGATGGCTTAAGTGCTACCCATGTGAGACACCTGAATTGAATTCCTGGCTCAGCTTCAGTGCCAGCCTGGCCTTAGACTAGTGCAAGCATTTGAGGAATGACCCAGCAAATGGGAATGTTACCTCTCCCTCACTGTGTGTGTGTACCTTTCCTTCTCAAATGATATTTAAGCTGTGGTTTTAGGGTATCATTTGCTGACCTTTGCAGCTGTAGTGTTAGTAGTTGGTTACCAGGTGTTGGATCTCTCCCAACAAGGAAGGCTGCCCTTGAGACGGTCAGTGGCACAAGTGCTGGTCCCAGGACCACCAGCATCCCTCCATTCGGCTGCCCTGTCTCTGGGATGTGTGTGGCCCTGCCTTCACTCTCAGGGCTTGTGCCTTCTGCCACTGCAGACGGCTTGCTAGGGAAGCTTCCATCAAAACCACCAGGAGTTAGACCACTCTCTGCAGCCCTCCTGTTGTGCTTTTAATTGCTGCTCTGGGAAAAAGCCAATGGAGGCTACAGGTAAAGCTGCTGACTGATAGGAGATATAGGAAGAAAGCCAGCAGACCACAGATCAGCTTTTCTTAATCCAGCAGAAGATTCTTAGAGAAGATTTAGGTCCTGCTTTGCTATGCTTTGGCTTAGCATTTACTTGGTGTGTTTTTCTGTGGTTGGAGAATGATTTTTCACTCTGAGGAAGTGAAATTATCTCAGGAAGAGCTTAAGGAGAGGATATTTTGGCTTAAGAGGAAAATAAGGAACAATTCTATTCATACCTTGAGTTCCAACGGAAAAGGTAGCTCCATTCACTGAATCCCTTATACAGGGATACTTCTGAACATTCATTGAGAAATGGAATTGAAAGATGGATTTATTTGTGCAGGAAAATTTTAAAATCCACACATTTTCCATGAACTTCTTGAAGACTCTTCTATCACTAACATTTCCTTTTTTGGATAGATTTTTAAGGATTTATTATTTATTTGAAAGAGTGACAGAGAGAGACAGAGACAGAGAGAGATAGTTCTTCCATTCACTGGGTTCATGCCCAAATGCCCAAAAGAGCCAGGGCTGGGCCAGGCAGAAGCCAGGAGCCATGAACCCATCCAGTCTCCCGTGTGGGTGGCAAGGACTCAAGTACTTGAACCATCATAGGTGCGTTAGCAGGAAGCTGTATCAGAAGCAGAGGAGCCAGGATTCAAACCAGCACTCTGCTATGGGACACGCGATAGTGTCACTGATTCTGGAGGCAAAGCATTAGCAGGGCAGTTGTGAAACCTGCTATGAGTTTGCCCCTGGCAGTCTATGTTCACATTCTTAAAAAAAAAAAAAAAAAAAAAAAAGCCCCATAAAGAGCCCAGAAGGACCCACTGCTCTCAGGAGGTAGCAGCCACCTGGGGTGCTCACCTTCTGGAATTGATGACCAAGAAAATCAAGGAAGTTTGAGCCTTAGAGCGTAGTGGTATCCAGTGGGAAAGTGATTGCTCGTTTTATCTCAGCCAACTACATGCTTCACACACCAGGATTAGAAGCTGCCTGTTATAAATGACAACACCATGCTGGGTCAGAGGTTGTCTAAATTGGAATGAAGAAGAAAAAATGGAAAATTTACCTTTTAATTTGTTTGTTATTGTTTTATTTGAAAGGCAGAGACGCAAAAGGAGAGATATTCCATCTACTATTCCCCAAATGTCTGCAACAGCTAGGTCTGAGCCAGGCCAAAGCCAGGAACCTTCATCTGGGTCTCCCACATGAGCGCTAGGGTAGCAGGACTTAACCAGGCACTCTGATATGGGATGCAGGCATCCCAAATGTTAACTTAAGCCACTGTGCCAAATGCCTGTCCCTAGCCTTTATTTTTTAAAACAATTTGTTCTTGGTGAAATTTAGGAGCTGTGGCCAGGAGAACTACCTACAGGAAAGCAATAAACACTGTTTATTTACTACTGTTAAAAGGACAGTAAGTTTTGAGTTGTGATTGGTTTTCAAACATTTGGAGTGGGATGGGGAATGGCTAATCTAGAATCCCAGTATTGGCTACTCTGCCCTAGGCAGTGGGGTGTCAGCCATTAGACAGCAGAGTAGAATTTTATGCGTTGCAAGGGAATCACTGTTAGGAAAGTAGGTCAATGCTAAGCCATAACGTGGACCCCTTAACTTGACTGTGGATTAACAGCTGCATTGTGTGGGCACTTCCGGAGCATCTAGGTGGTATGATTTGGAGTATCCAAGCCAAGAGGCAGTGAGAAGCACAGATCAGAGCTAGAATCACAAAGTGCACAGTTACCTGGTCTATGTTTTTACCCAGTGGTGAGGATTACACCCCAGCATGAGTTTTGGAGGAGACAAACCTCATTCAAGTCACAACTCTTGTCCTCAGGCACTCAAGACTTAAGCAGCAGACGTAAGCATGTCCCAGTCAGTGAAGTACAAGGGTCCCCTCATCCCGCAGAGGTTTCGTGCCAAGACCCTCCACGGATGACTAAAGCCAAGATAGTACCAAACTCTGGATCTACTGTGTTATGTACAAGTGTACCTGTGATAAACTTCAACGTACAAATCAGGCACTGTAAGATTAAACGCCATAACTAATAAGGAAATGGAGACAATAATAACAATGTACAGTAAGAAGAGTTCTGTAAAACTCATGAATTATTTACTTCTGGAATTTTCCATTTAGTATTTTTGGACCGCGGTTGACCTCCAGTAACTGAAGCTGCGGAAAGTGAGATGTGGAATGTGGATTCAGAGGGCGTCTGCACCGCACAAAATAGCACCTGGCGGGCACACAGGACAGGGGCCAGAGGGGAAGGCAGGACACTGAGGCCTCCGCAGAGGAGGCACTCTTCAACGGAGCCCAAACACCATGGGTCTCACCATAGACCACCCTGATCACACGAGGGTCATGCCCAAGACCTGTGAGTCACGTGTAGACCACCCCTAGTCTCAGCCAGGGTCACACAGCATGGACTGCCAGGGGCAGTATTCCCTCTCCCTGGCACAACAGCCATTCTGGCCTCCAGAACACGTCTCCTGTCTTTGTCATGGTCCCACTGTGCCTTGATGCTCAGTTTGGTGTCCAGGGCACTACTTATGTCCCAAGGTCTTAGGGCATAGAATAGAAGCAGTGAGGAGGGGTCCAAGAGTGATAAATGAGCAGTAAAGATAAGCACCATCCTCTCTACTTTAATATGCCCCATATGTTAAAGTTGCACTGGGTGATGCAGGCCAGGCTTTGCCCAGAGAGGCAATGGAGAAGTGCTCCTGCTGTGTGGCCTGCCTGCTTGCTCCATCCCCAGCCCCTGGCACCAGCACATAACCTACCAGAGTGTGTTTGGACTCCATCTCCTGCATTTTTCTCTTCTCTCCCTTAATATCAGTATTTTCATTCAGTTTCTCCTAATTAAACCTTGCTCTTTAAAAAAAAAATATTTATTTGAGAGGCAGAGAGAGAGACAAGATTGCCTGTCTGCTGGTTCACTTTCCAAATGTTTGTAGTGGCCAGTGCTGGGAACACAATCCAGGTCTCCCACGTGGACGGGAAGCACTCAACTGTTTGAGCCATCATCACTACCTCCTAGGACTTGTATTAACAGGAAGCTGCAATCAGGAGCAGAGACAAGACTCAAAGCCAGGCATTCCAACATGAGATGCAGATACTGGCATCTTAACCACTGGGCCAAACACCCACCTCCAAAGCTTGCTCTTAAATGGAACATTTTCCTCATTATATAACATTATTAATAGAGGTGAATGTTAAGTTCATCACCAAAAACTTTTAGCAGTTTTTGAAGTCATAATTGAGATACAGAAAATGACATGTATTTAAAGTATACAATTTGGAGCATCTTGACTCTTGTAGATACCTATAAAACCTTTACCACAATCAAGATAGTAAACACATCCAAAACCTCTAGAAATTTCCTCTTGCCATTTGTTTTGCCTTGTCTTTTTATTGTGGTAGGAGTACTTGACATGGGATGCATCCTCTTAACCAATTTTTCTGGATCCAACACAGTGCTGTTATCCATAGGCACAGTGTTAACACCACAGCAGATCTCCACACTTACCCATCTTGTACAGCTGTGACTATTGAAGTGCAGATCCCCTCTCCCCTCAACCCCTAGAGACCAACATTTTACTCTCCGCTCCTATGCATGCCACTATTAAAGATACCTCACTCACGTAAGAGAAGTCGTGCAGTATTTCTTCTTCTATGACTGGTTTATTTCACTTAGCGTAATGCCCTGCAGGTTCATTCAGCCATGCATGTAGCAGGATTTTCTTCCTTTTTAAGGCTGAGTAATATTCCTCTGTGTGGGTGGGGGGAGAGGGAGAGGGACCACTCATCCATCAGTGGACATTTCAGTTGTCTCCATATTTGGCTGTTTTTGAATAATGCTGTTTTAAAGGTGGAAGTGCAGATCTGTCTTTGAGAGATCTTTGAGGTCCTGATTTAGTTCTTTTGGATCTATACCCAGAATCGGGGTTGCTGGATCATATGGAAGTCCTCTTTAGAATTTTTTGAGGAACCTCCACACTGCTTCTGCTACAGCCTCACAATGTTACATTCACGTTAGCAATGCATGAGGGTTCTGTTCCTTCACCTCCGTGCTGACACATGATGGTGGTGGTCATGGTTGATAATAGCCACTCCAACATATGTAAGGTGAACATCTCAACATCGTTTTGGTTTGCATTTCCTTGATGATTAATAATGTTGAGCATATTTTCTTAACCTGATTGGCCATCTGTAGATTTTCTTTAGGAAAGTGTCTGTTCAAGTTCTATGCCCATTTTTGGGTGGTCATTTGGGTATTTGCTGTTGAGCTTTCAGAGTTACTTATATATGTTATGGATGAACCTCTTCTCAGATATATGTTTTACACGTATTTTCTTGCATTGCATAGGTTGTCCTTTCACTCTGTTGATTGTTCCGTTGCTGTGCAGATGCTGTTTAGTTTGATGCACTCCCACTTGACCATTTTGGCTTTTTTGCACATGCTTTCAGTATTGTACGTAAGAAATCGTTACCCAGACCAATGTCAGGAAGATTTTCTCCCATTTTCTTCTACTGGTCTTCACAGTTGCAGGTTTTAGGTTTGTGTGTTTAATCCATCTTGGGTTGACTTTTGTGTATAGTGTAAGATAAGAGTCCAATTTCATTCTTTTGCATGTGGATGTTCAGTTTTCGTGACACCATTTGTTGAAAAGGCTGTCTTTCCCCGTTGTTCATTGTTGGCCCTCTGGTGGAAGATAAGCTACTCAAATGTGTGGTTTACCTCTGGCTTCTGTGTCCTGTTCTGTTAGTATTTGTGTCTGTCTTTATTCCAGGATCACACTGGTTTAATCACTGTGGCTTCCTTATACATGTTGAAATGAACAAGTGTGGTTTGGCTTTATTCTTCTTTCTCAAGATTGTTTACTCAGGGTCTTTTGTGGTTCCATGTGAATTTGAGAATTATTTTTTCTAGGATTTTCATAGGGATTGCTTTGAATCTATAGATAACTTCGCATAGTACAGACATTCTGACAATATTAAGTCTTCTTCCAATCCATAAACATGAGATGTCTCTCCATTTGTGTCTTCTTTTTTACATCACTGCTTTGTAGTTTCTGTGTAAAAGACTTTTCACCCCCTGAGCTAAGTTAATTCATAAGTACATTTTATTATTTTTAATGTTGTTACAAATGAGATTGCTTTCTTAGTTTCATTTTAGGATAGTTCATTATTTGTAGAAAGAAATGCAGCTGATTCTTGCACGTTGGTGTCCTGCAACTTTGCTGAATGTTTTTATTATTTCTAAAAGTTTTATGTAGGATCTTTAGAGTTTTATACATATATGGTCATGCCATTTGCAAATGGATGATTTTACTTTTTTTCTAATTTGAAAGATTTTATTTCTTATTCTTGACTCATTGCTCTGGCTAGGACTTTGAGTACTGTGTGAATAGAAGTGGGGAAAATGGACATCCGTGCCTTGTTCTGACCTTAAAGGTAAAATATTCAGTTTCTCACTAAGAGAAAGTATGGTGTTAATTGTGTTAAGTATGTTAACTGTGGACTTTTCACACATGGACTTTGTTATGTTTAGGTAAATTCCTTTTTTTTTTTTTTTTTTTTTTTTTTTTTTGCCAGGCAGAGTTAGACAGTGAGAGAGAGAGACAGAGAGAAAGGTCTTCATTCCTTTGGTTCACCCCCTAAATGGCTGCTATGGCCAGCGCGCTGGGCCAATCCAATGCCAGGAGCCAGGTGCTCCCTCCTGGTCTCCCATGCAGGTGCAGGGCCCAAGCACTTGGGCCATCCTCCACTGCACTCCTGGGCCACAGCAGAGAGCTGGACTGGAAGAGGAGCAACCAGGACAGAACCGGCACCCCAACCGGGACTAGAACCCAGAGTGCCGGCGCTGCAGGTGGAGGATTAGCCTAGTGAGCCACGGCGCCGGCCTAGGTAAATTCCTTGTATACCTATTTTATTGAGAATTTTTCTGTTAGATTTTATCAGATGCTTTCTATGCATCTGTTGAGATGATTTTTTTTTTTTGCATGAACAAGAGAAATTTATTTTTACAATTCTGGAGATTAAAAAGTCCAAGGCCAAGGTGACAGGAAGTCTGCTGTCTCGTGAAGGCCACCCTCCTGTTTCTGTCCTCTCACTGAATCCACACAGATCATGTGATTCTTACCCTTCATTGTGTTAATGTGTTCTACCACATTAATTGATTTGCACATGTTAAGCCATCTTGCATCTCAGAGATAAATCTCACTTGGTCATGGTGTATTTTTTTAATATGCTGTTGAATTCAGTTTTCTGGCATTTTGTTGATGACTTTTGCACCAGTAGTCCTTAGGAATCTTATAGCCTGTAGTTTCTTTTCTTGTAGTGTCCTTATCTAACTTTGGTATCAAGGTAATGCTGACATCATAAAATGAGTTTGGAAGTGTTCCTTCCTCTTCAGTTTTTTTTTATTATTATTTTTTGGAAGAGTTTGAGAAGTATTGGTATTAATTCTTCTTGAAATATTTAGTAACATTCACCAGTGAAGCCATCTGGTCCTGAGCTTTTCTTGATGAAGGGTTTTGAGTTACTCATTCAATCTCCTTACTAGTTACTGATGAACTCAGACTTTCTATTTCTTCATGATTCAGCCTTGGTAGATTATATAGTTCTTAGAGTTTATCCATTTCTTCTTGATTATAAGATTTGTTGGCATATAGTTGTTTTTATGATCCTTTTTTATTTCTGTGACCACAGTTGTACTGTTTCTTCTTTCTGATTTTATTTATTTCAGACTTCATTTTTCTTAGTCTAGCTAATGGTTTGTCAATTTTATCTTTACTGCCCACTTCCATGATTAGAAAAAACTATCCTCACAATTCAAACTCAGGTACTTGTCACTTGGTGTTTGAGGACAGAAGTGGAGATTTTAATTTGGACTTTTTTAAATTTTTTTAAAAAATTTTTATTTATTTATTTGAGAGGTACAGTTATAGATAATGAGAGGGAGATACAGAGAGAAAGGTCTTCCTTCCATTGGTTCACTCCCAGATGGTCACAACGGCCAGAGCTGCACTGATCCGAAGCCAGGAGCCAGGAGCTTCTTCCAGGTCTCCCATATGGGTGCAGGCGTCCAAGCACTTGGGCCATCTTCTACTGCTTTCCTAGGCCGTAACAGAGAGCTGGATCGGAAGTGGAGCAGCCAGGACTAGAACCAGCACCCATATGGGATGCTAGCACCGTAAGCAGAGGATTAACCTACTGCACCATGGCACCGGCCTCTAATTTGGCCTTCTTAAAAATTTGTTTTCTTGAGCCGGCGCCGTGGCTCAATAGGCTAATCCTCCGCCTTGCGGCGCCGGCACACCGGGTTCTAGTCCCGGTCAGGGCGCCGGATTCTGTCCCGGTTGCCCCTCTTCCAGGCCAGCTCTCTGCTGTGGCCAGGGAGTGCAGTGGAGGATGGCCCAGGTGCTTGGGCCCTGCACCCGCATGGGAGACCAGGAAAAGCACCTGGATCCTGGCTCCTGCCATCGGATCAGCGCGGTGCGCCGGCTGCAGCGGCGGCCATTGGAGGGTGAACCAACGGCAAAAAGGAAGACCTTTCTCTCTGTCTCTCTCTCACACTGTCCACTCTGCCTGTCAAAAAAAAAAAAATTTTGTTTTCTTTAAATATTCAGAGAAGACTGACAGCAGCAAAGTTTGCAAAACACAGAAGTGAGCAGAGAATTGTAACACTAGATTCCTGTATTTTCAGGCTGGGTTTAGGTGGGTAAAGCTCAGAGCCTATGTTTCTTTCTTTAGTAACACCAGTGTTTTACCCAAATTTGCATGTACCATATATGTGCAGTTTTACCTTATAAGTTTATGTTGAATGATTTACGAAACAAGTCATCATCAAAAGCTCATTTCCAAAGCAAATGAGTTAGACCCACCATACAAAGCCCATGGGAACCAAAATCACCAGGCATCCCAAGAGCTGAGTCTTCCTAATACAAGTACAAGAAGAAACCCATGAAAATCTGGATTTCCCTTATCTTAAAATCATGTAATACGTTGGTATTAAAGGGCTTGAGGTCTGGGTATGTAGTTGGGTTGTAGCTTTTGGAGACAGATTCACACACTGCTGTTGCTTGCTGCATTCAAGTGGCTGATGTCTCCCCCAAGAAGGATGGGAGCAGACTGTTCTGGGCAGTCCAAAGCCATGTTCACATCCTACTGCAGTGGCAGCATCAAGATAGTCACAGCAGCATGCAAATACAGGCAGCAGAGTGCAAGAGAAGCATGCCATTGGTAGGTTTTGCCATCATACCCAAATAACATATCTACTCACGGTTGTTTTTTGTTTTTTGTGTTTTTTTTGCGAGTATTCTGGAACAAAGCTTCTCAGATTATGTGCTTGTGAATCTCCTGGGGATTTTGACAAAGTGCAGATTCTGACTCAGTATGTCTGAGGTGGCGTCCACATGCTTGACTGTGAACTACGCAGGAGCAAGCTGAGTCTAGACCAGGAGTCAGCCAACTATTTCTGTAGTTTATGTTTTATAGGACAAGAGATAGAATTAAAGCTACTATGTAGGTACTTAATGGGAGAAAATGAATTTCCACAAATTTTTATTAATGAAGTCCAAAACATACTATGAAATATAACCCAAAAATTTAGTGTAATTTTTCATGATATAGGTCTACTAATGAAAAGAATGGAGCTATTTTTAGAAGGGATAGCATTTCACTTAGAGTTCAAAGTTAAGTGTTCCCCGTCAACAAAATCAATAGCAAATGTTCACCTGCTAACACTGACTTTTAATAAGACGTTTATGTCATCTTTGCAAATGTCATTTCACTCAGGTAGGTGCTGCCAAATGTGGATATTCATCCACAAGTATATGACTTTAATTGAGCATAATGTTCATCAATTGGAAGGCATTTATAAATTCTATCCAATTCTTCTCTTGAAGTCTGCATTATATTGCAAATTAATCACTTCCAATTGAAGGTGAAGTGGAAGCACCTCAATTGCATAGTTACATGGATTTCAGAATTTGGAAATTTCCTTTGCAGCTTGACATTATATGTGATTGAAGCAACATTGGCATCTGAATGGCTTTATTGCTGTATAAGATTTGCTTGTACCATATATGTGCAGTTTTACCTTATAAGTTTATGTTGAATGATTTACGAAACAAGTCATCATCAAAAGCTCATTTCCAAAGCAATTCGGCATTTAATAATAGAGATTATGAGAGGTTCTGCTCTTCCAGAAAAATTTCTATCTCAGCCCTCGGCTCAAAAATTCACAATAAAACATCACCACTGCTAAGCCACCAAACTGCTGTAAAGTAGATCAGGATGTGCAGCTTCTATTTTTTCCAGACATTAATAGAACTGACAGTGTCCACAGAAATAAATCAAGTTTATTGGAGATGCTAGTGATTAAATAGCTGATGACCAATTCAAATACTTTCTGCAGAGTACCTGCTGGTGAATAATACAGTAAATCACTGTGGCATTTAGACACCTTAGCGTCTCACAAGCTTTGTAAATTTTTTCCACTACACCTTTTCTCTGCTCCACATATATTTTTACCACCATCAATGGTAAGTCAGCTTAGCAGACTTCGCTTCAGATTGTAGTGTTTTCTTAATATCTTTGAAAATATCCTCATCATGGTTGTTCCACAGACTGTTCCTAGAGGCTGATTCTTCAGTCACTTTGCAGAATTCTGCAACAACTCTTTGAGTAAGCAGAACTGAGCATTGTTGGTAGTGACCTGTCAGCCACAATCAGCCAAGGAAAACCATTCAAAATCACTTGCCCTGAGAGGGCATTAGCCTAGTGGGCAAAATGTTAGTTAAGATACGCACCTCACACATCAGAGTGCCCATGTGCAATACCCAGCTCTGGCTCCTGACTCCAGCTTCCTGCTAATGCAGACCCTGGGAGGCAGTGGTGAAGGCTCAAGTAATTGGGTTCCTGCCACCTGCATGGGAGACCTAGGTTGAGTTCCCAGCTCCTGACTTCTGCCCAGCTCAGCCCCTGCCATTGTAAGCATTTGGGAAGTGAACCAGCAGATTGGAGCTCACTCTCCCTCACCCTCACCTCCATCTCTGTTTATCTCTCTGCCTCTCAAAATTTTTTTGAAGAATTTTAGTCACCACAGATTTCAATTGACTATTGATATTTCTTCCTAACAGTCTCAGCTCTTCAAGCAACTGTTCTCACCACAAGACTAATATTTATCTTCTCTGAACACAATTGCTGCAATTGCTGCAAACACAATTTAATTAGCTTACCATCAGGAGATAATTTTTCTTGCTAAACATGAGCCACTCAGAAACTTACTTAGATGAAGAAAATTCTCTTGTGATGAGAGTTTCCATTTTAAGGTTTCTCGTTTTTCTGACCAATGCTTTTCTGTGAGCTGGGAATACCATGATGAATGCCAGGTCTGTCGATGGTGACCTACGTTGCATTCTTTCGGTAGAGCTGTCACATCATTTCATGACACAACTGTGCTGTGCCTGCTAATTTGATCATAAGTAATGCACCCACCACTCTGCCATGAGGATGTGACCTTCGAAACCCACGTTTTACTTCTATTCTGACATAACGGGCAGGTAGTGATAATAAAAAATAAAATGCTATAGTCTCCTCAACAGGAAAGCAGCCAGACCCAACACGTTAATGAATGATGTGCCTACACTCCAATACAACTTTATAAACACTAAAATTTGAATTTCATGTAGTTTTCATATGCCATGAAATACTTTTTTTTCAATCATTTAAAAATGCTAACACAGGGTGGGGCAGGCATTTGGCACAGTGGTTAAGACGCTACTTGGGATGCCATATCCCATTATTAGTGCCAGGGTTGGAGTCCCAGCTCTGCTGCTGATTTCAGCTTCTGTTAACACAGACCCTGGGAGGCAGCAGGTGATGGCTTAAGTATTTGGGTCCTCGCCACTTGGCACATATATAGGAGACCTGAATTGAGTTCCAGGCTCTTGACTTTAGCCTGGCCCGACATCAATTGTTGATTGAACCAGTGGATGCAGTGAGTGGAGGTCTCTCTCTCTCTCTCTCTCAAATAATTTTTTTATTTAAAGATTTATTTATTTACTTGAAAGGCAGAATTACAGAGAGGCAGAGGCAGAGAGAGAGAGAAATCTTCCATCCACTGGTTCACTCCCCAGATAGCTACAATGGCCAGAACTGAGCCAATCCGAAGGCAGGAGCCGCAAGTTTCTTGCAGGTCTCCCATGTGGACTTGGGCCATCTTCTAGTGCTTTCCCAGGCCATGAGAGCTGGATCAGAAGTGAAGCAGAGGAGACTCAGACCAGCACTCATATGGGATGCTGGCACTGCACATGGCAGCTTTACCTGCTATGCCACAGCATTGGCCCCCCAAATAATTTTTTTTTATTTGACAAGTAGAGTTATAGACAGTGAGAGAAAGACAGAGAGAAAGGTCTTCCTTCCATTGGTTTACTCCCCTAATGGCCGCTATGGCCGGCGCTGAGCTGATCCGAAGCCAGGAGCTGGGTGCTTCCTCCCAGTCTCCCATGCAGGTACAGGGACCCAAGCACTTGGGCCATCCTCTGCTGCCCTCCCGGGCCACAGCAGAAAGCTGGACTGGAAGAGCAGCAACCAGGGCTAGTACCTGGCACCCCAACTGGGACTAGAACCCGGGATGCCAGCACCATAGGTGGAGGATTAGCCAAGTGAGCCACAGTGCCGGCCAAATTTTTAATGCAAATTCTTAGCTCAGACAAAAGCCAGCCACAGATGAGATTTAGCCCCAAGGCTGTGGTTTGCTAACCACCTGTCTCGACTCTACAGATGACCCCAAACACATGAACAAATATTCATTCTGAAAGATCACTTTGATCAAGAGCCGTCATCCCACTGTAGATAAGCAGCTATGGATTGCATGCCTGAAGGAATATCTCCGAGACTCCTTCACATACAAGCTGGGGTGACACAGGTGTGCTCTGCTCTTTCCATGAATATGCCAGGGGTGCAGGGGAGCCCTGCAGGAAGCCCCGCCCTGGGGAAGCCCTCGAGGGTGCCAGACACTGGGTCACTTTTCTGTTTCCTGTCCCTGTTTTCCATCTGCGACCCTGAGAGTTTTCCTGCCTCTCTCCATACACAACCTGTCGCCCCTGGTTGGTCATAGAACAGAGTAAAGGACTATCATAGGCTTGTGGACTCCTCCCCGACTCTGCTTGTGCCCTTTTGTGTACAATTCACTGCCAATACAGGCCTTGGCACAACACACTCTTACTATCTGACACCTGCAGAAGTTGGTGGTCCCATGGGCTCTCTGTGCCAGGATGCAGGTTTTGGCAGGGCTGCACATCTTTCTGGGGGCTCTAGGGAGGAATAATCTTTCTGTGCCTTTCGCATCTTAGAGACCACCCAGATTCCTCACCTTCAACGTCAGCAGCATGAACTATGTCCTGTATGGCCTTCAGTGCAAAGACTTCAGACCAACTCTTTGTATTACACTTGGTTGCCTCTTGGCTATTTAACCTCTGAGTGCAAATCATTGAACTCTTTAATGGAGTATTGTAGAGAATAAATCATAATGGGTAAACATTAAAAAAAAAAAAAAAGCATGTCCTCATGCTGTCATCTTGCTTTTTCTCCTTCCTCTCTGCCTGCCTTTTCCTTTTGAGGCCGCTCCTGATGGCTTTGGGCCCACCAGGATGGCCCAGGCTAACCTCTTCTCACAGTCACCCATGATGGTGACTTTGCCAGGGAGCCTAAGGTATGCACAGGCCCTGGCCCCAGGCTCCCTCTGCCCACACCCATCTCTGCCCCAGCCTTTGGCCTGCCTGCCTGCCAGTGTCTGGCAGGCCTCAGGACAGAAGTGGAAAAGCACCTCTTGCTGTCATTGTCTCTGCTTCTTTCTATTTTCATTTCTCTTTTTTAACATCAGGCTTCACAAGTAGGCTTGGTTCTAGCACAGCGCTTTTCAAACTTCGCCTGGATGAGCACACTATTAATAGCACATCAAGAGCAGGGTGCTCGCAAGCCATGGAGACATGGGGCAACCCTAGATGTGTGTAACTAGGTGAAAGAAGCCCGTCGGAGAAGGCCACCTACGGTAGGATGCGACTACCTGATATTCTGGACAAGGCAGAACCACATTCGATTGGTTTTCTGGAGCTTCCATAACAATGTACCGCAGGCTGGGTTCCTTACAATTGTGGAGGCAACGAGTTTGAGATTCAAGGTGTGGCAGTGTCTTCTGAGGCGTCTTCTCCTTGACTGGCAGCTGGCTGGCCTCTTCCCAGCTCTCCACCCCTCTTCCTCTGTGTGTGTCTGTGACCTCGTCCCCTCCTCCTAGAAGGACACCAGCCATTACTGGATTAGGGCCCACGCTGACTCTGACATCATTGCATCTCACCTGCTCCCTTGACAGGCCTCATCTCCACATAGAGTCACAGTCTGAGGACTTCACTGGATGGTTTTTGGGAAGACAACTTAGCCTGTAACGCTTGGGTGAGTTACTCCAGCCCATTTCCTGGGTGATTGAAAACCTGCAGGGTTTGAGTAGAGCCCAGAATAAGACAAGAGGCCTTGCACAGGTCCAGGCCACTGTGCAAGCTCCCCTGCCCCCGTGTCCTTCAAGTGGCAGTGGCCGGCAGGGATGCTTTGTGGAGCTCACCCTGGAGGTAAGCTGCACCAGGTGTTCTCAGGATACTGGGGCACAGCCTCAGCATCCTCTCTGGATAACTGTCCCCCTTCTGAGAGGCAGCTGTTGGGCTTAGTAGAAACTGGACACTTAACTGTGTGCCGCTGAGTCACCAGGAGACCTGAGCTGACCAGGAGATTGTGAGCTGGGTGTTATCTGACACACCAGGCCATGAAGTCAGGCATGCACAAGAGCGTGCATTACCAAATGGAAGTGGTCGGGGCCAGGCCATTGAAGGTACAAAGAAGTTATACAAAGTGGC
This sequence comes from Oryctolagus cuniculus, assembly GCF_964237555.1. Classification (NCBI taxonomy): domain Eukaryota; kingdom Metazoa; phylum Chordata; class Mammalia; order Lagomorpha; family Leporidae; genus Oryctolagus; species Oryctolagus cuniculus. The sequence continues at coordinate 68,798,394 of NC_091441.1, forward strand.
CTGAGTACCCGTGGTCCCTGCTTCTGTGACACTGCACCCATGCCTCCCATGTGCCCAGTTGACAGAGGAAGAGAAGACTTGAGCCACACATGTAAATGGCTTGTGACATGAGCATGCATAATATATTTGCAATACAGACACCACTTGGAAGGGGACGGCTGCGGTGTTGCAATCTCTGTGTTTGAAGTTCTGGCCTCCCCACAGTGGGCAGAACTGGGAGAATGTAAATTTCTGTAGGACAAGCCACACAGTCTGGGGCAGCCCCAGGAAACCAATGCAAATTCTGTCACCACATTATTGCTAAGTGAAGGAAGACAATCTGAAAAGGTCATGCTCTGTGCGATTCCAACTCTAGGACAGTATGGAAAAGGCAGAACCATGGAGACAGTAACACTGTGGTTAGTGTAGGTCAGCAGATGGAGGAATGAGGTGGCGGGGCACGGGACTTTCAGGGCAGGATATCACAGTAATGGATGTTATTGTGTGCATGTTGTAACACACATCCAACTCTACAATACACAACACCACCAGTGAGGGCCAATGTCAACTATGAACTACAGTTAATAATGACTTAATACCCCCTCAGTTGTAGAAACCATACCAAATCAGTGCTGGGTGTTAAGAGGAGACACTGGGGACTGGGGGGAGGGTATGTATGGGAACTCTCTGAATTCCTGTTCAGTCTTTCTGTAACCCTAAAACTGCTCTAAAACAATAAGTCTATTCATTAAAAGCAAAAATACAACGTTGCTCACACACCAGAGCTTGGAGTCTTTGTAACAAGGAGCAATGTCCAAAATAATACAAGGGGCAGGTGTTATGGCACAGTGGGTCAGGTCGCCAATTGAGATACCCACATCCCATATCAAAGTGCCTGGGTCCCAGTCCTGGCTACTCCACTTCTCATCCAGCTCCCTGCTAATGCACCTGGGAAACCAGTGAATGATGGCCCAAGTACTTGGGTCCCTACCACCCATCTAGGAGGCCCAGGAGGCTTTGGCCTGGCCCATTCCCAGCTGTTGTAGCCATGTGGGGAGTAAAAAAGTAGAAGGAAGATTCTCTCTCTCTCTCTCTCTCTCTCTGCCCTTGAAATAAAATTGCTCAGAAGAAGCACTTAGAAATGCTTATACACCAGGGGTTTCCCAAGCACGGAGAGAATGTTCCCAACCACGGAGAGAAAGTTCCCAACCACGGAGAGAATGTTCCCAACCACGGAGAGAATGTTCCCAACCACGGAGAGAATGGTAGATGCTGACAAGTCCCAAAACAATGTCAGATGTCCAGCACACTTGCAGCGCTCCTCTGCAAGGGTAGTGAAATAACAGTACGTTCATGTGCTCACCCATTAAAGAACATCTTGGTTGCTTGCAAGTTTGGATGATTACAAATAGTGCTGCCATGAGCATTTGTACAAGTGCAGGTTTCTCTGGGAACACAAGTTCCCAACCCGTTTGAGTAAATATCAAGGATTTCTGGATTATATGATAATATATATTTATGTGATAATATATGTTTAGTTTTGCAAGAAGCCACCAAGCTGCCTTCCCAAATGTCTGCACCATTTTACATTCCCACCAGTAATGAGTGAGAATTCCTGTCGCTCCACATCCTTGCCAGCATTTGGTATTGTCAGTGTTTTGGATTACAACCACATTGCATATCTCTGTCCTGCTCCTGTACCAACTCTTTCTTTTTTTAATATTTTATTTATTTATTTGAAAGGCAGAGTTACAGAAAGAGAAAGGAAGGAACAAAGAAACCTTCCATCTGCTGGTACACTCCCCAAATGGCCGCAATAGCTGGAGCTTGACCAGTCCAAAGCTAGGAGCCAGGAGTTTCTTCCAGGTCTCCCACATGGATGCAGGGACCCAAGCACTCGGGCAATCCCCCACTGCTTTCCCAGGTGCATTATTAAGGAACTGGATCGGAAGTGGAGCAGCCGAGACATGAACTGGCACCCATATGGGATGCCAGCGCTGTAGGCAGCGCTTTACCTGCTACACCACAGCGCCGGGCCCTGCACCAACTCTTGAAAAGACTGTCCTTTCTCCATAGCATTGCCTCTGTCCTTTGTCAAAGGCCAGTGGACTGCAGGCGGGCTTATTTCTGGGGTCTCTATTCTGCTCCATTGAGCTCAGAGTCTTATTTCTTAACCAGATCACTGTAGCTTTAAGCCATAGCTACTCCTTATCCACAGGGGATACTTTAAGACCCCCAGTAGATGCCCGAAACCTCAGATAGTACCAAACTCTAGTGTACCATGCTCTGTCCTGTTCATACATACCTGTGTTGAGCTTTCAGCTTTTCACTGAAAGTAAGCACTTGGTGGCTTATTTTTGGCATCTGTGAATTGCCAACATCACTGCTCTTCTCCTCAGAGCCATTATTGAGTAGAATGAGAATTACTTACCCACAGACACGGGGAGACCGCAGCGTCAGTCTCAGCCCAGAAGGCTGCTAGAGCTCCTCCACCTCCACCCTGTTCCTGCTCCTTCTTCGCGTTGAGCAGGGCAATTCTGAGAGATTTTCCCTGGGAAATCACCAGGCAAACGCCTTATAGATGTGATGTGGCTCCTTCTGACTTCTTTTTTGTTTCTAATGTTAAAAAATATTCAGAATACCCCTTTTTATTTCATTAGGAATGCGGAGAACTCTGCAGTGACACGGTTAAAGCCCTGGGGGTGCCCAGTTCATTAGGGATAGACTAAATGGCTGCTGTCCTCATTTAGCAAAGTGTCAGACTTAGGGAGCTTCTGTTGAGAAATAAAGTTTATATTTTAATTTCATTTTCTGCTGACTTTTTTGAAGTCTCCATGTAGAACTATTTTACTTTCCAGGATTTTAATTACCTGTGTGGTCAACTGTGGTCTGAAAATACTAAAAGGAAGTGAACCTCCTTTAGTCCAGTGCATCCACGCCCCACATGTTACCCACCTGCTAGTCACTTACTAGCCTTCCAGGCCATCAGATTGACTGCTGCAGGATCACAATGCTTGTGATTAAGAAAGAGGTGGCCCCAGTGACAGGTGGTTAGGCATGGGAACTCCACCTGCATGAGCCGGGTTATGCTGCCTGGAGGGAGTGGGTCACGCCTGGGAGGAGTGGATTAGCTCCCTCAAGAGCGAGTTGTTATAAAGAGCCAGCCTGGCCTCCCCGGTCCCTCGCTTCTTTGCTCCACACACACCCCTCTGCTCACAGCCAGTCCTTTGTGTTTCTCTGCCTGGGCACTGGTGCTGTTTGCACCCTCCAGCCACCAGAATCATGAGCCACGTAACCCTCTCCCTCTTTATAATTCTTTTTTTTTAAAGATTTATTTTATTTATTTGAAAGACAGAGTTACAGAGAGGTAGAGACAGAGAGTTCTTCCATCCACTGGTTCACTCCCCAGATGACTGCAACAGCTGGAGCTGCGCCGATCCGAAGCCAGGAGCCAGGAGCTTCTTCCGGGTCTCCCACGTGGGTGCAGAGGCCCAAGGACTTGGGCCATCTTCTACTGCTTTCCCAGGCCATAGCAGAGAGCTGGATCAGAAGAGGAGCAGCCAGGACTAGAACCGGCACCCATATGGGATGCCGGCGCTTCAGGCCAGGGCGTTAACCCGCTGCACCACAGCACTGGCCGCAACCCTTTTTAAAGTGTGCAGCACAAATGGAACAGGGGCTCTTCTTCCCCTCCTTCTGCCACGGGCTCCCGGCTGGGCTCCTGCACACGGTGGCTTCAGCAGATGCTTGCTGTGCTCTGATAACACCAGCCCGCACCAAAGGACCCATGTCCAGGTGTAATCGCACAACCGTGACTCGGAGTGGAGGAATCTGTGTCACAGGAGTTAGGCAAGGAAGTCCCACCAACCGCCAGCTGCCTTAATTGTTTTCTAAAGCATTCAGAATCCATCGTAGCCGGAAGCCCAGTGTGGAAGACAGGCTGGTGGCCCAGCTGCCACCAGGCTGTTGATGAGGCTTCTGCTTCTGTGCCCTGCGTGGCCCCAGAGCACTCTAGGAGAGCACTGTGAATACTCAGCTCAATGGGAAATTTACAGAAAACTGGTCTTTTATTTATTTATTTTGAAGAGTCAAACTTTTGAGGTCAAGTTGCAGATCTTTTTTTATTTACTTACTCTGAAGGCAGAGAGAGACAGAAAGGTAATAGAAAGCTCCCGTGCAGTGATTCACTCCCCAAAGGCCCACAACAGCCAGGGCTGGCTCAGGCCGAAGCCAGGATCCAGGAACTCAATCCGACTCTGAAGTGGGTGGCAGGGACCCAATGACTTGAGCCATCACCTGCTGCCTCCAAGGGTGTGCATTAGCAGGAAATTGGAATTGGGAGTGGAGTCCAGGCCCCGTCGGGTAGAACGCAGATGTCCTGGGAAGCATCTTAACCACTGTGCAAGTGCTGATGCCCACAACTCTTTAATGCATCCACACAGAGGAAGGAGCCGATCTCTGCTTTCCAGCAGCTTTGTGTCTGCTCCCGCTAGCCCGGGCCCCTGGAGGATGCGCTGAGCCTGCTTCTTCTTCCTTCTTCACCCCTCAGTCGCTCGGCTCTCACCCATGCCCCTTCAAGAGCCATCCTAGGCTTCCTGGAAGGAAGCACTTGCCCTAAGCCCCCTCCCACTGTGCTCAGCCCCCAGGCTGAGCCCCAAATTCCATCTTTTCTTGCACCCCATCTCAGACGGCTTCTCCTGCTGAGGGAAGCCCCGTCCTTCCCTCCTACAGGGCATCAGAGAACAGAGGCCTCCACCTCCCCCTACCTCCGTCCCTGCCCACTGCTTCAGGCAGGCAACCACCAGGACCCCTGCCCTGTCCTGCCTCCTCCAAGGCCATGGCCTCCCCAGCTTTCTCCCCTGCCAGTTTTTTATTTCCTGATCCACCAGCTACCATTCAAAATAACTTTCTGTAAAACACTGAGTTGCGGGACCCGGTGCCATGGCTCACTAGGTTAATCCTCCGCTTGCGGCGTCGGCATCCCATATGGGTGCCGGGTTCTAGTCCCGGTTGCCCCTCTTCCAGTCCAGCTCTCTGCTGTGGCCCGGGAAGGCAGTGGAGGATGGCCCGAGTGCTTGGGCCCCTGCACCCACATGGGAGACCAGGAAGAAGCACCTGGCTCCTGGCTTCGGATCGGCGCAGCGCCAGCTGTGGAGGCCATTTGGGGAGCGAACCAGTGGAAGGAAGACCTTTCTCTGTCTCTCTCTCTCTGTCTCTCTCACTGTCTAACTCTATCTGTGAAATAAATTTTTTAAAAAAAATTGATTTGCTTCCAAGAAAATAGGCTGCCACTCCTGGTCCTGGGGGTGCAGGCAGGGTGGTGCCAGGAAGCCTTCTGGTGGCCCAGATCTAGTCAGTGTCACACGGGGAGAAGGCGTAGCTTTGGGCTCCTGCAGCTTGGGCTCTGCACAAGGAGAGTGGCTTTCGGGGCCAGTACCAGGGCTCACTAGGCTAATCCTCCACCTAACGGCGCTGGCACACTAGGTTCTAGTCCCATTTGGGGTGCCGGATTCTGTCCCGGTTGCCCCTCTTCCAGGCCAGCTCTCTGCTGTGGCCCGGGGGGTGCAGTGGAGGATGGCCCAGGTGCTTGGGCCCTGCACCCCATGGGAGACCAGGAGAAGCACCTGGCTCCTGGCTTCGGATCAGCACGGTGCACCTGCGGCAATGCGCAGGCCACAGCGGCCACTGGAGGGTGAACCAACAGCAAAGGAAGACCTTTCTCTCTGTCTCTCTCTCTCACTGTCCACTCTGCCTGTCAAAAATAAAAATAAAAAATAGAGAGTGCCTCTCGGCCAGATCTGCAACTTCTTTGGGCCTTCGTTGCCTCACAGGACTCTTGTGGAATTAAATGTGAGAAGCTTCCAGAACGTAGACTCTGCTGTTGCTGAGTCTGCTTTCCCGTGCCCTTGCGTGCACCTCACTAAGCCAGAGGAGCCTGACCCCACTCTGCTTTCTGGAGTCACACAGAAGGCCAAGTCCAAGAACTCCCAAGTGCCCCTTCAGCGTGTCTGCCCAGGACACTGCTTGCCTCTGTGAGACTTGAGCCCTTTCAGACAAAGGCATCCGCCCTCTGGTGTTTTGCCTGCGGTTCCGTGATGGGGCTTTCCCACTCTGCTGGCACATGGTGAGGACCTGGGGCCTTTGGAAGCACCTGCCAGCCTTGCATTGTTCCCGCTCCCACCCATGGCTGTCACACAGCCCATGCACACACTGTGCCTGACAGATCACTACTGGGCAGAACCCCCAGCCGTCACCCCCTGCTGTCCATTCAGCAAGTGCTGTGGGAAGGAATCCTTGAGCTCCTCCTGTGTTCCAGACACCAGACCATGCATTGCAGATGCAAACACACAAAAGCCCCTGTGCTTAGGAAGCATGAAGTCCATGGGGAGCCGAACCCAGCATAAATAATCCTTGAATTTTGTTGTGTGTTAGCAGTACCAAAAGTACCGATTCCTAGGTTTAAATAGACATTTTTAAAATAATTATTTTATTTCTTTATTTGAAAGACAGAGTGAGAGAGGTAGAGCCAGAGAGAGAGAGAGAGAGAAAGAGAGAGAGGTCTTCCATCTGCTGGCTCACTCCCCACATGGCCTCAACGGCCGAAGCCAGCAGCCAGGAGCTTCCTCCAGGTCTCCCATGCGGGTGCAGGGACCCAAGGACTTGGGCCATCTTCCACTGCTTTCCCAGGCCACAGCAGAGAGCTGGGTCGAAAGTGAAGCAGCTGGGATTCTAACTGGTGCCTATATGGGATGCCAGCACTACAGATGGCGCTTTACCCGCTATGCCACAGCGCCAGCCCCAGCTATGTATTTTTTGAAATGGAAATTTCCTGAGTTTTGATGAACTGATTTTCAATAAGTGACAGAAAGAAAAAGAGAACACTGTGTGCACCATCCTGCTAAGAAGGAACAGAGCCGGTGCCTGCTCTGCCCTGGACGCTTGAAGGTCTTAGAGATACTCAAGTTTTGTGTGCTCAGTAGAGTTGTTCCTCAAATCAGCCACGAGGTGGTGCTCTTGCACAGAGTCCCGGGCTGGCTAGGCAAAGGGAGTTAATTTTGTTTAAAATCAATTTGACATTAATATGTAATTAATATTAACATAGTACATTCACATGTACATTGAAATTGTACATATTGGGTACGGTGTTGTGGCACGATGGGTAAAGCCGCCACCTGCAGTGATGGGGCCATATGGGTGCCTGTTCAAGTCCCAAATGCTCCACTTCCGAACTAGCTCCCTGCTAAGGTGCCTGGAAAAGCAGTGGAAGATGGGCCATGTGCTTGAGCCCCTGCACCTATGTGGGAGACCTGGAAGAAGCTCCTGGTTCCTGGCTTCGGATCATCCCAGCTCCAGCCATTGCAGCCATTCGGGGGGGGGGTGAACCCGTGGATGGAAGATCTCTCTCTCTCTCTCTCTCTCTCTCTCTCTCTGCCTCTGCCTCTCTGTAACACTGCCTTTCAAATAAATAAAAGTTTTTTTAAAAACTGCAATGGGGCTGGTGCCGTGGCATAGCAGGTAAAGCCGCCTCCTGCAGCGCAGGCATCCCATATGGGTGCCAGTTCAAGTCCCAGCTGCTCCACTTCTGATCCAACTCTCTGCTGTGGCCTGAGAAAGCAGTAGAAGATGGCCCAAATCTTTGGACCCCTGCACCCACATGGGAGACCTGGAAGAAGCTCCTGGCTCCTGGCTTCAGATCGGCGCAGCCATTGTGGCCATCTGGGGAGTGAATCAATGGATGGAAGACTCTCTCTCTCTCTCTCTGTCTGCCTTTGCCTCTCTGTAACTGTCTTTAAAATAAATAAATACATATTAAAAGTAAAATTAGAAGTTGCAGTAAGACCTGTAACCATGAAAATACTAAAAATATAGCAAATGGTTCAGTGCATTGGGATGGGCCAGGGTTATTTTGGATATGAGCCCAAACACATAGGCAACTCAGGGCAAAGAGAGACAGGATTACATCTAACTGAAGATCTGCAGGGGCCAGCATATGGTGCAGCATATATATATATATATATACATATATACATATATGTGTGTGTGTGTGTGTGTGAAGCCCTCACTTATGATGCCAGCATCCCACCTCAGAGCACCGGTTCAAGCCCAAGCTGCTATGTCCAACCCAGCTTCCTTCTAACATGCCTGGGAAAGCAGTGAAGAATGACTCAGTCCTTGGGCCCCTGCCACCCGTGTGGGAGATCAGGGCTCCTAGATCTGACCCGGCCCATTCCTGGCTATTGCAGCTATTTGGGGAGGGAGCCGGCAGATGGAAGATCTCTTTGTGTCTCTCACTCAGCCTGTGTCACTCTGCCTTTCAAATAAATCATTTAAAAAAAAAGTATATGCACAGCAAAGGGAACAATCAACAGAAGAGACAGCCCAAAGAGTGGGAGAAGCAATTTGTAAGTTATTCATCTGATGGGGGGTTAAATACTGAGAATATATAAGGAACTCAAACAGCTCAATAGCTCATTTAAAAATGGGCACTAGACCTAAGTAGACATTTCTCAAAAGGAGGCTTCGTGGCATCTGCTGGCTGTGCAACGGGACATGGATTCAAGCTCATGATGTGTCAGGGAAACCTAGCATTGGTCAGGCTCCTGTGTCAGAGCTGGCCACGAGCACCACAGATCCCCTGCACCCACCCCAGAGTCCTGGAGTTGGAATAAAGCGAGCAGCAGATGCCCGATCCTTTGTTGGGATTTTCATTCTCTCCTGGGAGAATCTTTTCTGTATTTAAAAAATAAATTAGGCCGGCGCCGCGGCTCACTAGGCTAATCCTCCGCCTAGCGGCGCCGGCACACCAGGTTCTAGTCCCGGTTGGGGCGCCGGATTCTGTCCCGGTTGCCCCTCTTCCAGGCCAGCTCTCTGCTGTGGCCAGGGAGTGCAGTGGAGGATGGCCCAGGTGCTTGGGCCCTGCACCCCATGGGAGACCAGGAAAAGCACCTGGCTCCTGGCTCCTGCCATCGGATCAGCGCGGTGTGCCGGCCACAGCGCGCCGGCCGCGGCGGCCATTGGAGGGTGAACCAACAGCAAAAGGAAGACCTTTCTCTCTGTCTCTCTCTCTCACTGTCCACTCTGCCTGTCAAAAAATAAAAAAAATAAAAATAAATAAAATAAATAAAATAAAAAATAAATTAAACCAAAGCCCAGGTCTTGGATGAACAGGACCCAAGTCCCTTGTGCAAAACTGCTCCCACTGCATCTTGGGAGGAGGCGGGAAGGGACGGGGTGGGTAGCTTCTCTTGGGAACAGCTCTTGGTTCAGGTGAAACTGGCGTTCCAGAGTCTCATCGGGTTCTTTGTGGAATGGGGATGTTAGAGAAGAGCATGAACCTTTCCTTGACCAAACCACACAGCGTGGGTTCAGAGGAAGTGGTCACGGCTGGGTTCAGAGGGCCTGAGCCTGGAGCCCTAGGAGCCCTTGGCAATGGCTTGCAGGGGGCTAGCCTAGGACCCCAGGTTCCAGAGGGAACACCCCCTGAGCCTAAGTGGAGACTGCTGGTGGAGTCCTCCCTCCTTCGCTCAGGGACCTGTGACCTGACCAGCCCTTGGAGTCCCTCTGGAGGGACTGACTGTGGCAGAGAAACCAGGCTGCAAAGGGCAAGTGGGAAGGCGACTGGGATCCAGCCCAGGGTGCCCTCGGTGCAGGAGGAGATGACTGCCCGTAGGGTGTGCATAGTCGGGCACATGTGTGGAAGGAACATGCCTCACACGAAGAAGGGCTGAACCAAGGTGGGCTCAGGGACCCCACTGGCCCGATGCACATGCGCAGGCTGACCAGAGGACATTAACAAGAGGCATCAGTAGGTGAGCTGGGTTGAGTAGAGAGGGTGGTATGGAGGTCCACTGTATAGTTTAGGGAACAGGGCCAGTGCTGTGGTGCAGCAGGTTAGAGCCCCAGTCTGCAGCACTGGCATCCCATATGGGCGCCAGTTCGAGACCTGGCTGCTCCACTTCTGCTCCAGCTCTCTGCTATGGCCTGGGAAAGCAGTAGAAGATGGCTCAAGTTCTTGGGCCCTGCACCCACGTGGGAGACCCGGAAGAAGCTCCTGGCTCCTGGCTTCATATTGGCTCAACTCCGGCTATTGGAGCCATTTGGGGAGTGAACCAGCAGATGGAAGATATTTCTGTGTGTGTGTGTGTCTACCTCTCTGTAACTCTGTCAAATAAATAAAATCTTTAAAAAAAATTTTTTTTTAAAGATAAAATGTAGGGAACACAAACAGACAGCAAAGTGAAAACCTTCCCTTCCTGGGCCCCAGCAGCTACAGGGCACCCCTCACACTCTCCTCCTCTTCATGGGCATGAACCCATTGGCACTATGCTTGGGTCCCTAGGGCGGGACAACTACGGGAGCAGAGGGTATTGACAAAGCCAATGCAGCAAAGGCTGACGGAATCCTGGTGAAGAGTGTATGGAACATTCTCATAGTATCCTGACAACTTTTCTGTAAGCTTGAAATAATTTCAAAGTTAATAGATTTTTCCAGGATGCATGTTCATTGCTGAATAGTCATTGCATCACCATGCGCATTTTGGTGTTGTAGACAAGAAAATGCGTGTTTACAATAAGGACCGAAAGCCGCTTTCAGTTGGGTGTCTGGTTTTCCCATCAAATGCTGAGACACTGGAGCCACTGTTCATCTCCCGCAAGACCCTGCCAGCTGTCCCTGTGTTTCTCCGGGTGCCCTCCTTCCTCCTGCCACCCTGGCTGGGGGCTCATGGCCCACCTGCCCCTGCACCCCCCTCTCCCTGCCCATGGTTAATCCCCTTCTCACAGCACCACCTCCTCAGAACCTGACACCCAGCCAGGGCTGCCAAATCCAGTTGTGCAGGTTTTCAACTGAACGGGCTGGCGTGTCTGAGCAAAGTAGCTATGGGGACTGAAATCGGGGTGACTCTGAGCCACAACAGTGTCCCTAGCCGGGCACACATCGGCCCAGGGTGGAGCGCGATGCCCCTGAGGATTCTGCTAGAAAACCCACGGTCCACTCAGAGCAGGTCTTTCCAGAGAGCGTGAGGAGGGTCCTCTAAAGGTGTGGGGAAGGTCAGGAAACCCGTAAGGGGCTGGGACCGGGAGCTCCTGGGACGGGGCCTCACAGGAGGGGCCCTGACCCCCGCCCCCACCCTCCAATCCCCTCTGCACCCAGCGGGAGGCCAGGGCAGGGAACCGGTGCAGGGCCCTGCAGAGCCAGTTCCTGGGCAAAAGGAGTGGGTTGGGGGCAGCGGGGTTCTTTGTGTGCCTCCTGGGCGGACCCTGCTGAGCGACCACAGCTTCCCAAGCCCAGCTCTTCTGCCCAGGCTATTCCAGCCAAAGTGCTGATCTTCAGCTCCCGGCGTCTGTGGCCTGCTGCCCCGCCTGCGGGCTGGCCAGGTGTGTGTGCTGTGGGCACCGAGCCAGGGCCCCTGGGGGCGGGGGGGGGGGGCGAGGATGGCATCTTAGAGGGTCTGGTCTCCCGCGAGCCGAGCCCGCCAGGGACAAGCTGGTCCTCTCCACACCCTGGGCTTTCCTCGAACCGGCTGGGGATCCTCTAGGGCAGAGAGGAGGAAGCGCGCCTTCCCGGCCCGATTGGTAAGCCCTTGCGGTGCGGGTCCGGGTTGACGACGAGGAGGAGCGAGGTCCGCACAGCCGGGCAGAGTGCGAGCGCGCCCGAGGACCGCGGGGGCTGCTGCCGGGCCCCGACCCGGCACGGCGCCACTGAGGAAGCTCATGGAGACCTCGAACCGCGCATCAGGCAGGGCCCAGGCAAGGCCTTAGGGACGTTTGGTTTCCAGTGACTCCAAAACCTTCCCTAGAACAGAGAACCTCCTGCAGGCTGATTTTCAACTGTTTGACTTTTACTTGGAAATAATTTGAAGCTGGAGTGGGGTCGGAGGGAGTTGCAAGAGTAAGAAGAGTACAAAAATTCCCAAATAACTCCCATCACGCCAGTCACCCCTTGTTAGCATTTCCCCCATGACGCCCTGCGTCCGTTCTGAATGTAGATGCCTTGGTGTGGAGAGTCAGAGGCAAAGGCAGGCAGGAAGAGGTAGAAGGGAGACCAGGGTAGGTACAGGGACAGGTGCGGACGTGTGTCAGTGTGTGCTTCCATCGCCACAGTACAGCGCTCAGCTGCCCCACGTTGAACGTTGATGCAGTAAGTGTATCTCATCTTCCCTCCGAATTCCACTGCATATTTTGTGTTTACCCACTTTCCTCTGCAGGACAGGATCAGGCTGGCCGGATATTTCCTTTGGTTGTCATCTCTCTTCAGCTCTTCTATGACTCTGACATTTTCTAAAGATTTATTTTTTTATTTATTTGAAAGGCGGAGTTACAGAGAGGAGGAGAGACACAGAGAGAGATCTTTTATCCACTTGTTCATTCTCTCAATGTCTGCAACAACCGGGGCTGGGCCTGGCTGAAGCCAGGAGCCAGGAGCTTCTTCCTGGTCTCCCACGTGGGTGCAGGAACCCAAACACTTGGGCCATCTTCCACTGATTTCCCAAGCACATTAGCGGGGACCTGGATCGGAAGTGGAGCAGCCAAGACTCAACCTGACACTCATGTGGGTTGCTGGCGTAGCATCTAGTGTCAGGGCCAGCATTGTGCCATAGTCAGTAAAGCCACCTCCTGTGACCCCTGCATCCCATATGGACACCATTCAAGTCCCCACTGCTCAACTTCAATCCAGCTCCCAGATGATGGCCCAGATAGCTGGGCCCCTGCACCCACGTAGGAGACCTGGAAGACACTCCTGGCTCCTGGCTTCAGCCTGGCTCAGCCATTTGGGGGAGAGAACCAGCAGATGGAATCTCTCTCTCTCTCTCTCTCTCTCTCTCTCTAACTCTGACCTTCAAATAAATAAATAAATCTTTTTAAAAGATAAGATTATTTGGGCACACAAAAAATTAAAGTCCATTCACATTTTTTCATAGCATGTATTTTCCGTGAAAGACCGCTTGTGTGTGTGTGTGTGTGTGTGTTACACCTTCACAGCCCTTACAGACACACATGCAAGTGTCAGCAGACACAGGGGGCCCATTCATCTGGGTTTTGCCAAATAGTAAACCTCCAGTCGGAGCTGCTCAGAAGGAGGCTTTGTTTACCTGTGACAGGTAAAGAAGATGGTGGGAAGGTAGAGTTCCCTAGAGAAGCTGTCTCCTTGAGAAGCAGTGTACTGGGGCTTTTATCGCAAGGGTTAGGAGAGTGTCCCGGATGTAGAAATGAGGGGGCAGGGGACCATTCCCTCTCACTCTATGCATCTTCATACACTTGATGTTCAAGAATCTGACCCAGGGGCCAGCATTGTGGCATAAGCGGGTAAAGCCACTGCCTGCGACACTGGCATACCAGATTGTTCAAGTCCCAGCCACTCCACTTCCAGTCCAACTCCCTGATGATGGCCCATGCAATTGGGCCCCTGCACCCACTTGGGAAACCTAGAGGAAGTTTGTCTCCTGGCTTCAGCCTGCCCCAGCCTTGGCCACTGTAGCCATCTAGGGAGTGAACCAGTGGATGGAAGTTCTCTCTTTGTCTCTCCCTGACTCTCTGTAACTCTGACTTTCAAATAAATAAATAAACTTTTTTAATAACAGAATCTACTGCAGGCCAGACAAGCTTTCCTGGAACATCCTCAGGAAAACAAATTTAAGTGAGTGAAATCTTCCCTTGTTCCTGTGCCCTGCCTTTTGCCTAAACCCTACACTGTCAGTCACACAGGTAATATATGTGGACATACTCCTGAAGATGCCCATGAGTATTCTGGAAGTCATGGGTTTATACCCACTCTCAGAAATCCAGTCTACCCCAAAGGCTCTTGTCATACTTCCAACCTCCCCTCATTCCACATCTGTCTTCCTCTCTAAGAATTCTGCCTCTCAGTCACAATAGCTGCGGCGCATTTCTTCATCGCTCAGTCGCAGGATGCATCCAACTTTGGAATTCGTCTGCTGTGAGGGAGTCCCTTTGAAATGCCAGTCTTTCATTGATCTATCCTTTAAATCCCTCAAATGGTCCCTACATAATGACAGACATAAACAAACCATGCAAGGATAGATTTCAGCTCTGTCTCCCTTCTCCTCATCAGTAGCTCTGTAGGTTTTCTGAGAGAGGTGCATAGTGCCCCTTCCCCAGGATAAAACAAGTTTATGTTCTGATGTGTTTCATATACAAGGGCCATTTCAAAAAGTTCATGGGGAGACAGAATTTAAAAAGAGGTGGTTTACTTGGATAAAAGACATTTTGAAATCCATACATGGTTGTTTCATAATCTGCATTTTCATGAACTCTCTGAAGTGCCCTAATACAATCTGATATCCGATTATGAAGAATACTGTTGCTTTAAATTCTGTAGCTAAGCCAAATTCAAAAAGAAGCCAGTTGCTAAGGCAACTGCGCAAAGAGGTAATTAATTCATCAGTCATTATATGCAGATAAATCTGCTTAACTGAGTGGGAGGGGAGGTAGGTTTGTTTGATTTTTCTTCCTGGAATTAGTGGAAGAGGTAGAGGTGTGCTTTTTTTTCCCCCAATCTGTAAAAGGGCCTTTTAGCTCCTTCCGGAAGGGTACACCCTAGGACATTGGAGAGCGGCTGCACTACTCAGGCCCTGTGCAGTGTCCACAGTGTGCATCTCTTCTGATCCACTGAGACGTGGAGAACCAGCACCTTTCAGAATTTTTTCATTTTAGAGTTGATCATGCACTCCTGTGTGCTGCCTGTGGGCCCTCTGCAAACATCCGGGAACTTGATCACAGGTCCCTGCCTCTCTGTGAGTCCATTAAACTACATAAGGGAAGGGACAGTGCCTTATTCATCCTGGTAGTTTCAAAATGCCTGAAATATGGTAAGCAATCAAAAACACTTTAGGATGGAGGGGGGGAGGGGTAGATGAAAAAAAAAATGTACTGCCTTAATAAAAACACCTTAGAGCCTCCCTCTGTCCATCGGGCTCTACACTGCCACTTGTGGGTAATAAGCTGTAATTGCATGAAATGTGTCAGAGCAAGGAATTCTGTCACTCCACTACAATAGAGTCAGAACAAACCACAAACGTGTGTTGTCACTCCCCAAAAAGATTTTTCTCTACCACCACTGTCCTTCTGAAGATAATACTGTGCAGTTTTTTAATTTTGTCAAAGTATGCATGACATGTAACCATTTTCACTGTTTTTAAGTACAGAATTACGTGGCATTAAGTACATTGCCATCGTGCAGCCATCACCACCAACCATCTACAGAACTTGTTTGTCCTCCCAGACTGGAACTCTTCACCAATTAAAGAGTAACTGTTCATTTCCTCCTCTCTTCCCAGCCCCTGGCTACCACAATCCTACTTTCTGTCTCTGAATTCGACTCCTCTATGTTTCTCATGTAAGTGGAATCATACAACAATATCTGTCTTCTTGTGACCGGCTCATTTCACTAAGCACACTGTCTTTAAGGGTCATCCGTGCTGTGACAAGTATCAGAATTTCTATCCTTTTGAGTTGATTAACATCCCCTTGTATGTACAAACCATCCCTTGTTCATCCACTTGTCTGCCACAAGTGCATTTTTGATACAGTTTGCTAACTTGTCTCATTGCCTTTTGTGTTGCCAGCAGCTTCTGCTTGGCCCAGCTGTGTGGGCAGGGACTCGGAAGATTTCCAATGAACACACCACAGTTCACTGTTCCCATGTCCACCTAGTAGAACATACCAGGAGCTCCTCAAGGTCATCAATGTGCTGCCTCTCTTGGAGGGTTAAATGGATATAGTATGAGTGTTTGTTAAATTAATACCGAATGATAGTAATAATAATAGTAATAATGACGGGTATGGAAAGCGTTCTGGTTGCTAGGCCCTGGCAGAAGATGAAATGATGAGTTCATTTATAAATTCTGACCACAGCTCTGTGAGATGTACACCACTGTCCTCACTCATTTCCAGAGAAGGAAACTATAATAACTTGGAGAAAGAGATTGGAAACCTGCCATTCTCGCCCAACAGCCACCAGGCTGCACCCTTCACGGGAGCGTGTACACCTGGAGGACACGGTCATGTTGAGCATTTGCATTTCTTTTTTTTAAAGATTTATTTATTTATTTGAAAGTCAGAGTTACACAGAGAGAGAGAAGGAGATAGAGAGAGAGAGAGAGAGAGAGAGAGAGAGAGAGAGAGAGAGAGGTCTTCCATCCGCTGGTTCACTCCCCAATTGGCCACAACGGCCAGAGCTGTGCCGATCCAAAGCCAGGAGCCAGGAGCCTCTACCAGGTCTCCCACGCAAGTGCAGGAGCCCAAGGACTTGGACCATCTTCTGCTGCTTTCCCAGGCCATGTCAGAGAGCTGGATCGGAAGTGGAGCAGCCAGGACTCCAACCGGTTCCCATATGGAATGCCGGCGCTGCAGGCGGCAGCTTTACCCGCTACACCACAGTGCCGGCCCCTCCTTCTACTCTTACAGTTTCCTGTGCCTGATGTTCAATCTGTCTCTCTCTATGTGTTCCACACCATTCTCAGTTCCTCCTCCCTGATGAAGCTTTTCCCTGGATCCTATACACCCTGTCAAGTCCCGTCCCCGCTTTCAGCCCTCAGTGCCTACACGTTGTCACACATGGACCTCCAAATGATTGGGGTGTAGAAACTGAGTGTCCCCTGTCTAAAATGCTCGGGACCAGAGGTGTTTCTGATTCCAAAGATGTTGAAATATTTGCATTACATCATGAGATATATCAAGGATGGGACCCAAGCCTAAATATGAAGCTCATTTATGTTTCATATATACCTGTACACATAGCCCAAAGGAAATCTTATACAACATTTTTAATGCAGCTGCATTTTGAATGACAGCCATCACATGAGGTCGGGTTTGGAATTTTCCACTTGTGACGTCATATTGGTGCTCAAAAAGTGTTGGACTTTGTAGCATTTCAGATCTTGGGTTTTCAAGTTAGGGATGCTCTACCTGGACTAGTCTTGTTTTTTTCCAACAGCTCAAGAACAAAAGAAATGGATCTCGCAGCTTCCTTACTCTTTTGTGTTTCATGTCTGTAGAATACAGTCTATGGGGCGGAATGAGCGTGTGTCTCTTTTCAGAGCCTATGCTGTACAGACAGGAAATCAGCCAGCTTCCTCTACAGCATATTGTCCTGTGGTTTGATGAAACATGAGAACAGCTGTCAGGCAGGCAGAGAGTCCTGAACTTCCACCTGTTAACACTGGGAACTCAGGCTACCATACCTCTCGCAGCTCTGCTATTTCACCTACGCCAGGAGAACATAGTTAAGCGCTTGAAATGCAGAATACATTGTTTCTGTCTCTTTTTGCTCCAAATCAAGGGACTTTGTGGGGTTGAATTCACTTTGTTAAAAAACATGTTAGTGATAGGGTGGCCATTTAGACTAGTGGTTAAGACACAAGTTGGGAGGCTGCATCCCACATCAGAGTACCTGGGTTTGATTCCTGGCTCCACCTTTTGATTCCAGATTTCTACTAACACAGATCCTGGAAGGCTACAGTCATGGCTTGAGGAATTGGATTCCTGCTACCCATCTAAGCAATCTGGAATGGATACCAGGCTCCTGGCTTTAGCCAGTGTGAGCATATAGAGAGTGAGCCAGTGGATGGGGGGAATTCTCTGTCTCTCCTCTCTGCCTCTCAAATAAATAAATGAAATTTAAACATGTCAGTGAATATAATTACTTGAGGACTCAAAAACTCATGATATCTAGAACCATCTCTAAGAGCTAGAACTATTTTTTAGTCATAAAATATTCCTTAAGATATAAGCTTGGACCATGTTTGTAAGGTTTGTTTGCAGAATTTGTACGTTTTACTTTATCTGATATTTGTGTATTAGAAAAGCTAGAGCTGTCTTTAAATCTGGTTGGATCATTAGTGAAACTTCACATCAGAATGAAAAGCCCATCAATTAAACAACTGTTTATCTGCTGTAGTCCAAAATTTTGCTAGGCTATTTGAGGTTAAAGAGTGAAGTATAGGACCAGCATTGTGGCACAGTGGCTTAAGCTATCACCTGTGACACTGGCTTTCCACATTGGAGCATGGGTTTGAGTCCTGGCTGCTCCACGTCAGGTCCAACTCCCTGCTAATGCACTGGGAAAGCAGTGGAAGATGGCCCAAGTGCTTGGACCCCTGCCACCTACATAGGAGACCTGATGGAGTTTCTAGATCCTGGCTGTCGCAACCATTTGGGAAGTGAACCAACAGGTGGAAGTTTCTCTCTTTCTCTCTCTCTCTCTCTCCTTCTGTCTCTCTGCCATTCAAATACATTTTTTAAAAATCAATCTCTTAAAAATGTGGAATGAAGTCAACAGGGAGGCAGATTTTCTCTCTTCCAGTCTTGCCTTCTCCCACGCCATTGAGCCCTTATTTGATTTCTGGTTTGTAAAATGTGTTTTAAATGCAACTTTGATGTGTGCAGTTTCTCTTCAAATGCACCCACAGCTGCCAGACCTGCCCTGGCCAGCTGTCTCTGCCTCATTACCAGTCCAACTTGGTGGCTCCCATGGCATTTCTGAACTGTCAAACACTGGTGGTTCCATTCCCTCTTGGCAGGCTCCCCTGTTGTGTGTTATGGGATGTTTTGTTTAAGGAGCTGCTGGCTTCCTACTTCCCACTGTCTTAAACTCCTATCTGTGACACCGAACTGAATATTCTAATTGGAGTCCTGGGCTTTGGAACATGGGGTCAGAGACATCAAACACACTTTTCTTAATGACTTGCCAGTGGGGATTTTTGTGTTTGCTTTTGTTGTTGGAGTTTAAGGCTGCCAGTCAACAAGCCTACCTTGGATGGCACTTCCGAAAGCTCTTTAATATCACTTAGCGATCTGGATCACTTAGTTATAGGAGTAAGGGGAACAAAAGATAAATGATGCCAATAAATGTGAAAACAGTTGATCTCAGGGCGTCAGGTACAGAACAGGAAACTTGAAAGTGGTTTTTCCGCTTTCCTATACAAGCATGAAGATTGTTGCACGATATTTTTCAGGTGTCACGTAATGAGATCATGGAGTAATCTCTGCTGCTAAAAATAAAAGATGATCTGAGCAGGTTATGTTCCACCAACCCACCAGGAAGGAAAAAAGAACAAGAGTAAGTTTCAGAAATGCCACAAAGCAGAATGAGGACAGACCCCTGGCTGAGGTGGGGGCCTGCTTCACTCAGCGGCCAGCGGCACACCAGGCTGTTGACGGCCTTCTGGCTGGGCCTGTCAGCTTCTGGCGTTGTCAATGCACTGAATCAGTGACTGTTCGCCTTTCGCAAACTACTTTGCTCCTCTTGTTTTAAAACTGTGGATGTTCCTGTTACAAGAGTACAGTTTCAATGTTGTATAACCTCTAAAATGGAAACACTGCAGAAATGCAGAATATGTTAACATTTTACATTTTGATTTTTGATATGAAATTCAGTGCATCCACTAACGTGCAACCCATCACTCTAGGCATTTTTTTTTTAAGATTTATTTTAATTTACTTGAAAGGCAAAGTTATAGAGAGGCAGAGACAGAGAGAGAGAGAGTGAGGTCTTTTGCCCACTGGTTCACTCCCCAGATGGCCACAACGGCCAGGGCTGAGCCGATCCGAAGCCAGGACCTAGGATCTTCTTCCAGGTCCCCAACGCGGGTGCAGGGGTCCAAGGACTTGGGCCATCTTCCACTGCTTTCCCAGGCCATAACAGAGAGCTGGATCAGAAATGGAGCAGCTGGGACTTGAACCGGCACCCATATGGGATGCCAGCGCTGCAGGTGGCAGCTTTACCAGCTATGCCACAGCGCCGGCCCTTCTGGGCATTTTTCAAATATCTTGGACATCATCGGGATCCAGGCCCGTCATGAACTGAAACAATCGCCTTGAATTTTTTCATCCAGTTAAGTGAATTTCCATAGAAAGTTTCCACATAATGGGAAGCAAATTTTCTTCGTATTGCTCTGGAGGACTGGGAGTTTTAGCTAACCAGAGAGCAAGTGACTTTTTTTTTTTTTTCAACATTCGCCATCTTCAATCAAAGCAACTGAAGAAAAAAAAAAAGACAAATTTTTAAATTCACTATTCAAAAATCAAATAACTATTACAAAAGAAATTTAAATAACTAAACTTCTCAATGTCCTAGGAGTTCTGAGACATCCCCGCAACCGTAAGTAATGAACATCAATAGAAGTGAGGAGAACTCCACTTTGTTTCACTGTTGGACTTTTGCTCCAAACATTGTGCCTTTCCGACTCTTCTAGAGGTGACCAAAGCCTTCCCTCACCTGCTCTTCCAGCCTCTGCCCTCCGCGGTGTGGCTCCCAGGGCCACCTTTCATCCCTACAAGTGGCTGTGCGTTGCCTGGCAACAGATGCTGATGCTGTTCTGCAGCTGCTTGGCAACAGATGATTGTGCTGCCTGTCGTCCAGTCTTGCACCAGTGAGGGATCTGGATTCTGATCCAGTGGCTTGAAACATAATAAAATTCACTTTTTTAAGATTTATTTATTTGAAAGGCAGAGTTACGGAGAGGCAGAGAGAGAGAGAGAGGAAGAGAGAGAGAGGTAGAAAGAGAGAGAGAGCGTGCGCTCTTCCATCCACTGGTTCACTCCCCAAATGGCCACAACAGCTGGAGCTGGGCCAATCCGAAGTCAGGAACCAGGAGCTTCCTCCAGGTCTCCCATGTAGGTACAGGGGCCCAAGCACTTGGACCATCTTCTGCTGATTTTGGACCACCTTATGCTGCTTTTCCAGGCATATTAGCAAGGAGTTGGATTGGAAGTGGAACACCCTGGACTTGAACCAGAACCCATATGAGATGCCGGCACTGCATGCAATGGCTTTACCCACTACACCACAGCACCGGCCCCAATAAGAATCACTTTCTCTCTCTCTCTTTCTTTCTCTCTCTCTTTTTAAATAAATCTTTTTTTAACAATTCTTTTTAGGTTTTTATTTATTTATTTAAGAGATAGAGTTACAGACAGTGGGAGGGAGAGACAGAGAGGTCTTCGATCTGCCAGTTCACTGCCCAAATGGCTGCAATGGCCGGAACTGCACTGATCTGGAGCCAGGAGCCAGGAGCTTCTTCCGGGTCTCCCATGCAGGTACAAGGCCCAAGGACTTGGGCCTTCTTCTACTGCTTTCCCAAGCCATAGCAGAGAGCTGGATTGGAAGAGGAGCAGCCAGGACTAGACAGGCGCCCATACAGGATGCTGGCACTGAAGGCAGAGGATTAACATACTGAGTCACATCACTGGCTCCTAAATCACTTTCTTTCTAAGACCAGACTAAGTAAAGTCCAGATGAGTGAGTTTAAAAAAAAATGCTTTTAGTGTCTGGAGTTCCTGCTTGATAATAAACACTGGCTTGGAATGCACTGGGGCACAGCAGTTAAGACACTGCTCATGATGCCTGAATATGCCTGTATCAGTGTGCCTGGGTTCAAGTCTTTGTTCCACTTCTGACCCAGCTTCCTGCTAATGCACATCCTGGGAGGCCAAATGTTGGCTCAAGTACTTGAGTCCCTGCCACCAATGTGGGAGACCTGGATGGAATTCTGGGCTCCTGGCTTCAGCCTGGCCCAGCCCTGGGTGTTTCAGGCATTTGGGGAGCAGATGGAAGGTCTCTTTCTCTCTCTCTCCTTTTCCAATAAAAAACAAATAAATGAAACTTTAAAAAAAAAAAGGTTGATTTTGCTTTTTTCATAAGAAGTATTTTCGTTATTATACAAGGGGGCCTCAAAAAGTTCATGGGAAATTCAAATTGTCATTTGATTCCTTTTTTTCCTAAACTTTTTGAAGCCCACTATATAAGGAAAGCATATTTTTTAAAAGATTTATTGACTGATTAACTTGAAAGTCAGAATGACAGAGGGTAGGGAAGACAGGGAGAGAAAGAGATCTTCCACCATTTGGTTCACTCCCTCAGTGGCTGCAATAGCTGAGGTTGAGCCAGGCCACAGCTAGGAGCCAGGAATTCCATCCAGGTCTCCCACATGTATGGCAGGGGCCCTAGTGCTTAGGCCATCATCCGATGCTTTCCCAGGCACATTAACAGAAAACTGGATCTGAAGCAAAGCAGTAGGGACTAGAACCAGCACTTGCTATGGGATGCTGGTATTGCAGGCACTGACTTAACTCTCTGTGCCCAAATCCTGCCCTGGAAAGCACTTTTACGTTTTAGGGTTGAGTGGGATGTGGAGGTACACACTGCAGGTACTGTGCACTTGTCACAACCAGACTGCAAGGGTGTATGTAAAGACACCCCTCAAACTCACCCTCTTAAAATAATAGTGATAGTAGTGCCTGCTTTTCAGGGTTATTGCAATGTCCAGGCTTGGACCAGGCCGAAGCTGGGAGGGAGGAACTCAGCCTGGGTCTCCCATGTGGGTGGCAGGGAGCCACCACTCAAGCATCCCCACTGCCTCTCAGGAACTGCATTAGCAGGAAGCTGGAATCGAGGGTTAGAGTTAGGTAGCGAACCCAGGTTCTCCTCCGTGGACTGGGGACATCTTAACCACTAAACCAAATACCTGTCCCTTTTTTAAATGCCATGAATTATACATTGCCAAAAAGAAGAGGACAAGACAAATCCCATGAAAACATTCAATTTTAAAAATTATTTTATTTATTTGAGAGTCAGAGAGGTAGATAGCTTCCAGCCACTGGTTCACTCCCCATATGCTTCCAACAGGGCTGGACCCACGCTTGCCAAGTTGAGGCCCCATGGGGGCATTGGGCTGGTGACTTGATGTGGCCATGGTTTAGACCTGTGTGGTCAGGGTGTGGAGGGTACAGTTGGCCCACCCAGAACATGTGCCAGGGGAGAGAGGAGGCTGTGCTGGGTGACCCAGGCACTGAGCTACCCCAGCCAGAGGTGAGCCAGGAGCCCCCAAGGGCAGTGTGGAGGTAGCCAAAGACACCCTGTCTCAAAGAGGAGTTGAACCTCCAGGGAGAAGTCAAGTGCAGTGGAGACCAAGATTCCTTGAGACCTTTTAGGCCCTAGGAAAGCGTGGAGGATGCTGATAAGAGATTTTTTTGTGTGAGGCATGAGCCATAGGCAGGCTGCAGGGGCTGGGGTATGAACAGGGGGTAGGTAGGATGTGCAGGCCAGGCAGCGTCAGATGCCCTGTTTAACTCTGCGCCACAGTGGGCACGAGGGCGACCGTGGAGGAAGCGGACACGGCCCGAGGGGGAAGGCTTTGTTGGTTTAAAATGGGACAGAGTTGAATGTGTTTATACTAGTGAGAGACAGAAGCCCATAGAAAGAGCAGAGGCTGAAGGAGGAGGCGGTGAGGGGACGGCGGGGGCGGGGAGGAGGGGTCCGGGGGAGGCAGGGGCAGTGTCTGTGACCCGCGATGGAGAAGCCGAGCGTGGGGCAGCGCCGCTGGGGGGCGAGAAGGCCAAGTCAGGCTGAACATGAGAGTTTGGAGAAAAGTGGGGGCCTCGAAAACACAGCTGAACCAAGGCATGAGAAAGCCAGGCCCGGGTGCAGGGTTGGGGGTAGAGCACAGGGCCCGCCCAACTGGAGACTATGACCTTGCAGCAGCTGAGTGCGCAGGAACCGTGGTCTGCACCGCCGCCCCGACGCGGGCCCAGGGACGTCTTTGCCCGTCCTGCCTACCAGGAAGGGAGGGGGCTCGGCCTCAGTCACAGCGAAGGCCAACAGGTGCCGGTCTCCCGCCCTCGCTCGCTCCTCTGCCACAAGGCCAAGCTGGAGGCCACAGTGTCTTCTAGAAAAGGTGTCAGGAAGAGCTGCAGAGGAGGAACAGGGGGCTGGAGGTAAAGACAGGCGGCGAGGGAGGCGGCGGCGTGGGTGCGCTGCTGCGTCTCGAGCGAGCGTCAAGGGAACAAAGGCGGTGCGACTGGGGCGCCTCTGGGAGCCTCCTCCCTGATAGAATATGCATGATCCCGGGCGAAGGCGGCGAGCGCGCGCCCACAGCACTCTCCCTGGCGCGGGGTGCGAGAGAGCCACGCGGCCGCGGCTGCAGGAGCGGGCGGCGGGCTCGGGAACCCACGCGCGCAGCGTGTAAGCGTCCCCCTTGTCCTTCCTCCTGCCCGCCGGGCTCTGCTGGGGAGCCGGAGAGTCCCGGCACCAGCGGTGCGGCCGCCTCGGAGCCCCTGCCCCTTCCCGTTCCCCTTCTTCCGCCGCGTAAGCTCGGACTCCTGAGGCAGCGCGGGTTCGACGGCAGAGGCCGAGCGGGACGTGAGCCGGCCCGGCAGGTGCCCGTAGTCACCCCGGTGGGACCCGGTGGCGCGCTCCGTCCTTCCGCGCTGTGCTAGGCCGTCTGCCCGGAGGGGACCCAGCCTCCGAGCGTGCGCGCCGCCCCCTCGGGGTCCCCCCACGGGGCGGGACTGAGCGAGGCGCGGGGACGCGGGGCGAGCCCAGGGCGCTGCGCCGTGCCGTGCGCCTGTTTCCAACGGAGCCGGGCGCCCGCGCCTCTCCGTCTCCGCTCATTGTACGGTGTTTATCCGGCAGATTTTTTAACAGTCTTTTAAAAAGCATTTTTTCCATCGGCGCGTCTTCCTTGCATCCTTTTCACTTGGGAGTTTGCAGCGGGCAGTGGGTGGGAGAAGAAACGTCTGTTCCCATCGGAAAACACCGAGAGAGACGAGGCCGTTTCTTTCAGCAGCGAGGAGGAACGAAGCTGTCGCCAGATCCACAAATCGCTGCGCCTCTCTGGTGCTTTCTGTACGCATTCCTAACAGTGCGGTCGTCAGTCTCAGCGGGCAGGCATGGGGTGTTTGGGCAACAGCAAGACGACAGAAGACCAGGGCGTCGATGAAAAAGAACGACGCGAGGCCAACAAAAAGATCGAGAAGCAGTTGCAGAAAGAGCGCCTGGCTTACAAAGCGACTCACCGGCTGCTGCTGCTGGGTAAGGGCGCGCGGCGGCTGCGGCCCGGCGGAGCGCACGGCCCCGGGCAGGGCGCACGGCCCGCGGCCCCCGCAGAGCTCTCTCGGCTGGGAACGCGGCGAGCCCGGGCAGAGCGGGCAGGGCCGGCCGAGCCCCGACGGCGCGGGGCAGAGCTCTTGCAGCCAGGAGCGGCGAGGACGCGATAGCCCCCTGTTTAGGGGAAAACTCGCTCGGTCAGGTTTCAGGGTGAGCGGGGTGGGCAACAGTGTCAGGACGCACATCACAGCAGTCTGTCTGTCTGTTTGTAGGGGCTGGTGAGTCCGGGAAAAGCACTATCGTCAAACAGATGAGGATCCTGCACGTCAATGGATTCAATCCCGAGTAAGAACGATCAGTTCCGGGTTTGCTGCCCAAGTGCCTGCAAACTTTGTCCCATCTCTCTCGCTGCCCTCAGAAGTGCAGTCGCTGAGCGGTTCATTTGATGGGGGGCGGGGAAGGGGTGAGGGGGAATACAAATGTGCTGTTGAATTTAACGTCGCTGAGCGGTTCATTTGATGGGGGGCGGGGAAGGGGTGAGGGGGAATACAAATGTGCTGTTGAATTTAACGTACCCAGGCAAATTCTTCTGACAGTATCTAGTTTAAAAATAAGTATCTTGACTAACGAAATACAATTTATTCGACATTCTTATGCTATTGGTTTGTAGTACTGGTACTGCTCGGAGCCCACCATCAATGCAGTTTGTCCCCAGTGTCTATGGGCAATGGGTTCCAGGACCCCTTAGAAACCCAGATCCGCGGATGCTGAAGTTTCTTACGTAAAACACTGCACTGTTTGAACAGAACCCACGCACATCCTCCTGCCCACTGGAAGTCACCTCTGGATGACTTACAATATTACACGGTGACAATGCCCTATGCATAGCTGCTTACTGATGATGGAATGGTGACAAGGGGGAAAGGTGGTACGCGTTCAGTACAGACCCAGTTCTTTTCCCCCAAATGTTCTTGATCCACAGATTCTGACTGTGAATATGGAAAGCAACTGCACCTCAATATGAACTTTTCTCCATCACATCATTTGCTTGAATCTGCTTCATTGTTTATGTAACAACAAACTGGAGAAATTTAAGTAAAATGTATTTACAACTATAACTGAAGTTGAACTTACATGCACTATCCTTAGCGATTTTGCCATGTTTGGAAGTAACCTGCGTGCTTGTTTAACGCTATCTATTGTAAAATGACTGTTGGAAAGCAGCAAAGCAGACGTTGAAGTTTGTTTTGAGTTCAGTTTAGAAAGGGGCAGTATTTTCCTTTCCCAGATAAAAACTGCACAGATGTTGTCTTGGGGTGGTGGGAACCACCTGTGAACCAGTCTAGCCCCACTCCGTAGCGGGAAACTTAAAATCCCACTCAGTTGATTCAAATCAGTGCTAAAGGGAAATTTATAGTAATACCAATTCTCTTTCAACACAGGGAAAAGAAACAGAAAATCCTGGACATCCGGAAAAATGTTAAAGACGCGATTGTGGTAAGCACCTTTTGTAATGGTTGTTTACTAGAAAGTTGAAGCACTCTGCGTTCTAAAACTGTGGAGCTAGAAGTGAATACATCTTCGATTAGCGTCCATAGTGCCCAAGCATTATGTTTATCCATCTTTCTTTTCTTCACTCTTTTTCAGACAATAGTGTCCGCGATGAGTACCATTATACCCCCAGTTCCACTGGCCAACCCGGAGAACCAGTTTCGATCAGATTACATCAAGAGCATCGCGCCGATCACTGATTTTGAGTATTCACAGGTAAGTCAGTCCTTTCTGAAATACTTTAAACAGTGACCGATGGAACGATTTTTAACGACTTGCTCATTGAGAATCAGGTGTTTATCCATTATGAACTGTCTGAAATCTGGCTCTCTAACGTCTTAAGAGCAATATTTCCTCTATTCTGAAATACTTGTGTTGGTTTGAAATATTGAAGACAGCAGCACTCTAAGAAATGTTTGTATGAACGCGTGGATGAGGCTGATAGGAAGACAGCATACCTTTAAGAAATGTTGAGAATGCTTTTTCCTGTATGTATCGTTAAAGTCACAGGCAGCTTCCCAGATAACAACAGTAGGAATTCCATGAGAAGAACATTGACGGGGTATAATTGCCTCTCAAGGAGTAACAGAACAGAATTCAGTTTCCTGTTCAGATGCGCATGTGTCACATCAAGTCAGCAGAAGATTTGCTCTAGAGCATTGGCCTCTCCTGAATGTCACGTGTCATGTGAAGGCGCACTTGGGTTCACATCTGCATGCCCAAGGCCTGCTTTCTGTCCCGGTGGATGGCAGTATTGCTTATGCAAAAGCTGATGCCGGTATTCGCTTTCTCTCCTTTGATGGACATACACTTCTTAAAATATTACTATTGGAGCATTTGATAAAGCATGTTTCAAAGGAAAAGGACCTGTCAGGTTCCTCAGGAGGTTGTCACAGTTGCATTGTTAACCGTGTGTGTGTGTGTGTGTGTGCACCTGTGCTCTTGCAGGGAATGGGCTGTCAGTAACAGTACTTCAAAGTTTGTAACGCTTGGCATGGCGGTTCCTGCTTAGAATCCTGCCTTTGAAGGGAAGTTCTTGCAGAAACCTGTGTGTAAGACAGAGCGGACTTGCGCTGCCCTGACTGTGGGCCCATGTCACCTGCTCGCACCTGCTCCTTCTCCTTGGCAGAGTACTGCGTCATCTGTGGACCCTGTGGGACGATAGATAGGAACTACTTTTTTTTTTTAAAGGCTTTTCTTTGCATGCTCTGGTGTGATTTTTGCTTCTGAGAAGTATTTCGGCATAGCCAGTGACATCTCTAGAATGTCTGAAAAGGAGTTAGGGGGTGCAGGAAGAAGGAAGAAGGGGCTCGGGCATCTGGCCCGGCGAGCTCACTGGTTTTACTGAACTATGTCTTGAATTGGGCGGCTCAGAGAGGGGTAAGGGGCTGTTGTGGCAGTGGAGGGGTGGGTCCCACAGATCCCACAGCGGGACGATGTCCTCCTGTTTTGCTATGGTACTTTTGCATATTGAAGAAATCACCCAGAACTACACAGTCCTGACTGATATCAGCAGTGGCGTCCCATTCAGCCCGAGATTTAAACATTTAGAGACAAAATTCAAGTCCTCCAGTTTGTTCCATCATGTCTGCCTAAAAGTAATCATAAAATCTCCCATATATTTAGGGAAATAATTCTTAGCATGTAATGAGAAATTAAGATTATAAGATTCTTTAAAAGTGAGTTTCAGAAAACCATCATTTAGTATCAGTAGACAGAAGGAGAAGTTGGCACCAGCAGATGCAAATGCAATTATAATCCTCTTCCAGGGATAGTACTTTGCCCAAGGAGGGTAGTTACTTGTATTTTTTTTTAAGCCTAACATTCTGTTATTTCATATATCTGTTCTTGTCAAATGAGAGTATGTTTTACTTACAATAAATAAATACGAATGTTAATATTAATATACAATATTCCTTCTAAAATGCTACTCTTATTTTAATGTTTTTCAGTTTTCAGTACCCTGTTTATCTTGCTTTTTTTTTTAAAAAAAAAAAAAGGTTTATTTATTTATTTGAAAGGCAGGGTTATAGAGAAAGAAGGAAAGACAGAGATATTCCATGTACTGGTTCACTCCCCAAATAAGGCTGGGCCAGGCCAAAGCCAGGACCCAGAACCTCCATCCGGTCTCCCATGTGGGTGCAGGGGCCCAAGGAATTGGGCCATCTTCTACTGCTTTCCCAGGCCATAGCAGAGGGCTGGATCAGAAGCAGAGCAGGCCATATGGGATGCTGGCGCCTCAGGTCAGAGTGGCAACCCCCTGCACCACAGCACCAACCCCAAATCCCTGATTTCTCTACTTGAGACCCTGGGTCGGGCTGGCGCTCTGCCCTAGCAGGTAAAGCCACCGCCTATAGTGCCGGCATCCCATACGGGCACCAGTTTGAGACCCGGCTGCTCCACGTTTGATCCAGCTCTCTGCTATGGCCTGGAAAAGCAGTAGAGAATGGTCCAAGTCCTTGGGCCCCTGCCACCCATGTGGGAGACCCAGATGAAGCTCTTGGCTCCTGGCTTCGGCCTGGCTATTGCAGCCATTTGTGGAGTGAACCAGCGGATGGGAGACCTCTCTCTCTGCCTCTCCTTCTCTCTCTGTGTAACTCTGACTTTCAGATAAATAAATAAATCTAAAAAAAAAAAAAAAGACCTTAGGCATATTCAGACAAAATTTCCTCATTTGAAGGAATATGTGCTTTTGTAAACATAAAAGTTGAGCTGTATCAAGTATTTTTTTTTATTATTTTTTTTTTGACAGGCAGAGTGGACAGTGAGAGAGAGAGAGACAGAGAGAAAGGTCTTTCTTTTTTTGCCGTTGGTTCACCCTCCAGTGGCCGCCGCGGCTGGCGCGCTGCGGCCGGCGCACCGCGCTGATCCGATGGCAGGAGCCAGGAGCCAGGTGCTTTTCCTGGTCTCCCATGGGGTGCAGGGCCCAAGCACCTGGGCCATCCTCCACTGCACTCCCTGGCCACAGCAGAGGGCTGGCCTGGAAGAGGGGCAACCGGGACAGAATCCGGCGCCCCGACCGGGACTAGAACCCGGTGTGCCCGCGCCGCTAGGCGGAGGATTAGCCTAGTGAGCCGCGGCGCCGGCCTGTATCAAGTATTTTAATAGTACTTTTTTTTCAGACTGAATCTTTGAAAAAAGTCTGTCAGTATCACCTGCCAATGAGGTGAGGATCTTGAGCTTATTTTCCTGGAGGTACAAAATAACTTTTGAACCCAATGTGTTCTGTTATTAAAAATTAATTTCAGAAGGAAAAATCACAAGAATGACTTCTCTTAGAAGTGTCTTCAGAATTCCCTCCAAGAGTGTCAGCCTCAGGGCAACAAGAGGGTAGATTCCCTTTTGTTCTTTTGCTCATTGTACTGCCTTTAATTTGAATTTCAGTTGAAGTTGATGAAACTCAGGTTGTAACAAAAAGAAGGCAGATTCACTAGCTCCTGCCAGCAAAGCCTCAGTGTTGGAGGTTAGACCAAGCCAGAGGCCTGATCTCTTCGGGCTGGTAACCCAAAGCCCTACCAGGATTCTCTACAGTGGTGTTGTCCGTTTTGGTTAGCAGTGGACCAGGGCTCTGAACGTGCTCTTCCACGCTGATAACACAACTGAAGAATTCTTATTGCCTAGCATTGTTCCTGTGCCTTTTCTGTGGGTAGATACACAAATACCAACCATTATGTTACAGTGGCATAGGCATACTGTACAGGTTGGTAGTCTAGGGGCAGCAGTCCGGACCACACAGCCCCAGGGTGTGGTCACTTGTGCCGTCCAGGTCTGTGGAAGCCCACTCTCTGGAACACCACCGACAGTGCATTGCTCAGAACCGGTCCTGTTGCTAAGCAACACGCAGCTGTGTATGATGTGATTGTCTCATACCAAGATCGCTCTGGCTGGGGCTAAGACGGATTGAAGTGGGCAAGAGTGGAACCACTCCGGAGGGTACCCTATGACCCAGATGGAAGAGAGGGGGATGACTGAGCCAGGCGGGGTGGGGAAGGTGAGGACACAGAGAAGTGACTGGAGCTGGGTTTATTTTGGAAATAGAACCAGTCGGGCTGGCTGCTGTGTGGATGTGGATATGGAGTCACCAGGAGTGACTCTGAGTGTTTGGGCGTGGATCTCTGCATCGATGATGCCAGCAAGTTAGGGGAGGAAGGTGTGAGAGGAGTTGCTGTTTTCTGGCCAACTGCACACAGCTGTTTAGACTTCCGAGCATGGATATCAAGGGGCCGGCTGGCTTTGTGGGTTTGGAGCGCAGTGGGAAGGCTGACCCAGAGGTGGTCTGGTGCAAAGGATCATTTAGGGAGACTCGGTGGCTACCTGTGTGAAGAGGGCCAGAGGTCAAGGAGCCAGGGAGCTGTCCATCAGGAGAAAGTAAGACAGTGGTGCTGAGGGGGCCCTGAGGGGGCCCTGGGAAGAGCTGTTTAAGAAGGAAAGAAGGAGCCGGCGCCGCGGCTCACTAGGCTAATCCTCCACCTTGCAGCGCCGGCACACCGGGTTCTAGTCCCGGTCGGGGTGCCGGATTCTGTCCCGGTTGCCCCTCTTCCAGGCCAGCTCTCTGCTGTGACCAGGGAGTGCAGTGGAGGATGGCCCAAGTGCTTGGGCCCTGCACCCCATGGGAGACCAGGAGAAGCACCTGGCTCCTGCCATCGGATCAGCACGGTGCGCCGGCCGCAGCATGCCAGCCGCGGCGGCCATTGGAGGGTGAACCAACGGCAAAGGAAGACCTTTCTCTCTGTTTCTCTCTCTCACTGTCCACTCTGCCTGTCAAAAAAAAAAAAAAAAAAAGGAAAGAAGGGCAGCATTTGGCCTAGTGGGTAAGGTCCCCACATTGCACATCGGAGTGCCTGGGTCCGAACCTTGGCTGTGGCTCCTGACTCCAGCTTCTTGCTGGCAGGCAGCAGGCAAATGCTCAAATATTGGTCTGTGTTACCCATGTGAAAGACTCTGAGT
The DNA here is from genome assembly GCF_964237555.1 of Oryctolagus cuniculus. NCBI lineage: Eukaryota > Metazoa > Chordata > Mammalia > Lagomorpha > Leporidae > Oryctolagus > Oryctolagus cuniculus. The sequence continues at coordinate 68,829,714 of NC_091441.1, forward strand.
ACCCAGCTCCTGGCTTCAGCCTGGCCTAACTGCAGGTTGCAGATTTGGGATGTGAACCAGCAGATGAGAGATCTTTGACATTCTGTGTTTCTCTCTCTCTTTCTCTCTCTCTCTCTCTCCTTTGATATAAATAAATAGATGTCAAATTCAGGCAAGCAAGTCAAGAAGGGCACAGGCACTGAAATAATTTGGCCTTGGCAGCTTGAAGATCACCAGGCAGGGTGTTTTGAGGACGGGGCTTCAGGGCAGTCTGGGCTCTCCATTGGTTTGGGTCTTAGGAATGCTGAGGAGCCAGGCAGCTTGGAGAAGCCAAGAGAGGTTTTCTGTGGAAGTGGAAGGGGCAAAGCCTGCCCATGTGCAAATGGCCTGAGTAATTTGATGAAGAAGAGACAGCGATGGTGCAGTTGCTGCAGAGACTGACCCTGAAAAGGAGAAAGGGGCTGGGACCCAGAACACAAAGGGAACAGACTGTTGATCAGGGGAGTGCTGATGCAGGTCAGTTTTCAGATGTGACAGAAGGTGAGGGAGGGCTTGTTTGCAAGGCCTCTTAAAGAGCATAGGCATTTAGGCCGGCGCCGCAGCTCACTAGGCTAATCCTCTGCCTTGCGGCGCCGGCACACCGGGTTCTAGTCCCGGTCGGGGCGCCGGATTCTGTCCCGGTTGCCCCTCTTCCAGGCCAGCTCTCTGCTGTGACCAGGGAGTGCAGTGGAGGATGGCCCAAGTCCTTGGGCCCTGCACCCCATGGGAGACCAGGATAAATACCTGGCTCCTGCCATCGGATCAGCGTGGTGTGCCGGCCGCGGCAGCCATTGGAGGGTGAACCAACGGCAAAGGAAAACCTTTCTCTCTGTCTCTCTCTCTCTCACTGTCCACTCTGCCTGTCAAAAATAAAAAATTAAAAAATTAAAAAAAAAAGAACATAGGCATTTCATGCCATGTGAGAACAACTGGTCCAGGAATTACCCGACAGCTTCCTCGTCTAGTGCTTGTGCTTGTTCCTGGTTGTGATGAGCAGCAATAGATAGGTGATGAGGTCCATGACCTCAAGCTCCAAGGCAATTGACAGACAGGTGTTCCCTTCACAAGGCAAGGCAGAAGTGTGAAAGGCTCTTCTTACCAGGGTGTCAGAAGCAAAGCATCCAGTGTCCTCCTCACTCACTGACAAGACACTTGCAGCTGAATAACATGAAACTTTGGAGGGCAAGGCCAGTATAATATGTGAAATTTTGGGGCCGGTGCCGTGGCTCACTTGGCTAATCCTCTGCCTGAGGCGCCGGCATCCCATATGGGCACTGGGTTCTAGTCCCAGTTGCTCCTCTTCCAGGCCAGCTCTCTGCTGTGGCCTCGGAAGGCAGTGGAGGATGACCCAAGTGCTTGGGCACCTGCACTCACGTGGAAGACCAGGAAGAAGCACCTGGCTCCTGGCTTCGGATCGGCATAGTTCCGGCCATGGCAGCCGTTTGGGGGGCGAGGGTGAACCAACGGAAGGAAGACTTTTCTCTCTGTCTCTCTCGCTGTCTGTAACTCTACCTGTCAAATTAAAAAAAAATGTGAAATTTTAATTTCAAATGAAATAATTACAAAAGGACTGTGCAATGTGTAAATCATAATCGAAAGGAAAAGTACTGGTATTAGCTACCAGTAATTGGTTGACCATTGTCTGATTATAGTTTTGACCATTGTCTGATTATAGTTTTGATTCTCATTAGTGCACCCAACACAGCAGATCATCCTGGCCCTGAACTTGGCTTTAGCACAAGTGTTTCTCGCCAGACTGTGTGCCGTAGAGCCCCCAGCATATCGACATACTAAGTGATGGGACTGGGTCTTAGGGAGCAGCGGTGGTACTCATAGAAATCAATCAGCTGATCGTTTATGAAACAGGAAAAACACTGTAGTTGATCCCCCACCTCAAAAGAAAGAAAGGGGGGGAACCATTAGCACAATACCAAGCAAAACTACTGTTGGATTCAATTGAATTACTCACTTGTTTGTTTTTTCCTCTTTAAATGTAGGTATCACATTAGCTCTTTTTAAAAAATATTTATTTTTTTTATTTGAAAGAGCTACAGAGAGAGGTAAAGACCAAGAGAGACAGGTCATCCATCCACTGGTTCACTTCCCAAATGGCCGCAATGGCCGGAGCTGAGCCTATCCAAATTTAGGAGTCAAGAGCTTCTTCTGGGTCTCCCATGTGGGTGCAGGGCCCAAACACTTGACCATCCTCCACTGCTTTCCCAGGCCATTAACAGGGAGCTGGATCGGGAGAGGAGAAGCTGGGACTCGAACTGATGCCCATATGGAATGCTAGTGTTGCAGGCTGGGGTTTTAACCCACTGTGACACAGCTCTAACCCCTATATTAGCTCTTTTACAGTTGTGTCTTCCTAGATTTTTCTAGGGGAAGACAGTAAATGAGGCTAAACAAGAAATACAAAAGCAGTCTGATCTGTCAGTGCTGTGCGGTTTCCACCTGAGAGCTCCGAGCTGGCATTTCATCACTGTAGCATAAATACAGAGAGGAGGAAGCAGTGACCACCACCCTCCAGTGAGAGCAGCCCATGTCAAGTGGATTTGGTGCAGCTAACACACAGTTTTCCCTTAGGTAACTGGCAAAGAATATCTCTGTGGACTGGAACCAGGTCCTAGAGAGCCAGTTTGCTCCATGTAAGACGTGGATCCTCCACTCCCTAAAGGAATGACCTTGAGCAAGTGACCTTGATCTGTGCAGTTTTCCTGCTGTGGCACAGGGTCATGCCAGTGCTGCCTCGTAGGACTCACAGTGCTCTATCTCAGCCCAGACTGCCCGTGCTTGCTCCAGTCTCCTCTGGAGCAGGTGAAGAGTTTCCAGAATATGTGTCAGTCGTCCAAGAGAGTGGCTGTGTGTGTGTGTGTGTGTGTGTAATCAATATGATATGAAGCTCACTATGGAAATGAGGTCAGAGTGAGTTCCTCCCATGGGAGCCCAAGCTACACCCCTGCTGAGTACCCAGCTCCCCAGCATTGCTGAAAAATGGTGGAGCAGCTGCAGAGGGTACTACAAAAAATTGGTGGAGGATATTTGGCCTTATTGATTAGGGTGCCAGTTAGACAACACTATGTATCAGCCTGTCTGGATTCAGCTTCTGGCTCCAGCTTCTGACTCCAGCTTCTTGCTGCTGCACATCCTGGGAGGTACTGGTGATGGTTCAAGTAATTGGGTGCCTGCCACTCATATGGGAAACCTGGATTGAGTTTCCACTCCTAGCTCCAGCCTCAGCCCAGCCTCCACTGCTGTGGGCATTTGGAGAATGAACCAGTGGGTGGGAATTCTGTCTCTCTGCTTCTCAAATAAATAAACACATTTCAAAAAGAAGTTAGTGGGAAAATGCAATTAGAAGGCAAGTTTATTTTGGTGCAAAAATATTGAAATCCATATTTATTTGAAAGGCAGAGTGACAGAGAGAGGAAGAGAATGAGAGAGAGAGAGAGAGAGATTTTCCATTACTGGTTCATTTTTCAAGTGGCCATTATGTCCAGGGCTGGGCCAGGCCAAAGCCAGGACCCTGCAACTCCATCCAGGACTCCCATATAGGTGCAAGGTTGGTCCAAGCACTTGGGCCGTCTTCCACTGCCATCCCAGGCGCATTAGCAGGAGCTGGATCAGAAGCAGAGCAGGGACCGGTGCTGTGGCACAGCAGGTAAACCCGCCGCCTGCAGTGCTGGCATCCCATATGGGCGCTGGTTCAAGTCCCAGCTACTGCACTTCTGATCCAGCTTTCTGCTGTGGCCTGGGAAAGCAGTGGAAGATGGCCCAAGTCCTTGGGCCCCTGCACTGGCATAGGAACACCCAGAGGAAACTCCTGGCTCCTGGCTTTGGATTGGTGCAGTTCCTGCCTTTGTGGCCATCTGGGGAATGAACCAGTGCATGGAAGACCTCTCTCTCTCTCTCTCTCTCTTTCTCTCTCTCTCTCTCTCTATATATATATACTGCCTCTTCTTCTCTCTGTGTAACTCTGACTTTCAAACAAATAAATAAATCTTAAAAAAAAAAAAAAGAAGAAGAAGAAGAAGGAAGAAGAAGCAGAGCAGCTAGGACTTGAACTGTTTCTCTCATATGGGATGCCAGTGCTGCAAACAGTATCTTAACCTACTTCAGCCACTGTGCTGACCCCCACACATGGCCTTGTCATATACACATTTTTCAGGTCTCCTGGCCTGGGTGCTGCCTCTGTGCCTTTGAGGAGGCTGAGGCAGGGGCTGTGTGGAGCATCTCTTGGGGTAGGAAGACAACAGGGAGCTCAGGAGACACCCCCAGAACCTCTGAGTCTGTGAACTTGGGCCACGGTAGCCTGCGAGCCCTGCATGTCTCAGTCGATCCAGCCTAGAGACCCCGGAAGTGGAACATGGGCACCCAACTCCTTGTGGACTCTTTGGATCCCATGGGGAACCAGTTGAACCCTACAGCTACTGTGACTCAAGTCGAATTTTTTTTAAAGATTTATTTATTTATCTGAAAGACAGAATGAGATAAAGAGGGAGAGAGAGTCTTCCATCCACTGGTTCACTCCCCAAATGGTCACAAGTGCCAGGGCTGGACCAGGCTGAAGCCAAGAGCCAGGAGCTTCTTCTGGGTTTCCCATGTAGCTGATAAGACCCAGATACTCGGGCCACTTTTTGCTGCTTTCCCAGACCATTAACAGAGAGCTAAATCGGAAATGGAGGAGCTAAGACACAAACCAGTACCCATATGGAATACTGGCAAACAGGCAACTTATTGCACTGAACCACAATGCTTGCTCCTCAAGTCAGCATTTACGACAGTGTCTTCCTTTCTGGGCCAAGAGCTGTCATCCCCACACCTCACAGCCTTCCTGCAGGCAGGCACCCCTGACTGTCTCCCGAGGTCGTTGGGCCCTACCTGCTTAGGAATCCTGCCCATGTGCCCTCTCCTGGCACAGGTCCCAAAGAGTCGGTCAAGTACCTGGATGACTGACCTGGGCCTCGTTTCCCACCTGGTCTCTCACCAGCGGCATCCTCCCCTCCACAGGGTGGGCCCTCCCCTCCCCCTCCCCCTCCCCCTCCCCCTGCCCCTCCCCTATCCCTCCCCCTCCCCTGCCCCTCCCCCTCCCCCTTCATGTTCCAGCAGGTTTCCTTCAGTTGACCAATGTCTCCCTTGTGTCCCGCCTCTGCCCACGGTCATCCCACGCTTCTGGCTCTGTGACCGACCGAGGCACAGGTCCCCTGAGGCCGTGTGGGGCCAGCCTGCATCTCCAGACCCCTGCTGCCTCCTTGCCTGCTCCCTGGGGCGACAGTTGCTGTTCAGTGTCGCCCCGAGTGCCAACAAGAGCCTGGCTGGTGCTCCCAACCCAGCACCCCCTTGCTTCATGCTGTCCAGAGATTCAAAGCAGAGGAGCATCTTGAACTCCAGTGTTGTCAGCTTTTTAAATTTTTGTAAACAAAATATTTTGTAAAAATCATAGGCTGTGTTTTCTGGCTTTTTTTTTAAGATCCTAGAAAAGGTTCCTCCTTCGATGAACAGTAGACTTTCCTTTAAAAAAAAAAAAAAAGATTTACTTGCTTATTTGAAAGGCAGAATTATAGTGAGGAAGAGGCAGAGAGAGAGATTTTCCATTCGCCGGTTCACTCCCCAAATGGCATCAATGGCCAGGGCTGGGCCAGGCCGAAGCCAGGAGCCAGGAGTTTCATCCCAGTCTCCTACGTGGGTGCAGGGACCTAAGTCTTGGGCCATCATTGACTACCTTCCCTGGTGCACTAGCCAGGAACTGGATCGTAAGTGGAGCAGCCAGGCACCCATATGGGATGGCTTAATCTGCCACAGCACAGCACCGGCCTGGTAGTCTTTCTCATTCGTACCCCTGGTTTTATCTCTGGGGCTTACATGCTCTCATCTTAGACTCAGGATGGCCACATTGATTCTATAAGGAATTACAAAATCCAGACTTTAAGGATGTGTTGAAAATGAACTGTGAGTGAGAGTTAGAGACCACCTGGTCCAACAGCTCCAGCCGAGGTCCTGAGAGCAGAGGAGGTAAAGAACTTGGGAGTCTGTGAGGTTCCCAGGCTATCTGTGGGGTGTCCTGGCAGTTGGCAGGGATGGAGCCTGGCGTCTCTGGCTCACTGCCTTCCCAGTCTAAGATTGGAACAGGTAGTGTGTGAGCAGTAGGCACCAGTGGAGGAGCATTGAGGTCCCTGTTATGGTTTAGATATTAGTTTGGGGGTCTCCCAAAGGCCCACATGTTAAAGGCTTGGTTCCCAAACTTTTAGATTAGCAATCAGTTGATTCAGGGTGGAAACTTAATCCAGTTATGGTGTCTGAAGGTGAGCCCCTTGGGAAGTGATTGGATTGAGTAGGTTGTTAGAGTGGAGCTCCATGTTGGAACCATGGAAGCTGTATAAGGTGAGACCCCAGAGACTCAGATAACAAGCACCCTCCCAGTTCCTCTACCTCTTGGGCTTCCAGGTGATCCCTCCTCTGCATGTCTCCACCATACTGCCCTGCAGCCTCACCAAATGGCCAGGCTGATGAGGCCACCTGATCTTGGACTGTGAACCTCCAAAACCATAAGCCACAGTAAAGCTCCTTCCTTCCTAAGTAGCTCCGCACAGGCATTTGCTATTGTGACACATTGGCCAACGCAGTCCTTGGGACCCTGACTGCTGAGAGGGTAAAGAAGGCGGTGCCGCACAGGACAAGTGAGTGTCCTAGGGGAGTCACGGGGGCTGCTCCTCCTGCTTCGTAATTGTTCAGCAAACTCACTGAGTGTTAGGTGTGGAGTCGACTCAGACTTCACAAATATAGGTAGAGCTGCTGTGTGGTGCCACATTTGAGGGGTTCAGAGGGAGTGCTTGGGAGTCCACGGGAACACCCACCCAGCTAACTTCATGTGGAACTAACCTCCCACCAAGGGTGAGAATATCCAAGGGCAAGTGGACCACCTCTTCCTGACCCACAAAGAGGCAGCTAAGGCAGACTGAGGGCAGGTGCGGGAGGCTCGCAGGGCAGGGAGGGCCATGTGCAGCCGGCCCAGGGCACCAGGTTTCCTGCACAGGCTGTGAAGAATGGCTCCGTGGCTTCCATCGGGGTGGTTCAAAAGGCAAACTCCGAATTCATAAAGACCACGCATTCCTGTCTGTGTGGGAACAGCTTCAGGCTCTGTGTCATGGAGCAAAGGCCTCTGACAGAAACCCGCTTTCAAAGGGCTGCGTTGGCTATTAGGGCAGTGTAACCCCCACTGGGAACTGTCATTTATTTTTTTACCGTTATGCATCTTTGTATCCTAGTAAAGGGAGTTTCCTCATCATTGACTTTTTAAATTCCAGTTTTCTTTGAAATATTATCATAAAGGATATATCCAATGTATGTTAGGTTTTTGTTTTGAAACAATTTTAACTTACTCCCCAAATACTAAATGATACAAAAAAATGCCCCTATGTCTCCCCACAACCCCACTCCGACTTATAAGTGCTCATGTCTGGCCACAGCTGGTCTCTCATCCCGCCTATGCTAACGCACACTCACTTCTGGCCACAATTCCACAGTTGGCCTCTCATTGCATTTGCACTAACCCACATTCATGTCTAACCACAGCTGGTCTCTCCTCCTGCCTGCACTAACACTCACTAGTGTCTGGCCACAGCTGGTCTCTCCTCCTGCCTGCACTAACACTCACTAGTGTCTGGCCACAGCTAGTTGCTCATCCCATCGGCCTTAGGACAAAGGACATCCGTGCACACAAACACGGTGCAGCTTTCCAGATAAGATGATTTAACATTCAAGCCGTATTTGCTTTATAGCCTAGAATGTTACTCAAACTCCCCTGAGACCCAGTAATATTATAGGAAAATAGTAGCAGTAATGATAATAAATGATAATAGTAGTAACTCTGGTCAATAGTCCAATCCAGCATCAAGCACCGCATTCAATTTCCAGTTCTCCTGAACTCTAGAATGACTCCCCAGCCTTTCTTTTCCATCGCGATGTTGATCTGAGCCTCACTTTGTGGATGACCCCGTGGAGGGCTCACGTGATGGTGACTCCACTGGACTTCATGCTTTGGCAGGATTTGCACAGAAGTGACCCATGTCTTCTTCAGTGCCTCTGTGATGCTAACTCTGGTCACCTAAGTGAAGGGGGGGTGCCGCCACAAAGGTACCTCTGTCCCCCTGGTAATTCCAAAGTCAGTCTTCAGAATGTCTTCTGAGGCTGCAGTAGGACCTTGTTCTTTTTTTTAAAGATTTATTTATTTATTTGCAAGTCAGAGTTACACAGAGAGAGGAGAGGCAGAGAGAGAGAGAGGTCATCCTTCACTCCCCAATTGGCTACAACGGCCAGAGCTGTGCCAATCCGAAGCCAGGAGCCAGGAGCCTCCTCCAGGTCTCCTACGCGGGTGCAGGGGCCCAAGCGCTTGGGCCATCCTCCACTGCTTTCCCAGGCCACAGCACAGAGCTGGATCGGAAGTGGAGCAGCCAGGTCTCGAACCGGCACCCATATGTGTGGGCGCTTCAGGCCAGAGCGTTAACCTGCTGCACCACAGCGCTGGCCCCAATAGTACCTTGTTCTTAACAAAATTTTCATAGTCTTGTTTTAGCCCACTGATAATTTTGAACCACCATAAGTACTTGAGGGGGGAAGTTGTGGCCCAATTCTTTTTACTGTTTGTCAGTACTTTTTTATTGTGAGAATAAAATGGGATGGAGAGCGTGCTGCTGTGTCACACGTATGCACAGCACTGCAGGCTTGCTGTGACAGCACGTGGGGAGTGGACCAGAAGGGCCAGTGTGAATCTCCATCACTGCACCAAGACGGCGGGACAGGAGCTGCACAGCAACTGTTTTTGAAAGATTTATTGATTGAGTAACTGATTTGAAAGGCAGAGTCAGAGAGAGAGAGAGAGAGGTCTTCTATCTGCTGGTTCAGTCTCCAAATGGCCACAACAGCCAGGGTTAGGCCAGGTAAAGCCAGGAGCCAGAAACTTCATCAGATTTCCCACATGGGAGGCAGGGCCTAAGCACTTGGACCATCTTCCACGGCTTTCCCAGGCGCATTGGCAGGGAGCTGGATGGGATGCAGAGCAGCTGGGACTTGAACCTTGCACTCAGATGGGATGCCAGCATCGCAGGCAGCAGCAGGAACCTGCTGTGTCACAACACAGCCCAGCACAGCAACTTTTATGCAAATTAGTTTTCCTTATGGAAAATACATGTTAAGAGTCATAAAGTAAGACAACATTTTTTTTTAATTCCTTGGATAAGATGTCACGGAAACCTCAAGTCCTTGGGAAAGTGTGAGGGTCAGCAAAGCAGCCTGTTGTTTCCAGAGTGCACCTCCAGTCCGAAGGTAGTGGGTTTCTTGCTTCTCTTACTTGAGGGGCCCGTTCACCTGCAAGGACACCTGCTCCTCTCAGAGGAACAGGGCTCTAAAAATACCTCAGGATGAGAGCGCTTCGTCCTTATTACTGCCGGTTTTATGTAACTCTGGGACAATATTTGAAATCTCCAGCTCTCTCTGGGGACGCTAGAAGGAGTAGCCTCTTCTTATGCAAAGTAAGACTTAAATGAGTCAACCCTTGCAGTTTGGGAGTGAGGCACACTGTGGCTTTCAGAGGCACACTGACGACGTCGTCCATGAGAAGCTTCTTCTGAAATCCTCACTTTTCTCATTTTTTTTAACTTTGGCACCAGAACATCATTCATGAAGGTATAGGATTTTTTTCCTTCACCTCTTAAAATAATCCCATATTTTTTCCCTGTCATTTATTATGGAATATAGATTGAATTGAATCAACTTTATGCATAACATTCTCACTACACAAAGCAAGTTCATTTGTTTGAAAACATTGATTTATTTAGTTAGTTAGTTATTTGAGAGGCAGAGCTACAGACAGAGAGAGGGGGAGACAGAGAGATCTTCCATCCGCTGGCTCACTCCCCAAGTGGCCTCAATGGCCAGAACTGGGCCAATCCAAAGCCAGGAGCAATAGTTTCCTCCAGGTCTCCCACATGGGTGCTGGGGCCCAAGCACTTGAACCATCTCCCCCTGCCTTCCCAGGCCATTAGCAGGGAGCTGGATTGGAAGTGGAGCAGCCGGTCCTACATCCTTCCTGGAGTAAAGGCGCTCTGTCCCTCCCACATCTGTTTCTGTCTCACAGACCTTGTTGGAGATTTCTGCCCAAGCAAGGATCCCTGACTTCCTCCTCTCTGTCCCCTGTATCGTTGGGCTTCTGCCCCCCCCAAGGCCGGCTCCTCCCACCCACAAAACTTTGCCTTGCCGACTGCTTGTGTTTTCCTCTAGCTGAAGAACTAAGATTCCCAAGAACACAGGTTACATGATGTATAGTTGTTCTTATTTTTTCTTCTTTTTTCTGTTTTAAAGCTTTATTTTATTTACTTGAAAGAGTTACACAGAGAAAGGAGAGGCAGAGAGAGAGAGAGAGAGAGAGAGAGAGAGAGAGAGAGGTCTTCCATCCATTGGTTCACTCCCCAGATGGCCACAAAGGCCGGAGCTGCGCCGATCCAAAGCCAGGAGCCAGGAGCTTCTTCTGGGTCTCCCACGCAGATGCAGGGGCCCAAGGACTTAGGACATCTTCTGCTGCTTTCCCAGGCCACAGCAGAGAGCTGGATCAGAAGAGGAGCGGCTGGGACTAGAACCGGCTTCCCATATGGGATGCCGGCGCTTCAGGCCACGGCTTTAACCCACTGTGCCAAAGCACCGGCCCCAGTTGTTCTTATTTACATATTGATTTGCTGCATTAACGCTGAGACACTGAACTTAACCACTAAGGACACTGTTCTGGCCCCTTTTTAAGTTCCTCCAGTGAAGAAAGGCTAGACAGATCCAGAAAGCCAATTCATGTGTCATAACTTGAAGTGCTTATCTTTATACTGTCCTTTTACTCACAATTAGTCTTGTCGAGTTTTGCCACTGAACCTGTGTTTACTGGGGGTGGGGACCCTGTCCTCACTGCCTGGCGAGTCATCTGGCATGCACCTGTGTGTGCTCAGCACATGCCGGATAAGCCAGTTGTCTGCCTTGTGCTCCTCGCTGGCCTCAGCACCATGGCTTACACAAAGAACGCAAAAGTTGCAACCTCCAGCCTCAAGAAATTTACAACTTAGTGAAGAAGCAAGATGAACGTGACAGTACTTCAAAAGTTCATGGACAAATTGAATTACGAGATACGTTAGGTGGGTCGGGGCCTGGTGGTTAAGATGCCAGTCAGGATACCCGTATCTCAGGTTGGTGCCTGGGTTTAACAGCCAGCTCCACTCCTGATGCCAGTTTCCTGCTAATGTAGCCCGGGGCAGCTGTAAGTTGGCTCAGGTTGGGTGACTGCCACCCACATAGGAGACCTGCTTTAAATTCCCACTCCGGCCGGCGCCGTGGCTCACTAGGCTAATCCCCCACCTTGCGGCTCTGGCATACCAGGTTCTAGTCCCGGTCGGGGTGCTGGATTCTGTCCCGGTTGCCCCTCTTCCAGTCCAGCTCTCTGCTGTGGCCCGGGAGTGCAGTGGAGGATGGCCCAAGTCCTTGGGCCCTGCACCCCATGAGAGACCAGGAAAAGCACCTGGCTCCTGCCTTTTGATCAGCGCGGTGCGCCGGCCGCGGCGGCCATTGGAGGGTGAACCAACGGCAACCAAAGGCAAGACCTTTCTCTCTGTCTCCCTCTCTCACTGTCCACTCTGCCTGTCAAAAATAAATAAATAAATAAATTCCCACTCCTGGCTTCAGCCCCAATGCTGCCCTGTTGTAGGCCTTTGGGAAGTGAATTAGTGGGTGGGAGTGCACTGGCTCACTTGCGCTCTCTCTTTCTCTCTTTCTCTGTCTCTCAAATTAAAGAAAGAAAAAAGGAGGTGGGGGAATGCTGTAATGAGAAGCAAGAGTTAGATGGGACGTAGACTACCAAGCCTGGCTGGAGTGAGTTTTATTCAATAAAAAAAGAAAAGAAAAACTGGGCATGAATATGGCGGCTGAGGACACAAAAGGAAAACATGGAAGTGAGAAGGAGGCACTGGCAGACAGTGTGGTCAGACCTTGGCTCCAATACTCAGGAAATCGCATCCCATCACAGAACCAGGACCGTTCCTGGCACAGCAGCACCCCCTCCTTAGCCGTGGAGGCAGAGCTTGGGCTGGGGCGCAGATGAGCCCGCAGCCCACAAACTCCTTCCGTGGTGTTCAGAAACATGGAGCCTGTCCTCATTTAGCTTTAATGGCGGATCAGCTCACCGTGGCACTCAATGCAACATGCATACATACTTAGTGCTTAAAGCAACCTTAGTAATGGTAATATATTCAGGCTAGATTCTTTTTTCATTTTATAAGCTTAAACTAAGCAGGAAGAGATAAAAAAAAAAACAATGGTTGCTTCATGAATTTCCAATGAAACTTTCTCCATCACAATCTTGTTTATCCTGCCTGTTTATCCACATGCATATCTTAACTATGCACACATACTCACACAGGCAAGGGTTGCATTATCCACAAAACAGTTATCCGAGTGTGCATGTTGCTTTGAAAATATTGCCCAATTGCTGCACTTTGCTCATTGACTGTTCTTCAAAAATGTCTAAAGACAATGAGACAAAACTTTTTAGAGTCATCATTGAAAAAAAAAAAGAGAAAACGTATTTTCTCAATTTTCCACTCTGCTACCACCACTCATATGAGAATGATATATTTTGTAATGCAGTATTCTTTTTTTAAAAAGATTGATTTTATTTATTTGAAGTACAGGATAACGGAGAGGGAGTACAGAGCTCTTCCATATGCTAGTTCACTCCCCTAAATGATTATGACAGCCAGGAGCCACAGACTTCATCCTGGTCTCCCACATGGGTGGCATGGGCCTAAACACTTGAGCCGACTTCGACTGCCTTCGTAGGCACATCAGCAGGAAGCTGAATGGGGAGTGGAGCAGCCAGGACTCAAGAATCAGCACTCCAATGTGGAAAGCGCCTGCCCAACCCACTGTGCCACAACATCAGACCCCGTCACTGGGGATTCTTGATTGTTCGTGTAACCATCTGCACAATCCCAGATGAATAGCTTTCGGCTAGTATATACATAGAGAAATGGCAATGGTTAATTGAATTTTCATTTTCAAAAAAGTAATGTTGGGAATGTTACGGGGTTATTATCAGATTGCATTTATTTTTATCCTCAGCAGTGTGTCATTACTCTAAAGAACAGCTTTTATAAGACTATCACAAGTCAGCCAATGTGAGAAACTACTGGGAGGGCTCCATCTTCTGTTTCTCAAGTCTCTACTCCTTAACCAATCCCCTAAATTTTGACACTATCTCAATGTTCTGTTACTTTACAAGTCAAATGGTGTGATGTATCATTTTAAGGTATTTGGTTTTACATTTCTTAGGGGTATTTTAATAGGTCTTAAACTGTTGTATTGATCTTTTAGTAATCTATGTAATCCTAGAATCTATGTAATCAGGAAACCGAAATGGCATCTTTAATTTCTCGCAAGCTTGTCATCAGTGCTTCTGGTTTCTTCTGTTAACACGTCATAATTAATAAGTAGTACCTCATATCACCCTGTGAATTTCCATAATTTACTGGAAGTTACTATGTTTCGGTGTAACTGTTAGCAGTTTTGTTGGAATAGGCCTCTGGTTCAGTTTTTCAGAATGATTATATGATATGTCAAGAGTCATGTGTACACCTAAGGAGTTCCATCCGGCTGCACAGACTCAGTCCAGAATTAGGCCACATTGTAATGCAGGTGAGAGGAGGGTGGGCTTGGCTGGGCCCTGTGGGAGAGCACTCGTGTGCTGTCCTGCGGGGGGTGAGGCTTGTGCTGGTCTTTGAAGAATGAATGAGGTCAGCAGGTAGACCAGGGATGGTGATGACGGCAGTGCAACTGGCACAGCATCTTATACAAATTGGGATGCATCTGAAGGGGCCCCAGAAACCCCTGCAACCTAGGAGGAAATTCGAGATTGAGATTATCCTTAAAGGAAGATTGTGGAAAGATGCTCATAAAGTAATGGAGTCCCTTGGACCAAATTTATAGATAGTTCAACTGGAGACTTTTACACTTGCTGCAGTATAAAATTTTATGGTATGAATATGGTGTGAATATTATGGTAGAAATAAGTAGAAAACACCAGTGCAGTTAATAGAATACTCACAAGAAATCAGGAAATATGTGTTCATCAAAAAAAGGTTGCTTTAGGCTGCCCTAGTTGACGCTTGAGGGTAAATGTAAAACTGTTTAGTACATAAGTCAAGTGAATATTCATGTTTCTCTTGTGGTCCTCTTCAGCAAGAAATTTAGGAGACTGTGTCTGCAGGTTTTCCATGTCAGGTGCTTCCTCTGTACACATCAGTTTGCCCAAGCAAGGTCCTCTCTCAGTGGAGTGTAGGGTCCAACACAGTGATATCTCCACCACATCTGACCCGCTGCACTTAGGGAAGCCTTGCCTTGAGTCTCAGCATTTCAGATGGAAGTGCAGTTAGGTGTGCATAATCCCCAGGCTTATTTTACAGATGAGCAAGCATAGGAATAGAAATCGGAGAGACTTGTGTAGCATCTTCCAGATGTGTCAACCTGAGGTCCAGTCACAGCTAGAACACAGCATCTCCTGATTCTTCATTTAGCCTTCTTGTCATATCCACTCGTGTGTGGTTCAGTTCTGTATTTTTATGGAGGGGTGTCATTATCTATTAGGTTGAACCATCAGAAATTGCAATCAAGTTGTCATTTTTGAGCTATAAAATGGCACCCGCATGGGAGACCAGGAGGAAGCACCTGGCTCCTGGCTTCGGATCGGTGCAGCGCACCAGCCATAGCGGCCATTTTGGGGGGTGAACCAACAGAAGGAAGACCTTTCTCTCTCTCTCTCTCTCTCTCTCTCTCACTGTCTAACTCTGCCTGCCCCCCCAAAAATGGCACTTTCTTATAGTTCAACCTTAGAGGTTTCATGTCACCTGTCTCTTGTTGCAGTCCCTTATGTCCCCTGTTGCCAGAAAACGTCCTTGCCCTTGGGTGACAGGTGCTTGCTGAGGGGCCGGTGCCAGCCCTGCTGCAGTGGGCAAGGCCTTTGCTTCTTACACAACAGCTCTCAGCTCCTTCACCTGCCTTTCTGCCTCACTGGGATCACTGACATCAACTTTGTCCCTCACTTCCAGCCATGGTGTCTCCTGGGAGCCTTCCCCTACCTGTGAGATGAAAGGTGGCAGGTTCTCCCAAAGCCACCACTGACTGCACGGCGTCATCTTGGGCATCCCGACCAAGATGCCACTCAACGAGTCCTAGGCCCATCTCATGCCAATCCCATACCCACTACTAATCCACTTTGGGTGGTTAAGCACATAATGTGTTTGTTTATCCACCCTTGTAACAGCTAGAAGATCAGGTGGTCTGTTGAAAGGATTTTGTGTGAAACCACCCTGGAAGGTTCCTCTTGCAAACATACTTCCAGAAGTTCATGGAAAATGGAGTTAAAAAGATGAGTTCATTTTGGTCCAAGAGATTTTGAAATCCATGCAAATTTTTTTGTGATGCATGTTTTTCATGAACATTTTGAATACCCCCGTATGTGTTTGGAGTGAAAGATAAACAGGTGGTGCTCCCTGTAACCAACCACTGCTATCTTCAGCTTGGTATCATTTATTTTTTTGTTTGTTTGTTTGTTTGAAGACAAGTTTTACCGTTAATTGTTACAGTACAACTCATTAAGGACAGAGGTCCTACCTGGGGAGCAAGTGCACAGTGGCTTCTGTTGTTGATTTAACAATTAACACTCTTATTTATGATATCAATGATCACCCAAAGCTCTTGTCCTGAGCTGCCAAGGCTATGGAAGCCTTTTGAGTTCACAAACTCCATCCTTATTTAAACAGGGCCATAAGCAAAGTGGAAGTTCTCTCCTCCCTTCAGATAAAGGGATCTCCCTCCTTGCTGGCCCCTTCTTTCCACTGGGATCTCACTCACAGAGATCTTTCATGTAGGCCATTTTTTGCCTCAGTGTCTTGGCTTTCCATGCCTGAAATGCTCTCATGGGCTTTTTAGCCAGATCTGAATGCCTTAAGGGCTGGCTCTGTGGCCATAGTGCACATTTATCATTCTATCAGTCTGCTGTGTGGCCTGCTTCCCATGTTGGATCATTCTCTTCTTTTTAATTCTATCAGTTATTATTAGCAGACACTGGTCTTATTTATGTGATCTCTTTGACACTTATTCCTATCTTTATGATCAGTTATGCACTTAAAATGATCACTTTAACTAGTAAGATGGCATTAGTACCTGCCAATTTCATGGGATTTGGAGTCCCATGACAAGTAGCTTGGTATCATTTCTTGAAACTTTTTTTGGAGAAGAAAATAAATAAAATAATACCAAAAATAGAATAATAGTTTACACATGTAATTATTGAAAGCATTCATCTCTGACTAATGCTGAGAAGGTTCTGTCAGCGTACAGAGTTTGTTAACTGGTCTCATCTCTTCCTCTTTCATCTCTGTAACCTTGGGTGGGTTAATTAGTATCTCTGTGCTCAATTTTCCCATCTGTAAAATGGAGATGATAATAATATTGCCTGTCACATGAAGCTGTTTTGGAAACTAACTACATTAATGCTCTTGGGGTGGATGTTTATAGCCTAATGGCTAAGATACCAGTTTGGACATCAGAAACACATATGAGAGTTCGTGGGTTTGAGTCCCAACTCTCCTTCCAGTTCCTACTAATGCACTGCCTGGGAGGTAGCAGGTGATGGCTCAAGTAGTAGGGTCCCACCTGGAGAACCAGATTGAGTTGTTAGTTCTCTTGCCTCAGCCCCTGGCCTGCAGCTGTTGTGGGAATTTAGGGATAGAACCAGCAGATGATAGCTCTCTGACTAGGTTTGTGTGTGTGCGTGTGTGTGTGTCCTCTCTGTGTCTCTGTGACTCATGAATGTATAAATAAAATACATTTTAAAATATTTTTTAAAAGTCACTAATGCATCTAAACTGGCAGGTACTATACCTGGCACACTGTAAGGATTCAATAAATGTTAACAGTCATCTGTGCACCCTTAACAGGGCATCTGTACATGTAGGTTTGTTGCCATTTCAGGTGTGGCCCAGTGCAGGAGCTTTGGGAGCTTCATGTCGTGGTTTTGCTGTGGCACATGTGTGCCAGGAGCCCACAGAGGGGGAATTAGTGACAGCCCCTCATGTCCTTGCTGAATTCCTCAGACCCACACAGCACAGAAAGGGCGTGAGTCACCACCCAGTGACTCCCCTCCATCAGACACATCCGCCCAGTCACAACCAGGAGCCACACACAGGTGCAGTGTGACTGTACTTCTTGGGGTAGCCCAAGAACAAGGCTGGCTCTGAGGCAAGGCCATACTGAAGTGTTTGCAGGGGACTCTCTCCACTGTCAGGAGCTTTTCAAGGCTTGGTGTTGCGGGGGAAGAATTAAAAATACTTCATTCTGCAGAAAATATTTTGGTCTAGAATAAATTATATAGTTTAGATAAAAATATAAAGAAAGTCTAAATTGGGTTCTTAAAATGCACGAGAGCCTGTCCCAAAAAATCATCTACTCCTCCGTTTTCATGGTTCTTGGCCATGCTGGTGAGTTGGCCTGATACCAATGGAAATGATGAGTAATGCCCACGTGGCACTGCCCAGCAAACATGGTGCCACTTGTACTCACACCAGTGCTGTGGGTGGGCACGTTGTTGCCCTCTTGTCACAGGTGAGAAAACAGGAGCACAGAGCAGGTCACTGTCGTGTCCTGGGGTATAGATGTGGGCATTGGGTGGTCAGATTTGTGCCCAGGCACCTGACCCCAGAGCCTGTGCACCTGCTCAGTCACCTGACCTCCTGGGTCTGTGCTGTATGCTGAGTGAGCTGCAATCCTGGCCAGGTCACTGCGCCCTCCCCCATTTTGATTTTTGTCTTCAGAGTTCAGGTTGATGGAAATCACTGACCTGCTTCTGCATCTTGGAGAAGAAATCATCAGGCTGTGACGTAGTCCTGTATCTGACCACGTGAAGGTGGTGCTCACCTGAAGCATGGCCACTCTCCCTGCAGCAAAAACACCGTCCCCTGGGAGAGCACAGTGTGAGGCAGAATTTCTGCTCAATGCTCCCTTGATTCCCCATTTACCTAAGA
Source organism: Oryctolagus cuniculus (assembly GCF_964237555.1). Classification (NCBI taxonomy): domain Eukaryota; kingdom Metazoa; phylum Chordata; class Mammalia; order Lagomorpha; family Leporidae; genus Oryctolagus; species Oryctolagus cuniculus. Next base: position 68,847,836 of record NC_091441.1, read on the forward strand.
CAGCCTTCAGCCTTGAAAGAATGACTCTATGGCATTTTCCAACTTTTAATAAGCACTTCTGGAGGGCCCTGATTAGAAACTTTCACTCTGGGGGACTGGCAGCACCTGCAGACACTCTAGGGTAGGGGGAGACTGGGCTGATCTGGCTCCAAGCCACATACCCTTGGGTTGAGTAACTGCTGAGTATTTTTTTAAAAAAAGAAAGATTTATTTATTTTATTTGAAAGGCAGAGTTACAGAGAGGAAGAGGCAGGGAGAGAGAGAGAGAGAGAGAGAGAGAGGTTTTCCATCCACTGGTTCACTCCCCAGATGGCCACAACTGCTGAAGCCAGGAGCCAGGAGCTTCTTCCGGGTCTCCCACACAGGTGCAGGGGCCCAAGGACTTGGACCATCTTCTACTGCTTTCCCAGGCCACAGCATAGAGCTGGATCAGAAGTGGAACAGCCGGGTCTCAAACCAGCATGGGATGCCAGCATTGCAAGTGGCGACTTTACCTGCTATGCCACAGCGCCGGCCCCTGATGGATACTTAGCTATGCAGCACTTAACTACTCCAGGTTTTATGTGCATTATTTCATTTAACACACATACTCCTCTGAAGCAGCCCTCTTGACAATCCCTGGGAAGCAGATGAGGAAGCTCAGGTGCAGTGATTGGCCCCCTTCACGAGGCTCATGTCAGGGAGTCGTCACCAGGGCCCAGGAACTCAGTTGCAATGTCAGAGGCTCAGCCTACACATGAAAAGTTTCCCCCAGGTCTCTATCAGATTGGAGAGGAAGTGGGGGCAAAGAGGAAGTACTAAACACAACAAAGAAGAGGCAGGCATGGACAGACAGATACACCAGAACTCAAGGAGTGACTTTATGGAGACGTTCAGCGTGGGGGCACGTTTCCTGGGGTGTCACCGTGCCTCTAGCACAGATACAGTGACTGACGCCCAAGGCCTAGGGTGCCGAGTTCACAAGAAGAGACAAGGGAAATTCCAGTTTTTTTTCCAAGAAATCAGAGACATGTGAAATATTGCAGAAAGATTTCCATTCAGGAGTCGATATGAATGGCAAGTGTTGGGCCTAGCAGTAGACACCCGGGTTCCAAATCAGAGTGCCTGGGTTCAATTCCTGGCTTCGACTCCCGATTCCAGCTTCCTGCTAATGCAGACCCTGGGAGGCAATGATGATGGCTAAAGTGTTTCTGGCTCTTGACTTCAGCCCCTGGGTCCCCTTGAGGGCATTTTGGGAGAGATTCAACACATAGAAGCACTCTCTGTATCTCCCTCTCAAATTTTTAAAAAGCATTTTTGTAAAAAAAAAAAAAAAAAAGAAAGAAAGAAAGAAAGAAAGAAAGAAAGAAAGAAGAGGAAGAAGAATAAGAATTGATATGAAAAATAAGTTTTGTTGCTGATGAAATTTGTAAGTGTCTAGAAATCTTTGTATTGACAGACTCTATAGCCTCTCATTAAGACATTTGCTTACCAAGGATTGCACTCTAGTAGTTGAAGCCTAGGGCAGAGAAGTCTCTAGAAAGACATGCTAATGTATAGTCGACTCGTTGCTGTTGTGCAGCGTTGCCTCCGAGCCCTAGAATGTGCTGACTTGGTTTCCAGAGCCACCCCCTGCTCAGTAAGGGTGTTCCCAGCACCCTGGCGCCCGGCACTCACACCACCTGCTTTCCTCTGCCTCACGCTCAGCGTTCCCTGTTGCTCTGCTGGAATCTCCAGCCACGTGTGTTTTCATTTTGCAAACTGTCTTTGCTGGTAACAAGTTCAGTTCACTTATGAGAAAAAACAATTCCATGTTCTTGAGAGAAGAGATTTTTTTATTGTGAAGAGGAAGTAAATGAAATGAGAATCTAAACCTGTAAGAGCCTAACACTTTCAGAAGTGTGACTTGTACTGTCTCTCTTCCCCTCTCCCAGTCACCACCTCCCACCTCTCCAATAGGTGGAAATTTATAAAGAGTTGCTACATTTTTCCTTTAATTTATTTATTTTCATTTTTTTGAAAGGCAGAGAGAAAGAGACAGACATATGGAAATCTTCTGTTCACTGGTTCACTCTCCAAATGTCTACAATATCCAGGCCTGGGCCAGGTTGAAACTAGGAGCCTAGAACTCAATCTAGGTCTTTCACAAGGGTGGGAGGGACCCAGGGATTTGAGCCATCACCTGCTGCTTCCTGGGGTGCACATTATTAGCAGGGAGCTAGGTCAGAAGTAGAGGAGCTGATACAGGATGTGGACATCTCAAACAATGTCATAACTGCTGCACCAGGGGCCGGTGTCGTGGTTCGAGTCCTAGCTGCTCCACTTCCAATCTAGCTCCCTGGTGACACAACTAGGAAGGTAGCAGATGATGGCCCCTGCCACCCAGATGGAGTGCCAGACTCCTGGCTTCAGCCTGGCCCAACCCCGGCCATTGTGGCCATTTGGGGAGTGACCCAGCAGATGGAAAATATTCTGTCTCTCTCTCTATCTCTCTCTAACTCTGCCTTCCAAATAAATACGTTAAATCTTTAAAAATAAATAAATAAATGCTGCACCAGACTCCCATCTCTGTTTTTCCCTTAATGCCTGATATTTTCACTGTTGAAATAGATAACTATAGTTGAAAATCCAAATCTCCAGAATATCTGAGCCATGACCCATTCAGGGCTCCATAGATAAGATTACCCGTGAGCCTCTGTTAAGTCCCGTTTTCTTCTGTTTTTTTTTTTTTTTTGTTATTTCTTCAAACATGAGTCAACCGCAGCCTAAGCACCTCCTAGGTCCTCATTCGTGTCTTCAGGCCTGGTATAACAGCTGCAGAGGCCGTGTGACGTTCTGAGAACTGGTCAGGAAGGCTTTCAGCTTCTCTTCCCCTGCCGAAGATTAGTGATGAAACCTTGGGAAGCAGCACTTAGTCATGCGAGCCTTCAGTTCATCGTCTTTCTAAAAAGGGACATCTGGCAAGATGATCTCTGCAAGGCCAGGCCAGCCCTGAGAACCATGTAAGTTATGACAGGGGCATCCAGGAATAAATGCAATGAGTGTGTTGATGAAAATTTGAGTAGAAAGCAAAAATCCTGTCTCTCAAGAAACAGGTTTTGGCTGGCGCCGTGGCTCAATAGGCTAATCCTCCGCCTGCGGCACCAGCACACTGGGTTCTAGTCCTGGTCGGGGCACTGGATTCTGTCCCGGTTGCCCCTCTTCCAGGCCAGCTCTCTGCTATGGCCCGGGAGTGCAGTGGAGGATGGCCCAGGTCCTTGGGCCCTGCACCCACATGGGAGACCAGGAGAAGCACCTGGCTCCTGGCTTCGGATCAGCGCAATGCACCAGCTGCAGCGCACCGGCCGCGCGGCCATTGGAGGGTGAACCAACGGCAAAAGGAAGACCTTTCTCTCTCTGTCTCTCTCTCTCTCACTGACCACTCTGCCTGTCAAAAAAAAAAAAAAGAAAAAAGAAAAAAGAAAAAGAAACAGGTTTTATTGGGTTCCCATTGTGGAGGTGGCAATACATGCCCGTGATAATAGTGGGAGATTGTGATCGCTTCTCGGCCTTTTGGCTAAGAAATAGTGTAATAGTGGGAGATTGTTGACAGAACCAAAGATCACTATCAGCGATCAGGAAGGGGCCAGTGCTGCCCAGTCTAGTAACAGCTGCATTCACGGGGGAAACCTGCAGTTTGGAGACGGGTCTGCTGGTATTGCAACATGGAATTCAAGCAATGACAAGCAGTAGTTACCATGGAGGCAGCTGTCTCATATACCACAGCTATACCTACCTAATAGCTCATTGCTGCACCTTAAATTTCCATGATTAGATTTCTCCCCACAGGCAGCAAGTATTGTGTTATCTATAGTATAACTCCTAACGGCACATTACATACACAGGAGTATCAGTGGTTAAGGTAGGATGGAACAACAGGCATTTGATGACCTGCTTTGAGATCGAAGAATAGACATTCTAACAGAGACAGGCAGGGACCTGCTGGCCAGAGGGTGTGCAGCAGGAGCTGCCTGTAAAGGGGACTCACAGATGCTCTTTGAGTTCGCTATGACCTCGCCGCACAACACCCTTGACTGTGCCACCGGCAGTCAGATCTACAGTCAGGTCTTTGGGGAGTAAAGATGTGAGTAGATGGAAATGGAGGTGTGGGAGTTACTGGGTCATTCCCACACTCAGTCAGACTTTCCTGAACACCTCTTGTAAGCTGCAGGTGTCAGCAGACTATGCTATCACAGTCCCTGCCCTGAAGAACACAATTTATGGATGAAACTTCGCTGAAAGTCAGCCATTGTTGCTTGAATTCTATTGCACTTCCGTTTATGTCCTTGTGTTGTAGCACAAGATTTAATTATGCAGTCATCAACAAAAACTAAGATGAACAATACCAGCCTGGGTTATTTTTCTCACCTACTTGAAGAAAGATTCTTCAGCCTGCTGAGCCCATGAATGATGTCTCTATCGATGATTGCTGTTGTGACGGGGGGTCTGTACCTTTGCCCTATTAGAAGAGTGGGGGCCACTAGCTTAGCACCTTTCTACAGCTCTTCGTTCTATCCTGTTCTTCTGTCTTAGGGTCTCAGATGGTTTGTGCTGCATCTCTCAGATGTCATACAAAAATATCTCTCCAAGAAATTTCTATTTTTAATATTATAATCTCATTTTATGTGCTGTTTTCTAAAATTATTCTATAGAGGCTTGAAACCAATCAAGACATTCTTGCATACTCGTATTTGTGCTGTCTTGGCCAAGGATCTATCCAGTGTGCAGTTTTTATATATTTGATTCCTAATACATAAGGTCTTTCAGAACAAATGCCTGAAGTTTTTTTTGTTATGTCCCTTAAATCTGAAAGAAAGGGTGGCCTGGGGCAGGCAGTCAGCATGCTGATGAAGACTGTCTTATCCCACATCAGGGTTCCTTGGTTGGATTTTTGGTTCCAGCTCCTGACTCCAGCTTCCTGCTAATGCAGACCCTGGGAAGCAGTGGTGCTGGCTCAAGTAATTGAGTCCCTGACACCCACATGGGAGACCTGGATTGAGTTGCCAACTCAGAGCATTAGGCCTGGCCTACCCTGGCAATTGCTGGCATTTGGAAGCTCTCCTTCTGTCTATCTTTCTCTCTCTCTCTCTCTCGCTCGCTCGCTCTCACTCTCACTCTTGCTCTCCCTCCCTCCCTTCCTCCTCTCTCCCCCTCAAATACATAAAATTTTTAAAGCATAAATTTTTTATCACATTTAACACTTGCCAGCTTGGGATTTTAAATATTTTAAGGTCTTCAAAATATATGTTTACATTTTGTTACAACTTCTTTGGCTCTTTAAAATAAACTTTTTTTAGAAAGCTTTTATTTAATAAATATAAATTTTATAGGTACAGCTTTTGGAATATAGCAGTTCTTCCCCCCATACCTGCCTTCCCACCCCACTCCCATCCCACCTCCTACTCCCTCTCCCATCCCATTCTTCATCAAGATTCATTTTTAATTATCTTTATATACAGAAGATCAATTCTGTACTAAGTAAAGATTTCAACAGTTTACACCCACACAGACACACAAAGTATAAAGTACTGTCTGAAGACAAGTTTTACCGTTAATTGTTATAGTACAACTCATTAAGGACAGAGGTCCTACCTGGGGAGCAAGTGCACAGTGGCTTCTGTTGTTGATTTAACAATTAACACTCTTATTTATGATATCAATGATCACCCAAGGCTCTTGTCCTGAGCTGCCAAGGCTATGGAAGCCTTTTGAGTTCACAAACTCCATCCTTATTTAGACAGGGCCATAAGAAAAGTGGAAGTTCTCGCCTCCCTTCAGATAAAGGGACCTCCTTCCTTGCTGGCCCCTTCTTTCCACTGGGATCTCACTCACAGAGATCTTTCATGTAGGCCATTTTTTGCCTCAGTGTCTTGGCTTTCCATGCCTGAAATGCTCTCATGGGCTTTTTACCCAGATCCAAATACCTTATGGACTGATTCTGAGGCCAGACTGCTGTTAAGATAAATTTATTTTAGCTATAAGTTATAGAATGAGTTCTGTATACAGCTTTTTTTTAAGAACTGTTCCAGTAAGCCCCAGTAAAGTATGCTATACAGTGGAATGAGCCCAAGATTAAAGACTTGAGTCAGTTCTTGGCCAGATGAGAAACTCTTAGCCAACTTGTCTGAGTTTTCTATAACAAGGGACTGTTAATACCTTTCTCACTGAGTTGCACTGAGGAACGAATTGAATTACATGAATGAAAAAAAAAAAAAAAACAGCGACCAGTAAATGTGATTGTTAATGTTATCACAGCCAAGTTCAAGCACTAGAACCAGAAAGGTGCGTGAATTGCAGTGAAAGTTAGCCAGAAGCACAAAAGACTTTGAGTTACACGTTACTTGATAACACCAGTTCTAGAATTCCATTCTTAGGCAAGAACCAAGTCTCACTTCTTATAAGTGACTGATAGTAGATTACTATAGGTCCTTTGCATTTTAACTGACCAAGAGCCTTACCTACAGGATTGATAGTCTGCAAGTTAAATTTTGAATATCAACCACAAACGAGGACAGTTAGGACTAAACCATATCCATGCTTTTTATGGCTGTTTCAAATTAAGACTTTAAATGTAAGGAAAATATGTTTGGGGTTTTTTTCCTTATCTACACTTACTGTTTTTTTAATGACAATTTCTTTTTTTTAAGATTTATTTTTGTTTATTTGAAAGGCAGAGTTACAGAAAGAGAGGGAGGGGTAGGGAGGGAGGGAGAGGGAGAGAGATGTTCCATCTGCTGGATCTGCTGGTTCACTTGCCAAATGGCCACAATGGTTAGAGCTGGGCCAGACCAAAGCCAGGAGCCAGGAGCTTCTTCGTGGTGTCTCATGTGGATGCAGGGGTCCAAGCACTGGGGTCATCCTCCACTGCTTTCCCAGGCGCATCAGCAGGGAGCTGGATCAGAAATACAGCAACTGGGATTAGAACTGGTGCCCATTTGGGATGCCAGTGTCACAGGTGGCAACTTTACTGCTACAGCAAAGCACCAGCCCCTCTACACTTACTCTTTTTTTTTTTTTTTAAGAAAGGTACAGTTATAGACAAAGAGAGGGAGAGATAGAGAGAAAAGTCTTCCATCCACTGATTGACTCCCCAAGTAGCCACAATGGCTGGAGCTGAGCCAATCTGAAGCCAGACGCCAGGAGTTTCTTCCGGGGCTGCTACATGGAAGCAAGCGCTTGGGCCATCTTTTAGAGCTTTCCCAGGACGTAGCAGAGAGCTGGATTGGAAGAGGAGCAGGCAAAACAGGAACCAGCACCCGCATGGGATGCCGTTGCACAGGAGGAGGACTAACCCATTATGCCGCAGCGCCCACCCCTCTACACTTACGCTTAACATGCATCTTTTCAACATTCAGTATCTATGGTCACTACAAATAAGGTATCCACCAGCTTATAAATAAAACTTGGACTTAGAAACACTTAGCCATTAAACTACAGCTCTGAACAACTTGAAGTTTCTTTGCGTTATCCAAGCCAGGAAACTCAACCTTGGATAGAGCAAGCCTTAATATATACCTTTTAAAAATGTCAAAGTTTCTGTGTCTTATAATAGACATGCACATTTAATGTGATAGCATGTCTCCTCCCATACGCCCCCACACCCTCAAAAATCTATTCTTGAAACAGTGCTACATCAAGAATAGAGAAAATACAGCATTTTGTAGAAAAATTAAATATCATATTGGTTCAAAAAAAGAAAAGAACAGTTGTACACATTTCCTTAGCTAATTATGTATCTCTTTAAAAGCATCATTTTATATAGTGAACAAATTAATAAATTGCCAAGTTCTTTAAAAATAAACCTGATGACAATTATAAACGATTTTTTGTGCCTCTAATCATTTCTCTTTTTATTTAATTTTATTTTATTTGTTAATTATTTAAGAGGCAGAGAGAAGAGAGCTCCTCCATCTGCTGATTCTCCAAATGCCTGTAAGGGCCTAGGTGGAGCCCAGAGCCGGGGTCACACCCATTTGGGTAGCAGGAATCCAACTGCTTGAGCCCTCGTGGCTGCTTCCCAGTTAAGAAAAGAACTGACTCTGCCATTCTGCAAATTTCATATCATGTTTCTAGCAGTTACGCTGCAGTGGCGGAAGCTGAATCAGAAACTGGAGCCGGAAATTGGACCCGGGCTCTGTGATGTGGGATGCAGGCATCTTAGCTGAGTGGTCGTGTGCGCTGATGAACTGTTTCTGTGAAGTAGCATGGAAAGGAAATTCTCAGCCACACATGATGGAATCACCTTTGACACCTGTGAGGAAAATCTAGGAGGAGTTATTCCCAGGAGAGCAGGGGATAGTGTGAGTAGATTTCAAAGTTAAATTTGTTTAAATCAATGAACTACCATTAAGACTGGATAAGAAAAAAAGTTTTCAAGAATATTCATAGTGGCACTGCTAAGAACAAAACACTAGAGACAGCCCATAAATGTCCAGTAACTGGACACTAATGCCTAATCCTGTGCAGCAACGAACGGGAGCACATTCCACCCACAGCAGGTGACAAGGACCGATCCCACTGTCTTCGTACTCAGTGAAGCACTCACATACTGAGAGGTCACGGATAGCACGGTACTCTTGGGAAGTTTGCCAAAAATCAAAACTAAGTACCATACTGTTGAAGCATACTTACATTTATGCTAAATTTTTATGCTAACTTTTTAAAATGTATTTATTTGATAGCAGAGAGAGACCTTCCCTCCACTGATTCACTCTCATTTGGAGTGAATGCTGGCAGGAAGGAGGCCTAGGCCAAAACCAGGAGCTGGGAAACTTCATCCAGGTCTCCCATGTAGGCGGCAGGAGTTCAAGTACTTGAGCCACATGATAATTTTGTTTAAAGAAAAGTGAATGATAACCACAATATTCAGCATAGTGGAGAGAAGGCAGAGGTGAAAGGGAGACGGTATGTGGCAGAGACACAGGTGAATGTTAGTTCCTGATCATGTTTGGTGTGGTGTATGGGAAGGACTTGTGGGTACTGATTGTATTACTGAACAAATAAATAGTAAAATAAAATACAACAGGGCAGCAAGGACCTGTGACCTTAGCCAATTCTGGTTTCTTGCAGATCACATGAAAAAGAAATTCAAGGTCTCTAATTTATTGACATACATTTTTGTTTGTGGCATGTCTTCCGTATGTAACTTTTAGTATTTTATTTACTCTTTTTTAAGATTTATTTTATTTGAAAGAGTTACAGAGAGAGGTAGAGACAGACAGAGAGAGAGAGAGAGAGAGAGAGAGGTCTTCCATACACCGATTTGCTCCCCAAATGGCCAAAACGGCCAGAGCTGAGCCAGTCTGAAGCCAAGGGCCAGGAGCTTCTTATGGATCTCCTACACAGGTGCAGAGGCTCAAGGACTTGAACCAACATTCTCCACTGCTTTCTCAGACACAATAGTAGGGAACTGGATCAGGAGTGGAGCAGCCAGGACTTGAACCAGTGCCCATACGGGATGTGGGTGCTGCAGGCCAAGGCTTTAATCCACTTCACCACAGCGCTGGCCCCATATATTATTTACTTTTTATTCATTTATTTTTATTTACTTGAAAGCCAGAAAGACTGACAGACAGAGCTGTCCTGCCTGGTGGTTCATTCCCCACATGCCCAGGACAGCCAGCGCTAGGTCAGGCCAAAGCCAGGCACCCAGAACTCAGTCCAGGTCTCCCAAGGTGGGGTGGCAGGGACCCAAGTACTTGAGTCATCAGCTGCTGCCTCCCAAGATGTGCATTAGTGCATCAGAAATCCAGAGCAGAGCCAGGACTCAAACCCAGGCCCTCTAGTATGAGATGCAGTAACTTAATCTCTGCGCCAAACACCTGCCCCTGTCTTCTAAGAGAAGGTTCCTGGGTGCTGTTGAAAGGGCTGCAGGAGCACAATGCACAAGCCAGAGAATCCTGTCTGAAGGCTCTCACTGGAGATTTGTATTTATGATGATAAATGACAGTGAGTGCTTCAGCAATTACTGCTGCAAAGTCACGGGGGTCAGCACCTCGGCAAGGAAAGACCCCAGTGACAGCAGAAAACCAACTGGCATTTGTAAAAGTTACTAAGGCTGTCATCCTGCGAATTCCGTAATGCCCTCTAGCAGTCCCCCTTGCAGAGAATCAGACTGAGGGGACTTCAAAAGGCTCATGGGAAGAAATCTGTGCACCTGGGTCATGAAAAATATGCATTATTGGTAAGAAAAAAGAGAAAGCATACATAGATTTTTTAAAAGATTTATTTATTTATTCATTTATTTGAAAGTCAGAGTTACACAGAGAGGCAGAGAGAGAGAGAGAGGTCTTCCCTTCGCTGGTTCACTCCCCAATTGACCACAATGGCCAGAGCTGTGCTGATCCAAAGCCAGGAGCCAGGAGCTTCTTCTGGGTCTCCCACGTGGGTGCAGGGGCTCAAGCACTTGGGCCATCTTCTACTGCTTTCCCAGGCCATAGCAGAGAGCTGGATGGGAAGTGGAGCAGCCAGGACTTGAACCAGCGCCCGTATGGGATGCCGGCACTGCAGGTGGCAGCTTTACCCACTACACCACAGCGCTGGCCACAGCATGCATAGATTTTTAAAAGTTTTGCACCAATGTAAACTTATACTTTAATTACCTGTTCCACAGACTTTTCAAGTATTTGATATAATTCTGTAGACGGGGGCATCCTCCATTATGTTTTATTCTGAGTATAATCCAGGTTATTCTGAAAGTATTTGCTGAAATGGATGTGGAAGGAGGGTGCTCCCTAGAGCCAGGTCTCCTGAGCCCAGAGCCCTGCTCTGTTCTTCCAAATACCCGTGTCTCAATGTGCCTCGGCATGTTCCTCTTTAAAATGGGCACAAAGATGTACTTACTTCATAGAGCTGTTCTGAGAATTAAATCAGTTAATACACACAAAAGGCCGACCTCAAAGTTTGTGTACCGTGAATATTCTATATTAGCTACTCAGAAGAAAAACATTTTCAAGTCAGAATTTTTTTAAAGATGTACTTTTATTTATTTGAATGGCAGAGTGATAGAGAGTGAGGGAGACACAGAAAGAGATCTGCCTCCTGCTGGTTCACTCCCCAAATGACCACAATGGCCAGGGTTGGGCCCAGACAAAGCCAGGAGACCAGGGCTCCATGTCTCCCACGTTGGTGGCAGAGACTCAAGCACTTGGCCATCTTCTGCTGTTTTGCCAGGCACATTGGCAGAGAACTGGATCAGAAGTTGAGCACCTGGGACTTAAAGCAGGACTCTGATATGGGATGCCAGTGTTAGCCACAACACCAGCCTCAAATCAGACTTGTTTTGTGTTTGCAAAGCAGAGATAGGCTACCACTCACAAGGGTCCCATTCTCTTCCCCAGCACTGACCAAATAGAGATAACTGAAAATAGGAGCAGCATTGTGGCACAGCAGGTAAAACCACTGCCTCTGACACTGGCATCCCATGTAGGCACTAGTTCAAGTCCTGGCTGCTCCACTTCCAATCCAGCTCTCTGCTAATGGCTTGGGAAAAGCAGCAGAAGATGGCCCAAGTGCTTGAACCCCTGCCACCCACGTGGGAGACCCAGATGAAGCTCCTGCCTCCTGGCTTCAGCCTGGCTCAGCCCTGGCCCTTGCGGCCATTTGGGGAGTAAAACAGTGGATGAAAGATCTCTCTCTCTCTCTCAAAACTCTGACTTTCAAATAAATAAATAATCTTTCTTTAAAAAAAGAAATAACAGAAAATAGAAATAAATTGTGAGCCACAAATACAAAAACTGTGAAGGATATTTTACATTTTCTAGCAGTCTTGGTTTTCAGAAATGAATATTACAAATATAAAAATAGTAGACTTTACTTCCAGTATACCCAAACTACTGTTTCAGTATCTAATTTTAGGAAACTATTGAAGAGGGATTTTATGCTTTTCTTCATAACAAAGCTTTGAAATCCAGTACATATTTTATATTTTATATGCCTGCACATCTCCATTTGGACAATCCATATTCAAGCGCACAGAAACCACCTGCTGGGAGTGGCTACCACGCCCGACAGAGCGGTGCTGAGCGTACGGATGTGGGGAAGGGGAGTTGTGATTTCTTCTGCAGCAGCATCCGTGCTCATAACTGGGAAAGCCGGGCGAGGAGCTGCAGCCCTGGTTGTTGGTTGTACCGCGAGGAGGGCCTGGACAGCTCTCCCAGCCGCCAGAGTACCTGATCCAGCTCTCAGGAAGAGTATCCCGCACGTCTACGGGGCCCAGCAGCCTGCCGTAGGGGTAAGGGGGTGCTGGGCACTGCCTGGTGGTGGGCAGCCCTGCTCTTCCTGGTGGGCACCAGGTACATTTGTCTTCACCTCTTGCTGACAAGGAACCTCTTGCTCTTTTAAAGACTTCTTGCCAGTTCTGTTCCATCTTCAGTGTAGCAAATGAGGCGTCCACCTGGGTGGACAGGGCCCTTGTAACCTCACTTCTAACCTCATCTCCTGTGTCATGCTTAGGACCTCGCCACAGAGACTGAATCCAATCATGTGGCCCTTCTCCAACCCTGCTTCCGCCAGCTGTGTTCCCTGGGTGCGCGGCAGGTGTAACGCACCTCGCCACACCTGCGTAAGAACACACGTGTGCTCATGAAAGCTTCCGTGAGCCAGTGCCACACCTCTGAACGTAATCTCGATGGCTTCGCCCAAAAAGAGCTGCACCGTTAAGTGTTGCTCAAGCTGAAGCAGATTGTGCCATTTTGTTCTTTTCGTTTGATTTTATGCATGCACTTTTTAGGGCATTTAGTAATTCACTGAAAACATACAAATTACCATTTTATTTCTGAGCCAAGAAGCTGGCTGTGGTGTGTATGTGTTTACAAAGACTTTAATAGGAATCTGAGTGGGATACAAGAAGAAGGATTCTTTCAGCCTTGATGAAATTGGCACACAGCGACACCAAAAAGCCAGTACCTGGTTTCCAAGCCTGAAAGGGACTTCTTGTGCATGTTTTGTTGAATTAAGAGAAAGCTGTGCAGGCCTGGTTGCCTTGGACGTAAGGGAGTCGCAAAGTGGGAGGAAAAAGATGATTCACAGTGCTCAGAGAATTCGAGTTTAGCAAAGGAGAGCAAACAAGAGGAATTACTCAGTGACTATTTAAAACGCGTCAGAAGGCAGTTAGCACACAGCGCTTAGAGAAAGTTCCAGAGGTTGCACCATTTTTAGTTTCCCCAGAGCCCAGGATCAGTGCAGTGCATGCTTTTTGTCATCTCCACGCTCCGTTCTTGTCCCCTGCAGCCTTTTGACGTGGGCATTTGCCTGCCTCTGCCTCTGTCCTGAAAGCCATCTAGATTTTTGTACACAGATTTCACCCCACTGGGGTTTAGTATACAAAGCTGAAAGGCAAAAAGGCTCATGAACATGGCGGCCCCTGGGCCTTGGTTCTGTGCTCTTGCCAAGGCTGCCAGCTGCCGTGCCGTAGGGGGGCCCTGGCAATGTGGGATGCCATAGAGCAAGTCTGTGTGGCTCCAAGCCTCCAGGAAGTAGAACCACGGGAAGTACAGTCGTTCCTTGGTTTCCGTCGGGGGTGGAGGGGATTGGGGGCGCCAGAACCCCACAGATACCAAAATCTTGAGCAGATGCTCAAGTCCTGTATGTAAGTACCTTAGTGGGGCTAGTGCAGTGGCACAGTGGGTTAAGCCACTGCCTGTAGCAGCAGCTTCCCATATGCGCAGGCTCCAGTTCAAGTCCCAGCTGCTCCATTTCCCATTTAGCTCCCTGCTAGTGCACCTGGAAAAGGAACAGAAGATGGCCCATGAACTTGGTCCCTGCACCACATGGGAGACCCAGATGGAGTTCCAGGCTCCTGACCTCAGTCTGGCTCGGCCCTGGCTATTGGAACCATTTGGGGAGTGACCCAGGAGATGGAAGAGATGGAAGAGATGGAAGATTCTCTCTCTCCCTCTCTGTAACTGTGCCTTCAAATAAATAAATCTTTTTTAAATGGCATCATGTTTGCATGGAACCTACATACATCCTCCTGTATAATGTACATCATGCATACATGATTTAAAACACCTAATACAAAGTAAATACTCTGTAAATAATTGTTATACCATATTGTTTAGTGAACAGTGACAAGAAAATAAGTCTATACATGTTTAGTGTAGATGCCATTTCTTTTTTTTTTTCCCCAAATAGTTTTTTATCTGCACTTCATTGAATTCGTGTATGCAGGAGCTGCAGATATGGAGAACTAGCTGTCGGAAAAAAAAAATATATATATATGTTCTGATTACTAGAAACCAGAGCACTGGGCCTTGCTGGGACTTGTCAGTGGGGTGTCGGAGAAGAGCACCCTTTCTCCCAGCCGGGGGCTAGAGCGTGCTGTCACCCACCCATACTCAGGCCCCGAGGCTGAGAAACAAGGTCCCTGGAGAGTGTCCATTCAGCCTTTTTAAGGATTTCCTTTTCTCTCTGCTCTGGCATACAATCAATTGTGAATCAAAGGAATCTGAGCCCGTGAATTACTTTGCTTTTTTTTTTCCTGGTCTTTTTTTTTTCTTTCAATGTGTCCAATTGGACCCAAGTTGGACTATGAGAGACCAGAGGTTCCTTCTGGCCTGGGACCTGGGGCCCAGGCTCAGTCTGTGTCTCCTGAAAGCCACGGAGGCCTGCATGGCTCCCAATGGGTTAAGCACAGCTCCCCCAGCTGCGCTGGCTGGAGCTGTTATTGAAGTCTCTAAAGATTTCCACCCACCCTCCTCCCACTCTCCTGGCAAATGAAAGACATTTGAATTCCTCTTGCAAGGGAGGAAATTGTTAAAGTGAAAGAAAATGACTGTTTGCTGTTCTAAAAAAGAGAAGAAAAGTGGAGCCTGCCCCTCCTCTCTCACTCCTTACCTGTGCGAGGGATTATCAGAAACCAGGCAAAGAATCCTGACTCCCAGAAATCAGGAGAAGCGGAAGCTGATCCCATCTCCCTGTTGTGTGCTTCCGTCAGCTTCTAATCCAGTGTCCCTGCAAGCCCTGGAACACACCACGCTGACAACAGGGTGATAGCCAAATGCAGGAAGTTGTACTCAAAGACTTCAAATAACTAACCTACAGAGAAGAGTAGAGAGAACTCAGTCTGCAAAACTTCCACTGAGGGGCCAGCGCTGAGGTGTAGCGGGTAAGGCTGCCGTCTGCAGTGCGAGCATCCCATATGGGCGCCAGTTCGAGTCCCAGCTGCTCCATTTCCCATCCAGCTCTCTGCTGTGGTCTGGGAAAGCAGTAGAAGATGGCCCAAGTTGTTTGGGCCCCTGCACCCACATGGGAGACCCAGAAGAAGCTCCTGGCTCCTGGCTCCTGGCTTTGGATTGGTGCAACTCTGCTGTTACAGCCATATGGGGAGTGAGCCAGTGGATGGAAGACCACTCTCTCTGCCTCTGCCTCTCTGTAACTCTTTCAAATAAATAAATCTTAGAGAGAAGAAAAAACTTTCCACTGAAACGAATCCATTTGAGAGTCAGATCTGAATGAGAAATAGCATGTGGTACTGACTCCATTTAAAAAAAAAAATTTGCTTATTTGAAAGATAGTTACAGAGAGAAGGTGGGGTGGAGACAGAAGGAGTAGAGATGGAGGGAGAGAGAGAGAGAGAGAGAGAGATCGGCCAGGAACCAGGAACTCCTTCCAGGTCTCCTACAGGCATGGAAGGGGCCCGAGCCAGGGGCCAGGAGCTTCTTCCGGGTCTCCCACATGGGTGCAGGGGCCCAAGCACTTGAGCCATCCTCTGCTGTTTTCCCAAGCGCATTAGCAGGGAGCTCTATGGGAAGTGGAGCAGCCGAGATTTGAACTGGTGCTCATATGGGATGCCAGCATTGCAGGGCATGGCCTTAACCCACTGAGCCACAGCACTCACCCCAGTAAACAACTTTTAATAAATATATTTGTATATGTGTACAAAAATTGCTTGTCTCAGACAAATATAAAGGAAAGCAGGCCTCTGACAACTACAGAAGTCTCTCCTGCACACATTCCAAAACCATGCATTTTCTATCCTCTTACCATGTAAAGATGCTGGAAGCAAAGTTTGTGCTAATAAGACGTTGCTTTATTGGCTATAATTACTGCATGACGGTCAAGTCAGTGACGTGGGCTGACGCGGTTCTTAATGCTTTCAGCATTGTCTTCCTTTCATCATTAGCAGTTTTTTACCGCTGATCTAAGGCATGGATGTAGATGCCAAGCAAAATCTGCTTGGCATCATTTTGCAGCCAACCATCCTTTAATCAGTAGGTTAAATCAACCACACGATCACCGGTGTCTGAGATCTCCCTGCCTCAGGGAAGGTGCTTCCTGAAGCTCGTCCATGAATCTAGCAGTACCTTCCCCTTGGAACCATGGGCAGCCTGCTTTGGATTGGAGACACCAAAGGAAGGAACCAAGTGGACTTCAGCCCCTGGTTTCTTTGTCA
This sequence comes from Oryctolagus cuniculus, assembly GCF_964237555.1. NCBI lineage: Eukaryota > Metazoa > Chordata > Mammalia > Lagomorpha > Leporidae > Oryctolagus > Oryctolagus cuniculus. The sequence goes on from NC_091441.1 coordinate 68,864,247, forward strand.
TGGCCAGTTTCCCTTTCCTGGCACCAAATAGCAATGGCTACCCAGCACTCAGGTCCTTGACTTGGTTTTAAGAAAGAGTTCAGAAGCGAGAAGAGATCAGTGACTAGGGAGCAGCAAATGTTTTATTGACAAAGTAATAATTGAGATACACACTCCATAAACAGAGTGAGCCTACTTGAGGGGGAGTAACTCTGTGTCCGAACTATGTTTAACATGAAATAGGTTGTTTAATTACAGGGCAGAATGTGGGGTGGGGAGATGGCTACTTTTTTTTTTTTTTTTTTTTTTTGAGAGAGAGAGAGAGAGAGGAGGAGAGATGGAGAAAGACAGAGCTTCCATCTGCCGGTTCGCTCCCCAAATGGCCACAGTGGCCAGAGCTGGGCCAGGCTAAAGCCAGGAGCCAGGAGCTTCTTCCTGGTCTCCCACATGAGTGCAGGGACCCAAGCACCTAGTCCCTCTTCTGCTGCTTTCCTAGGCTCATTAGCAGGGAGCTGGGTCAGAAACAGAGCAGTTGGAGCTTGAACAGGTGTCCTTATGGGATGCCTGTGCTGCAGGCTGTGGCTGGACCTGCTGTACCACAGCGCCATCCCCAGGGGCTCTATTCTAATAAAGGAGAGGAATATTCATGGTATTTTCTGGGAAGGAGGTGGAGATTTCCTGGACTCCAGCCATTGCCCCTTTTCTCTCCTTTTATGGTCCAATGTGTCCTGTCAAGGCAGCCAGCAGATGTGTCATGTTGCGTGCCAAGGTGTTATAATGAAAGTAGGATGAACTCTAGGTCACTCTAGGACAGCCTTGGCCCCCTAAACTGGTGTGAGCATGGTCCAGGGAAGGAATATGCTTTTCTTCAGAACCAGGGAAACCAAACTCATATCCTATAGGTCTTGAGATAACAGGAACTGTTTTTCCAGATGCCCCAATGCTTCCTCTGCCTCCCTGTCCCATTGCCTTCTGTAAACTCCCCTGTCTTAATTTTCTGCTGTCCCCACTGTGTTGCAACACAGTTAATTAAGCAGCTGGTTGAGATGCCCACATCCCATATCAGAGCACCAGTTTGAGTCCTGGCTCCTCCGCTTCCAATAGAGCTTCTTGCTAATGCACCCTGGGAGGCAGCAGATGATGGTTCAAGTACCTGGGCTCCTGCCACCCATGTGGGAGACCAGAATGCAGTTCTAGGCTCCTGGCTTCAGCCTGGCCCAAACCCAACTATTGCAGACATTTGGGAAGTAAACCAGCAGATGAAAGATCTCTGTCTGTGTCCCTCACTCTGTCTTTCAAGTAGATGGAAATAAATAAACATTTAAAAAGCAGGAGTTTATTTTTTAATCAGCCCTTGACCGTACTTGGAGCCATCAACAAAAGCAGGCCTCAGAGATGTGAAGCAGCCCTGAGGACCTCACCTGAGCTGTGGGATTAACGTCCCCTTCCCAAATGTGGCTGCACAGCGGGATCACCTGGGAGCCTTTCGAGCAAACCCTCGGGGACTTTGGTTCAGGAATTCCTCAGTGAAGGTTTGAGGAATCTATTCCTGCAGCTCCCCAGAGGTTCCCAAGGCACCATTAGGGTTGGCAGAAACAACCCAGCACCCAGCATGGCTCTCAGCACTGAGTTGAAGTTTGGTCGTGAACTTAGAATGAACTTGCAGCATCTTCCCAGTGACTGGCAGTGCAGGTTGCCTTGCTTAGAATGTTCTTCCCAACCCACTTTCTCTGCAGCCCAAAATCCTACTAATAATTTCCCTGTCCTAGAGCCCTTTTTATGTTTACAGTTCAAAATAAGTATGAATTCTTTAAAAAGTCCTGATAGGGAGCCAGCGCTGTGGGACAGTGGGTTAAGCTGCTGCCTATGACATCCCTTAGCACTGTTTCAAATCCCAGCTGCTCCACTTCCAACTCAGCTGCCTGCTAATGCACCTGGGAAAGCAGCAGAAGATGGTCCAAATGCTTGGGCCCCTGCCACCTATGTGAGAGACCTGGATGGAGGTCCTGGTTCTGTCCTGGTCCAGCCCCAACCGTTGCCAGTGAATGGAAGATTCTCGCTCCCCTCCTCCCCCCGCTCTGTGTGTGTGTGTGTGTGTGTGTCTAACTCTACCTTTCAAATAAATGAAGAAATCTTTTTTAAAAAATGTCCTGGCAGTAAGCAAAAATAGCTTAGAAGCAGAATGTGTATGGTAAACAAAATGCAAGGTATGGATTATAAAGAAGACTTGATGCCACTGATGCAGTCTCCAGACCTTTCTCAGGTTCCCCACCTGCTCCTGCCTCTGGTCGCTCAGCTGGTGCTGTTGGCTTCTTTCAGCTTCCACCCCTGCCAGCCCCGCGGGGACACAGAGAAGCACTGGAAGCTCTAAGTCACTGTCATTAGTAATAGGCTACAGCTTTGGCTTACCAAGAAGTTAGTCAAGCCAGCCCCAAGCAAAATTGCAGTCTGTTGAAGACATCCTTTTTCTTTCTGGCTTCCAGAGGGTCCCGTATCGGTGCCTGGGTACATAAAGAGTGATCAAAGAAACTTCAAATGGTTTTAAAAATTCCGGCACTAACCAAACGTCCTCCAGTGTCATAGATTATGTGTGACCGATTCCCGCCATGTTGGTTTTGTTCGATGATGGCCTGCAGACTTGCTTGAAGAGTTTTTTCATGACTCCTTAGCTCATTTGGGTAACTCCATGTCCCTGTGACAGAAGATCATGGCACCTTAGCACCTCATGGTGGGGAGGCTACATAGAGATAACCAGATTCCTCATGGGTCAGTCAATAAAATTATGTATCCTGTAGATAGAAGCAGATTGGGCTTTTTAAATGATTTGCTTATTTGAAAAGTAGAGTGACGAAAAGGGAGGGAGAGACAAATAGAGAGAGAGAAAGAGAGAGACACAGAGAGAGATCTTCCATCCACTCGTTCACTCCCCAGATGGCATAACAGCCAGGGATGGAACAAGCCCAAGCCAGGAACCAAGAACTCCATCCAGGTCTCCCACTTCGGGGGCAGGGACTCAGCTATTGGAGCTCATCTGGTGCCTCCCAGGTGCATTAGCAGGAAATCGCATCAGCAACTGAGCAGCCTGGGCTGGAGCCAGCACTTGGATAAGGGATACAGGCGTCCCGGGCAGCAGCTTCATCCACTGCACAACACCTGCTCCAGGTTCTCTTCTTATCCTCCCTCAATGGGATTCCCACCCTTGTCTTGGCATTTGTTACCATAATGTGAAAGCAACTTCAGACTGACAGCATTGCACATTCTATTGACACAACTAATGCCCCTCTGAGGAGCAGTGAAAGGAAATGAAGAGCTGAGGCCCAGAAGCCGCCAAGAGGCCTGTGAGCAATGCCCGTGTCACAGGGGCAGCCCGTAACTCACTGATGCAAGTATGGCAGTCTCAGAGAAGGTATTTCATGCAAAATGGGTTACATGGCAAGTCTGCTTATTTCTGATATATCGGAATACTTCAAGCAGGAAGGGCACAGATCATTGATAAAGAAGAAGAAAATTCTAGGAAACCAAGTTAAAGACCTCAGTATTCTCGAGAAAGGGGCTTTCTTTTTAGGATGAGTTGTCAAATATATTCCAGATTTTAAGGTGGGATCATGGCTTTGATCACTTGAATGTCTGTCACTCAAGCCATTTTTCTCATGAGTTGAGAGCTGCGTCTTTTGTGCACGTAGGGCAGGGGTGCCTCAGGGCCCCATCCTTGCCGTTGGCTTTCCTGGGACTTGACACACCACTGCTGGGGCAAAAGAACCCTCCCGAGCCTTGTCAGCCCATCGCCATTCCCCCAGCACGCACATGCTGACGTCATGGCGTCCCTGGGGATATGTTGTTTATCATGGTGCAGCACTCAAACTGTGAGACTTCATTTCTCATACAATCTCATCAAGGTTTCTTTTATCACTTATTTTTTTAAAGATTTTATTTATTTACTTGAGAGGTAGAGTTACAGACAGAGAGAGAGAGAGAGACAGAGAGAAAGGTCTTCCTTCCATTGGTTCACTCCCCAAATGGCTGCAACATCCAGAGCTGCACTGATCCGAAGTCAAGAGCCAGGAGCTTCTTCCTGGTCTCCCACACGGGTGCAGGAGCCCAAGGACTTGGGCCATCTTCTACTGCTTTCCCAGGCCACAGCAGAGAGCTGGGTTGGAAGAGGAGCAGCTAGGACTAGAACCAGCTCCCAGATGGGATGCCGGCAAGGCAGGCGGAGGATTAACCTACTGTGCCACGGCACTGGCCCCTTTATCACTTATTTTATTTAATGAAGTTTTTTTAACAGAGAAGGAGAGGGAGAGACGGGTGGCGGGGAGAGGGTCTTCTGCTTGCTAGTTAACTCCTCGAATGGCCACAGCAGCCAAGGCTGGGCCAGGTTGAAGCCAGGAGCCAGGAACTCCATCCAGGTGTCCCACGGGTGGCACGGGCCTGAGCATTTGGGTCATCCTCTGCTGATCGCAGTTTTTAAATTCCCAGCCTATTTGTGTCTTTGTTGCTACGCACTGGCCTATGGGTCCTTAGGTGTTTTCTGTAGCCACAACGGGACAAGCTCCCCTGCTGGGCGGGAGCCACGCCCCTGTGGGAAGGGTGGGACCACAGAAGCCTCCAGGGAGCTGCTTGCCTTCCAAACAGGAGGTTGATTAGCCAGAATCGTGCTTGTTTGTCTGAGATAAATGAGCTGATTTCTCTCCTGGGTGTCTTTCTTGGTAAAACATTTTAACATTTTAGGCTTTTAAAAGCCTATAAGCAGCATCACACTTTGCAAATAAGAACCTCGGGTTCTGTAGTAACCACACACAAAGGAAAATCAGCCTGGCCCACGAGATGCATTTAGGTGAGACTTTATGTTGGAGCTAATGAGTTAGCTTGCCGAGGGAAGCACCCACATGTATTGATGAGGCTCTCTGCTCCTCTGGGCTTGGTGACAAGGATACCCGTAGGAGAAAAGGACTTTGAACTCAAGTGGCTTTCCCATGTCTACCTCTGCAGTCATCCAAGGGTACAAAGAACTCCCAAGACCCCCCTGCCCCGCCCCTCATGGCTGCCCACCCAGTTCAGCCAGTCTGTTCAAAGGTCAGTATCCTTTTGATAGTGACTATCCTCATGCTCATTTTTCACTCCATCTAATTCATCACGTTCAAACCCACCTCCTTCGGAAGCCGTTCCAGTCTGTGCAGAAGTTGAGCGATCTCTCCCTTCCCTGGATTCCTTCAGCTCCCACTTCTGGGAAGGCTTCCTCACTGGCACCATTGCTTCAGACGGTGTTTTCAGTACTACTGCCTATGCTATTTCCTGATTAATTGCTGTGTCTTAACCACCATCCCCCTACTAACATGTGAGTCTCCTGGGAACCAGAGTTGTGGCTTATACTTGTAGACCATCTCCCCAGTACTTGCCCTGTGCTGGCCACGTCATCTATAAATCACAAACTGCTTTAGGACATGGGCACCCCTCCCTCCTTCTTTGCAATATCCTCAGCTCCTGGAATGGTACCAAGCATAGAGTTAACTGAATATTTTTCAAGTGACTCACTGATTGTTGGAACTTAGGGAACACTTGGACATTCATGATAACTGTTGAGGGGAGAAGGTAATCCTTATTTTAACATGTCTTTGACAGACTACCATCCAGTGATGTGGTAATGCAATTTCTGTATGACATTTTTTAAGGTTTATTTTATTTATTTGAAAGATACAGTGAGAGAAACAGAGAGAGAAAGAGATCTTCCACCCACTGCTTCACTCCTCAAATGATCATAATCATTTCAACTAGGCTGAAGCAGGAAGTCAGGAACTCCATCCAGGTCTCCCATGTGGGTGGCAGGGGTCTAAGCACTTGGGTCATTTTCTACTGCTTTCCAATGGGAGTTAGCAGGGAGCTGGATTGAAAGTGGAGCAGCCTGGCCGGTGCCGCGGCTCACTAGGCTAATCCTCCTCCTTGCGGCGCTGGCACACCAGGTTCTAGTCCCGGTCGGGGTGCTGGATTCTGTCCTGGTTGCCCCTCTTCCAGGCCAGCTCTCTGCTGCGGCCAGGGAGTGCAGTGGAGGATGGCGCAAGTGCTTGGGCCCTGCACCCCATGGGAGACCAGGAGAAGCACCTGGCTCCTGCCATCGGATCAGCACGGTGCGCCGGCCACAGCGCACCGGCTGCAGCGGGCATTGGAGGGTGAACCAATGGCAAAAGGAAGACCTTTCTCTCTGTCTCTCTCTCTCACTGTCCACTCTGCCTGTCAAAGAAAGAAAGAAAGAAAGAAAGAAAGAAAGAAAGAAAGAAAGAAAGAAAGAAAGAGGAGCAGCCAGGGCCTGCGCTGTGGCTGTGTGGGTAAAACCACCGCCTCAAGTGCCAGCATCTTGTGTGGGTGCCGGTTTGAGTCCTGGCTGCTCCACTTCCCATCCAGCTCTCTGCTGTGGCCTGGGAAAGCAATAGAGGATGGCCCAAGTCCTTGGGCCCCTGCACCTGCATGGGAGCCCTGGAGGAAGCTTCTGGCTCCTGGCTTTGGATCGGCTCAGCTCTGGCCATTGTGGCCAACTGGGGAGTGAACCAGCAAATGAACGACCTCTCTCTCTCTCTCTCTCTCTCTCTCTCTCTCTCTGCCTCTCCTTCTCTCTGTGTGTAACTCTGACTTTCAAATAAATAAATAAATCTTTTTGAAAAAGAAAGAGAGCAGCCAGCAACTGAATCAGTACTCACATGGGATGCCAGTGTCGCATGCAGCACCTTAAAATCCACTGCACCACAATGCTAACAGGCATGTATGAGATTCTTTATGCTCTGTGGAAAAAAGGATACCGCAAAATTCCTCAATAATTAAATTAAATTTTTATATAGCATGGTCTTGTTATAGTATTGAAATGTGTCATTTTCTATAAAAATCTGTGTGGTTTTGAGAAATAATCTGGATTGAACTAACTCTAAAATACATACATCATGCCACACACAAAAATTGACTCAAATCGGATGAATGACTTAAGCATAAGAGCTAAAACTTTGATAAAATTATTTCTTTAACACTGATTTATTCTTTTAAAAACAGAGGTAGAGAGAGGAGAGGCAGAAAGGGAGAGATTGATCTTCCATCTGGTGGTTCACTCCTCAGATGGCCACAGTGACTGAGGCTGGGCTAGGCCAAAGCCAGGAGCTTCATCCGGGTCTTCCACATGGGTGGCAGGGACCTAAGCACTTGGGTTGTCTTGCACTGCTTTTCCCAGGCCATTAGCAGGAAGCTGAAAAATAAGTAGAGCAGCCAGGACATGAACCGGCACTCATATGGGATGCTGGCTACACCACAACACTGGCCCCTTAACTATAAGACTCTTTTTTAAAAAAAAAAGATTTTTATTTATTTGAGCGGTAGAGTTACAGAGAGCGAGAGGGAGAGACAGAGAGAAAGGTCTTCCATCCGCTGGTTCACTCCCCAAATGGCCACAACAGCCAGAGCTGTGCCAATCTGAAGCCAGGAGCCAGGTGCTTCTTCCGGGCCTCCCCATATGGGTGCAGGGGCCCAAGCACTTGGCCCATCCTCCTCTGCTTTCTCAGGCCACAACAGAAAGCCAGATCGGAAGAGGAGCACCCAGGACTAGAACCAGTGCCCATATGGGATGCTGGCGCCGCAGGCAAAGGACTAACCCACTGCTCCACGGCGCCGGCCCAACTATAAAACTCTTAAAAGAAAACAGGAGTAATTCTTTTTGACCTTGGATTTGGTAGTGACTGCTTGGATATGACACCAAAAGCTTGAGCAGCAAAAGAAAAAAAGTCAGTAAATTGGACCTCATCAAAACTAAAAATTTTTGTAAGTCACAGGAAATTATCAAGAAAGCAGAATTGCCCATTATATTTCTGACAAGTGTTCAGTATCCATAATATATAAATAATTCTTACAACTGGATATCAAAGTGAAACAATTGAATCCTAATAGACAATGGACTTGAATAATGTTTTGCCAAAGATTTGCAAGGGGCAATCAATAAGCCATGAAAAGATGAACCTAACTAGTCATTCGGGAAACACATATCAAACCTACAGTGAGATTCCACTTCATATCTACCAGGATTTCTATAGTAAAAACAAAGCGAAACAAGAAATAATAACAAGTGTGGGCAAGGATGTGGAAAACCTGGAACGCGCTCCTGGTGGGAATGTGAAATGATGCAGCCACTGTGGGGAACAGGTGGGTGGCTCCTCAAAAAGGTAAACATTATAATAGTGTACAAGCTAGCATTTCCAGAATCATTAAAAATAGAGAATCAAACAGATATATAAGGATACCCCAAAAATTCATGGAAAATGGAATTTAAAGATCACTTTATTTTGGTGTAAATAAATGTTGAAATCTATGACCAGATTTTACATAATACACACTTTCTGTGAACCTTCTCAAGACTTCTCATGCAACACTATTCAGAAAGGCCATAGGGTGGGCACAACCTATATGTCCATCAGTGGACCAATGGGTAAGCAAAATATGGGCTAGCCACTCGGTGGGATATTAACCCAGTCATAAAAGGGAATTAAATTTGGACTCGCTACATCATGTAGGAACCTTGTACCAAGTGAAAAAAGCCAGCTATAACGGCTACATTGTGATTCCATTTTATCTGAACTACACCAGTAGGAATAGGCAAATACATAGAAACAGAAGCCAAATTGGTAGTTGCCAGGTTTTGGAAAGAAGAGAGTTTGGAGAGTGACTATCCAATAGGCAGATTAAAACAGCTCAATGTGAATTTTACCTCCACTTAAAACACACACAGATGGGCTGGCACAGTGGCATAGCAGATAAAGCCGCAGGTTTGAGTCCCGGCTGCTCCACTTCTGACTCAGCTCTCTGCTGTGGCCTGGGAAAGAGGATGGCCCAAGTCCTTGGGCCCCTGCACCTACTTGAGAGACTCAGAAGAAGCTCCTGGCTCCTGGCTTCGGATGGGCGCAGCTCGGCCATTACAGCCTTTTGGGGAATGAACAAGCAGAAGCGCGCTCTCTCTCTCCCTCTCTCTCTCCCTCCCTCTGCTTCTCTATAATTCCACCTTTCAAATAAATAAATCTTAAAAAAAAAAAAAACCACCACATACCAAGAAAAAAAAAAGACATGAACAGATACAGATGTCTAACGATGTTTGTACCTGTCAGTAGGAAAAATTCGCTTTCTTAAATTTCGGTTTAGTGAAAAAGAGTTTAAAGAAATTTACGATTTTACCAAATATTCCTTACTGGCAAAGTACAGATTTAAGGATAATGACAAAAGAGCTGATGAATGAGAGGCTTGGTATGTAATGTAAATGCCATTATGAGACAGCATAGCGGAGACCTTTCCTAGACAGATGTTTCCTTGAAATAGGAGCCTGGTACTTGGCCGGATCACGGAGCCGTGGACAGCAGACTCAGCTGCGGCTGTTCCCGCCACTGCCTCCCCCAGGCCTCGGTGCCCTGCGGCTGAGAGCGCCTCTGGTGAAGGTCTGTGTTTCCCCTGGATTCTTCCGATCCCATCCGACTCCTCCCAGGAGGAAAACAGCCTTCTCCAAGGAGAAGCGGCCTCCCCACGAGCTAAGGGTAGCAAATTCCCATTTCATCAGCCCCCAGTGCTTGGCGCTGGGGCTGCAGCGGACGGCAGGGGCAGGCCGTCAGGAACCAGCTATCAGGAGGCCATGTTATGAGCTGCATCCACGAACCTGAGGCCAGCTAACAGGCCCCAAAGCGTTTGCCCAAGAGGAAGATGTTACCACATTGGAGGCAAGCAGCCATCCATTCCTGCTGTGCTGCCAGGCCACCTGTCTGGAAGCGAGGGTAATAAGGGTGATCCAGGCACCATCAGTGCACTGTTTAACGAGACAGTAGTGCCTGCTTATCGCAGGAATTTTTAAATTCTTAGTATAGAAAAGGACCGTGCAGAAAAATGAAATCCTTCCATTGTCCTATCCCCAGAGGTGAATGCTACAGACGTCCTGTGATGTCGCCACAGTGTATTACGGACAGGCATGCCCGCTTTTCATTAAACTGGCATCTTAGCGTAGCTACTGGTTTTCCAACCTGCTTTTGCAACTTCTTAGAAATATTTTCATTCGGCTGGCGCCGCAGCTTACTAGGCTAATCCTCTGCTTGCGGCGCCGGCACACCGGGTTCTAGTCCCGGTCGGGGCGCCGGATTCTGTCCCAGTTGCCCCTCTTCCAGGGCAGCTCTTTGCTGTGGCCAGGGAGTGCAGTGGAGGATGGCCCAAGTGCTTGGGCCCTGCACCCCATGAGAGACTAGGAGAAGTACCTGGCTCCTGCCATCGGATCAGCGCGGTGCGCCGGCTGCGGCGGCCATCGGAGGGTGAACCAACGGTAAAGGAAGACCTTTCTCTCTGTCTCTCTCTCACTGTCCACTCTGCCTGTCGGAAGGAAGGAAGGAAGGAAGGAAGGAAGGAAGGAAGGAAGGAAGGAAGGAAGGAAGGAAAAAAGAAAGAAAGATTTTCATTCGGCGGGCGCCGCAGCTTACTAGGCTAATCCTCTGCCTGCAGCGCCGGCACCCCAGGTTCTAGTCCGAGTTGGGGCGCCAGATTCTGTCCCCGTTGCTCCTCTTCCAGTCCAGCTCTCTGCCGTGGCCTGGGAGTGCAGTGGAGGATGGCCCAAGTCCTTGGGCCCTGCACCTGAATGGGAGACCAGGAAGAAGCACCTGGCTCCTGGCTTCGGATCGGTGCAGCGCGCTGGCCGTAACGGCCATTTGGGGGGTGAACCAATGGAAGGGAGACCTTTTTCTCTGTCTCTCTGTCTAACTCTGCCTGTCAAAAAAAAAAAAAAAAAGAAATATTTTCATTCAATAAATCTTCCCCTGCAACCTGAGTTTTCGCAGCTACATGGCAGTCATCCTGTGAGTATCCCATCACTCCCTTGGCAAATTCCCTATGATAGACATGTAGTGCCTTGCTGGTGTGATAACTGCATGTACTCATACAAGCAGCTCTTTAGAATTCTCTCATTTGTGTTCTTCAGAAAAACGCCCTGCTAGAGTTGCTGCATGAGACACAACTTTTAAGTCTTTGATATATACTGTTACATCAGTTTTTTTCTGGGGGGGGGAGGGACACATCTAATTTTAACTCTATAGTTAGAAAAATAGTCTTGTTTACAGTATATAAAGTTTCCTCTTCTAAATTACCGTCACCTGCTGTCACTTATCGATGGGGAAGTGTTCTGAGAACTGCATCTTAGACATCGCATCACCTGTGAATCTCAGAGTGCAGTTACACAAACCAGGATGGCTACGTTGACCAGGGGCTATGACCCATGGGACCACCGTCACACAAGTTCATGTTGACTGAAATAGCATTCTGTGGCACTTGGCCCTACTTGAGTATTTAGTATTTTATTTTTATAACTTTTTGAACAGTGTTATCAAGGAAGCACATTCCCTATTGAGTTTAGAAATGAATCTGTCACAATCTGATCATGGACTTTTTTCAAACAGGCCCACATGGAGAAAGCTCAAGCTAGACCAGTGTCTGGGAACTGTTAGTGAACCAGGGTCATTCCATGCAGCTGCAGGGACAAAGGGCTCGCGAACTAATCACACAGGGCTGTGATGGCCATGATTGCTTAAACGAGCAAATTGGATTTTCTTCAACAAACATATTCCAGCAAGTAGCAGGGTACTTTTTGTTTTAAAGATTTATTTTATTTGAAAGACAGAGTTATAGAGAGAAGTAGAGACAGAAAGGTCTTCCATCTGCTGGTTCACTCACCAGGAGGCTGCAAAGGCTGGAGCTCTGCCGATCTAGAGCCAGGAGCTTCTTCCAGGTCTCCCTCGTGGGTGCAGGGGCCCAAGGACTTGGGCCATCTTCTACTGCTATCCCAGGCCATAGCAGAGAGCTGGATCGGAAGAGGAGCAGCCAGGACTAGAACCGGTGCCCATATGGGATGCTGGCGCTTCAGGCCAGGGCTTTAACCTGCTGCACCACAGCGCTGGCCCCCTGGAGGGTACTTTTAAAAGTTCATGGAAAATGCTTATAATAATAATTTTTAAAAAGCTATTCATGAATTTCAAAAACTTTTTGTGCCAAAATTAAGCTGCTTTTAATTCCATTTTCCATGAACTTTTTGAAGCTCACTCCTACATTCCTGTAGCAAAGATACAGTGAGCAAATGCCATCTTCAATAACTGACGTGTAACACTTGAGATGCGCACCACCAAGAGATGATTGTCGAACCTTTGTAGTTAACAAGAGCATGTGACCACAGCGACATGTTCACTAGCTTTAGGTGAAGCAGTGTCATGAAGGCAGGACCCAGGGTAGCACAGCATTAACCCTAGCATTCTTTGTTCCTTTACCTTTTCAGTAATTAGTACCTAACCGCTTTCCAGTCTTAGAATTAAAGACAAGTTCATCAAAGATGTGGGAATTTTTTTACATTTTACATATATGAGTGTGTATATATAAAACATAAACCCCACATATTATATTACATTGTAACATATATACATATGATTTGTAACATTCTGAATTATATATCTGTGTCAGGTGTTTAGCCTAGCAGTTAAGATGCCTGCATCCCACATCAGAGTACCTAGGGTTGATACCCAGCTCCTGCTCCTCACTCCAGTTTCCTGATAATGGAGACCCTGGGAGGCAGCAGTGACGGCTCAGGTGGTTGGATTCCTGCCACCCACGTGGGAGACCTGGATTGCATTCCCAGCTCCTGGTACTTTTTTTTTTTTTTTTTTTTTTTTTTTTTACAGGCAGAATGGACAGTGAGAGAGAGAGAGAGAGACAGAGAGAAAGGTCTTCCTTTTGCTGTTGGTCCACCCTCCAATGGATGCGCTGCAGCCGGCGCACCGCGCTGATCCAATGGCAGGAGCCAGGTGCTTCTCCTGGTCTCCCACGGGGTGCAGGGCCCAAGCACTTGGGCCATCCTCCACTGCACTCCTGGGCCATAGCAGAGAGCTGGCCTGGAAGAGGGGCAACCGGGACAGAATCCGGCACCCTGACTGGGACTAGAACCTGGTGTGCCGGCGCCGCTAGGTGGAGAATTAGCCTAGTGAGCCACGGTGCCGGCCCAGGCTTCTGGTATTTGTAAGCATTTGGGAGTGAACCTGTGGATGAGAGCTCTGTTTTTCTCTCTCCTTCTCAATAAATAATTAGGTATTTATACTTTGAGTATCACTTTAATAAATGTTAAATGCTTCAGTGGATTTGAGAGACATTTTATCTTATTTAGCAATATTTATATCATCATGGCATGTTGACAGTCAAATATGGAGGCTGAAACTTAAGCTTAAAACACTTAGCAGGAGAGCATATTTTTAAATGACCCTACCTCTCTAACGACAGCTCTGGAAACTAATCCTTGAACTAATGAGCCCCAACGTCCCAGCCCATCTCCCCAGCCCCAGAGGCAGCCTGCGCCTCCAAGACTGCTTCTGAAGGAGCACGTCTGTGGGGAGCAGCTTGGACTAGACTAAGTTACTGGAATTAAGACTTATTCTATGCATCTGCTCTCCTGTGGGGAGCAGCTCGGACTAGACTAAGTTACTGGAATTAAGACTTATTCTATGCATCTGCTCTCCTACAATATGGCGCTGGGAGAGGAGAAAACAGCTTCTACCCAGCTGCCTCCAGTTCAACCAATAAACTGTAGGACTTGCTCCTGATTGGAGAGCAGCGTACTCGGCGTGTGGGCAGCCGAGTTGGGATTGGCAGAGGAGGACTATAAGGGAGGAGAGAGACGGCATGCACCAGGAACATCTATGGGGAACATCTAAGGGGAACACCTGTGCAGCCCCCGAGAAGAGCCGGCCGGCGGTGTGCCGCTCCCCTGCGGAAGTGGGGAATGTGGCCAGGGGGAACTGCCCTTCCACGGAGGTGGAAGGGATAGTAGCCAACCCGGGAAGAACCAGCAGCAAACCCGGGGAGGGCCGAGCAGACGAAAGAACAGCGCAGGGTCCTGTGTTGCTCCTCCACGAAGAGGGGGAGCGACACATGTCACCACTCCACATGTTCTTTGCCACTCTGTCACTTTGGTAAAGATATCACTCTGGTTTCCTTCCACTGTTCACCGTTAAGCACAAATGTTCTGCTATTTCTGCAACAACACGGTGGTAGACTAGGACCACGGTCCAGCCCATGGCGAGTTGCAACCTTCAGTTTGTTATCTGTGTTGTAGGCACACTCTTCTTCAAAAGCATTGCTTTACAGGTCTCGGTAGAGTGTGACAGTGGCATGGCTTACAGACTGCCCCACTTTGCACATCGCCAGGCAGGTGTGTGCTGGCTGAACTTCCCTTGGCCTCCCCTCCATTGCCTGCCTTCCTTCGCTCTCATTCCACGTTGTCTCTCCTCCTCTATATGTGTCTCTAGTTCCTTCTCTTCCATTTCCTCATCTTTTATTTTTCTAGTACCAGCTCCTTATGGCCATGAGACTGAAGTAGCCTCTTTGTTGTGACTGTTTGCGTTCTTTGTTCAGTCGAATCCAGTGGCCATGTTCTGATTTCTCCCGTGGACATGGATCAACAGCATTCAACAACAATGGCAAGCATATATACACAGGAGACTTTAAAAGTCTGTGGAAAATAGAATTAGAAGATAAGCTTATTTTGGTGCAAAAAACATTTTTAATACGTGCAGAGTTTATTCGTAGCGCACATTTTTCACGGACTTTTTTAAGTGCTCTGTGTAAACAGTTGTCTCTCAGTATCCCTAGTGGCCAGGACCAGCAAGTATACCCAGAGCCACAATACTCAAGCCCCTTAGGTAAAATGGTGCAGTATTTGCACCCTAGAACCTATGCACAGCTTCCTGTATACTTTAAATCAACTCTAAGTAACTTAAAATACAATGTAAATGCCATGCAAATACTTGTTATACTGTATTGCTTAGAAAATAATGCCAAGGAAAAAGTTTCTGTATATGTTCAGTACAGAAGCAACATCCACTTTTTATACATTTTATCTGTGATTGGTTGAATCCATAGATCCATATCCACAATATGGAGGGCCAACTGGATCAACTGGATGGGTGGACAGATGGATGGATAGAAAATAGATAGATAGATAGATAGATAGACAGATAATTAAGCCGCTGCTTGGGATACACACATTGTATATCAGAGTGACTGGTTGGAGTTCTAGTTCCTCCATTTCCAATTCAGCTTCCTGCTAATGCATTTGGAAAAGCGCCAGATGATGGCCCAAGTACTTGGGTCCCCACCACCCACATGGGATACCCAGATGGAGGTCTAGGTTCCTGGCTTCTGCCTGGTTCAGCCCTGGCTGTTGTGGTCATTTGGAGAATGAATCAGTGAATTGACCCACTCTCTCTTTCTCTCTGTGTCTCACTCTTTCTGTCACTTTGCCTTTCAAATAAATAAATAAACCTTTAAAAAAAGATAGAAAGATAAATGTTTCAAACATGTGTACATGATATGTAGGTAGGTGGATGGCCCAGTGGATAGATGGATGGATAGAATAGATATACAGATAGATTATTGACAGATAGATAATAAAATGACAAGCAGCAGGTGTCCCACCCCTACATAAGACAGACCTGTGATTGAAGAGTACCTGGGGGGAATATGACAGACTGCATGGAAAGTGTACATTAGAGGAGTGACTGAATGTGTGCGCTGCTTACTTCCATTATCACTGGTCATAATTCAGAATTTTCCAGGCATGAAATCAAAGGCTCATAATGGGTACTCTGGGGAGGTTTGTGGGTGCCAGGTGATTTGTTGCTATGTGGAAGCAGCCTTCCGGGAGAGGGGAGCCACCAATCTTGGGAGAAAGCAATGGGAGGAAGGAGGCCAGTGCCTCAGCAGGCTGTCCCTTGGCTATGGCCACGGCCTGTGATGAAGTTGTGCTTTGCCAGATTACATGACCATAGAGCTCCTCAGGGCACACAGATAAGGGCACGGACAGCAGTGTCCACTCAGCTTTGCTCCAGGAAGGGGCCGGGTGGCCTTTGTCAGTGAGATGGTTAAGGCTGATGTCGGGAAGATGTTTGGTCTCCGGAGGGCTCATCTGTCAGAGAAGAAAGCACCTTTACATGCACTTGTTGAGACATTATGAATCCCATGAATTATGCCTGACTGTCTGAAGATAATCATGTTCTTGGACTCGAGAAGTTACTTTCTAAATGGAGTAGAAGCAGGAAAAAACACACCTTCACATATCAAAACATACAACCATCTTGTGGACACAAACCAGCTTCCCTTCAATTCCAAGTTACTAACAAATGATGTGCATGAATTTTCTGCTTAATTAACATAAATTCTTGTCACAGAGGTGAAAAGGCACAATCAAGTGAGTAGACTACACCAAAGGAAAACATTTCTGAGAAAAGTGGAAGAACCCATTTGTTCATGAGCCAAAGCTCTAATGAGCACACTGTGTGTGTCCAGGACTGTGGTAAGAGCATGGTATCCGGCCAGCGCCGCGGCTCACTACACTAATCCTTCTCCTGCGGCGCTGGCACACCGGGTTCTAGTCCTAGTCAGGGCGCCGGATTCTGTCTCAGCTGCTCCTCTTCCAGTCCAGCTCTCTGCTGTGGCCTGGGAAGGCAGTGGAGGATGGCCCAGGTCCTTGGGCCCTGCACCCACATGGGAGACCAGGAGAAGCACCTGGCTCCTGGCTTCGGATCGGCGTAGTTCCGACCACAGCGGCCATTGGAGGGTGAACCAACATAAAGGAAGATCTTTCTCTCTGTCTCTCTCTCTCACTGTCCACTCTGCCTGTTAAAAAAAAAAAAAAAAAAAGAGCTTGGTATCCATCAGGGAATAAACCAGAAAAATCTCTGCCCTGGTCAGACTTATAGCACAGCAGGGGGATGCAGAGTACGTGAAACATAGTAAGTAAATGACAGAGTATTTCCCAAAAAAATGAGCACTAGAGAGAAAGGAACAAATTGCATGGGAGCGGCAGACAAAGGGATCACAGTTTGGAAGTTTGGAAGTTGGTGGTCAGAGAGGGAGGTATGGCAGTGAGCAAAACAGGGAACTGTGGGGAAGACAGCGCCAAGGCCCAGCCCTGGTGAGAGCAGCCCTGGAAGGGTCAGGGACAGAAGGGGGCCAGCGTGGCTGTAGCAGTGAGCAGGAGGGGAACGAGACCCTGGTGTCAGAGGGGTGATGGAGAAGGCAGCCCTAGAAAGCTCAGGTCTTGAAGGTCGTTGTGGGGAGCTACAGCTTTTTGAGCAGGGGATGGCCCGATTTGACCAAAGCTATGAAAGCGTCATCTTGGCTGCTGATTGAGAAGATGCAGTGGAGGGACTAGTGCAGAGGCCAGCAGGTGGGAGGCTGCTGTGGTTGTGTGGGTGGTCATGGCCATGGGTGTGCCGAGATCTTCGAGCTGGGATCCAGCGTGAGAGGAGACACAGTGGGTTAATGCCATGTGAAGGAGTGAGCTATATCCAGGATGGCTGCATGATGTGGTCAGAGCCCGTGGAAAGACAAAGGTGCTCTCCACGGAGAAGTGGGGGCTGCAGGAACAGCAGGTTTCGGGGGTCGAGGGTTCAACCCTGGCCATGCAGCATTTAAGATATGGGGGATGTCATGATTGCTCCTCTGTCACCTGTAAGACACAGGTGCTTTGAGGAAGGTGCTCTGTGGTCAGAGGATGAGGGACTATTTCTCAGAAAAGTAACAAATGCCAGGGTGATTCCCAGCAGCTCCTTAGAACAACCATAGCAATACACAGTGTCACGTATGAGGGCATATCCAAAGAATGGAATTAAAAGATACATTTATTTTGCTGCAAAAAATACTGACATATATGCATATGAGAAGTCTTCAAAATGGTCATGGATGGAGATGGTGATATGGCACAGTGGGTTAAGCTACCACTTGTTAGCACTCCTTATCAGAGTGTCCGTTTATGTCCTGGCTGTTCTGCTTCCAATTCAGCTCCCTGCTAATGTGCCTGGAAAGGCAGTGGAAGATAGCCCAGGTGCTCAGACACCGAAATGGAGTTTCAACCTCCTGGCTTTGGCCTGGCCAGCCCTGGCCATTGTGGCCATTTGAAAAGTGAACCAGTAGATCAAAGATCTCTCTCCCTTTTTCTTGATCTCTCTCTTTCTCTTTCTTTCTCTTGCTATCACTCTGCCTTTCAAATAAGTAAATAAATCTCTAAAGAAAAAAAGAAGCAATTTTATGGAAATTCATGTTAGAAGAAACCTATACATGTATTTCAAAATTTTTTGCATCAAAATAAACTTACGACTTAATAACATCTTTCCATGAACCTTTTGAAGTACCCTCATGTCGTTTTAACTTTTTCAAATATGAACTTGGTTACCAGTTTCCCTGATAGCTTAGGAACATTTCTTCTTGTGGTGGGAAGAATATCTGGTTTCACATAACAATGACAAGAAAAATATTTCTTCTTCCTATAATCTTTAGGTGCCTTAATTTATTCACTCTTGGTAGACTATTTGCCAAGAAAGAAGTATATTTTGTTATTATTTAGAGTCCAATTAGCAAAAACCTAATAAAATAATGATCATTTTTAAAATATTTATTTATTTATTTGGCAGAGTTACAGACAGAAAGAGAGAGAATGTTCCATCTACTGGTTTACTCCCCAAACTCCCACAGTGACTGGAGCTGGGCCAGGCCAAAACCAGGAGCCTGAAACTCCAGCTATGGGTCTTACATGGGCAGAAGGGGCCCAAATATTCATGCCATCTTCCACTGCTTTCCCAGGCACATTAGCAGGGAGTTGGATTGGAAGCAGGGCAGCTAGGACTTGGACCCGCACTCATAAGGGACACTGCAGCTTAACCCACTGTGCCACAGTACCTGCCCCATCTTTTTTTTTTTTTTAAAGATTTTATTTACTTATTTGAAAGACAAAGAGAGAGAGAGATCTACTGTCCACTGGTTCAATCCCCAAATGCCCCAACAGCGATGGCTATAGCAGGTCAAAGCCAGAAGCCAGGCACTCCATCCAGGTCTCCCATGTAAGTGGCAGGAACCCAAGTACTTGGACCATCATCTGCCGCCTCCCAGGTGCATCAGCAGGAAGCTGAACTGGAAACAGAATCGCTGGGCCTCAAACCAGGCCCTCCAGTATGAGGAATGGACATCCCAAGAAGCTGCTTAGCCAGCTGCACCACAATGCCTGCCCCAGATCATGCTTTTTATGGACTCCTCCCCAAAATCTACCGCAGTCCACTGATCTCAATGTTTGACTTTAAAAGGTGGATCAGATCTTAAGCAAGAACTGAAACCATTCTGTTTTTAGAGTTTCTTGTGTCGTGTTCAGCCCCTGGAAATTGTTTTTAGTTCTTCTTATTATATTTGAGCTGATTTGAAGGGCGCTATCGGAGTCTTTGCCACTCATGGTGTTCACTGGGACGCTGGTGAAATGGTTGAATTACAGTCCCACGGTTGCCCTGCCTCACCTGTTCTCCTTGGCTTTCCTCTCCATCCCTTCTCCTAACTCTCCTCCTCTTCCTCAGCCGCCTGGTTCTCCAGGTCCAGACATCCTATGAGGCCCTGTCCTTGTCATTCTTTTCTTCTCTTCTCACTGCCTCTCTCCCGTGGCTAGTCCACTGTTAGTTCAACCATTGGCCTCACAAAGACCCTTCTCCAAATTCCTCCTGTCCCCAGCTCCATCCATGAGCCGAATTCCAGATGTCCTTGATGGTCTGTCCTAGCTGTGTCTCTGATCCTGCCACCGGTCACCCATCTTCCCCAAACTAAACCTGTCATCTCTCACAAGACACATCTCACCATAGGTGTCTTCAGGCCAGTCCGTGTGCACCCGGTGGCTCACCCCCTTTCAGTCCACTCCCCTGTTGTCTCTGAGTTCACATTCCCAAAGCAGAGTGCAGGCGTTCCCTTCATCACAACCCCAGCCCATACATTCGTGGATCCCAAAGGCAGTCACTGCACGTGTTTATGTAGGCGCTGTTCTAGGTGCTGTGGATACAGAGCTCCTCATGGAGCTAGCCTTCTCCAAGTGGAAACGGACCCATCAGCCAAGTGAGCCTGCAGGATCCCGGCAGCTGACCGTGGGGTGAAAGGACACAGACACTGCAGAGTGGCAGTCGGAGCTGCTGTTTTACCTGGGGCTGCCGGGGATAATCGGGCATTTGAGCAGAGACCTGCTGGGCATCTGGCTACAGAGACACCATGAGCCCTGGCCTGAGGGCAGATTCTCACATAGTCAACTGTGCCCAGGCCATGGATCTGGAGAAAAGTGAGCATGGCAGGTGGAGGAAAAGAGGTCAGAGAAGGACTGGGAGTCTGTTCATGGGGACTTTAGATTTTACTCTGAAATAAAGGTGCTGGATTTCTTTTTTTTTAATATATATAAGATTTATTTATTTTATTTGAAAGTCAGAGTTACAGAGAGAGAGAGAGGTCTTCCATCCTCTGATTCACTCCCCAATTGGCCACAATGGCCGGAGCTGCGCCGATCTGAAGCCAGGAGCCAGGAGCATCTTCTGGGTCTCCCATGTGGGTTTAGGGGCCCAAGGACTTGGGCCATCATCTACTGCTTTCCCAGGCCATAGCAGAGAGCTGGATGGGAAGTGGAGCAGCCTGGACTCGAACCAGTGCCCATATGAGATGCCGGCACTGCAGGCGGCGGCTTTACCCGCTACACCACAGCGCCCGCCCTGCTGGATTTCTTAATAATTTCTTAATAATTTCCAGTGTTGTGTGGCTGTCACCGCCCACTGTCTCCAGAACTTCTTCATCTTTTAAAATTGAAATTCTGTGCCCATCAAACACCAGCTCTTCCGGCTGGTACTCCTGGGGACCACCATTCTCCTTTCTGTCTCTGTGAATTTGACTTCTCCTTGTGCCTCATGTAAATGAAGCTGTCCAGTCTGTGTCCTGTGAGTGGCTTCCCTCCCTTGCTGCATTGTCCTCAAGGTTCGTCCATGCTGCAGCATGAGCCAGGGTTACCTTCCTTCTATGGGCGGGTGACGTCCCGGTGTATGGGACTGCTCCATGTTGCTTATCATTCCTCCATGCAGGGTTTGAGCCAGCTGCAGTGTGACCTGACTGACATTTTTACACTCACTGGCAGTCGACTTGAAAAGACTAGACAGGAAGGAGCGGACCAGGCCAGCCTCGAGGCTGTGACACTAACTGCAAGTGCTAGATGTTGATGGCTGCAATCAGAAATATGGCAGTGGGCAGGTCCTGGAGGGACAAGTTGCTTAAGGGTCACTGGTGGGGCTGAGAGAAGAGACACGGTGAGGCTGGCACTGAGGTGTTTGGCTGAGCCAGAGTGGTGCCACTGCCATGGGCTTAGGAAACTTCAAGTCGAGCAGGTTTAGGGGGATAGAAATTAATAAGAGGTCCTCTTTGAACTTGCTTCATTATAGCTGCCTGTTAGGATTAGAGTGGTGTTGGGGCTGGTGCTGTGGTGTATTGGGTAAAGTCACCGCCTGTAGTGCCAGCATCCCATATGGGCACTGCTTCCAGTCCCAGCTGCTCCACTTCCGATCCAGCTCTCTGCTTGGGCCCTGCACCCACATGGGAGACCTGGAAGAAGCTCCAGGCTCCTTGCTTTGGATCAGCCCAGCTCCAGCCATTGCAGCCATTTGGGGAGTGAACCAGTGGTTAGGAGACCTCTCTCTCGTTCTGTCTCTGTCTCTGTCTCTGCCTCTCTGTAACTCTGCCTTTAAAATAATATATAAATCTTTAAAAAAAGAATTAGAGTGTTGTTGATGTCAACCAGGCCATTGGCTGTGCACATCCAGGATTCAGAGAAGAGGTCTAAGCTGGAGACGTGAATTTGGAGTGACTCAAACAGTCCCCGAGTAGAAGGGCTCATCAAGGAAGTGAGCTCAGGCAGAGAGGAAGACCCAGGACTAAGCTGGAGGCCCTCCAGGATGAGGAGCTGGGAGACAGAAAGACCCAACAAAGACAGGAGCAAGAGCGATGTGATGCCTCGGAAGCCAAAGGCCCAGCATGACAAGGAGCCGCAGCAGCTGCCCTGTGCGATGCTGCTCACAGGTCAGGTGAGAGCAGGACTGAGAATGGACCCCTGAGCCCAGCAGCCTGGCAGTCGTCCGGACTCCTCATTACGTGCAGGGGCAATCCCACACTTCCGTTGGCCCAGCCTCCTTTTGTTTAACTTCACTCGCCCCTACTCTGCCCCTTCACAAATCCTACCCACTCCAGGCCCTCAGTAACTATCACAGAGTGAACCAATGGCTGCCGTGCCTCGCTTCAGTCGAATCCACACCAGAGGGAACGGAAGGAATAACAGCCTTCCTCGCCACAGCCACTTCTCCTTCCGGGTCATCCTCAGTTTCAAAGCACAACTGCTTCTGCCCTTGTCACTGATGACACCTGTTCCAGCACAGTGCCCGGAGTAAGCCAGGAGAGGCTGGAGCACGGCAGCACAGGTGGGTGGGCCAGAGGAGGAGCTGCCACTCGGGCCTTCTTTGGGGTTCTGTCATCTCTTTGGAATTGTCAGGGTTTCCAAGAATGTAGAGTCCTAGCTGAGCTCAAATTTATTTATTTTTTAATTAATTTTTTTTTACGTTGCAAGCTTTTATTCAGTGAGAAAGATGCATGGGAGAGTGAGGGCCCTTTCTAAAAGGAGAGGGGGAAATGTGGATTCATACCGAGCACCAGCAGTCAGCCATGTGGAGGAGCATCTAGGCCAGGAAGCATGAGACAGGTGGCCCAAGGCCACGCGCTCTGGAGGCGCAGGGCTGCAGCAAGCCCCACACTGGCCAAAGAAAGAAAAAAAGGGGTGGGCACACTGTGGGGAGCAACTCGGACTAGACTAAGTTACTGGAATTAAGACTTATTCTATGCATCTGCTCTCCCACAATATGGCGCTGAGAAGGGAGAAACAGCTTCTACACAGCTGCCTCCAGTTCAACCAATAAACTGTAGGACTTACTCCTGATTGGAGGAGAGCAGCGTACTCGGCGTGTGGGTAGCAGAGTTGGGATTGGCAGAGGAGGACTATAAAGGAGGAGAGAGACAACATGCACCAGGAACATCTAAGGGGAACATCTATCTGAAGGAACACCTGTGCAGCCCCCGAGAGAGCCGGCCGGCGGTGTGCCACTCCCCCGCGGAAGTGGGGAAAGTGGCTAGGGGGAACCGCCCTTCCACGGAGGTGGAAGGGACGGTAGCCAACCCGGGAAGAACCAGCAGCAAACCCGGGGAGGGCCGAGCAGACAAAAGAACAGCGCAGGGTCCTGTGTTGTTCCTCCACGAAGACAGGGAGCAACAGCACACCATGTCCCAGGCTTTTAATCTACTTCCAAAGGAGAGTGGTTAATTAGCCTGATTGATCGGTGGGCACACAGGTGTGGTCAGGTAGGAACACAATGTCACACAGGGACATGGTGAAGGCGTGGTCTTCCGTGAGCTCAAATTTAAATCTGGAAACACATTCTGAAGTTAAATAAGATGGACCATCTTGTAGTCTCAACTGTACAACCCCCACCACTGAGAGCTAAGTTTTTAACGAAGTTACTAAATGTCGAAGGAGGAATTTAGCACATCGGCTTAGAAGCACCAGTGTTTTCTCAGGGAGAACAGTCCTACTCCTACATGTTTACCTGCGAAGTAGAAAAACATGTATCCGTACAAAAACTTGTGTACAAATAGTCGTAGCATTGCTCTTAAAAGCCAAAAAGTGGAATCAACCCAAACGTCTGTCAGGTCCATACAATGGAATGCTATTTGGCAAGGAAAAGGACTGATCTTGGTACCTACTGCAGTACAAGAACCTTGGAAACATTGTGCCAAGCTGAAGAAGCTGTCCCAGAGAGCCACTTGTTGGGTGGCCAGAATAGATAAATCCATGGAGACGGGAAGCACATTTGTGGTTGGGAAGGCTGGGGGAGGGGAGGAGAAGCAATAACTATTTATGGGCCAGCGCCTTGCGGCGCCGGCACACCGGGTTCTAGTCCCAGTCGGAGCACCGGATTCTGTCCCGGTTGCCCCTCTTCCAGGCCAGCTCTCTGCTGTGGCCAGGGAGTGCAGTGGAAGATGGCCCAAGTCCTTGGGCCCTGCACCCCATGGGAGACCAGGAAAAGCACCTGGCTCCTGGCTCCTGCCATCGGATCAGTGCGGTGTGCCGGCCGCAGCGGCCATTGGAGGGTGAACCAACGGCAAAAGGAAGACCTTTCTCTCCATCTCTCTCTCTCACTGTCCACTCTGCCTGTGGAAAAAAAAAAAAAAACCTATTTATGGGTACAGGATTTCTCCTGGGAATGATAAAAATGTTCTAAAATTGGTTTCGATGGTGGATACACAACTCAACAAATGTTCTGAAGCCCACTGAATTCTACACTTTAAGTGGGCGAATTGTATGGTACTATATAGTGCAATAAAACTATTGCATGAAAAGCAGCAAGAGGAAAGACGTGAAGCTTAAAATCGGAGTCCCCAGACCGGAAGAAATCATGATCTGAGGCAGACACACGAGTATAGGTGAACGTGGGGTTTGGGGTTTGCTGACAATAGGAAACCGTTTGTGCCAGTTGCCTGGTGCCAGAGTCACAGCTGCTGCAGAATTGCAGGGGAGCTTGGCGGCTGCCTTTGAAACCTTTCCTTTTATGTGAATGCAGGATTTGAATCCCCTGATACCTCTGATACCCCTGGCTGCAAGGTGTTGCGTATCCATCACACTTGACCTCCAGGTGCCACAGAGCCTTGAGCTGCACGCTTGTTGTTCCTCCTGAGGACAGCACCAGCTGTAGGGGTTGTTGGCTGTAGGTGCAGCTGCCGGTTAATACGACAGCAGTCACAAGCCCACTCCCACCTTGTCACTCCTGGCTTCCCGCTGCTCCCCTGCCAGGTCCCTGGCCCTCCCCAGCTGACTGCCCTGTGCGGGCTGCTGGTCCCAGTGGGGCTGAGCCCACCACCACCTTGGGAAAGATGGGAGCTGCCGGATGGGGCTGTCACAGTGGGTGTGCTTGGCACCGTCTTCCCCTGGGTGGGGGGGCCTGGAGGCTGAGTTTACAGTGCGCAGCCCTTCAGGCCTCGCTGGAGGTGGCCACACACATTCTCCATAGGGGAGTTCTACAGCTCCTTCTCTTCTCTGCTGCAGCCTCACTCCCTTCCCTGGCGCTCAGTGTGAAAGTCTGGACGAGTCACAGCACCCTGGGGTCTTTCCTGAAAGGTCTGAGCACCTAGGGCCAGTCCAGGGGTCTGCAGGCTGTAGTCAGAGTTAAGCTGTGACCACAGTGTCCCGTCCAGCATGGGCCCCTCTTGTCCAGTGTCCGCAGGACACCAGCATACCCTGCCTGTGCTGGCAATGTGGGCACACCCCTCTTCCGAAGTTCAAAAACCTGTGTCCTGTCTCCCTTGCACCCCACGGATGACTCTAGAATTCCATTCTCAAGCCTGGACAGCCTTTCTTTGCTCACCGTGTGCTTCTGGGCCTCCTGAACTCTGGGGACTGCCACAGTTTTACAAAGTTGAAAGGCCACATCCTCAGACACCTGCCTATGCCAGAGCCGCAGAAGCATTCTCCTGGGCAGTCCCTAAGACTCCCTCCCATCCTCTGATGGGACATCACTCCCAGGCTGTCCTGAGACCAGGTTTATCCTCCCTGACATAGCCCTCCACCCCTCTGTGTGCACACGCACGTGCACGCACACACACACACATGCACACACTCACAGTGTTCCTTGCCCACAAGCCACAGCACCTCTCTCCTGTCCATACCAAAATCCATGCTCAAGCCACCATAAATATTGTTTTGTGTCTCCCCCTTAGACAGTTTTAACGTGTCCTGCACTAAAATTTTCCCAAATAAATATAAGGGTACTTCAAAAAATTAATGGAAAATGGAATTAAAAGATATGTGTATTTTAGCTCACAAAACCTTTGAAATTTGTGTATAGTTTTTTATATAATGCACACTTTTCATGAACTTTGTAAAGATCGCTCATATGCATGGATTTCTACATTTTTGTACCAAAATACACTTTTTTAAAAAAAGATTTAATTATTTATTTGAAAGGCCTAGTTACAGAGGCAGAGAGAGAGAGAGGTCTTCCATCTGCCGGTTCACTCCCCAAACGGCTGCTATGGCCAGAGCTGTGCTGATCCGAAGCCAGGAGCCAGAAGCTTCTTCCGGGTCTCCCACACAAGTCCAGGGGCCCAAGGACTTGGGCCATCTTCTGCTTTACTATGCCACAGCAGAGAACTGGATCAGAAGTGGAGCAGCCAGGATTCGAACTTATACCCCTATGGGATGCCGGCACTGCAGGCACCAGCTTTACCTGCTACACCACAGCGCTGCTCCCTCTTATCTTTTAATTCCATTTCCACTAACCTTTTGAAGTCCCCTTGTGTGTATCTAATTGTATAGCCCTGGGGCAACCAACATTTGCTTTAAATGTAGCTTTGTTCCCCCCAAAAAAGGAATCCCTTCTCCATTTTGCCTCTCAGCAGCAAAAATGGGGGGAAGGGGCAGGCGCATCCCACATCTGAGCAGCTGGGTTTGAGTTTCAACTCCTGATTCCGACTTCCTGCAAATACAGACCATGGGAGGCAGCAGTGATGGCCCAAATAGTTGGGTCCCCGTCACATGGACTGAGTTCCCAAATTCTGGCTGCATCCCTGGCCAAGGCCAGCATGTGGGGAGTAAACCAGAGAATGGGAGTTCTTGATTGCTCTCCCTCTCTCTACTTTTCAAGTAAAATTTTATAAAATAACTTAAAAGTAAGTCAAACTGAAAGTATTTAGAGTGACTAAGAAGGCCAAGAGTAAGAATATACTCCAGAATGTTATATAATTCCAGCCTCATGTTCCAAGGAGAGTGTCTGTCAGGTAACTTAGATCCTTGTCTGGAGGTAAAGATTGAAGTCGTGATTCTTTGAGTCTCTTCTCGCTAATGAAAATACCTAATTATTTTATTTCTGTTCCCACACAAATAAGTCTCTTGTGAGTCTCTCTGGCATCTGCAAGTGCACAATTTTCTCAGGAAATTAGGATGGTACAGAGAGAATCTTAGGTGTAGGAGTGGGAGTACTGAGAAAAGTCAAAAGCTAAAAAATTAATTTTGTAAAAAAAAAATGCTTGAAGAAAATTACATGTTCCCATCACCAGAGGGTAGGTTTATTTAATTCTTTGCTTTGGGTCATGACTCTGATTACTAAAACTTTTTACTTACCACAGTTCTTCTGTGAGATTGCAACTTGGAAATAAAAGATAGAATCCCTAGGCAGATCTGAAAGTATCTTTAAAAATTAGAACAAGTTGGCCGGCGCCGCGGCTCAGTAGGCTAATCCTCTGCCTTGCAGCGCCGGCACACCGGGTTCTAGTCCCGGTCGGAGCACCAGATTCTGTCCCAGTTGCCCCTCTTCCAGGCCAGCTCTCTGCTGTGGCCAGGGAGTGCAGTGGAGGACGGCCCAAGTGCTTGGGCCCTGCACCCCATGGGAGACCAGGAGAAGCACCTGGCTCCTGCCATCAGATCAGTGCGGTGCACCTGCCGCGTCGGCCATTGGAGGGTGAACCAATGGCAAAGGAAGACCTTTCTCTCTGTCTCTCTCGCTCACTGTCCACTCTGCCTGTCAAAAAAAAAATTAGAACAAGTTTAATAAATGAATAAATCTTTTAAAAAGTGAAGAGCAGAAAGAACCATGCCAGTTGTGAGGAACCTTCAGCTCGATCCCCTGTTCTTTGGAGCTACAGGAATTCGAATTCTGCCCCAGACCTCATGTGTCCTGGAAGGACCCAGAACCAGCAGGTGGTATCAGCAAGCCCACAGGATTCACGATCAAAGACAGAGATTAGTTGTGTTTCTCTGTCCCAGCATGAGCAAAATCTAAAATGAAATCTAAATAAGGACAAGTGTTGTGGTGCAACAGGTTGAACCGCTGCTTGGGATGTCCCCATCCCGTATCAGAGTGCCAATTTAAGTTCCAGCTCCTCCAGTTCCCTTCCAACTTCTTTTTTTTTATTTATTTGAAAGGCAGAATTACAGAGAGAGAGAGGAAGAGAGAGAGCTCTTCCCTTGGCTATTTCACTCCCCAGTGGCCACAACGACCAGGGGTGGGTCAGGCCAAAGCCAGGAACCAGGAGCTTCTTCTGGGTCTCCCACCTGGGTGCAAGGGCCCAAGTTCTTGGACCATCTTCCACTGCTTTCCCAGGCATATTAGCAAGGACTGGATTAGAAGCAAAGCAGCCAGGACTTGAACCAATGCTCTCATATGGAATGCCAGCACTGCAGGCAGCAGCTTAACATGTTAAGCCACAATGCCCACCCCCAACTTCTTATCATTGTATCTTGGAGACAGTTGATAATGACCCAAGTACTTGGGCTCCTGCCACCCACATGGGAGACCCAGATGGAGTTTCTGGCTCCTGGCTTTTACGTAGCCCAACCTTAGCTGTTGCATGCATTTCAGAAGTTGAACCAGCAGTTAGAAGATCTCTTTCTCATTTTGTGTCTCCCTCTCTCTCTCTCTCTGTCACCCTTTCAAATAAATTTTAAAAAAATCTTTAAAAAATAAAATAAAAGTGAAATTTAAAAAACATGCACATTCGAAACAGCATCCCAAAAAATTCACTTAGTAAAAAAATGTGTTGCAAAGATGTAAAAGATTTAGACACTGAAAATGGCAAAAACTCTTGAGAGAATTTAAATAAAGCATAAGCAAATAGAGAGTTATAATAGAAGACTTGGCTTTGCTAATGTGACAGTTCTCCCCCATGACCTGCAGGTCCAATGTCATCTCAATCAAGATACCAACAGTTTTTATTTTTTAAATAGAAATCGACAAGCTAATTCTGGAATGTATGTGCAAATTCAAAAGACCCAGAATAACTGAAATGAGGCTGGAGAGGAACCAAATTGGAGAACATCAAGATGCCTAATTTTCAGACTCACTATAGAAGCACAGTAATCGAGACAGCCTGGCCTGAGCATAAGAATAGATACAAAGACCAGGGGACAGAATTGAGGGTCCAGAACTGGACTCGCATCTGCACAGCCAGTGGCACTAGAGGTGCCCAGGAAATGTGGAGAAGGGGCGGCCTTTTCTCAGCCTGCTGGAGAAGCAGGAATTCCCATGGCCTGCTGCTCAGGCCCCGCCCAAAATTAACTCACAGAAATCATAGAACTAAAAGATAAGAGCTAAAACTGGCCAACTCTTAGAAGAAAACATGAAGGAAGTATTTCTGTCCTTAGGTTGAGCAAAGATTCCTTTATTAGAATACAAACCACGTAAAACTTTGCTCATCAAAAGATACTTAAGAAAATTAGGCTGGCGCCGCAGCTCACTAGGCTAATCCTCCACCTTGCGGCGCTGGCACACCAGGTTCTAGTCCCGGTCGGGGCGCCGGATTCTGTCCCGGTTGCCTCTCTTCCAGGCCAGCTCTCTGCTGTGGCCAGGGAGTGCAGTGGAGGATGGCCCAAGTGCTTGGGCCCTGCACCCCATGGGAGACCAGGATAAGTACCTGGCTCCTGCCATCAGATCAGTGCGGTGCGCCGGCCGCGGTGGCCATTGGAGGGTGAACCAACGGCAAAAGGAAGACCTTTCTCTCTGTCTTTCTCTCTCACTGTCCACTCTGCCTGTCAAAAAAAAAAGAAAAGAAAAGAAAAGAAAAGAAAAGAAAAGAAAAGAAAAGAAAAGAAAGAAAGAAAGAAAGAAAGAAAGAAAGAAAGAAAGAAAGAAAGAAAGAAAGAAAGAGAGAGAGAGAGAGAAAGAAAGAAAATTAAAATACAAGCTAGTGTTTGGGAGAAAATAGTTCCAAACCCTGATTAAGGATTTGAATCTAGACAACATTTTTTAAATCTCTTACTTCTATTTTAAAAAATAAAACTCAATAGAAAGAAAACAACAGAATTTTTTTTTTGACAGGCAGAGTGGACAGTGAGAGAGAGAGACAGAGAGAAAGTCTTCCTTTTGCCGTTGGTTCACCCTCCAATGGCCACCGCGGCTGGCGCGCTGCGGCCGGCGCACCGCACTGATCCGAAGGCAGGAGCCAGGTGCTTCTCCTGGTCTCCCATGTGGGTGCAGGGCCCAAGGACTTGGGCCATCCTCCACTGCACTCCCTGGCCACAGCAGAGAGCTGGCCTGGAAGAGGGGCAACCGGGACAGAATCCGGCACCCCGACCGGGACTAGAACCCAGTGTGCCGGCACCTCAAGGCAGAAGATTAGCCTAGTGAGCCGCGGCGCCGGCCCAGAATTTTTTAAATGAATAAATATTTGAACAAATACTTCAAAGAGAAGATATGTAAGTAGCTAACAATCACATAGAAAGATGTCCAATATCATTTGTCATTAAGGAAATACAAAGATACAAATTCAAATGAGATACTACTGTACACCCACTAGAATAATTAAAATTAAGACTGACAAGATGAAGTATTAATGAGGATGTGGAAAAACCAGAATTTTCTAGCCATTGCTATTGACAATGAAAAAAAGGAATCACTGCTATGGAAAACAATTTGCCAGTATTTTTAAGTTAAACATTCACTTACCATATAACCCATCAATTCCCATGCTGCCCAAGAGAAATGAAAATAGATGTCCATACAAAGATTTGTACAGAAATATTCATAGAAACACTGTCTCAAAAAATGGAAATAACCCAAATATCCATCAATGGGTGAACAAATAAACAAAAAGCAGTGTATCTATACAATGGAATAGAACTCTGCCATTCAGAAAAGGCACGGGGACGGGCAGTTGACACAATGATTGCGATGACACTGGGGAAACATACATCCCATATCTGAGTGCCTGGGTTCAAGTTCCAACTCTAATCACTATTTCACACCCCGGGAGGCAGCAGCTGATGGCTCAAGTACTGGGGTCCCTGCTACCTAAGTGGGAGACCTGGATTGAGTTCCGAGCCCCAATCTTCAGCCTGGCCCAGCCCCAGCTGCTGTGGGCATTTGGGGAATAAACCAACAGAGGTGAGGTCTCTCTATTTGTCTGTCTCTTTCTCTTTGTTTCTCTGCTTTCCAAATAGAATAAATGAAAAATTTTAAATTGTAATAAAAATGAGAAAACTAACATACATAGCAAAATAAATCCCAAAAATATGCTAAGTCAAAGAAGCTAGACACAAAAGACTATATGACTTCATTTCTGTGAAGTGTCTGGAAAAAGTAAAACTACCAAGAATGGCAGATGAGCGGTTGTCTGTGACAGGGCTTGGCCGCAGAGGCCGAGAGGGGTCTCCTGCAGTAATGGCCTGGTCTCAGCCTCACTGTGTTGGTGAGTGCATGCCCGTGTACACCGTGTACATGAGGACATTTTAGGGCATATAAAGAAAGGCTCAAAAAGTCGTTTTTCAGAATGCTTTTAGGAACTGGAGTTGAAGTAGGCCGGTTTCTTTGGGCAAAACTAGATGAGTGTGTAAAGTGTGAATTTCCGTTTGCCCCCTCTGGCCTCCTGGCCCAAGGAACTGGTGTTAGCCGAGAGCAAGGATCCTTGCCAGACTCAGAGCTTACTTTGAAAACACAGCTCGACGGCTTCCAGGGCGAGAGAAGTTGAGCAAGTGTGAGGTTTCCATAGTTGCTCTCATTTTGTCATCTGTGCCGTAGGAATGGAATCACCCACGCACCACAGCTGTGGCAAAATCAAAGGAGACCTCCTATCTAAAGCCCTTGAATGCTGCCTGGAACATAACTGGGCCCCCATTGGTGCCAGGCCTGGGCCTCTTTTGTGTGGTTCATTGTTGAGTTTGCTGCCCGTAGTGTGGACTTGGAGTTTGCTGCACACATGTGGGCTTTCTCGGCTTTGCTAAGGGTTTTTAATTGGCTTTGTGTCGAGGTGGGGAAGAATCTCTCTAACTATAGTTTCTGCCGGCACCGTGGCTCAATAGGCTAATCCTCCGCCTGCGGCGCCGGCACACCGGGTTCTAGTCCCGGTCGGGGCGCCGGATTCTGTCCTGGTTGCCCCTCTTCCAGGCCAGCTCTCTGCTGTGGCCCGGGAGTGCAGTGGAGGATGGCCCAAGTACTTGGGCCCTGCACCCCATGGGAGACCAGGATAAGTACCTGGCTCCTGCCATCGGATCAGCGCGGTGCACCAGCCGCAGCGTACCGGCCTCGGTGGCCATTGGAGGGTGAACCAACGGCAAAGGAAGACCTTTCTCTCTGTCTCTCTCTCACTGTCCAGTCTGCCTGTCAAAAACAAAAACAAAAACAAAAAAAAACCCTATAGTTTCTACCTAGAGTATTAGACATAAAATAAGCCTTCCATATCCATGGGGTATATACGGGGTATATATTCACGGATTCAATGAACCTTGAATTGAAAATATTTCCCTGTGAACATTGTGTCTATACTGAACATGTGCAGACATCTTTTTCTTGTCATCATTCCCTAAACAATATGGTAGACCAGCTGCTCACATAGCATTTGCATGGTTTAGAGTCTACACGAGGACATGCGTGGGTTCTATGCCACCACTGCCCCCTTTTATAGCAGGGACTTGAGCATCCCTGGATTTTGGTGTCCAAGGAGTCTCATTCCCTGCGGATACTGAGGGGTTACTGAACTATACTATGTTGGGTCTGAGGACAGACAAAAATGATAAATCACAAAATTATTGTGTTACCAGTCGTGACAAATCACACGTAGATTTTTACCTTGAGATCCACCAGATACCTGAAGAAAGAAATGTCAAATCTATTAGATCACTCTGCAACCCAAGAGGCATTGAGTAGGTGTATTTTAAATGAATCAGACCTAAACTTGAGTTTTAGAAGATTCCATTTAAATGGCTAGAGTTCTGAAACTGCCTATTTCTAAGGTTCGTGTGATTATGGTAGCGGACGTTATCCAGCGTGTTCCCATAAATCATGACTTTACACCTTCGGTTGTGCTTTAGCTTGTTCCAGGAAGGATATAGCATGCTCACAAAGTTACAATGTGAGTTAATAACGTAGCTTAAAATGCAGGAGAGTGAAGTTAGGAAGAGGAGAGCATTCTGTGCAGCCAGCCACGAAATGAATGCACAATGTGGCAGACAGACAGCCCTGTCTCACACACACACACACGCACACACGCACACACGCACACACGCACACACGCATCAGGACCACCCAGCAACTTGGCTTGGCGCTTTCTTGCAGTCAGTGGCATGAACAAAAGCAGTAGGAAAGTCACAGGGTCTGCACGAGTGGAAAATCAGTGATAGAACCTAGAAAGGAGTTTTGTGAGAAGTGTACTTGTATTCCTGACACCAACATCAGAGAGAAGCTGTTTTCTGTAACACACCCTGGGAATGTGCAGTGAGCTTAAGGAGCTGTATTGTCACACTCAGCCCAGGTGGAGTTCCATCTCGGGCTCCACCAGCCCACAGGAGGGGCTCAGTGAGGACCGCTGGGCACCCATAGCTGGTGAGAAGAAGCAGGTCTGTCTGGCCCAACAGCGTGCGCAGCTGGAACTCAGAGGCCAGAAAAATGGCAAAATGGGCGAAGATGAGAAATGCACTTTCGATTTTTCTTTAAGAAGGGAAATTGTATCCCAAGTGTTTGCACAACCAAAAATTGACTTGATTGTGTTATATTAGTACAGAAATGATGCAAGAAATATTATTCTTAATCTTTTTTTGACAGGCAGAGTGGGCAGTGAGAGAGAGAGACAGAGAAAGGTCTTCCTTTGTCTTTGGTTCACCCTCCAATGGCCGCCGTGGCTGGTGTGCTGCGGCCGGCGCACCGCGCTGATCTGAAGGCAGAAGCCAGGTGCTTCTCCTGGTCTCCCATGGGGTGCAGGGCCCAAGAACCTGCGCCATCCTCCACTGCACTCCCGGGCCACAGCAGAGAGCTGGCCTGGAAGAGGGGCAACCGGGACAGAATCCGGCACCCCGACTAGGACTTGAACCCGGTGTGCCGGCGCCACAGGCGGAGTTGAGCCACAGCGCAGGCCTATTCTTACATTTTTATTATCGTGTTTATTTCCATTTTAAAGTAGTTATTAAAATTTGAAAGCAGAAAAAAACAACCTGCTACTCATCTAAGAATTCCAAGTTAGCACACTTTTTTAATAAAAATATTTTATTTATTTATTTGAGAGGTAGAGTTACAGACAGTGAGAGGAAGAGACAGAGAAAGGTCTTCCTTCTGTTGGTTCACTCCCCAACTGGCCGCCAATCCGAAGGCAGGAGCCAGGAGCTTCTTCCTGGTCTCTCATGCAGGTGCAGGGCCCAAGCACTTGGCCCATCTTCTACTACTTTCCCAGGCCATAGCAGAGAGCTGGATTGGAAGAGGAGCAGCCGGGACTAGAACTGGCGCCACAGATGGAGGATTAACCTACTGTGCCAAGGTGCCGGCCCCGAAGTCAGCACACTTTTAACCTAAATGTACTTGTAGACAGCAGTACGAACCAGAAAATATTGGAGTATGTGAATATTTGAATTTTTTAAATTTTTATTTAAGAATCAAAATTATACTTAAAAAAATCAAAGTCTTGCTTTTGAAAAGCATGCTTAAATTTTGTTTGATTACTTTATGTTACACAACTCAATTCACTTAAATAAGAGTAACAAATGTTCATGTATTTCAGTTAATAAACATGAATATATTTTTTAAAAAACAGATTTATTTATTTATCTGAAAGGCCAAGTTAC
This sequence comes from Oryctolagus cuniculus, assembly GCF_964237555.1. NCBI lineage: Eukaryota > Metazoa > Chordata > Mammalia > Lagomorpha > Leporidae > Oryctolagus > Oryctolagus cuniculus. The sequence continues at coordinate 68,898,715 of NC_091441.1, forward strand.
AGAGAGAGAGATGCAGAGATGCTGGTTCACTTTCCAAATGGCCACAATGGCCAGGTCTGGGTCAGGCTGAAGCCAAGAACCTAGAAGTCTGTCTAGGACTCCTACATGGGTGCAGGGGTCCAACTACTTGGGCCATCTTCCACTGTTCTACCATGCACATTAGCAAGGAGATGAATCAGAAGTGGAACAGTTGAAACTCAAACTGGTGCTCATGTAGAATGCTGGTGTCTCAAGTGGCCAACGTCTAAACATGAATATCACAAGGCAATTCTCATATTAGATAATACAGAAAAGATAAGAAATGTCTTTGAGTAATCTTTTATGCTTTCAGTTTCTATATTCTCAGATGTCAAAAGCAAGTTACTTTTCGCCTTGAATCACCCTTCTTTTCAGACATATATGCAAACACACACATAACACTAAAATTATTTTATTTAGTATTATCCATCTTACTTGCCAGTGGAGACATACTAACGTTATTCTCCTTATTTGCAGTTTCAAGAAATGTATGAGAACTAAATGAGAATGGAAAATTTTCCCACTACCTTCTTAGGTGCAGTGGTTGGGACCTGTGAATTAAACTGATGGATGACAGATTAATAGAAGATACACAAATCTTACTAATATTTTACATTTTATGTGCATAGGGACTTTCTGAAAAGAAGTGAAAAACCCTAAGAAGCAGTTAGACTTATATACCATTTTAACAAAGGGTGATAACTTGTTTTTTTTTTTATCTTTTATTTAATGAATATAAATTTCCAAAGTACGACTCATGTGTTACAATGGCTTCCCCCCCATACCGTCCCTCCCACCCACAACCCTCCCCTTTCCCACTCCCTCTCCCCTTCCATTCACATCAAGATTCATTTTCGATTATCTTAATATACAGAAGATCAGCTTAGTATACCTTAAGTAAGTATTTCAACAGTTTGCTCCCACACAGAAACATAAAGTGAAAAATAATAGATGATTTTTTTTAAATGATGATGAAATCAGATCAGACCTATTGTCATGTTTAATCCCAGTGAGAGTCAAGTTGGGAATTGATAATTTCTTTCTTTTTTTTTTTTTTTTTTACAGAAGATCAGTTTAGTGTACATTAAGTAAAGATTTCAGTCGTTTGCACCCCCATAGAAACACAAAGTGAAATATACTGTTTGAGTACTCGTTATAGCATTAAGCCTCAGTGTACAGCACGTTAAGGACAGAGATCCTACATGAGGAGTAAGTGCACAGTGACTCCTGTTGTTGACTTTACCAATTGACACTCCTGTTTATGGCATCAGTAATCTCCCTATGCACCAGCTATGAGTTTCCAAGGCTATGGAAGCCCCTTGAGTTCTCCGACTCTTATCTTGTTTAGACACGGTCATAGTCAAAGTGGAGGTTCTCTCCTCCCTTCAGAGAAAGGCACCTCCCTCTTTGAAGACCTGTTCTTTCCACTGGGATCTCACTCACAGAGATCTTTTTGCCAGAGTGTCTTGGCTTTCCATGCCTGAAATACTCTCATGGGCTTTTCAGCCAGATCCGAGTGCCTTTAGGGCTGATTCTGAGGCCAGAGTGCTATTTAGGACATCCGCCATTCTATGAGTCTGCTGAGTATCTCACTTCCCATGTTGGATCACTCTCAAAGGGTGATAACTTGTGCAAGTGAATAGGAAATAGAGGAAACTAATGGAAGACAAGGGCTATTTGAGGGAGGTTTGCAGATTCATCTTGTTGCTGGCTCTGTCTCTGATGATAACCGTCACTCTTCAAGTCTCACTAGGAAGAGGAGAGAAAACCTATGACCTTCCTTTAGGCAAAAATGGGGAGGGCAGAGAGTTCTTGTATTTCCTATTTCTCAATTGCTGTCTGCTCAAAATAATCAGTATGCCAATGTAGCTTGTTCAGAAGTGGCATATTTTGAATCCTAGCCTAGCTCTGGGAAGATGTTTAATCATAGCTAAAGAAGCGTCACTGGCTGACTCGATATTTAGTGATTTTTATGGAGTATTTTTTCTATTTGTTTACATAATTTTTTAAGTTGAGATAGTGGCATTATGGCTATGCCTTTTTTTTTTTTTTTTTTTTGGGCCGGCAGAGTTAGACAGTGAGAGAGAAAGAGAGAAAGGTCTTCCTTCCGTTGGTTCACCCCCAGATGGCTGTAACAGCCGGCGCGCTGCGCCGATCCAAAGCCAGGAGCCAGGTGCTTCCTCCTGGTCTCCCATGTGGGTGCAGGGCCCAAGCACTTAGGCCATCCTCCACCACCTTCCCGGACCACAGCAGAGAGCTGGACTGGAAAAGGAGCAACCGGGACAGAATCCGGTGTCCCGGCACTGCAGGCGGAGGATTAGCCTAGTGAACCGCGGTGCTGGCCATGGCTATGCTTTTTAAAAAGTCTTTGTCTTTTAGAAATAATATTGAAGTAAAGTGATATGACATCAGATTTGCTTTAAAATAATAAAGGTAGGGTTGAAGGGGATGAGACATAGAAGAGAGAAAATGGGTCTTGTGTTGATAAAGGTGGAAGCTGAGTGATGGTACTGGCAGGTTCATTCTCTCTATTTTGCAAGTTTGAAATTTTTCCTAGTAAAACATGCAGAAGTAACAACTGCAGCAGCACCCCTGAAACTTTCCATGAAGTTTGAGCCCTTAAAAAAGTAAACACATGGAATCTGGGGGTCTCACTGAACTCCTTCTCCATGCGTACTCCAGAAGTTGTATCTTGACGCATGGTTCAAGCACTATTCTGTGATCTGCCTCAAAGGCTCCAGCTCAGAAATTTCCCCCCAGGAGTAGTTGCGGTCCTCGCCGGTGGCTCCTCCCCTAGTCAGGAGGTTGGGGCTTCCTGGGCAGCTGTCCTCACTCACACTTGGAATCCTTGCAGGGCAGTTTTGAATAGGGAGGAACAGTGCAAGGTACTGAGCTACTGACCCATGGGAACCCTCCCCAGTGTATTCACAGCACCGATGCTGGATTCCCTATGCTTTGTTGATCCTGTTCAGAGTCAATTTACTAAAATAATTACATCAATAGTGGTTTCATCAAAACCCAGTAAAAAACTGAAGAATATCTTATAACAATATAAAATATATAAGAAATGTATGTAATACATATACTAAAGGCAGATAGTGTGCGCAGTGGTTACAAACAGAGTGTGGAATAAGACAGATGTCTTGCTGTCACCAGCTGTGTGGCCTTAAATGGGTATGTAACTTCTCTGAGCATGGATGATAACAACTACCTTTTCCAGCTTTGTAAGAAATAAAGGAGATCCTGTGTGTCACAATACTGTGCACAGTTTCCTCCAACAAAAATGAGAAGAATGACATAGAGCTAATTGGTAGTGATTATCATCTTTAAGGTCCCTACTGTGACATATAGGGAATTATAATTTTTTTATTTTTTTATTTTTTGACAGACAGAGTGGACAGTGAGAGAGAGACAGAGAGAAAGGTCTTCCTTTGCCGTTGGTTCACCCTCCAATGGCTGCTGCGGCTGGCGCACCGCGCTGATCCGAAGGCAGAAGCCAGGTGCTTCTCCTGGTCTCCCATGGGGTGCAGGGCCCAAGCACTTGGGCCATCCTCCACTGCACTCCCGGGCCACAGCAGAGAGCTGGCCTGGAAGAGGGGCAACCGGGACAGAATCTGGCGCCCCGACCGGGACTAGAACCCGGTGTGCCGGCGCCTCAAGGTGGAGGATTAGCCTAGTGAGCCACGGCGCCGGCCTACATATACGGAATTAGCACATGATGAGAAAACAGCCAGAGCTGTTTTCAGGGTGACCTGAGGCCCAAAGACTGCCAGGGCTGCAGGGCTGAGCTGTTTGCAAAGGCTGGGGGAGGGGCTGTGATGCTTATGTCTCTGCAGGAGAGTGCTCAGCTAGGTCCCAGAGCAGGGATCCCAGGAGATGCTTCTGACCCTCAACTTCCTGCCTCTCCACACTGTCACGTCCCCAAGGACGGAAGGCACAAACAGGTTGGAATACACCTGGCCCTGAGTGTTCAGTGTGGCCGGGACCCAGAACACGGCCAGGCTATCGCCAGCCCTACAGGCCTCCGATCCTCGATCCTCGGGTTTTAAACTGAGTTTGAAAGCGAGGGAGCCTAGCCGGCGCCGCGGCTCAATAGGCTAATCCTCCGCCTAGCGGCGCCGGCACACCGGGTTCTAGTCCCGGTCGGGGCGCCGGATTCTGTCCCGGTTGCCCCTCTTCCAGGCCAGCCCTCTGCTGTGGCCAGGGAGTGCAGTGGAGGATGGCCCAGGTGCTTGGGCCCTGCACCCCATGGGAGACCAGGAAAAGCACCTGGCTCCTGGCTCCTGCCATCGGATCAGCGCGGTGCGCCGGCCGCAGCGCGCCGGCCGCGGCGGCCATTGGAGGGTGAACCAACGGCAAAAGGAAGACCTTTCTCTCTGTCTCTCTCTCTCACTGTCCACTCTGCCTGTCAAAAAAAAAAAAAAAAAAAAAAGAAAGCGAGGGAGCCTGCCATTCTGGTGGTGTGAGGGCCTCCGCAGTGCCAGGTCACAGTGGGTGCCTCCAGCAGGATGGAGCTGCCGGCAGCCCCCACCTCACTGAGCCATTGTGTTTCCTGCCTTTCCGCCATGTTCAGCCCCTGGGTCAGTGGGAAGGTGTGATCACCAGGTGGCCGCTCCACATGTGGCCTGGGGGCACGAGCAACTGAAGACACTTTCTAAAGATTTCTTGACCAGTGTGCTGCCTGCTTTCCTGTCCAGTTTTTTTTCTCTTTCCTTTTTTATTTATTTAAAAGGCAGAGACAGAGACACAATCAGAGCTCTCACCTGCTGGTTCAGTCCCCCAAGGCCCTCAAGATTAGGAAGTCCAGAGCTGGGAACTCCATCCAGGTCTCCCCCATGGGTGGTGGGGATCCAACTATTTGGACCATCACCTGCTGCCTCCTATGTGCACATTAGCAGGAAGCTGGAGTGGGAAACAGAGCCAGGACTAGAGCCAGGCACTCCGATTTGGGACTCTGGTGTCCTGAGCTTTAACCACTGCACCAAATACCCACCTCCTAATTCTTACAAACCAGATAAAGGGGTTCAATTTTTTTTCTTTCATTGACCAGTTTTACATTGGTCTTGTTTTAAATTGCCACTAGAACCCTTATTACTGGGGATAATTCTTACAAATAATATAATTCTTATAAAATGTGGTATGTGTGGTAGATTTGAATAAACTTGGTGATATTTATACATAAGTTTATCATGGTGAAATCAGGTATCCCAAAGCTAGCAATAAGCAAATGTGTGTTGCAATGACATGAGGTTACATGTCTCTTCCAAGGCCCTCATGGGAACAGCATAATGGATCATGCCTCTTTAGAGGTGTGTGTCTGTTTGGCTACCAGAAGGAAGAAAGATTAAGGATGCCTATAAACTCTTTCTGGGAACATGAGGATCATTCCAGAAGACAGGCAAAGCTAAGGAGACAAGATAAAAACCGAGGGTCTCAGCCACTTTCCTTCGGGTGGAGAGTGGCCCTGTGTTGTCAACTGTTGACAATTTGGATTTTTCTAAAGATTTGTTTATTTATTCATTCATTTATTTGAAAGGCAGAGAGAAGGGGAGAGAGATCTTCCTTCCATTGGTTCACTCCCCAAATCCCCACAACAGGTGGGGACCTGAGCCAGACCAAAGCTAGGGACTAGGAACTTGATCCAGGTCTCCCACAGGGGTGGCAGGGACACAAGTCCCTGAACGATCTCTGCTGCTTCCCAGGCACGTTAGCAGGGAGTAGGATTGAAGCGAGGTAACTGGACTCAACTTGGCACTCCAGTATGGGATGCAGGCATTCCTTTTTTTTTTTTTTTTTTTTTTTTTTTTTGACAGACAGAGAGACAGAGAGAAAGGCCTCCCCTCCGTTGGTTCACCCCCCCAAATGGCTGCCACGGCCAGAGCTACGCCGATCCAAAGCCAGGAGCCAGGAGCTTCCTCCTGGTCTCCCACGCGGGTGCAGGCGCCCAAGCACTTGGGCCATCCTACACTGCCTTCCTGGGCCACAGCAGAGAGCTGGACTGGGAGAGGAGCAACCGGGACTAGAACCTGGCGCCCATATGGGAAGCTGGTGCCGGCCCCCTGATGCAGGCATTCCAAGTGGTAGCCTAACCCACTGTGCCACAACACCTGCCCCGACAATTTGGATTTGATGATGATGATGATGATAGATACCGAGATATACACCATAACTTAAAAGATTGTTCCTGCGACTACTAGACGCTAATAAAACTCAAGCTCAGGCACCTCATTTAACTCCTTTCCCAAGGTTGTATGTGGCTAGTTTTGTATTCATTTTGTTTTCAGGCAGGTCCCCCAGAGTGTAGGATCATCAAGCCTCACAAGACATGGAATCATGAATCTCTCAGAAAAAGTGCCAGCCCCCTCCATCCCAGCCTTTTATAACTCCCAAGATCCTGTGCTGATTCTTAGGAAATGTGGCAGTTCTGGTGAACATGAAGGCAGGAGTGGCTGCACACTGACCGTGTAGCCTCAGAACCCTGCCTGCAGACCTCGCAGGGGCAAACTGTGGATTCAGGAGGTGTGCAGGTTCCAACAGGTGTCTTGTGAACCTTTTCATAGCTTCTTCTGTGTTCATAACTAACAGTCTTTGCTTCCTCAGCATTGTGAATTCACTTTGGATAAATTTGTGAACATGAATCCTTAGGCCCACCTTTTACTTGAGATGAGGCAAGTGGGTGCCCTGTTTGCCATAATGGCTGAAACCAAGCACAGGGATCTCATGAACCAAAAATAAGGGTTCGCACAGTCACTCATAACTTCTTAAAATGCCCTCCAAAAATTATTTTCCCCAAAAGGCATCTGGATCAAATTAAGCCATCTTATTGACTATGTTCATACCTAATCATGGCTCCCATCAAAAACTTAAAAGCAGCTAAGCTGGAATTTGACATTGTAATAGGCATGACTTCTCATTGCCAAGGTGCCAGTTAACAACCATGTACTTAAAACTTTAAAATTGTGCCATTCTTTGTATTTATAGTGAATGGATGGCATTGATTCTTGACTTGTAATGTTCATTTTGGGAGACTTTCTGGAATGATAACAATGTTTTGCAATTTGACTTCCGTGGTGCTGGCCTGGATGGAAGCGTTTTCATCATACTGGAATGCAGATCTGCATAGAAAGCAATCTGTGTCAATGCAGGAAAAAAACCCTTTCTGCAGTGTCTCTTTACTTTGAACTTTTTGATGGATCTTAACACACGTGTGTTCTTATTTGTACCTCTTTCAAACTTTAGGAATTCTTTGATCATGTGAAGAAGCTCTGGGATGATGAAGGAGTGAAGGCATGCTTTGAGAGGTCAAACGAGTACCAGTTGATCGACTGCGCGCAATAGTAAGTTGGCTCTGATGCAAGTTACACGCCGCTCTGATTGCACTCACCGCTGTGCTGCCCAGCCAGTGTTCCTGAGGTTTTTTGAATGCAAGGGACAAATGATTAGCGTTTGGCTATAGAAATCAACCTTTTAGAAGAGACATGCTTAGTAGATGGAAAATGGACTATCCAGTAGGAATCAGCTTTTCAGGGATTGGCCAGAAACGTTTTCATTCATCTTGTCCTGATTGTTGCTTTCAGTCCCTTTGTTGCTTTCCACCCTGTTATAGTCATAGTTGTAAATTCCAATATACTTAAATATGCACTATTGTATTTTAATTTGGGATCAGGGCCCCAAAGTTAAATTGAAAAATAGTGTCAATATTTGCTACCAAAACCAGGCTCTTACTTAAAGTCAGGTGATTGTCCTATACTTGTGAGAAGTAGACCAGAATCTTGAAAGTAGATGGCAATCAATGTAAGTAAATATTTGATTTTTAAAAAGTAATGAAAAGAAATAAGAAAAGGATGCTGATGCCAAGATTGTTGGTCTCTGCAACACTTTCCTGTTTTCTTTTTGCCATTTTTAATCCATTCCCAAAAAATATGAAATGATCAAGAAATGTTGGCTAACAAAAACTATTTATAACTAGTAGTTTTCTGTGACTCTTCGGACAGCACAAAATGAGCCACTTTACATAAGTCTGTAAACTGAAAATTCATGTTAGTGTAGAAGATTCCATCAGCACAAAACCTGGGCATTCGTGATACCAGGAACCAGCCCGGGAGCTGCTCTGTGCATACTGATTTCAGGGCTCAGAGTGGTTGGTGGTCGGCGGAGCCCTTCCTGGCTCCCTGAGGAGTTACTCAGTGAAGGGTGCGGCGCGCCCTGTGCCGGGCTGCAGGGCCAGGGGGAGGTGCTGAGCAAGCTTGGATCAGACGTGGGAGAAGCCGGCGGTGGCCAGACCCTCGGAGAGCAGAGGGCCGTGTGGGTGTTCTTCCAAAGCAGTGAGCAACCGTCTCCATGAGCAAGGCGGTCAGAGAACAGAGTGGAGGAGGCACAGACGCCGTGGAGCGCCCCGCCTCGAGGAGGGGGGGCGTGCAGGGGGGCCCTGAAAGTCAAGGGCAGAAGCAGGGGGTGGGGAGAACAAAGGGGTGGAGGAAGGGGCCCTGGACGGCCCGGTGGATCCCGGGGCCGCGTACTGCGTACTGCGAGGGGCGATGGCACGTGTGGGAGACGGACTTGCAGAAGCCAAGTGTGAGCTGCCGAGGGTGCGTGCAGGGGAGACGGCGAGCAAGCGCCCGGAGCTCCGAGGAGAAGCTGCCATCTCCCGCGGTTTTCTTCCGCTGTAACAGAATGGCCGAACCTGGGTAGTTACGCGGATTATTTCAGCCCACAATTCTGGAGGCTGAAAGCCCGGGATGAGACTGAGGCGTCTGGTTGGTGAGGGCTTGGGGAGGGGCCCCGGGCTCCTGCCTGTGGATTAAAAAAACGGGCCCAACTGCTGCTAGAGCTGAGGCATCCCCAGGGGGCACACGTCCAGCCCTGCAAGAGGATTCCACCCTTGACCCCAGCACCTCCCGCCAGGCGCCGCCCCCCAACCCGCAGCACTGGGGACCAAAGCCCCAGCCAGAGTGCCGGTGGCGGTGGGGACAAGCCGAGTTCCCGCTGCGGCAGCGCTGGCGGTGACCATCCACGGAGGTGCGCAGAGCCTCCCGAGTCCCGGAGCAGGGCAGCTGCGAGGCTGACGGAGGGAGCCCCGGCGCAGGAGGGGCCGGCTGCCGAGGCTGGCGCCAGGCCGGGTGTCTCCGATCCTGGGTGGGCAGAGACCGAGCGCTCCGGCCAGGGCAGAGGCCCTGGAGTTGGGAGAGGACTGCTGGTGGTAATGAGAAAGTGTTTGATCCCCGTTATCCAGCCTCCCAGCATCTGGTGAGCGTAGCATGGCAGGCTGGAGCTAAGAAGGTGGTTTCCTTCAAGTAGAGAGCAGAACAGTGGTCCCCAGAGCCTAGGACAGCGCAATGCGTGACCACAGTTTACAAGAATGTATTATAGAATTCATAGCGAACCGGAAGAGAGGAGCTCAGACATCCCCAGCGCAGAGAAGTGAAAGCTGTCTGAGGAGATGGCAATGCTGGCCACCCTGATTGGTTCATCACACAGCGCACGCGTGTACAGAAGCATCACGCTCTGCCCCATAATATGTTCAATCATAACATGTTAATTAACACTTTTTTTAAAAATCCACATGTTGTAGGCCGGCGCCGCGGCTCACTAGGCTAATCCTCCGCCTTGCGGCGCCGGCACACCGGGTTCTAGTCCCGGTTGGGGCGCCGGATTCTGTCCCGGTTGCCCCTCTTCCAGGCCAGCCCTCTGCTGTGGCAGTGGAGGATGGCCCAGGTGCTTGGGCCCTGCACCCCATGGGAGACCAGGAAAAGCACCTGGCTCCTGGCTCCTGCCATCGGATCAGCGCGGTGCGCCGGCCGCAGCGCGCCGGCCGCGGCGGCCATTGGAGGGTGAACCAACGGCAAAGGAAGACCTTTCTCTCTGTCTCTCTCTCTCACTGTCCACTCTGCCTGTCAAAAAAAAAAAAAAAAATCCACATGTTGTGCAGACATCAACAATAGAGTACAAACCTGCTCCCCAAACACTCTTACATGACCACCAAAGTTTTAGGAGCCCTCCACTGTGGATGCTAAAGAACCTGCTTACGATGAAATGTTTTAATTAGCTAGAAAAGTGTTTTACATTTCTCATTTCCTGCCCCTAAGAGTTGCCTCAAGTCAAGTTTCCAGGTTACTCTCGTGGCATTGAGTACAGACATTTGGTCTTGACCCCTGAGAGCCAGACAGACTCGTGTTTGGAAGAGGGATCGAGGGGCATTTCTGGGGAGCCCACCATCGCAGGAGGCGTCGCCCATGCTGAAGGGCCTGCTGCCCCCTCTCACTCTCCCCCACTCCTTCCCTAACACTGCAGGTCACCATCGTTTAAAAGTCACGGCAGAACTGTACTGTTTCAGAGGTGGGCAGGACACAGTGGAATGGCTAGCAGTTGGGACTTCTAGCATAGCTCGTAATTGTATTACAAATTATACATATGTCATTTGAAGGTGATGTGGAATGTGTGACTGAGCATCCATTTTCAGTATTTCTTGATCAAAAACTGGCTTTGGGGGATACACAGTGCTGATCACTGTCTTATTAGGAATTTCTCTCAAGAAAAAGGAAACAGGCCGGTGCCGTGGCTCAGTAGGCTAATCCTCCGCCTAGCGGCACCGGCACACCGGATTCTAGTCCCCGTCGAGGTGCCGGATTCTGTCCCAGTTGCCCCTCTTCCAAGCCAGCTCTCTGCTGTGGCCCGGGAGTGCAGTGGAGGATGGCCCAAGTGCTTGGGCCCTGCACCCCATGGGAGACCAGGAGAAGCACCTGACTCCTGCCTTCAGATCAGTGCGGTGCGCCAGCCGTGGCAGCCATTGGAGGGTGAACCAACGGCAAAAAGGAAGACCTTTCTCCCTGTCTCTCTCTCTCTCACTGTCCACTCTGCCTGGAAAGAAAGAGAGAGAGAGAGAGAGAGAGAGAGAGAGAGAGAGAAAGAAAGAAAGAAAGAAAGAAAGAAAGAAAGAAAGAAAGAAAGAAAGAAAGAAAAAGAGAGAAAGAGGAAACAGACAACTCATTTTTGCATCACCCTGGTGGTAGAATAGATGGGTTAATTTAAAAATAGAATTTTTGAAAATAAAGACATAAGATCTAAATGGTGGCACAGTGGGTTAACCTGCTGCTTGCGGGCTGGCACTGTGGCACAGTGGGCTAAAGCCCTGGCCTACAGTGCCGGCATCCCAAATGGGCACCGGTTCAAGTCCCGGCTGCTCCACTTCCGATACAGCTCTCTGCTATGGCCTGGGAAAACAGTAGATGATGGCCCAAGTCCTTGGGCCCCTGCACCCACATGGGAGACCTGGAAGAAGCTCCTGGCTCCTGGCTTCGGATCAGCTCAGCTCTGACCATTGCAGTCATTTGGGGAGTCAATCAGTGGATGGAAGACCTCTCTCACTCTCTCTCTGGTTCTACCTCTCTCTTTAACTCTATCCTTCGAATAAATAAAATAAATCCTTAAAAAAAAAAAAAACCTGCTCCTGCGACACTAACATCCTATATCAGAGTGCTGGTTTGAGTCCTGTTGCACTTCTAATCCAGCTCCCTGCTAATGCACCTTAGAAGACAGTGGATAATGGCCCAGGTGCTTGGCCCTTGCCAACCAAATGGGAGACCCAGATGGAGTTCCAGGCTCCTGGATTTGACCTGGCCCAGCTCTAGCTGTTGTGGTCATTTAGGGGATGAACCAGCAGATAGAAGATATCGCTCCCCACCCCACCCCAATGCTGTGCCTTTCAAATAAATAAATAAATCATTTAAAAACAAACAAACAAACAAACAAACAAAAAAACATGATGTGAGCCTGACAACAGGTAGTGGAGATTCAGATCCTGTCACAACACCAACCAGCAGTGGGAGTGTGGGCAGATTACTTAAGTGTAAAAAATACTGGCATCTATTCTCATGTGGTTGTGGTAGCATTAAATAGATACCCAGAGCCCTCACAATAGTGCCTGGCACAGATAAGCTCTACATAAGTGTTACCTCTTGCTACTGCGTGACAAATGCGGACACTGAGGCCCAGAGAGGTAAACTGAGGCACCCTTAATCACAGCTTCCCAGTAAAAGGCGAGACCACAGCTGAAATCTGCTGTTGTTTTCAGTTCCATCCTTCCAAATTTCAGAGAGTCCTGCATACAAGCCACCTGTGAGTGAGGCTCTGGGGCCTCAGGCCAGGGCTTCCCACCTGGCTTGTTAAGAATAAAAGACCTTCCTCTGAGGGCTCCTGCTCCAGCTTCTTCCCCTGGACCAGGCAGCACTACTAGGAGGAAGCAGATGATGGCTCAAGTACTTGGGTCCCTGTTACCCACGTTGGAGACACAGGTTGGGTTCTGGGCTCCTGGCTTCAGCCTGGCTCAGCCCCAGCTGTTGTTGTCATTTGGGGAGTCAACCAGCAGATTGAAGATCTCTGTATATTTCTCTGTTTCTCTGCATTTCAAGTAAAAGTGAAAATAAGTAATTTTTTGTAAAGATTTATTTGCTTGAAAGGTATAGTTAACAGAGAGAGCGTGAGAGAGAGAGAGATCTTTGTTCTGCTGGTTCATTCCCCCAAATAGCTACAATGGCCAGAGCTGGGCTGACCTGAAGCCAGGAGCTAGGAGCCTCCTCCAGGTCTCCCACGTGGGTGCAGGGGCCCAGGTATATGGGCCATCTTCCACTGCTTTCCCAGACCATTGCAGAAAGCTGTATTGGGAGAGGAGCAGCCAGGACACAAACTGGCACCCATATGAGATGTGGGTGTTGCAGGTGGTAGTTTTACGTGCTATACCACAGCACTGGCCCCCAAAATTTTTTTTCTAAAAAGAATCTAGGGAGGATCTGGCAGTTCTTTGAAAGGTTCAGCATTAAGTGCTTAGCAGCTCTGCTCCTGGGTGTCCACCAACAGCATTAAAAACATAATAGACTCCTGTTCAAGTGCATATGTACATTGCCACAGAGCAAAGTAAACTGAAATTGGCTGCTATATTTTATATAATCATTTCTGCAAAGCCCATTTTTTTTGGATACTAATATTTGACATGGTTAATTCTTATTAATTTGTTGGGATTGTTTATTGTTAATAATGCAAATAGATAATTTTTAATTATCCACAAGTAATATTTCACTATTAATGGTTTGAAATGGGTGACAAGCAAACCAATTTGAAATAAAATATGAACATGTGCCATTGTATTATAACACTATACACTTTCTTGACAGTTAAATTTTTAAAAGTTTTTTTTGTAGCATGTATTGTATATGTTTATAGTATATGTAGTAAATAAAAATATGAAATAAAAAAAAAACACATAACATCTGTTACCAGAGATAGCTGGCACCTCAGTCCTTGTGTACCCATAAAAAAGAATTTCAGACATGAGACAGAGTAGAGGAAAGCAAGCCAGCAGAGTTTGATGGGGCAGGGCATCCGACAGGGGAGCGCAGCTTGTGAGACGGAACGGAGAGCGACCAGCCCACGTTCAGAAGCTGGAGTTTAGATGGATACGGGGTCCACTTCTTCCTGCTGTTTCTCCTTCCCTCTCCCTCGTCTGGGATATTGCTGGACATCCCAGTGAAACTCCTCCCAAGATATTAATATGCAGTTCAGTCAGACCGAGCAGCCCCAGAATAGCCCCCTGGCACAAGACCAGGAAGTTCCTCTGGGATGTCTTCTGAGGACAGGCTGGGACCACCTATGAAGTTATCAGGATGTGGGCGAGATTTGGATGTGCAGATGCTGGGCTGCTTCCCAGGCATCCTCCGAGGGCTGCTGCATTCCCACAGGAGCGTATTGTCTTTTCCCTTTGGTCTCTTTCACGCACATAGGCTCGTGTCTACCTTCCCCACTAACACATCCATGTAAGAACTTGTAGATGTGTGTTCACTGTAATGTCATTCACAACAGCCACAAGGTGGAGACAATCCACATGTCCCTAAGATGGTACCTGGATAAACCAAATGTGATTTGTCCACTCCGTGGAGGCGTATTTAGCAATAAACAGAAATGAATACTAACACATGGGCGAAATGGAAGCTTGAAAATATTATGCTACGCAAAAGACACCAGTCACAAAGATAAATGATTCTGTTTATGTGAAAGATAAATGATCCCATTTATATGGAATGACCAGAATAAGTAAATCCAGAGAGAAGTAGGTTAGTGTTTGCAAAGGCTGAGGAAAGGAGAAATTGAGAGTGACTGCAAATTGGTAGAGGGTTCCTCCTTGGGATAATGGGTATACTCTGAAATGGAAGAGTGATGATGACTACATAACCTACTGAAGATACTAAAATCACTAAATTGTATACTTCAAAATGTTGAGTTTTGTGTTCTATAAATTATGAGGGTACTTCAAAAAGTTCATAGAAAATATATCATTAAAAAAAGCTATAACAGATTTCAAAAAGTTTTTGCACCAAAATAATTTTATCTTTTATTCTGTTTTTCCACAAACTTTTTGAAGTACCCCATATATGTCATGTGAATTATATCTCATTAACAAAAAGCAAGATGACAGGATGGGAAAGAAAACAAGGCCAGACAAGCAGTGGGAAGAGCGTGGTCAGGGTTGGCCCTGGACGCAGTGTTGGCGAGGACTCAGGTGAAAGCAGAAACGTCACCCTATGCTCACTGAGCAGGGCTCTCCTTTTGGAGGACAGACTAAGGTCCACACATGTGCTTGCAACCAGCCCACAACCACTCCTGTGCTACACTCGCCAGGCCTGCAATGGTGTCTGTGCACAGGGGCCTCCAAACTATAAAGCACAGATCATCTAAAAATGCTGAAGGCTATGGAGACCTCTGTTGTGCTGTTTGGCAGGCAAGGAGTGGAAACTGGCTACAGCTCCCTCCAGAAAGAGGGAATTTGGGCAAGCATTTGGCCTGGCAGTGAAGACTCCAGGTAGGGCGCCCATGCCAGGGCAGACACTGGGAGGTAGCAGTGAGGGATCAAGTCTTTGGGTTCACCCCCGCTTCCGTGGGAGACCTGGAGTGAGCTCCCCACTCCTAGCTCCCTGCTTCCGTCCTGGCCAGAGTCCATTACAGACGTTTGGGAAGTGAACCAGTAGATGGGGGGGCTCGCTCGCTCCCTCTCCCACTTCCTCCCTCCACAATAAAAAGACAAATAAACACTCATGGGGGGATTTATTCTGAGTGTGTGTGGAAGACCATCTGGAGTCAGAGGCCCTTTGGAGAAGGCGCCTCTGCTCTTGCCTCTAGGAACTTGGGCTCCATATGTCTCTGCCTGCTTCCTGCCTGCCCTGTCCACTCTGTAACCTGCAGGCCAGATGCCGGGTGGAGAGGGGGACATGGGTTTTCCATGCCTGGACCACCCCGCTTCAGATGTAGCCTTATCCCCTCACACCAGCACCCTGGCCAGTCACTGGAGCCCTCTCACCCAGTCAGTGATCTCCTGTGTCCCTGAGCACAGGTGCTGATAAGCAGGGCCCTCCAGATTGCTGTGTTGAGCCCAAGTGCTGCTACCATGATGGCTGAGCCTTAAACACGGCGCTTTCGGTAAAAACAAGCACCTTTGAAGCACCAAACAAGCCCCACAGATTACCAAAGATGATATTTGAAACAGAGTTTCCCAGTTCCTACTGTGAAAATTAAAAATAATCTCTCCCAGGAGAAGCACCTGGCTCCTGGCCTTGGATCAGCACAGTGCGCCGGCCGCAGCGGCCACTGGGGGGTGAACCAACGGAAAAAAGAAGACCTTTCTGTCTCTCTCTCTCTCACTATCCACTCTGCCTGTCAAAAAAAATAATCTCTCCTAAATTATCCCCCAAAATGCATTTCCTCTGAGTCCTGATAATAAGTGATTATGTAACCATGGAAACAGCTATTTTGGGAGGAAGAAAATTGGATCTTCAGAATAGCTTTAGAAAAATCAGGCTTTGCTTAATGGACCTTCCGCTCTCCCGCTCAGGGTGTGGGTTCCTACGCTTTGTACCCATCCCTCTGGAGTACGTCCATGGGAATCACCGATTTTCAGAGACTCCCAAAGACAGAGAATCCCCCAGAGAAAAGAAAGAGCAGTGACAAAGGCAAGTGATGTTCTGCCACAGTCCCCAGTCTGCCCTTTGGTCGCCTCCTAGCAATCGTCACAACCACGTTCACTCCCCTTCTGTACCACCGACATGGGGCCTGTGGCTGTCCAGTCCTGGAATATGAGGCTTTAAGTACATCTGGAAAGTGTTGGAACAATGAAATTTCAACTTCAAAGTTCATTTTTTCAATGTCTTTTTAAAAAAGGTTTATTTTTTTTTAAACTTTTATTTAATGAATATAAATTTCCAAAGTACAGCTTATGGATTACAATGGCTTGCCCCCCATAACGTCCCTCCCACCCACAACCCTCCCCTTTCCCACTCCCTTTCCCCTTCCATTCACATCAAGATTCATTTTCGATTCTCTTTATATACAGAAGATCAGTTTAGCATCATTAAGTAAAGATTTCAACAGTTTGCTCCCACACAGAAACATAAAGTGAAAAATACTATTTGAGTACTAGTTATAGCATTAAATCTCAATGTACAGCCCACTAAGGACAAAGATCCTACATGAGGAGTAAGTGCACAGTGACTCCTGTTGTTGACTTAACAAATTGACACTCTTGTTTATGGCATCAGTAATCACCCTAGGCTCTTGTCATGAGTTTCCAAGGCTATGGAAGCCCCCTGAGTTCACTGACTCTGATAATATTTAGACAAGGCCATGGTCAAAGTGGAAGTTCTCTCCTCCCTTCAGAGAAAGGTACCTCCTTCTTTGATGACCCGTTCTTTCCACTGGGATCTCACTCGTGGAGATCTTTCATTTTTTTTTTCCCCAGAGTGTCTTGGCTTTCCATGCCTGAAATACTCTCATGGGCTTTTCAGCTGGATCCGCATGCCTTAAGGGCTGATTCTGAGGCCAGAGTGCTGTTTAGGACATCTGCCATTCTATGGGTCTGCTGTGTATCTCACTTCCCATGTTGGATCATTCTCTCCCTTTTTGATTCTATCAGCTAGTATTTGCAGACACTATTCTTGTTTATGTGATCCCTTTGGTTCTTAGTCCTATCATTATGATCAATTGTGCACAGAAATTGATCACTGGGACTAGTGAGATGGCATTGGTACATGCCACCTTGATGGGATTGAATTGGAATCCCCTGGTATGTTTCTAACTCTACCGTTTGAGGTAAGTCAGCTTGAGCATGTCCCGAATTGCACATCTCTTCTAATGAAGAACTGGATTAAGGATTCCTCTGGGTTGCCTTTAGAAATCTCTCTTTTTTTTAAATAATAGGTAAAATCCAACAATTTTATGTAGTACAAGCAAGTGGTATTTATCCCACGTAAGCAAGGCTGTCAGCATTTTAAAAAATCAATAAATTGGACATACTACACAAACTGCAAAAATGTTAAATGGTTACATCAACTTTTGTAAAAGATATTTGGCATAAAAAAACTGAGCAAACAAGAAACAGAAGAGAAATTCCTCATCTAGATAAAGAATATCTACCAAAACCAACTTTAATAGTGAAATTGGACAGTTTTCCCTTAAGTTGGGGAAAGGGGGAAGTGTCTTTTTCTCACCACTACTTTTCAATATTATGGTGGAATTACTAGACAGTGCAGTAACACAAAGAAAGGATACAAAATGCATACATATTGGGAAGGAAGACATAAAACTGCTAGCAAATGTCATTATTGCATGTATAGAAAATTCAAAAGTACATCATAAGTACCCCTGGAACAATGTTAGTGTAGCAAAGTGGCGAATTACATGTACAATTTAATTGTTGTTCCATGTATGGGTAAGAGCTAGGATTTGAAATTTAAAAACAAAATTAAGCATGATTTAAAATTGCATCAGGTTAAAAAGCAAATCCCAATCGGTGTCTTTTAACTGGACAGTTCAGGCCATTAACGTTCAATGTGACTAATGAAAAGTGGTAACTTTGCCCTGCCATTTGCCAAAGATAAGTTCTAATATATGCTTTGAATTCCCTGTGATCTTTTGCTGTGAGGTTTCCTTCCTTTATCTTCTCTCATACTGATGACCGTGTTTCTGTGTTTCTGTGTGTAACACATCTTTAAGCATCTGTTGCAGGGCTGGACGAGTGGCGACAAATTCTTTCAATTTCTGTTTGTTATGAAACGTCTTTATTTCACCTTCATTCACAAATGATAGCTTTGCAGGATATAATATTCTGGACTGGCAGTTTTTCTCTCTTAGTACCTGGGCTATATCTCGCCATTCCCTTCTAGCTTGTAGAGTTTCTGATGAGAAGTCAGCAGTGAGTCTGATTGGCGATCCTCTGAAAGTAATCTGACGTTTCTCTCTTGCACATTTTAGGATCTTTTCTTTATGTTTCACTGTGGAGAGTTTAATTACAACGTGTCGTGGTGAGGATCTCTTTTGGTCGTGTTTATTAGGGGTTCTGTGAGCTTCCTGTACTAGGATTTCTCTGTCCTTCTCCAAACCTGGGAAATTTTCTGCTAATATCTCACTAAAAAGGCCTTCTAATCCTTTCTCCCTCTCCATGCCTTCAGGAACTCCTAGAACCCGAATGTTGGTTTTTTTAATAGTATCCTGAAGATTCCTGACAATATGTTTTAGATTTCTAATTTCAAAAAAGGTTTATTTATTTATTTGAGAGGCAGAAGCAGAGAGAGAAAGGGCTTCCATCACTCCCTAAATAGCTGCAACGTCTGGAACTGCACCGATCCGAAGCCAGGAGCCAGGAGCTTCTTCCGGGTCTCCCACCTGGGTTCAGGGGCCCAAGCATTCAGGCCATCTGCTACTGCTTTCCCAGGCTATAGCAGAGAGCTGGATCAGAAGTGGAGCAGTTGGGTCTTGAACCAGTGCCCAAATGGGATACTGGTACTGCAGGCAACAGCTTGACCCACTACACCACAGCACCAGCCCCTTAAATGTCATTTTTTAAAATATTATTTATTTATTTATTTGAAAGAGTGACAGAAAAAGAGGGAGAGACAGAAAGAAATCTTCCATCCACTCACTGTTGCACTCCCCAAATGGCCACAATGGCTGGGGCTCGGAACTCCATCCAGGTCTCCCCTTGTGGGTGCAGGGGCCCAAGCACTTGGGCCATCTTCCACTGCTTTTCCAGGTGCATTAACAGGGAGCTGGATGGGAAGCGGAGCAGCCAGGACTTGAACCAGCTCTCTGAAATGGGATCCCGGCATTGTAGCTGGTGATTTAACCTGCTGTGCCACAACGCCAGCCCCTTTAAAAGAAAAAAAACTACTGGCTGGCGCTGCGGCTCACTAGGCTAATCCTCCGCCTTGCGGCACAGGCACACCGGATTCTAGTCCCGGTCGGGGCGCCGGATTCTGTCCCGGTTGCCTCTCTTCCAGGCCAGCTCTCTGCTATGGCCAGGGAGTGCAGTGGAGGATGGTCCAAGTCCTTGGGCCCTGCACCCCATGGGAGACCAGGATAAGTACCTGGCTCCTGCCATCGGATCAGCGCGGTGCACCGGCCGCAGTGCGCCGGCCGTGGCGGCCATTGGAGGGTGAACCAACGGCACCTCTCTCTTTCTCACTGTCCACTCGGCCTGTCAAAAAAATAAATAAATAAATAAATAAATAAATAAAAATAAAGAAAATAAACTATCATTTAAAATGTGCACATTACTCTATGTCAGTCCTGTTGAATTCATTAAATATATAACAACAAAAATTTTGCATCAAAATAAACTTACCTTTTAATTCCATTTTTCATGAACTTTTAAAATTATCCTCATGTATATATAGTAAAGTAAAACAAACAAAAAGAAAACCACCTGGGGCCTTTGTTGTAGTGTAGCAGGTAAAACCGCCCCTGCAACGCCAGCATCCCTTTTGGGTGCTGTTCATGTCTCAGCTGCTCCACTTTCAATCCAGCTCCCTGCTAATGGCCTGGGAAAAGCAACAGAAAATAACTCAAGTGTTTGGGCCCCTGCCACCCATGCGGGATACCCAGATGAAGCTTCTAGCACCTGGCTTTGGCCTGGCCCAGCTCTGGCCATTGTGGCCATCTAGGGAGTGAACCAAAATTCATTCTCTCTCTCTCTGTAACTCTGACTTTCAAGTAAATAAATAAATTTTTAAAAAGAAAGAAAGAGGGAGAGAGAGAGAGAAAGAAAAAAAAGAAAACCACTCGGTTGTGCTGCATCAGATCTGATTTCTTGTTATTTTTTACAAATGAAGCCTCTGCTGTAGAGATGCAGGTGTGGAAGACCCGTAATGAAGAGAGAAAGTGGGGCTGCTCTGGGAAGGGGCAGTGAGGAGTCCAAGCTCCACCCTTCACCCGAGCATGCTCCGTGCTGGCCCCTCTGTTGGCTCCAAGAGGCACCCATGGATTGTGCTTTTAAAAACTTGTACCGATTTTCAAAGTTTGTAGCAGGAGAATCAGATATAATTTACAGCAAGTACCAAAACAAAATGGTGTATTGTCAGAATAAATATATCCAAGCAAGGTGGCATTGTCTTAGAGTTGAGTTTATCTGAGATGTTCATGTTTGTAACATTTCCTGATTGTTAGAAGATCTCCATGGCCATCCTGGTAAAAACAAAGCTGAAATTCAGTGCTTGTGAATGGCAGTGGGCTCTTTCATTAGGCACAACATCCAGGCAATGCCTGCAGGGAAAGAGAGCCTATGGAAAAACCCTGGTGTGTGTACAGCCAGTCGCAAATGCTAGCAAAAATGTGAATATATGCAGAAAAGTGAATATATGCAGAAAAAGTGAATATATGCAGAAACATGAAAAGTGAATATATGCAGAAACATGAAAAGAAGAAGAATTATCAGACATTTTCTTCCAAATTGAATTCTTAAAATCTCTAACAACTCTTCCCATACCTTAACACAAATGTGAAATCTGATCAGTGTTGTCTTTGTAGCACCGGAATGAGTTAATTTCTGTTTACTTGTTTTATTTATTTGAGAGGCAGCATGACAGAGCTAACTGCCCTCTGCTGGTTCATTCCCTAACTGGCGCCGAAAGCCAGGACTGGGCTTGGCCAAAGTGAGGAGCCAGAAGCTCAATCCGGGTGTCCCACATGGGTGACGGAGACCCAGCTACTTGGGCTAGCCACTGCTTCCCCGGGTACTTAATAGCAGGAAGCTAGAACAGGGAATGGAGTTGGGACTCAAACCCAGCACTGGGATATGGGCTGAGCTACATTTTCCCCATGAGGATATGATAATCACCCTTTAAGGAACACTTGGAATGCACAGATGAACACAGCTCAGGAGCATTGAGTGGAACAGGCTGTGCATCCTCCATGCCTCTTAGGGACCTGCTAATCTGGCTGTAGGACTCAACAGGTGCTGTGTCATCTAAAAAGAACGACCACTACCTTCCTTCCAAACAATAGCACATAGGTTAAAAAGACGAAAACATGTGCATAGTATATCAATAGGAGTTTAGATTATGCAAGTATTTGCAGTTGTCAAAACTCAGCAAATGTATAAGATTTGTGTTTCATTGGCCATAAATTTTAGGTCAAAAGAAATGTCTGTGAACAAATATTGGTTTCTAGACAATGATCCATGTGCTAAAGTATTTAGGAGGAATTGCACTGCTACCTTTACTTTCTTTGGAACTCATCAAAAATAAGATGGAGTATGAAGGTATGGAAGGATGAATGATTGACTTTTTTTAATGTAGTAATATGGTGATGGCAGAGTTTGGTAGTGGGTATTCAAGCATTCACTATGAAAACTTTCAATCATTTTATGCCAGACATTTTCCATAATAAAACATGAGAGGAAGAGAGAAGAGTACACCAAGTAGATGTCATCAGAAGTCTGCAGATTAATAAAGTGTTGGTGCCCCAAAATTAGAATAGAGCACATAAGACATTCGAATATAGAAGAGTCTTTATTACAGTTCTTTATTTTATTATAATTCTAAAATGTTTGTTGAATTCTTTTTAACACTTCCAAGGAACCCCAAGAACTCAAATGGAAAACCACTAAGTACTGCTGTTAACAAAGTGGGTTAATATAGTTTCAGAATAATTTAAGAGGTGCACGCTATTTTCTTAGCTTCAGTGCGTAGCTGTAGGGGCTGGCAGGTGGCACAGCAGGTAAAGCAGCTGCCTGCAACATGGTGCAGGTTCATGCCCCAGCTGTGGCATTTCCCGTTCAGCTTCTTGCTAATGGCCTGGGAAAGGCAGCTGTGGATGGCTCATATGCTTGGGCCTCTGCCACACACAGGGGGAGGCCTGAAAGTAGCTCCTGGCTCCTGGCTTTGCCCTGGCCAGGCCATCTGGGGAGTGAACAAGCAGATGGAAGATCTCTGTCTCTCCCTCTCTCTCTGTAACTCTGACTTTCAAATAAATAAATAATTTTTTTAAAAAGTGTAGCTGCAGGGTAGCTTGTATTTACTGAAACTTAGCATGTGCGGCGCTATTCTATGCACAGTGTGTGAGTCAGTGTATCAGTCCTCATACTAACCCAATACATTTATTATTTCCACTTTTTCAGAGGAGGAAATAAAGCCACCAAAGATTCCTCACAATTACTAAACTTACCCACATGTTCACATTTTAGCCCTAAAGATCGTGAGAGGCTGTTTCGACACACGTCCTGTGAGCCTCAGACAATGCCAGGCACTGCCAGATGCTGAATTACAGAGTTGAATGAGACAAGGCCCTGTGTGTCTGAAGCACATTGTCACAGGGTGCCCATTTGCTCAGATTCAGATGTCACTCTCATCAAGCCATTTCCATCCCATTCATGTCTCAAACATAGTAATCATAGCAAAGCCGGGATAGTTGTTTCTCTATAGAGGTTTTCATGGTTCAAAAAAGTGAAAAGACCATTTACAGAAAGGAGAAAATGTTTGTAAATCATAGGAATTTTAAACCAGAATAAACAAATATATATAAAAATACATATGAAGAATTCTTACAACTCAATAATAAAAAATAACAATTTTTAAAGTCAGTGGAAGATCTGAATAGACTTTTCCCTGTAGAACAAACAAATGACCAATAAGCTCATGAAGACACTTGAGCATCTCTAACCATTGGGAAAATCAAAACAAACCACAGGGTGATACCCACTTGGATGGCTAAAAGCAAAAAGTCAGATAAAAACCAATGAGGCAAGGATGTAAAGAAATAGGCACTCCCATTGCTGATGGGAATTTAAAATGGTACAGCCGCTTTAGAAAGCAGTCTGCTGGGTCCACAGTAGGTTACACAGAGGGTTACCATATGACCCAGCAATTCCACGCCCAGTTATGTTCCCAAGAGAACAGAAAACGTACATCCACAAAAACCTTCCCGGCTGATGCTCACAGCAGCGTGATCTGTTTCAGTCACAAAGTGGAAACAAGCCAGTTCCCATCAAACGATGAGCAGATAAACAACATGTGATACCTCCACACGATGGAATACAATGTAGTGGTAAAAAAGAAGGGAGTAGTGATATGTGCTACAACACAGATCGACCTGGAGATCATGGTGCTCCATCAAAGAAGCCAGACATGAAAGACCACGTGTTCTATGATTCCGTATATGTGAAATGTCCAGACTATTAGGGTTACATAGGACTGAGGGATACAGGTCAGAAAGTAACTCTGTTGGGTACAGAATTCCTCTTTGGAATGATGAAGATTTCTAAATGGCTTCACAGCTCTGAATATACTTAAACTTATAACTGGCTTGTTCTATTTTAACTTGAGCACTTCAGTAAAAATAACAGGAAGCCTGCTGACCATTTGAATCAACCAAATTTCAGGGCCTTTCTATTTAATTCCAAAGGAAAAAACAAAGATTCCATTCAGAAGTGATGAGTAGATTGAGCAACGAACATTAAAAAGCTCTTTATCCTGTAATGTGAATTCTGTTTCATCAATGTGCTGAGTATAACAATAGGTACACAACTGAGAGCATTCACTGTAAGATCCTTAAATTTTCAAATTTTATATGTACTTACTTTGTCTTTTTTATCAGTTTAAGAGAGAGAAAAAAATGAAGACAACTGGAAAAGCCAAAAAGTGCTGATTCAAAAATATAGATCCCATATTGAAAAATATGCCTTCCAATTTTTTTTAATTATCTTCATGAAAGTTGGTAGATGATTTCCAGAAGGTTACTTCCACAGATGTTCTTCTCCATTCAAGGCCCGACACAGCACCATCCAGTCAATAGGAGGTATCGTTTGTATGAGGGTACTCAAAAAATAATCACAAAAAACAGAACTTCAAACATAAGCTTATTTTGGTGCAAAAAATTTTGAAATCCATGCATAGTTTTCTTTATAATATGCATTTCCCTGTGAATTTTGGAAGACCCTTTGTAGCGATATGTCATTACTTTTTATGACCAAATAACCTGAATAACTAAATCTAATCAGGTTTTGCAAACTCTGTCAGGAATGGATTAGTGAGCCACTGTTACTGCTCACATGGAATCATTGTTTGCCACTGTGCCTAGAACAATGCCCAGTACATAGTAGGTGTTCTATCAATATTTGTTAGATAAATAGGTTTTTACAACTTTTATGTTGCTTTCTCTGTCACTCAGAGGCTGTCATTTCTCAGGTATACGGACTAGTTTTTCTCCTAAGCTCAGCACAATATTGTTCATTACAGCAATATTCACAGTAGCCAAAAAGTGGAAACCCAGATGCCTGTGAGCTAACGAGTGGATGAGCCAAGCATCCACAGGGGCACTGTTAGCCACAAAAGCAACCAGGGCTGACACACGCCAGAGCCTGGCCTTCCGCCGGAGCAGAGGGGGCTGGGAGCTGGCAAAGGACATCACAGATTGACTCCCTCCTCCCAGTAACCATGAGACTGCGGGCACAGCGTCAAGAAATGTAACTAAGGCTTTTAAAGCTGGGTTTTTCAGGGTATAAAGAAGCTGCCTTTTGGCAATTTAATATCAAAGAAAACATCCATAAATGGAAGAAATGAAAACATCCTTAGGATAGTGCACATCCCGGCAGTTAGAGTAAAATTTCTTTACTACCCCAGTCTCTGTTGATCTCATAATAACAATGGCTGGTGTCCACAAAAAGCTACCTTTGAAAATGTAAGCTTTCTCCTATTAGCATATTAACTTAAGGAAAACCAGACAGAAAGGGAATTTCTGTTCGCTTACTAACAGCTTGATTCCCATGACAACAGTTAAGTGCCTGGGATGCCCGTGTTTCCCATTCTGTTTGATCTTATTAAAAATGTTGGTGTTGTGTTTTATTCTGTGAAAAAGGAATAAAAGAGTCTTCATCCACTGCTTGAGGCAGGAGGTAATTCCCAGGAAGCTGCTTGACTGTGGCTTTCTGCTGAGATACAGGCAGTGACTAAATATATCTACTTCTGTGATAGGCAAGACTTAGATCATTTTGCCAAAAAAGGAAATTTTTCATTAGCTTCATTTGAATACGTTTAGTGACACCTCAGATCTCTTGTAAAATAAGGCTCAGCAGGAGGTGAACCTGGATTGCAAGGTCAGTTTCTCATTCCAGCTCTTCCTTAGAATCATGATGTGAGCTAAACAGATCCATGTATGATCAGCCCTTGGTATCCACAGTGATCTGAAAATCCACAGATACTCATGTCCCTTACAGAAAGTGACATGGTATTTGCATATAAACCTGCAGTACCATACGCTTCACATCGTCTCCAGATTACTTACCATAATACACTGCATATGCTATGTGAATAGTTGCTGTACGGTGCTGTTGATGGAATTGTGCCCGAGCGAGTGCTGACACAGGAGCGCCACACGCTGATAAACTTTGGAGTCCTTTATTGCCAGCGGTCGAGAGCAGGCTTATGCCCTAAAGAACTCTCATCCCCGAAGTTCAAAGGAACAGGATTTCTAAAGGCAAAAACCACAAGGAGGGGAGGGAGAATACATGGTTGCCAGGGTCGGGAGAACACATGGTTACTAGGGTTAAGCTGACCTAAAGCATATGTGAAACTATCAATTACAATCTTGACAATACCAATTACAATCTTGACATTAGTCTAGGTGCCAACCTAAATCATATGTGACAAATTACAGTCCTAACATTAATCCAGGTGCAGCCTATCTGTTCTAAGCTTGAGCAGTCAAGCTAGGGGATTTCTGTGTTTTGCCAAGCGGGAAGTAGTGTGCTGTTACTGTCTGAGTTTTAGACCATAGTTAGTTTCAGACCAGAGTCTCACAGCGGGGGTGCTTTTGCAAGACGGAGTCTCTGGTGTTCTAAAAGGAAACCCTGCTGTCAAGGTGTCACTTCAGAATGATGACGCGAATACGCACATTTTATCCCCAGCTGTTTTCCAACTGCAGTTGGTTGAGTCCACAGATACTGGAACCTGTGGCTACAGGGGGCCTCTGTGTCCAGTCTCCCCAGACCGCTCTCAGAAAGTTCTCTTCGCCTGGGAGTCCCCTGACCTTTCTCCACACAGTGTTGCAAACCCTCTCCCTGGAGAGCATCTACGGGGGGCTGTGGGGTTGATGGGATGCCACAGTGGAGAAGCAGAGACCCCAGGGGCTCCCAGTGAACAGCATCGGAGCTGAATACACCAGCGGTCTCGTTCCCTTGTTCCAGTGCATGTAAGTGACACTGAGGGATTTGCAGGGTTTTGCACAGCAGTATAATTGAAATTCAGTTGGGTTCAATTCTTTTAACTCCAAACTCAGGCTTAAAAAATCAGTCTCTCTGGACGGTGCCGCGGCTCACTAAGCTAATCCTCCGCCTGTGGCGCCAGCACCCCGGGGTTCTAGTCCCGGTTGGGGCACCGGTTCTGTCCCGGTTGCTCCTCTTCCAGTCCAGCTCTTTGCTGTGGCCAGGGAGTGCAGTGGAGGATGGCCCATGCACCCACATGGGAGACCAGGAGGAAGCACTTGGCTCCTGGCTTTGGATTGGCGCAGCACACCGACTGTAGCGGCCATTTGGGAGGTGAACCAACAGAAAAGGAAGACCTTTCTCTCTGTCTCTCTCTCTCACTGTCTAACTCTGCCTGTCAAAAAAAAAAAAAAGTCTCAAAAATATGCTAAGATTTACTATTAAGTGCTGTTTTGCAGATGTTATTCCTAAGATTTATTATATTTGAGACATGATTAATCATGATTACTTAAAGACAGTCTAATGGTTCCTAAAAGGAGAAATATGTGCTACATTCCTTGCTGATTAGATTTATCAAGAAAGCTCAGTGAGAAGAAGCCCTGGGGGGAAAAAATCTTCTGCTGTATGGAATTTAATAATTGCATCAAGTTTACCAATTACTTACCTATCCCCCACTGTTCACTCTCTGGCCTTGCCCTGTCCTGTTCATTCTCTCGCCTTGAATTTGGTAACTATCTGTGGAATGCAGTTATGAACTGGAAGATTCTAGCCCAACACCATCAAATAGCAGAAGATAATATCTCATGACTCAGTTTGAATAATTTTAAGGTTAGCACTTTTAAATATACATATATAGAGAGAGAGACCTCCTTTAGATGATGAGTGTTCACTGTTTCCAAGGAAACTAATGCTGTAAGGGTACGTCACAGAAGTACAGAAGTCATAAGAAACACTCTGCTTGGTTATAGGATCCTGTATATTCTAAATAGAAGTGCTAAAGATAAACGTTTTCTAGTAGTACTAGTACTCACTGAGTTAGGTTACCAGTGATTTCTAACATCATCCTACCTTGTAACTAAGCAAATGGCTATGAGTGTTGCAGCAGTGTTACTACAGAAGTTGTGTTTGCTGTAGTGCCTATAAACCAGATACTTTTCTCACACCTGTATTGGATCCAGAAGGTTCTCAGTTGTGATCAGAATTGTCACAAGACCAAAGTCTTTTTGATAACAATCCCAAACTAATCGCCCCTGTGCTAGAGCCACAGAAAAGAAGCACTGTTCTAAAACAGATGCTGGAAGTTGTCCCTCTTGATGGGTCTTACAGAAAGGGGAACTTAAAAAATGGGTTAGATGCAGGTGCAGGTGAGAGGGTCATTAAGGATAATTCTTCAGAAACTGACTGGGACCCCTAGGCAAACAGAGCTATCAATGAGTGGGGCTGAGCAGACCTGAGGAGAGGACTGGGTTCAGTCACTTTGAGGAGTTGAGGAAGGATTTTGCACCATGGATTACCTGGTGTCAGGGAGACACTGGATGTACGATTCTGCACTCAGAAGAGAAACTTGTTGTAGAAATGCACAGGTGAGAGCTGTCAGCTCTGGATCCTGGCGGGCACCACGCGCATGTCTGGGGTTGACAGAAGGAAGAGGACAGGGGCCGAGGATGCTGCTGCGGCAACCCAGGGAGAGCAGGGGCAGCTGCCGAAAGCGAGGTCGCCTGCGCCCCTGCGTTCCAGGCTGCCCTGGTCTCCCTGAAGACACCCCACCCCATTCTCTAGACATCGTATGTCCAGGCCAGATAGGAGGGCGGCCATCATTCACTGCGGGTAGCTTCAGGTGATGGTAACTTCTTTTAACAACCACCCTTCAGCTCATACTAACCTTGCAGCCCATGCAACCCCTCAGACTTCCCAAAAGAGCGCTGCTAAGTCAGCTGCTTCTTTTACACTCAGTGATGATCCTTCATTATTCTTGCTATTGGAATCCCCATTGTTGTATTTATTGGTTCCCCCAATAAATCCATGGAGTCTGATTTCTAACACTCACAGATGTGTGGTCATGGGCAAGTTACTTAGCACTCTGGGCTTGCCATTTCCTGACCTGTAAACTGGAGATACTGTGGGATCCATGTCGTAGGGTTGGTGAGGATGAAATGAGTTAATTCGTGGAAAGTGCTCAGAACCAACCCTGGCACGGATGTGCTTAATAAACGCTGGTGGCCATGACCATCAACATCAGGGGTTCATGTGATGATTTTTCGAACAAGCTCACCTAACTAGCACGTGGCACAATGAAAACTATGGAATAAGGGCCGGCGCCGCGGCTCACTAGGCTAATCCTCCCCTTGCGGCGCCGGCACACCAGGTTCTAGTCCGGGTCGGGGCGCCGGATTCTGTCCCGGTTGCCCCTCTTCCAGGCCAGCTCTCTGCTGTGGCCAGGGAGTGCAGTGGAGGATGGCCCAAGTGCTTGGGCCTGCACCCCATGGGAGACCAGGAGAAGCACCTGGCTCCTGGCTTCGGATCAGTGCGGTGCGCCGGCCACAGTGCACCGGCCGCGGCGGCCATTGGAGGGTGAACCAACGGCAAAAGGAAGACCTTTCTCTCTGTCTCTCTCTCTCACTGTCCACTCTGCCTGTCAAAAAAAAAAAAAGGAAAAAACAAAACAAAAAAAAACTATGGAACACAACATGGGAACGTGGACAGAACTGGTTTCAAACTGCAAGAAGAGCCAAGGACCCAAATGGGGAAGAGTAGAATAGAAGTGAGCAGAAAAGGGTGCCTGAGCCCTCTATTCCCACTTCAAACAGATTTCTTTCCTTTTATTGGTTTTGTGTATTCCATTTCTAGTAAAGTTCCATTTGAAGAGTCTTCTTTAGCTAAGAAAAAAAAAAAAGAATCCTGGCTGTGCTGCTAACTTGGGTCATGGCCTAGCCCTCAGCTAAAGTCAGATTCAGCAAAGTCTTGTTATGTAATGTGCAAGAGCACCTGCCATGTACCACTGGGGAAAAGGAATAAGCGTTTTCTGCTTCCAAGTGGTCCTATTGCAATGGGAACGTGTGCACACGGACCCCATGCCAGGCATTTGCCCTGTGCTATGGTTGGTCACCATCCAGAATACAGAAGGCTCCGTGGAGAAGGCAGCTTCGGGAGGCTAGCAGGCTCTCAAAAGGCAGAGAGACATGGACAGCAGACCCTGGTAGCAGAAGTAGTGTTCACAGAGGGAGGGATGTTGTGCCCATCCTCACAAATAATGAGCAGCGTCCATGCTACAGTCTGGTGCCACTGGCACAGGAAAGCAAGAGAAGGGAGCCAGCATGCTGCATACAGGAGTTGAGCCTCCATGCCAAGGCTCTGGAGCAAGAGTGACGTCATCAGAGCTGTGTTTTGAGAAGATGCGTGTGGCACCAGCACCCCTTGTAATGCACTGTGCTGGACCGATTGGCAAGCTGTCAGAGGAAGCCCGAGGGATGCTGACACTCTGGGCTAGAAGGTCTCTGAACAGAATTGGCTCTCAGCATTCATTTTCAGCCTAGCTTCTAAGGGCAGATTGGGCCTTCTTATATTGTGTTACTTCTTTTTTGGAGGAATCTTTCTAAAGAGAAGAATTACAGCTCACACTGCTGCTGTGGGAGAGCATGCCTCTTTAAAGGGCATAACACACAGTGAGAGTTTCAGTGTTCGCCCGTGTGTGTGGGTCCCAGCACCTCGACATTCTCTGCCTGCAGAATTGAATGACAGCTCAGCCTGTCAAATTCGAGTGTGAGTGAAGTTCCTTGGATATTTATAAAACATCAAAAAGATAGAATCATGTCAGCAGAAGATAGGACTTTTTATTATTAAGTCACAATTCGATTTCTGGAGAGTTGCTGGCAACTCATCTGCGAGCTGAAAAGCCACGGTTTCAGCTTGGTGGTGCCACGAGGTTGTTCTCTCACCACTGCAATACCTGCAGCGGAAGTTGTAGTCCCAAGTTTGAGAGGCGAGCCAACATACAGCTTTAGTTTTTTAGTTTTATGATATATTAACTATCCATGATTTCAGGTTCCCCTGAGGAAATGGACGTTAGTCGTGCAAGTAAAGCAAGCCCTAGTCTCGATTGGTAATTGACGTTCTGCTGGGTTTTAGCACCCTGGCCAGATAACCCTCGTTAAGCCTGCCAAATTGAGAGCTTGGATATTTTTCACGTGCAGCTCTCGGCCAGCCTAACTACGTCAGTATAAATAATCCTAAGAAAGTGCGTGTGCACACTAGTTTTATGAATTTGATAAACATGTTTAAAAGCCTGGTGGGTCGCAGCGCAGAAAGTCTGCCTGGACCGCTAACGGATGGCGTCCAGCGCGGACGCTGCCAAGTGCAGGTTGGCCGGCTGGAACCCCGCCTCCGTCGGAGATACCCGGAGCCGTCCGTCAAATATGCCCCGCCCCCCGGACGTCCCTAGCGCCGTCCTCCGTCACGCAGGGCCCACCCCTAGCGTCATCCGACCCGCAGGCCCCGCCCCTGGCGCCGTGCTCTGACGTCACCGTCTGCGCCGCGCACAGAAGAAACAGGAAGTGGGACCAAAACAAAGGAGCGGCGGCCGGGAGCGGACCTACCTCATAGCCTCTCGGTTCCGCACCCGGCCCTGGCCGCCGATCCTAAGGAGCGGTCTGACCATGTCCAACATGGAGAAACACCTGTTCAACCTAAAGTTTGCGGCCAAAGAACTGAGCAGGAGTGCCAAAAAATGCGATAAGGAGGAAAAGGCCGAAAAGGCCAAAATTAAAAAGGCCATTCAGAAGGGCAACATGGAAGTTGCGAGGATACACGCCGAAAATGCCATCCGCCAGAAGAACCAGGCGGTGAATTTCTTGAGAATGAGTGCGCGGGTGGATGCGGTGGCTGCCAGAGTCCAGTCGGCGGTGACGATGGGCAAGGTGACCAAGTCGATGGCCGGTGTGGTTAAGTCGATGGATGCGACATTGAAGACCATGAATCTGGAGAAGATCTCCGCCCTGATGGACAAATTCGAGCACCAGTTTGAGACGCTGGACGTCCAGACGCAGCAAATGGAAGACACGATGAGCAGCACGACGACGCTGACCACTCCCCAGAACCAAGTGGATATGCTACTCCAGGAAATGGCAGACGAGGCCGGTCTCGACCTCAACATGGAGCTGCCGCAGGGGCAGACGGGCTCTGTGGGCACGAGCGTGGCGTCGGCCGAGCAGGATGAACTGTCCCAGAGACTGGCCCGCCTTCGGGATCAAGTGTGAGGGCAGACCCGCTCCGAGGTTTCCTGGCTGTGGCCGCCGAGGGATACTCCACCCTGGAAACTCACCGTGCCAGAATGCTGACTTGCCCTTCTCCCTTTGGGTTTACAGCCCTCTCCGGATGTAATAAGAAAGTCCAGTCTTTTCGCAACTCTTAACTGGATTGCAAATTTCTGTATAGCTTGTGATGATGTGTATTTTTATAGCTGCCTTTTAACAACTAGTTAATTTGGTGTATATGGGTCTTTCTCGAAAATTTGGTCAGAGCTCTAGTTTCTGTGTGTTCAGTTTTCCACCCGTAATTATCAAACTGTAATTTAACTTAGTATGATTGACAATACCTGGAATGAGAGACAGCGTGTAAAAATTAGAGGGGAAATGATTAGTTTGGTTACGTGGCTATAACCCCCTCATTCAGTAATTGAATGGACAGTACTGTTTCTGTATGTCCTATTTATTTTTCCCCATCAAGAAACACTGCAATTGATCTGTTCTCATAACTTTTACTAAAATTATCTTAGGACTTCCGTGCATAATGCGTTCTGTTCACATTCTATAAATTTTTCATGTGCTAATTGTATAGCTTGAAAAATACCACAAAACTTCATTTGTTATCAGGAAAAATTTAATTTCATTTATATTTTCTGTTTACTACGGAGGGTTTTTTAAAAGACAGAAGGTTTAACACTGGATAGTTTGTTTCAAGCAAACCTAACCCGTTTCTAGTTGTTTTTCCCATTTCAAACTTTAGACTTATTACAAAGTGTGTTAATTAGCATGGCAGTCATATGACTCACTTCAGCATTGCCAAAGAACTGTTGATTGCTTTGGGGAAACCCTTGGGACTGTGTGTATTTAGGTTTTGTTTTGACTTTAATAACCAAAAGTAGAAATAAAATTAGAACTGCATTTTAAGTTCTAATTATTTGCATTTATTATTTTGTCTTAAAGCAACAACTCTTTAGGAGCCTTGATAATATAATTTGGAATGTTTTATCTAGCCATTCAGATCTTAAATATAAATGTAGCCAGCTGGAAGTCTGGGAAGAAGGAAGGGGGTAGAATTGGAAGGGCAAAGATGGGCTAGAACCCAGCTGTACCTGCTTTCTGTCATCCCAGGAATGTCGTGTGTGTTCTCTGGCTGAAGTACGAGGCACGTAGCCCCTACTTTCTCATAGCCTCAAAACATGGACAATAGCAACTTGCTTTTGCCTTGGCGAGAATCCTTTATATTAACCTAAGCTCAGTTCAGTTCCCCCTTTTCTTCACTGGAAGATTTCTCCATAAGAGAATGCCACTCTTGCAGAAAGTAATTATAGGGATTCTTCATGTTCCCTGCAAGATTCATAATCAGGTGTGTGCACCATTGTAACATGTTTTCCAGTGTGCCTGAGTGTTTAGGAAAATAAAAAGTAACGTGTGCTGAGGAGGACCGACCTCTTGTGTGTGAGTTGTGTGATCTCTGCCTGGATGTTGTTCCGAAGTCTGCTTGAAGGGCCACCTGTTGATTGTGTGATTAGCATCTGCTCCACAAAGGCCCTGTAGAAGACTGGTGCGTCTGTCCACCCGCAGGGCCATGTGACAGTACAGCAGGAGCCTTGACCCCTCTCTAGACTGAAAGAATTCATTACAGCCTCAAAGATAGCTTAGTGGGGAATCCTTTGGTAAATTTAAGTCCCTTTTATAATGCAGATATTCCCGACAAAATATATATATTTTGTGAGATTAAGCAATGCTTGTATATGCTTGAACTTTCTTAAAATGTTCACTTCATACTATATGAATGTACATTTTTACGAATCATAAATATTATTTTCAAAAGCATTACAGGCCCATGAATTATTTCCTCACTTTTGGAGTTGATAAAACCCTGAAATGTAAATCATAAATTTATCAAATAAATAATTTTAAACCTTATGTTATTGCATATGAGTGTGCATCCTATTTAAAGGGCTATTTAAGTATTCAGAGAAAGATTTAGTTTGGAAAACTTTGTGTTTTTCCAGACTGGCTCCCAATCTTACTCCCAGAATTTGTGTTTGGTTTGCATGGGATTTTCGTGCCTATTCCTTGGAACCATGTCTGTTACATCCTAACCCTAATTGTTTCTTCATGACAGGAGTCTTACTGAAACTCCTCAAGGCCAAAGCATATGAAAGGTTCCAACTCTTAACGTTACCAGGAAATAGTGCTATTTTCCATGTAACTGCTAGTACTACTTTTAGTCATTTATCTTTTATTTTTCTACCCTCAAATGCACAATGTCTAATGTGAATATAGAATTAATGGGGAATACTACAGCGGGGTGGTATACAAATTTAACTCCTTCACTTTCAGTTTATTCCAGTTCAGGAACCCACATGACCTCCGCTCTTTTTCTTCCTGAAGGAGTATCAGTTTACCTGTGTCTCCTTTAAACTCAGACACTTAGCCTACCTTGCTGCCTTTGATTTGGAAAGGACCCCTAAAGTAAGCACTAGCAACTGGTATGGAGGTCAGCCGGCCAATCCCACGGTGAAGTGAGGATTTTGTGTGCAATACACACAGTACCCACTTGGGGGCAGTTCTGCAGCCAAGATTCAAAACTCAGGGTCTTTGGTACAACCAGCAAAAGGCTAGTGACCAAAAAAAAAAAAAAAAAAAATGAACAGGCTCTTGTAATTTTGTTTTTTAAATCAGCTGGCTGGAATTAAGCAAAATGCCTGCCTCGTGTTCCCGGCTGTGTTTTCTGCAACCATACTGTTAAGTTCCATAGGGAGGCCGATCGGTGTCTGCCTTGGTCTGGGCTCCTGGGCCTGGTACAGCACACAGTGGGCTGCTGGCAGTGTCTCCAGGACAGAGGCATCCTTGCCAGGGTGCTCTTGCTCAGGTGGTGCCCAGAACTCTGTGATGACAGCGGACGCAGGAAGGTGAAACCTGGGCTGAGCTGACCAGAGCCCCGAGGATGGACCCCTCACAGCATTCGTCCAGTGTTTCCCCCTGAGTGTGTACAGTCTCTCTCAGCTGAGTGGTGTGAGGATAATCAGCTCCACAGTGTTTACTCAGAATGAAAACAGTAAAGATTTAAACCAGGATGTGTCAGGTGCCGGCTATGTGGGGCTTCTTTCTAGAAATAAAGAACATGTTTTGCCCTTAAATGACATTCAGTACAGTTAGGTAGACAACATGTACACACACACACAAAATGGATATGGGTGCGTTTTGTTGTAAAAGTTCATCAAATGAACACTGTAATGCACTGGACACGTTATTGTATTTTACACCTCATCTTTTAAGAAGGGGCTGAATCACAGTATCAGGCAGCTCGCAGCACTGAGCACATCAGGAACCGGTACAGGGACAAAGGAACAGCGTGTCCACGGGAGGTAGCCGTGGCTTCTAGGAGCAGGCGGGGTACAATCTTGAGTTTCAGAGGGAAGCCTCAGGGTCTGAGAAGTGCAGACTGGGCAGGAGTGGGGGAGTTCGACGACGTAAGAGGGGAATGGAGAGACTGGACAGCCGGCAAAGAGCATGGAAGCCAGGTGGAAAGGGTGAACTTCCCCTGAGGAGGGAGGCAGGTGCAGCAGTCATCAGAAATGGTTGTCCACGTGGCCCAATCAGAGCACAGAGCAAGGCGTCCGGGGAAGGAGTTTGGGACTGGTCTGGGGATCTCATCCAGCCACAGACGCTGAGGCAGGGCCTGCAGCCAACGCCGCTCCTGCTGGTCTGAGAAGCCTCTTCTCGAAGCGGAGATCTTAACCCTGCCACACATTAGAACCACCTGGTAAAAGGCGGCTGCAAAAAGTTCATGGAAAATGAAGAGATAGGTTCATTTTGACACTAGCAAAATTTGAAATCCATGCATTCAAAAAACTCATGAAAAATGCATATTCTGAAAAAAAATGCCTGTATTTCAACATTTGCACCAAAATGAACTTATTGCTTTTTTTTTTTCTTTTTTGAGAGGCAGAGTTAGAGAGGGGGAGACGGGGGTGGGGGAGAGAGAGAGATTCCATCTGCTGGTTCCCTCCCCAAATGGCTGCAGTGGCCACTGCTGGGCCAGGCCAAAGCCAGGAGCCTGGAGCTTCTTCTGGGTCTCCCACGTGGGTAGCAGGGGCACCAGTGTTTGGGCCATCCTCCACTGCTTTCCCAGGCCAT
Organism: Oryctolagus cuniculus; assembly: GCF_964237555.1. Lineage (NCBI taxonomy): Eukaryota > Metazoa > Chordata > Mammalia > Lagomorpha > Leporidae > Oryctolagus > Oryctolagus cuniculus. The sequence continues at coordinate 68,934,628 of NC_091441.1, forward strand.
CAGCAGGGATCTGGATCAGAAGTGCAGCAGCCAGGACTCCAGCCAGCATCCATATGGGATGCCGGCATTGCAGGCAGTGGTTTTACCTGCTACACCACAGCACGGGCCCGAACTTATCTTTTTTTTTTTTTTTTTTTTTATTTTTTTATTTATTTATTTTTTTTTTTTTTGACAGGCAGAGTGGACAGTGAGAGAGAGAGACAGAGAGAAAGGTCTTCCTTTGCCGTTGGTTCACCCTCCAATGGCCGCCGCGGATGGCGCGCTGCAGCTGGCGCACCGCGCTGATCCGATGGCAGGAGCCAGGAGCCAGGTGCTTTTCCTGGTCTCCCATGGGGTGCAGGGCCCAAGCACCTGGGCCATCCTCCACTGCACTCCCTGGCCACAGCAGAGGGCTGGCCTGGAAGAGGGGCAACCGGGACAGAATCCGGTGCCCCGACCGGGACTAGAACCCGGTGTGCCGGCGCCGCTAGGCGGAGGATTAGCCTAGTGAGCCACGGCGCCGGCCCCGAACTTATCTTTTAACTCTGTTTCCACATACTCTTTGAAGTATTCATACGCTTTATCACTACTTGGGTGATATTTGTCTCCACCAATATTTTTATATCGTGTAGATGAGTATCATGAATTAAATTTCAACAACACAGTAAGAAAAACTTTTTACTCGCCTTGACAGAATTCTAACTTGCCACGTATTTTCACCATAGAAATCAAGTATATCTCAATTAAATGTAGTTGGTGCTTTTCCTCACATCCAGGAGTGTGAGTATAGAGGCCTTTAGCAGAATTGTTTTCATCTTTAACTGACTTTCCTTGTGCCCTCTTCATAGCCTATTCCCTGGTCATAAGAATTCTGTGACTTTGGATTATTTTAGTAGGGAAAAAGACAACAAATGGGATTAAAAAAACATGAACGGCATGGTTTTGGGTTTGTTTTATCAATGCCAAGCAGAAGAGGGATCTAAATGATGAGAATAAAAACATTTCTTCAGGGCAGGAGTGGTAACACAGCTGGCTGAGCCACCACTTGGGATGGCTGCATCTCATGTCAGTGCCTGCTTCAAGTCCCGCCTCTCCTGCCTCCGCTTCCAACCCAACTCCCTGGGATGGCAGTAGATGTGTCTGGGAGGCAATAGATGATGGCCAAGTACTCGGTTCCTGCCACCCCGTAGGAGACCTGGATGGAATTCCTGGCCCCTGGCTTCAGCCTGGCCCAGCCCTAGGTGTTTGGGGCATTTAGGGAGTGAACCAGCAGATGAAAGATTTATCTTTTTCTCTCCCTCTCTCTCTCTCTCTCTCTCCCTCAGCCTTTCATATACATTTTTAGAAAGAATATCTACAAATATGAACATCCCCAGCTATGACAGGAAATAATGGGAAAATCAGAATAAAAATTGTTTCTGGCTACTGTAATTTGTTGCATCCATAATGCGAGGGGTTTGTTACCACTGTAGTTTGGTGTTGCTGGGAATTCTTAGCTCTGCTTAATTTTTCTGCTTAGCCTGCAGGGGCATATTTAAGGAGACTGCATTTAACCTTGAAACTGTAGTCATATGGAAAATTCTGGAAGACTTTTAAAATTCATCTCTAGATATGCAATCTTAGGAGCTTCAGTTTGAAGAAGCACTTTTACGACATGCTTGGAAATATGCCAGTTGAACAAAGATCAAGGTGGAAGACTGGCAGAAGTCTACTGCTGTATTCTGTTTTTTTGTTTTTGTTTTTGTTTTTTTTTTTTTAATTTGAAAGGTGGATAGACAGAGCTCCCATCTGTTTGTTCACAATGGCTAAGACTAGGCCAAGCGAAAGCCAGGAGCCCAGAACTCAAGCCAAGTGCCCCATGAAGGTAGCAGGAACCCAGGTACTTGGTCCTAGGAGGTCTACACCAGCAAGAAGCCAGAATTGGAAGCTAGAACTGGGACCAAAGCCCAGGCACTCCAGTATGGGACACTAGTATCCCAACCACCAGGCCCAACACCCACCCTGCCACCACCTACCTTCTTTATTCCATAATGTCTTTAAAGAACTGGGGCGGGGATTGGTGTGGCACTTTCACATTCAAGGGTGAATTTTCACATTTTATTCGCATGGCGCAAACCTGAACTCCACAAACTCAGTATATACAGCACCAGCAGCCATTCCAAACGCACTCTTGGAAATGCTCCATGAGGCCTCCCAGAGTGTCCCAGAGGCTGGGAAGCAAGGGTCACAATCTGCATGACAGCCATCCTGGAGATTAGGGGTGGGGAGAGGCTGCCACCTCTCCTTTGTCATCACAGCTCAGAGTCACTTCTCTTTGATAGCCTGCAAAAAGAGACTCCCACCAGTTCTTTTGGAAGGCAGCCTTTAATCAAGCACTTCAGAAGTATTTTTTGTTAACCATCCCTCATTTTTTCCAACCTAAACTAGTTATTACCATATGAATAACTTCGCCCACCTACCTCTACCCTATGTGCATCCAAGTTTAAATTGGTTACTTCCTAAATTCTAACTATAGCCCCAGGCTTCATTGTCAGTTATTAGTTCCCTCCGGCCCTGCTCATCACGGCTGACTTGTTTCTGTCCCACACGCTCAGTACTCTCGTCTCCTGTCCAGAGGATGGACCATCTCTGAATCAAATTGCTGCAGTACACGTGGCACAGGGGACGTGCTTTCTCGCCCCTGGAAACCAGCCTGTGGGCCCAGCCAGACTGCAGCTGCCTTGTCGCTGCTGCAGAAGCCTCTCTGTCTTCATCAGAGACTCCTTCCCCATGAGCTGCTCAGGAACCGTCTGTCCTGCCCTGGAGCTCTCCACTCCACCAAATTCTGAGCCCCCAGCCACCCTGGAGGTTCCAAACAGAGCCTAGCTGCAAGGACGGGGCCCCGCCCTCCCTCCAGCTTCCCAGATGTCCCTTCCTGGGGCATTTCTAGCACTGCTGCTGCTGCTCCTTGGAGCCAGCTCCACACTCCTTCTTCATTCAGGTAGGGACACTGGCACCTGCCAAGGTTTCCAGTGCCTCTTCCAAAGAGATCACCAGCAGATCGGGGGTTGGGGGGAGTGGTCCTCGGGCTTCTCCGCGGCCCGTTCACATGACGGACAGAGCAGTCGCCGACACAGGCATGCATAGCCTTCCCACCTCGGAAATGACCGCAGCCCTGCCTGGTGAGGCCACCACCGCTTCCTGTCCCCTGAAAAACCATCGCTCACACTGCGGATCCATGCCTGACCAGTTCCGCTTGTGGTTCACCTGCCGTGGGGGCGGCTCTCGATGCAGCCCTGAGGCAGGTTTTGTGCCAAAGCAATGGTATGGGGATGGAAGCCGCGGGAATGCCACGCCCCTCACTGGACCCTCCTCGAAGGCTGTCTTTAGCCTCCCAAAAGGAAAGAGTTCATCTGGGACTTGGGCCCAGCGCTTCATTAAATGGCCGCCTTTGCTCCTGTAGAGGAGGAAGGGAGCTTCCTCCACTGTCTTGGAATCTGTGGAATGAGAGGCCCAGGACAGGTCACTAAGAAAAAGCACTCAGCTTGCACTTCCTAGTTCTTTGGGAGCCTTTGTAAGAAAAATGGAAACCAGAGCAGCATCCAGGCCTCAGAGCTGTGTACCTTTCTAATAACAAGGGTGAACTGTGGAAGAGGAAGAGTGGGGTAGAATCGGCGAAGCTTCTAGGGGCAGGACCGGGGCGGGGCAGTGATGAGGCAGTGTGTGTGTGGGGGGGGGGGGAGCAGGTGCACTGTTTAAGGAGACTTTAAACAGGTCCCTTTGGTGATAAGAACTCACTCTGTCCAAGTACTTGGGGACACCTGCAAAGGCATCAGCTCACAAGGACTGGCAGGTGAGGCAGCAGATGCGGGGTGGATACTCTGAGTCCCTCCACCTCTCCCATATGCCTGCTGAAGTGTTGCAGGAACCTGGAGATTCCGGGGGCACCCCCTCTGCTGTGCAGAAGGCCCGCAGGCCCAGGGCTAGGGGAGCGCACGGCTGCCTTCAGTCCCATGCGTAGGCAGGGTGGGTGGTCGGCTGCATCCCCCATCCCTGGTCTGTTCACACCAGCTGCCTGCACCCCTGGCTGTCTCCTCTTCTGTCCAGGAGCCTCTGCCGCCCCTCTCTCCCCAAAAGTGTCCTTTGCTCGCTAGTGAGCCAGTTCCTTGCGCTTCCATCTTGAAATCCTCCCTTGTGTCTGCTGTGGGCTGGGCCTTGCAGCCGTGGGATGGGCAAGACAGGCCATTCTTCATTCCACAATATTTTCTCGGGCCAGCGCTTGCACCAGGTGCCAGGACGTGACAGCCAACAGGACAAAGACCTGCCGTGTGGGCCTGGCTTTCTGGTGGAAGAGACAGAACATAATAGATCCACGAGCAGCCGTGCAACATGTCGGGGTGTGGTAGTGCTTTGTGGGACGACACAGCCAGGCTGGCACAGTGATTGCAGGGGCACCTGCTTGAGATAGGTGGGCAGGGAGGGCTTCCCAGGAGGCCAGGTGCAATGTCCACCTCAGTGGAGAGGGGAGGGAGAGCCTTGCCTGCAGCCTCTGAGTGGGAAGAGAGCCCTGTGTCAGTTCATTTGCGGCTGCCACTCAGCTTGCTTCTCCCACCTTTGATTTTGTGACACAGATCAGATTGCTGGGATCAGACGTAACCCTGATGACCTCATCAAGTGTGAGAACATGCACACTCACATAGCTATACACATACAATCACACACAGTCGCACTCACACACATGCATGCACACTTGCACATACAACACACACACATTACCCACAGTCCTACAGACAGCCAGATGCACTGCCACACAGCTACACTCACTTGCAGCCAGATGCTCACACAGTCACACACACTCGCACACAGTCATACACACACCCAGTCATATAGAACACAACTTTGGCTCAAGGCCCATTTGTCACTTCCTTGTTGAATTTGCATCACAACGCCTTCTTGTACTAGAGTAGCCTTGGAAGGGAGGCCTCTAGCCCCCTCCCCAATTTCTCAGCAACCCCCAACCCCAAGCCCATGGGAGTGGGCAAGAGGGAAGGCACATGCGAAATAGATGTCTGCATGGATACACATGTCTGTACAGAGGTGCAGTCCATTTGGCCTCAGTTGGCAGTGATGTGCCACCCAGACAGATGCTTACCCAGGAGAGAAGGGAAGCCCCCAGTCTCCACTGCGCTTAGGTGAATGGTGCATCAGCTACCCCACCTGGGAGAAAGGGATCACAAACCCCATCTGAACTTATGCTGGCTTTTTCCGCAGCTTCCTGGAACGGATCGACAGCGTCAGCCTGGTTGACTACACGCCCACAGACCAGGTAGGAGACGTCAGAGCCTGCCTCACTCCTTGGAAACTTTGCAGATTGACTTCCGGGTTTTTTTGTTTGGTTTTTTTTTTTTTTTTTTTTTGGCGATTATTAAAAATCCTGGAAGTGACTACTTCTTGCCAATCACTGCTGTGCCCCGCCAGTGTCCATGGTGTGTTAGCTCCTTAGTGGTGCCCCCACCACTAAGCCTGTGGCTCGCTAGCCTGGAGATCCTTCATCTGCAGATTGGGAATGCTCAGCGCCTGTGTCGACTTGGAAAGCTAAACCTTCCCTCCCCAGCTGCACAAATGGCACCCGTTCTGCTTCTGACCCTGGTGCAGGGCTGCACATAACGCAAGCCACTTTCTGGGTTGCTCCAGAGTGACTCCTTGGGGCTGAGCCACTGCAGAGCACCCAGCTGCACATTTGTAAGGAGTAGAGAGGGACTCTGTGCCCTTTTGACCCAAGGGCATCTGCAAACACTTGGAGAGCCCTGGGCTGCTGAGCTCAGGATTCCCCGGCTGCTTGTAGGGCTAGCAAACCCCACACAGCCCTGGTGGAAGATGATGTGACAGCCGCGGGGACCTGCTAGTCTGGAATCAGTCCCTCAGGGCTGTCCCTTATTATGTTGAAACAACAGGACCACCTCTTGCCTTCCAGAATTGTAACAGAGTGGCTGCCTGACAGATACCAGAGAGGATTTGGTGGCCAGGAAAAGACCTGGACATGTACCGAGGTGTCAGCTTTGTGCCTTTCTCATCCCCTTGGGAACATAACACCCTTAATCTTAGAGAAAACAGCAATAGTCAGAGAAGAGGGGGTAAACCTAAGATCCAGTACATTTAGTCCGTGAGAGCAGTTTGATTAATGAATGCACAGTCACACTCGCCCTGGGCTCGCCCTGTGTCCCAGCAGGAGGCTCCCAGTTGTGGCAACAGAACTTGGCAGGTTTTCTCCCAGGAGTACTAAGCGCTGTGGTTTGGTTGTCAGGCGGCTGACAGTCAGCAGGTGCATTCATTAATAGTAGTAATGGTAATGATAATGAGGGTCTAAAGGAAAATAAAAGCATAGTTACCAAGTCTCTGAGGACCAAGCCAACACATCAGGATTTCCCTGGTGGATGAGACAGCATTCACTTGAGTTTTTAATTCCTATTGTTTGTTTTTTCTTACAATGGGAGAAGTGGTCATTTGAAACCTGCGAAGCTCATGGCTTCCCAGGAGAAATGACAAGTACCTAACTCTGCTTCCTTCCCTGGCCCCCAGGACCTCCTCAGATGCAGGGTTCTGACCTCGGGGATTTTCGAGACACGATTCCAAGTGGACAAAGTGAACTTCCAGTGAGTATGAGCTCGAGACTGTGGCCTGCTGCAGGAATGCTGGGCGTGGAGCCCCAGGACCCAGCCCAGAGCCCGCCCTCATGGCCTTGGGGTGCCAGGGGCTCAGCCTCAGAGAGGGCAGCCCTGTCCCCTCAGGGGAGGTGACCAAGGCTTGAAAGGCTGGGTTTTACGACTCACTTAACAGTAGAAACGACAGGGCCTGAAAGGAAACCCGTGTTTCCACGCTAGCTGTTGATGTCGTTGCCCCACCCCTTTTAAATAATTTTTAAATTTTTTAAAAGATTTATTTATTTATTTGAAAGACAGTTACAGAGAGAGGGAGAGACAGAGAGAGAAGTCCTCCATCTGATGGCTCACTCCCCAAATGGACACAACAGCCGGAACTGAGCCGATCTGAAGCCAGGAGCTTCTTTGGGGTCTCCCATGAGGGTGCAGGGGCTCAAGGACTTGGGCCATCCTTCGCTGCTTTCCCAGGCTCATTAGCAAAGGAGGTGGATCAAAAGTGGAGCAGGTGGGACTTGAACTGGCACCCAATTGGGATGCCAGTGCTACAAACCAGGTCTTTAACCCGTTGGTGCCACAGCACCAGCCCTTTGTTGGCCTTTTTAAAAAGTCATTTGAGAGAGACACTGATATGCCACCTCCTGGCTCACCCCTCCAAAAGTCCACAGCAGCAGGGGCTGAGCCAGGGCCAAAGCTGAGAGGCAGGAACACAGTTCAGGTCTCCCAAACGGGCAGTAAGGATCGAACTACTTCAGCCATCACTGCTGCCTTCCAGGTCTACATGAGCTCCTGAAGCTGGAGTTAGGAGCCAGAGCTGAAGAACGAACCCAGGCACTCCAGGGCTGGGCGTGGGCAGCCTAGCTGCTAGCCAAACACCTGCCCTGTGATGACTGGTCCTTTTATTAGAGCAGAGGCCTCTCCAAATGAGCTCGCCCAGCGTCTGGCCTTCAAGGTTCACGGTCACAGCTTGAGAACGGGAGGCACGATTTCTTCCTGTCTGCCGAGGGCTCTCCTGGGCTCCCCAAGCCGCAGCATCACTGAATAACCCTTCTCCTTCGTTTTTCTCCTCAGTGACATTAATTCTCCCCTATAAAGGCTTGTGAATTGAGGGCTTGTTTCTCATTTCTCTCCCAAAGCTGTGACCCGTGCCCTCCATTCCTGCCCACCCACACTGTCCTAGCAGTGTGCTGGAGGGTCTCCCGTGGCCTGTTTGCTCATTCCACTCTGGCCCACTCACTGCCGTGAAATGAGCTCTCGCACAGCATAGCTCCCTCTGCTGAGGGAGGCTCAGCAGCCCACAGCTGCCTCTGCTCCCTAAAACCCAGACCCTGCCCAACTCAATATGACCTGGCCTCTCCTCTCTGCTTCCTGCTCCCTGCCGCTGCCTGCCTCGCCAGGTTGGACTTAGTGAGCTCGAAGCTGTGTGGTCCTGCCTTCCCCAGTGCCTTTGCTCATCCCATCCTCTGAGCTCCAGGTGCCACCAGAGATAAGCAGAGCTGCAGATCTGTCAGAGCTTCTCAGCTCAGGATTTCTGTGGCACCTGGTGGATTCTGTGGCACAGCCATGAGTCTCTACACCACACAGTGCACTACCAAGCTGGTGTGGATGATTGCTTTGCACATATCAAAACCAAGTCCCGGGCACAGTGGAATTTTTGCCAATCAAGTCTTACCCTACAGTCATGCTTCTGTTTAAAAGTATTCACTGAGATGGGCATGGATCCTTGGCGGTTGCAATGCCAATTAGGACACCTGCATCCCACACCAGAATACCTGGGTGTGACTCCCAGCTCCAGCTCCTGACTCCAGCTTCCTGCTAATGCAGACCCTGGGAGGCAGTGGTGATGGCTCAAGTGACTCAGTTCCTGGCACCCACATGGGAGACCTGGATTGAGTCCCCAGCTCCCAGATTCTGCCACCAGCTATTGCCAGCATTTGGGGAGTGAACTAGTGGATGGGAACACTCTTTCTCTCTGCCACTTGAATAACTGAATAAGAAATGTTTTCAAAGTATTCACTAATCACCACAGATGTTGCATCAAGCGCCTGGCAGAGCCCTCCATGCTCTCATGCAAAGCATACAGACAAGCAAATAGAGGCTGTGGGGGTCTGTGAACTGCACGCATGCAAGTCTGAGCAGGGAGGGAGCTCAGAGCCAGATGTGCCTAGGAAGGGTTGGGGGAGTATGGATAGGTGCAGAGAAACTCCCCCAGGGACAGCAGCCCAGGAAGCGGTGCAGGCAGCTATGAAAAGAGGGTCTGGAGCCAGCCTGATGAGTGAGAGAAACCCAGAGGAAAACGGTGTGGCCACCATGGCTGGGCAAGACTGGGAGAGCCCCGGGCTAGAGCCCAGAGGTCTGCCCCAAATTGGGAAGGCGAGAGAACCCCCCTGCAGCTCTCTGGGCAGAGGTGGGTGGTACCCAAGAGGTAGATGCAGACGGGTCCCCAGGAAGCCTTGCTCAGTGCTGCAGGCGACAAGGTGCGCAGGTGAGTGGAGGTCAGACACAGGGTCCTGAGAGTGGGGACAAGTCACAGCATCTGCCCCTGACAGGGACTTGCCTTGCATTAATAGAGGCCCCAGTGTCTGAGCCACAGGTGATATCAAGTGGAAATTGGTGCATTTATTACGCACCCTGTGTGTCTCAGATTCTGTGCCAGCCACTCTCACCCCTGGACCCTGTAGGATGACAGAGAAGGGGCTAAGACTGCAGAACCTGCAACCAAAGATCTTGCAGCCAGAGCCAGAGCCCTCTAAGAGCCAAGGAGGAAAGCAAAACCATGTGCTGTGGGCTCTCAGGTCCCCCAAGTAATTGTCTTCCTCTCGCTCTTTCACAGTATGTTCGATGTTGGTGGCCAGCGGGATGAGAGAAGAAAATGGATCCAGTGCTTCAATGGTGATCTGATGCCCTTGGGACAATGGGGGTGAACGCTAGCACTCACATTGCCCCTGGGTCTGCCCAGCTTTGAACTTGGCCATCTCTAGCCCAGCTAGCCCGTGAAGTAGAGCAACTGTGCTCCTTCTGTAATTTGTTGTGTCCCATCATCTCAGGTATAGGACACTCATAAAACTTACACTGAGCAGTAAGTATGTCATTTATAGCAACTTTGCGCCCATCTCAGTTATACCAAAACAGTCACAGAACTGAAAACTTAGGTCTTGACCGATTAATATGAATCTCATGAATAAAGAATGTCAGCATCCCAAATGCACAGTTGTCTTGGGGGCTCCTCGCTGTGTAGACAACCAAAGGTACAGGCCACATCCACGTCACCCCAGCAGGTCACGGCAGGATGTCGTCGAGTGGCCCTGGGCCGCTGTCGGCTCTGTGCTTGGCCTTCACCCCACAGTGGCCACCTCTGTCTAACTGGGGTGCTTCCTCTCTCCTCCCCTCCCCTGCTCAGACGTCACCGCCATCATCTACGTGGCTGCCTGCAGCAGCTACAACATGGTGATCCGTGAAGACAACAACACCAACAGGCTGAGGGAGTCCCTGGACCTCTTCGAGAGCATCTGGAACAACAGGTCACAAAGCTCACCCCGGGCTTGCAGGGCTCCTTTTGTTGAAGAGGGGTTCACTCCGTGTTTACTGTCCTCACTGACCAATTCGCCCATCCAGCATCGAGACATCCATCACATGGGGATTCCTCCTCTGTGAAGTCTGATAGGCTCTGGGTTCGAAATTTAAATCTGTTTTGAAAGCCTACAACTATATCTCGGGTCCAAAATTGTTTTTGTTTGTTTCCAAGGCTTAGTTTAGAGCGTCCACTGATACTTAGTTGACCCCTAGGAGTCCCTTACAGGGCAAGCGTTTGGGGCATCCGTTAAGGAGCTGCTTGGCGTGCCTGATCCCGTGTTGGGGTGCTGGGTTTGAGTCCCAGCTCCACTGCAAATTCCAGCTTCCTGCTAATGCACACCCTGGGAGGCAGCAGGTGATGGTTCGGGCAGTTGGGTCCCTACCACCACATGGGAGACCTGGACTGAGTGTCAGGCACCTGGCTTCAGCCTGGCCCAGCTCTAGTGTTGCAGGCATTTCAGATGAGCCAGCAGATGGGAGCTTGCTCGCTCTTTCTCTCTCTCCCTCAAAATAAATAAACATTTTTTAAAGATTTATTTATTTGAAAGTTCCTGAGAGAGAAGGAGAAATGTTCGTTCTGCTGGTTCACTCCCCAGATGGCCACAATGGCCCAAGCAGGAGCCAGGACGCCATCCAAGTGTCCCACGTGGGTGGCAGGTTTCCAGGTGTTTGAGTCGTCTTCCGCTGCCTTCCCAGGTGCATTAGCAGGAAGCTGGATCAGCAGTGGAGCAGCTGGGACTCAGACCAGCACTCATATGGGATGCCAGTGTCACAGGCAGCAGTTTAACTGCACCACAGTGCTGGCCCCTTAATAATTAAAAAAAAAATTCCTTGAACAAAAATCCAAGCGTAATCATGTTTGGAACTGCTGGTATTAAGTGATGAAAGTGGTTATTTTCAGAAAGAAACATCTAACAACTAACTACATGCAATACACACAAACACCATGTATCTTTTGAAGCATTTAGGAAGAAATATACCCAAAGAAGACAGGAAATAGAGGCTAAATGTTAGACCTGTTCAAAGAACCAAGCCAGCCAGGAATGCAGCTCTAGGCCTTTAGCTAAGGACTCCTGCGTTTTGTTGTTGTTGTTGTTGCTATGCTGTTTTTAATACTTCCACTTCTAGCATTAGAAGTCCTGTGGCCCCTTATTATTAAATTACACCCCACACATCCAAGTGTAAAAGGGAGGGCATTTGGCCCAGCCCTTAAAACACCAGTTAGAATGTCTACATCCCATATTGGAGTCTGGGCTTGAGTCCTGACTCCACTCAAAAAAAAAAAAGTTTACATGTTTATTTGTAAACCAAAGTGGGTGAGAGAGAGAAAGAGAGATGTTCCATCTGCTGGTTCACTCCCCAAATGGCCATGATGACCAGCTGGGCCAGGCCAAAGCCAGGAGCAGGAACTCTCTCTGAGACTCCCACGTGGGTGGCAGGGACCCAAGCATTTGCGCCATCTTCTGCTGCTCTCCCAGGTACATTAGCAGGGAGCCAGATGAGCAGCAGAGCAGGCAGGACTTGAACCAGAACTTCAGTATGGGACACAGGCATGGCCAGTGATGGTGTGCCCCATGGCTGTGCCCCATGGCTGAACTTTTTGGTTTTCTTTCTTTGTTTGTTTGTTTTTATATTTCTTTGAAAGGCAGAGTTACAGAGAAAGAGAGAGAGAGGGAGAGAGAGAGAGAAAGCAAAATCTTCCATCCATTCGTTCACTCCCCAAATGGCTGCAACAGCCGGAGCTGGGCCGATCTGAAGCCAAGAGCCAGCAGCCTCTCTGGGTCTCCCATATGGGTGCCGGGGCCCAAGCACTTAGGCCATCTTCCACTGCTTTCCTAGGTGTATTAGCAGGGAGTTGGATTGGTGGTGGAGCAGCTGGGACTTGAACCGGTGCCCATTTGGGATTTACCAGCTACACCACAGTGCCAGCCCCATGGCTCTACTTCTGATTCCAACTTCCTGATAATGCACACCCTGGGAGGTATCAGATGAGTCCCTGCTACCATATGAGAGACCTGGATTGAGTTCCAGCCTCCCTGCTCTGTTTCTAGCTGTTGAGAGCACTGGAGAAGTGAACCAACAGATGGAAGTTCTTGTATACATAATTTAAAAACTTTTTAGTACAAGTATATTATTCCATAACCATATCTTATCGTTGGAACCAATAAATGTATTTCCCCGATGGAAATGAGTTAGACAATGCCCAAGAGCCCCAGGAACTTCCTGCACTTGCTTTTCGTTGCTTACAGATGGAATGGGGATGCAGGTCGCCACCCACTGCTAAGTCCTGTACATTTCCAGGAGGACAACAACGTTTCCTTGTAATTTAGCACCTTCTATATTAGAGGCACTTTCAGATATGGGCATGTGTGAAATGTGTGGGTTTTTTCTCCTTTTTTAGATGGTTACGGACCATTTCTATCATCCTGTTCTTGAACAAACAAGATATGCTGGCAGAAAAAGTCTTGGCAGGGAAATCAAAAATCGAAGACTATTTCCCAGAGTACGCAAACTACACTGTTCCTGAAGATGGTGAGTTGTCAGAACACTGTTCCTGGGGTAGAGGAGTAGAAGTGTTCCTAATAGATCTGTAACTATACTCCACATACTTCTGATGAATCAAAGACACACCTTTAGTTTAAATCAGTCCTCCCTCCTACTGCCCCAGTGTAAAGTGCCAGAGTCCTGGATGGGTGTCCCTTTTCTGAAATGCTTTAGGGACAGAAATGGTTTTGCTTTCAGAATTTTTTCGGATCTTGCAATAGTGACATACACATAAAGTGCCATCTTGAGGATGGGGCCTAAGCATAAAATTCATTTCTGTGTCGTATACACCTGTGCATACAGGTGATTTTGTACAATGCTGTTTGTGCACCTGCGTTTTGATTGTGAGGTCAGGTGTAGAATTTTCCACCTGTGCTGTCACGTAAGAGCTCAAAAAGTTTTGGATTCTGGAGCGTTTCAGAGTTGGGGTTTTTGTAATTCTGAGGCTCTACCTATTTGGGGTCCCACTTGTAAATGTTTTGTAATCTGACTTTCCCCTCAAACTGCAACAGAAGGGTGGGCTGTTGGGGGTTTGACTGTCATCTGCCTGGGCGAGTTCTCCACCGTGCTGCCTCCGATAGGGTCTGCTGTGATGAGCCCTTGTTGGCCCTTTGCAGGGACTGTCCCACCCTCACAGCCCCTCCACTGGGAAGTGAAGCTGAAGCAGGTAATAGCTTGATCGAGGCCCCACAACCAGTGTCTGCATCCTGTGTCTCTGAGCACGTGCCTTTGGCCCCTGAGCCTGCACACTTGTGCCCCCAGCGCTGTCTGTGGCTGCAGCACTGGAGATTTGCTCCGGGGTGACCAGCCATCCCTGCCACCTGAGGCTGAGAGCTGCAGTGCTAAAGCCAGGAAAGGTAAACAGGGGGAAGTATTTTAGTCTCTGCTGTTCACCAAATCCAGAGTCGTGTAGATGCTATGCTTTGTTCCAGGCAAAATATCATTCTGGGGTGAGCATTTGGCTCAGTGATTGAGACACCACTGGCAATGCCCACATCCCATCTCAGAGAGCCTGGCTTGAGTTCCAGCCTGCTCTGATCCAGCTCCCTGCTAATGCACACCCTAGAGGGCAGCAGGTCATGGCTCAAGTACTTGGGAGACTCAGATTGGCTAAGGGCTCCTGGCTTTGGTCTATCAGCCCTGGCTTTGAGGGCATTTGGGGAGTGAACCAACCAGCAGATGGAAGTGCTCGCTCACTCTCTCTCTCTCTCTCTCTCTGCCTTTGCAGCAAGAGTAAAAGTAAATCAGTACAAATTAAGGAAAAAAAAATCACTTCTTGAAATTTGAATCCCAAATTAGATAAAGTAGAATTAAAGAGACTTTCCTATAAACTATAGTTGAGATTGGGGATTATTTTTGTATGTAGTGAGAAAGGGAGAGACAACTTGCATGAATAATTAAGCCCTTTTACTCCTCATGTTCAATTTTCCTTTCTCCATAACAGCAGAGGCCTTCTGCAAGTAGACACGTAGAATCTGGAGCCACTCTGGACTTCTGCTAGATACTTTGTTTTTTGTTTTTTTGTTTTTTAATTAATTTATTTATTTGAAAGTCAGAGTTAAACAGAGAGAGAAGAAGAAGCAGAGAGAGAGGTCTCCCATCCACTAGTTCACTCCCCAATTGGCTGCAACGGCCAGAGCTCTGCTGATCCAAAGCCAGAAGCCAGGAGCTTCTTCCAGGTCTCCCATGTGGGTGCAGGGGCCCAAGGACTTGGGCCATCTTCTATGCTTTCCCAGGCTATAGCAAAGAGCTGGATGGGAAATGGAGCAGCCGGGACTCGAACCAGCAGGCGGCAGCTTTACAGGCTACGCCACAGTGCTGGCCCCAGATACTTTGTTTTAAAATAAACAGACGTTGGAAATGGGTCTGTGCACTTGCCCCTCGCCTGTTCTCATCAGACCCACATCTACCAGAGTGCTCAGAGCATCAGCCAGCACAGGCTCAAAATCCAGCCCCTTCCCAGGGTCCGATCACACGTGAATCTCACTGAAATTCGTCATTCCTTCACACCAACCTCACAGCACTTGACAAGCCTCCCGAGGCCGAGGTGGGAGCAGCTTGCCTGAGAGGAATGATCAGGGCCAGGCCCTTGCCGCCCCTCTTTCCCCAGCAGGCCCTTACTACCTCCCCTCACCCCAGTCCACGCAGTCGCTTAGGTCCACCCGTCCAGCATCTTCCTCCTTTCTCCCTCTCACAGCTTTTAGCCCAAGCCCTCATTCCCCTGTCTCAGCAGCTGCCCCAGCTTCCTTCCTGGCCTCCCTGTCACTCGCCTTTCCAGAACATTCTCTGAACTTCTGCCACATCATCATTCCGAAACACAACCATTCCACACTAGGCTCTAACGGGCGATACCGCCACCACTGGCCTGATAGAAGCTGAAGCCCGCGGCCCCAGCCAGGGATGTT
Source organism: Oryctolagus cuniculus (assembly GCF_964237555.1). Classification (NCBI taxonomy): domain Eukaryota; kingdom Metazoa; phylum Chordata; class Mammalia; order Lagomorpha; family Leporidae; genus Oryctolagus; species Oryctolagus cuniculus. Next base: position 68,949,764 of record NC_091441.1, read on the forward strand.
AAAAGGCCCCAGCCCTGTGGCTCAGGGAAGCACAGCTGCTGGCCACGCAGCAGTCCTGTCACTGATGCCCACTTGAGTAGCAGGAGCCACGCCCCTCTTTGCCCTCTCCTCCCAAGGGAGCCCAGCTCCTTGTTTCTCAGCACTAAAAGGCAAGGAGGAAACTCATAGGCTCAGTGAAAGAATCTAAGTAAAAAGACTGCCTGCTGTGTGAAGCCATTTGTCTAAAAGCCTAGAAAATGCAGACACAATGTCCACAGTGACAGAGAACACATCCGTGGGTTGCCAGAGGAGCAGGGGTACCTGTGGAGGTGCCAGATGCATTGTTTTCAGTGCATTGGTGGTTTCTTGAGTGGATGCACATGTCAAAATTCATCAGACGGTGCATTTAAAACATGAGGAACTTAGAAAAGTTCATAGAAGATGGAATTGAAAGGATATTTATATTGGTGCAAAAAAATGGTTTTTTCCCTCTTTTATTTATCTGACAGACAGACATGGAGATAAAGAGCTTCCATCTGCTGGTTCACTCCCCAGATGCCTGCAGTGGCTGAGGCAGGGCCAAGGCCAAAGCTGGGAGCTGGTAACTCAGTCTAGGTCTCCCACATGGGTGTCACCTTGAGCCATCACCACTTCACAGCGTCTGCATTAGCAGGAAGCTGGACACAGGAGCAGGAGCCAGAAATCAGATCCATGGGCATCTTAACCACTAGGCAAAACACCACTTCTTAAAGTACTAAAAAAATGCTGAAATGGTGTATATGAGGGGTCTTCAAAAAATCCATCAGAAATGAAAATTATGAAAAAGCTGTGCATAGATTTTAAGATGTTTTGTACCAAAGTCAGCACCTTTTAATCCTGTTGTTTCCACAAGCTTTTCTGAGGTTTCCTTATATCTTTTCATTCCTTTGCCACAGACTTTTGGAAGTACCTCACATGTGCAGCTTAGTGTATTTCAGCCACCCCTCGGGAAAGGCCAGTGCCCAGGTCCCACCCAGAGGGGATCCATGCGACTCCAGAGGTGGGGACCTTCCCAAGCTCCCAGTGGCCCCAGCACCCACCCCAGGCTGAGCACCATCGTGGGTGCCATGCCCCCTCTCTGCCTCTGCTTTCCCTCTGCCATCTCCAGGCCTGCCCCGGTACCTGCCTCCTGGCCCAACATCGTAGGTCTCCCAAGGTCAAGCTTCACTGCGCCCCCAGCTGCCCATCCTGTACTCCCAGGAGCATGACAGTGTCCCCACAGACCCTGTCCCCGAGGAGACAGAGTGATGGGCTGCTAGAGCATGGGGTTATCCCATGAACTTGACCCTGCAAGGGAGGGCCTGGAGACAGAATGGTCCACAGCAGATTGGTTTCTACTGGGGCTCCAAATATGGAGTCTGCAGCAGGCGCAGAGAGGGGAGGTCCTTCTAGCAGCCAAGCTGAGGGGAACTTGACACTCTGCCCACTTGGACCCAGCCTCCTGTCCTCCAGAGCTGGGTCCATGTTTAATGAGAAGTTGTTCTCCTCTAACCTCTTTCTTCGTTCCAGTTGCTATAACAAAATGCCTTAAGACTGGGTCATTTTAAAAAAAAAAGATTTTATTTTATTTCAGAGGCAGAGTTACAAAGAGAGAGAGAGACAGAGAGAAAGTTCTTCCAACTGCTGGTTCACTCCCCAAATACCGCAACAGGTAGAGCTGAGCTGATCTGAAGCCAGGAGCCAGGAGCCTTTTCCAGGTCTCTCACGCAGTGCAGAGGCCCAAGAACTTGGGCCATCTTCCACTGCTCTCTCAAGCCATAGCAGTGAGTTGGATCAGAAGTGGAGCAGTGGGGACTCAAACTGGTGCCCGTATAGGATGCTGGTGCCGCAGGCTGAGGCTTAGCTCACTATGCCACAGCGCCAGCTCCAAGACCGACCAGGTCATTTACAAACAATAGAAATGTGTTGCTCACCATCTGGAGGCTGCCAAGTCCAAGATCAAGATGCCACAGACGTGGTGCCTGGTGAGGGCCTGACCCCTGCTGTGTCGATGGCCTTGTCTGACTTGTTCTCACGTGGCAGAGGGACAGACACACTCCCCCAGGGCCTATTTTGTAAGGACACTGTTACAGTTGAAATAAGACTTGGCTCCTGGCACTGGCACTGGCACTGTGGCGAAGCAGGTTAAAGCCCTGGCCTGCAGCACCACAGCACCATTCTATATGGGTGTCGGTTCAAGTCCTGGCTGTTCTACTTCCTATCCAGCCCCCTGCTGATGGCCTGGGAAAGCAGTGGGAGATGGCCCAAGTCCTTGGGCCCCTGCACCCACATGGGAGATCTAGAAGAAGCTCCTGGCTCCTGGCTTCGGATCAGCTCGGCTCCAGCCATTGTGGCCATTTGGGGAGTGAACCAGAGGATGGAAGACCTCTCTCTCTCTGTCTCTACCTCTCTATAACTCTGTCTTCAAATAAATAAAATAAATCTTAAAAAAAAAAAAGATGCTTAAACTCCAAAGTCATGGACCAATGGTGCCAACAGGTAGAAGCTTGATCCAGTTAGAGTGTCTGGGTCACTGGGGTTTGCCCTTGGAAGGTGGCTTCTCAATCTGCTTCCCAGCTCAGTGCAGGGTCTTCCTCTGCCCCCACCAGCCCCCATCCCGGCAGACCCCATACTGATGGGGCCGTCTGGCCTTGGACTGTGAACCTGCAGAGCATGAGCCACGATAGGACTTCATCCTTCATCAGTAGCTTCTCTGAGCTGCATAACTCGGGCCCTAAATGATCCACGAAGCAGAGCCCTGGTGACCTAATGGCTCCCTAAGACCCCGCCCCTCAGGGCTATTGCACTGGGAAGTTAGGTTTCAGTACAGGAACTGTGGGGTAACAAGCATTCACCCCTCCCCCCACAGCGCTCCAAGGAAAAGTTCCATCAGCGCTGTAATGGTTGCCAGAGAGGGAGGAAATGTGCTGGACGTAGTCAGCAGTCCAACTCTGTGATCCCTCTGTGTTTCTCTGGGGATGTAGCTCTGTGCATGTCACTGACAAAAACATTTGTGATTTCCACAGCAACACCAGATGCGGGAGAAGACCCCAAAGTGACCCGAGCCAAGTTCTTTATCCGGGATCTCTTTTTGGTAAGTAATTCTGTTAACCTTGGGTTTCCTCCCACGTTGAGTACCTAGCCTTTCATGATTGTCTTTAATCTTCCTCGGAACCGTGGCGGGGGAGAGAAGGGATGGTGCCTGCATTTCACAGCTGAGCCCCTAGAATTCAGAGAGCTCAGACCTCTCTCACACAAGGTCCCACAGCTCCCACGCAGCAGCACCTGCGTGGACCCACAGCCCTCTGGAAAACAGCACTTGGAGGAACAGACTTTGTCCCTTGGCTGTGTTTTCTGTGATGAGTACATAGCCTTCCTGCTCCATCCGAAGGCCCTACAGGCTAAAGGCAAAGGTTTGGAAAGGGGTCTCCTCAACTGCAGACATTTCCCCTTTTTTTCCAGATTTTTATTTCGAGATCATTGCAAAGCTGACACCTGGGATAATTTCGCTTCGTTTTATCTGTTGGTCTACCTATACATATTTTCTTTTCTTCTGAGCAGCCTCTCGGTCATGGCTGGCTAGGAGCTTGTTTGTTTGTTTTAAAGATTTATTTTATTTATTTGAAAGAGTTACAGAGAGGTAGAGACAGAGAGAGGGTTCCTTCATCTGCTGGCTCACTCCCCAAATGACCGCAATGGCCAGAGCTGAGTCGATCTGAAACCAGGAACCAGGAGCTTCTTCCAGGTCTCCCACATGGGTGCAGGGGCCTAAGGACTTGGACCGTCTTCTACTGCTTTCCCAGGCCACAGCAGAGAGCTGGATCGGAAGTAGAGCAGCCAGGACTCGAATCAGCTCCCATATGGGATGCCGGCACTGCAGGCCAGGGTTTTAACCTGCTGCGCCATAGCGCCAACTCCACTAGGAGTTCTTACCAGCTTGAAACTGGTAAGTGCCAAGGCACTCCCAAGGGCACGTCCCCAGGTGTGGACAGGCTGCTGATACCCGGAAGTGGTGAGCTCAGCCCCGGCTGCCCCAGGGACAGCCCCCAGGCTGGTAGTCTTGTCATGGGGGGCAGACCCTCCTGTCCGGCCTTTCTCTACTTCTTCCCATCACAACCCTATAGTGGTCGCTGAGTCCTCTGTTGAGCTAGAAGGAAATAATGAGCAGTCCGAGCCCTGGAGGGCATTTGGAGGGACGAGGGGCCACACGGGGGAAACTGCTGCAGCTGGACACACGTCGGGCATGCGGTGATGTGGTCGGATCCTCCGAGCTGGCTCTGTACTAGCAAGCACTGTGAAAACTCTCCAATAAGGAACGTAGCTTGTAGAAGATAACACGACCTTTTTTTTTGAAGAGCACCTTGGAGGACCATAAAACCAGAAAGACACATAAACAGTATTCCATGGTAGGCCTTCCTAATGAGAACCACAAATTGCCCAAGACCGAGAGTCAAGCGTTTGGAAGGAGGCTGGGAACAGACGTTTCCTAAATAAATTCAGAGCCTCGACAGACCTCTTCTTATTCCCCACCAGCAGACCAAACCTGGCTTGGAAATGCACTCTGCCAAGCAGGGAGTCTGAGGCATGGGCCTCACAGTTCTACAACTCGCACTCTGCGTTGCAGAATTCGCCCAGGGTGCAGAGAGCCCGAGAGGGTCTGAGCTGCAACCTGCAGCTGCAGGCCCAGGCGCATGGGGAAGCTGCCAGCTGCACCTGTTTATTTGTATTTGAGCTGCATGGGAGCAAACCTGGGATGAAACCGTGACTTGGGTGGACCCAGCCATCTTCAAACCCTCGAAAGCAAAGACGGTGATGTCGCCAGGCACGTGGCATTCCTGAGACGCCTTCATCTCGGGGTGGGGGGGCCATCTGCTGAGTAGTTCACGAGCTCCCCTGGGATGTTACCACCTGGGGGAGGGCCTCAGGGAGTTGGGCAGCAGCCAGGGGGCACAGCCCTGGAGCAGAGTCTGGGACGACCCAGTTTTCCTTATCACTGTTCATGAAAATCCAGGGCCGCAGCAGGTGTGCAGAGAGATGAACCGCCGTGTGCGAACTGCAGCGGCCTTGTCATGCCTCCATTCCCACAATGTCTGTTGCCCCAGGCAGGGACAAAGAAGTCCGATTATGACAGAGGAGAGCCTATTTCTCACTCAATTAACTACCCACTCACTGTGTGTGTGCCCAATACCTCACCTGGGGCTCAGGATTGAGAAGATTTATAACCTGCTCCTGTCAGGGTTTGTAAGTTTAAAATGTTTTCAAGTGCTAAGAGAACTCCAGGCCGGTGCCACGGCTCACTAGGCTAATCTTCCGCCTGGGGGGCCGGTACTCCGGGTTCTAGTCCCAGTTGGGGCACCGGTTCTGTCCTAGTTGCTCCTCTTCCAGTCAGCTCTCTGCTTGGCCCGGGAAGGCAGTGGAGGATGGCCCAAGTGCTTGGGCCCTGCACCCGCATGGGAGACCGGGGCGGGGTTGGGAGCACCTGGCTCCTGGCTTCTGGCTTCATGATCGGCACAGTGAGCCGGCCATGGCAGCCATTTGGGGGGTGAACCAACGGAAGGAAGACCTTTCTCTCTGTCTCTCTCACTGTCTAACTCTACCTGTCAAAAAAATAGAGAACTCCAGCTGCTGTGCAAAATCAGCTGGAGCCTCTAAGAAGCCTTTGATGAACATCTCGCAAGGTCCTGTCCCTGTCCCAGCACTTCTGCACAGATGCTTTCCCAGGAGGCTTCGCAGGAACGGAACGTCCCAGGCGTCCTGTGGCTGCTCTGAGGAAGGCTCCCAGGGCCTCGGAGTTTGCCCAGGCTGGGCGGCAGCCTCAGCACGCCTCCTCTCACCTGGCCTGCAGGTGCATCTGCTCCCTGTGTCCTCCCGGGCTCCGCTCCTCCCAAGGACACCAGCCAGGCGGGTCAGGGCGCGCACACGGCCTCATTTTACCTTAGTCACTTCTCTAATGACCCTGTCTCCAAATACAGGGCAGCTTCAGAAAGCTCATAGAAAGTGTGCACTGTTGCTTTTTTGGGTTCTTTAGATTATTTATGAGATAGAGAGAGAGAGAGAACTCCCATTTACTAGTTCACTCCCCAAATGACTGCAACAGCCAGGATTGGGCTGGCCAAAGGCGGGAGCCACAAACTCAATCCAGGTCTCCCACATGAGTGGCAGGGACACAATTACTTTAGCCATCACCGCTGCCTTCCAGGGTCTGCATTTAGCCTGAGGCTGGAGTTGGGAGCCAGAACTGGGTATTGAACTCCAGCACTCCAGCAGGGGATGCGCAGGTCTTAATCTCAAGGCCAAATGCCCATCCCAGTTTCCAAGCCCCCTCACAGAGCCCTGCGGTACTGGCAGTGGGATGGAAGCCTATGAATTTTGGAGGACACAATTCAGCCCCTAACAGCCCTCTCCACGCTGTCCCACTTGGCACATGCGCATGTCGCTGTAAGATGTGCTCATGGCTCGTGGCTGGTGATGCCCGACCCTGCCTGTCCCAGTTACCTGACAAGAGCAGTTTCCTCCCAGGCACTGGAAGCACTACACTGGTGACCAGGGGCCAGCCCTTAACAGACGCTGCAGTTCAGCTGTGTAGAGGAGGAGGAGGGTGACCAGGGCAGTGTCCAGTACAGAACCCCAAGTCACACGTGCATGTTAAACTTTAATTATTAAAACTACATGAACTAAAAACACAGGGTCAACCACTCATAGTGGCCACTGTATGGACAAGGCAGATAGAGGACATGTACATTATCACAGAAAATTCTAGAACAGCACCCTGGTGCGGACCTTCCCTTTCTGGAGAGGTTTAACTTGGCTTCTCTCTGCAACTGCCGTTCACCTACACAAAGGTATGCAGAAAGTCCTTGGGAAAATGGAATGAAAAGATGTTTGGGGGAGAAAAAATAAAACTGTGGAAATCCATGCTGGTTTTTTGTAATAGGAATTTTCCATCAACTTTTTAAATATTTGTTTGTTTACTTGCTTATTTGAAAAGCAGAGTGGCAGAGAGAAAGGGAGGGACAGAGAGATACCTTCCATCTACTGGTTCACTCCCTAAATGACCAAAAGGCTGGGGCTGGGCCAAGCCAAAGCCAGGAGCTTCGCACTCCATCCGGGTCTCCCACGTGAATGGCAGGGGCCCATGCACTTGGGCCATCCTCTGCTGCCCTCCCAGGCCATTAGCAGGGAGCTGGATTGGAAGTGGAGCAGCTGGGACACATATGGGTTCTCATATGGGATGCAGCAGGCAGCTACTCAACACAGTGCCAGCCTCTCCATCTACTTTTTGAAAACCTCTCCTACGTATGGAGTTCAAGGTGTTTTGAGCCAAAATAGAGTTATACCTTAATTCCATCTTCCACAGACTTTTGGGAGTACCCTCTCTGTGTGCTGCGTCCCCAGCTCCGCTGAGGCCCTGGGTACAGAGCTGGGCTGCGGGCTGTGGGGGGCCCGCGGGCAGTATGTCCAGTATGCAGATAGTCCCTACTGCTGAGTGCACTCCCGAGTGGACGAGCAGCCAGCCGGCCATCTCCAGCCCCCTCTAGCCTTGAGTGCCCGCTGGGCGAGGGGCTGGGGCTGTGTGTCCCTCAGCAGCCACTGTGTGTCTTGCAGAGGATCAGCACAGCCACGGGCGACGGCAAGCACTACTGCTACCCCCACTTCACCTGCGCCGTGGACACGGAGAACATCCGCCGCGTGTTCAACGACTGCCGCGACATCATCCAGCGGATGCACCTCAAGCAGTACGAACTCTTGTGAGACCCCGCCCCGCCCCACCGCGCCGCCCCCTGCTCCCTTCTACCCCACGGGTGGAGCGCCCCTGTGGACTGTGTGTCTGTCGCCCCATGCCACGGTAGGACGTAGTTTTTAGTGTCACCTGGCCACCGTCTGTCCCATCCTGGTACGTCCCGTGTGTGACCGACCACCAAGCCTCCGGCTACCTCTGTGCCCCCTGACGCCAGGTTTGGTTCCGTAGCTTTCTGTTCTCACTGAGCACAGCCTGCCACAGGTTCCCTGTGGCTCACCGGTTTGTGTCACGGCAAATGCCCACTATGACAGGATTGACACTGCAGTGAAATCTCCCTGGGCCGGGGCTCCTTGTACTCACTCCCTCATCCACCGATCAGCAAGGAGAGTTGGTAGACAAGGAGAAAGCACACATGATTGCAAAGTATGTGTACAGTGCTGTGCACCATGACTGTCCCATCACCCTGCGCACACACACACACACACACACACAAGGCTACAGGCTAACAGGTGGCCGGCCCTTCCGATCCACACCATCCAGGACTTAGGGTAGACCCCAAGGGATAGGGTGACAAGAAACCTTTTTCCATCACACTGACAGTGGCTGCCAGCTTCGGGCATTTGAATTAGAGTTACTTGGCAGAAAACCTGATAGAGTTAGCTGGCAGTTACCTGGTGGGCAGAAGATCTACCACACTTCCTCCTGCAAAAATGTGTCCCATCTAAAAATATTTCTCTGTACTTCCACAAAATTTAGGTGTAGTCTCCTTTCCCTTTTCTTTTCTTTTTGTTGCTGGGTTCTTACATTGTACAGACCACAAGATGTAATATTCTTTTGTATCACTACTAAAGAAAAATCCTTGTAGATTTCCGTGCCTTGATTATGGCTAACCCTGTAAAAAGAAACGTGTTCTTGTTGTGCTCCACAGCTAGTGTCAATGTTACCTTTAAAAGGCAATGAATGATAGCTGTAGAATTTAGAGTATTTTTTATCAGGTAGTACTTTATAAAATCCTCCTTCGTAAGAAAATGATAGAAATGGCACGTCCTGCCGCCACACCCTACCGACAACGGTGTGACGACGCCACAAGCTGCTGCAGCCACCTGCTTGCACTTCTCTGCGCTCAGCTGTACACACCTGAACTCGGCTCAAAGGCAAAACTGTCATCTCATCTTCCTTCAGAGAATCAGGGGTCTTCAGCCCTTTCAGACAATGTGTTTCTTGATTGCTTTGCTGGTTCAAGACTTCTTCAGGCCTCCTAGGGGACACAGGGCAGCCATTGCCTTAGTCAGAGCCTGGGGCACAAGCGCCATCAGACAAACATCAGATAGACACATGGGTGTCAATGTGTGCACCTGACCCAGAGGAAGAAGGGCAGTGTCAATGTACACCCAACATACATGGCTGTCCCGCACACATGTAGGATTTGCAAATGCAACCTCAAAAGTTAGGGCACACAGTACAAAACTAGATGCTTCACAGCCTGTCTATAGTCACAGCTTTGACAGTAGTTCCCTTAGGTCTAAAGCAATCCGTAAAGATGTCTGAAGTTAAATTCTCAATACAAATCCAGAAAATCACCCCACTAACTGCCTCTTAAACAGTTTAATACTTTTAAGTGCACTCTGTAAATGAGCATTTCGTGATCCTTTATAAATTCAGACTTAAATGCTGCTTCTCCATGAAAGGATGACAGCTTTACAAGCAGTCAGTACCACGTGTTCTCTTCATCAGTTTTCTTGTTCACAAAGCTCTTCACCGAACTGAGACATAAACATGATTTTTCATTCCCCTATACTTTCAAGGAAAATGAAGATGTATCCACATAAAAAAATGAGGTTACATATTGTTGTTCACATTATTACTTAATTCTCTACACCTCCTACTTAAATGGTTGAGTTTAAAAAATCCAGGTTGCAACTTTCTTGTGATCCCTGAGTCACTGAATTCAGATGTAACAACGCAGCCTCCTGGAGAGAGTTACGCGGCTCTGCAAGTCTGCCTCTGGCTCAGCAGGGAAGTCTGTGAAGACAGGATGTTGCTGCAAGGTGCACCTGTGTAGGGAGGCGGACGCTGGAGAATCACTGCACAGGGGACAGAAGCAAGCCCACTGCTCACGTGCACACATAACCCCGTGTGCGGCAGGGCTGCCAGGGGCCTTCCTGAGGAAGCAAGGACTGTGTTGTGCATGCAAGCTGTGGTGTCAATAGATAGCATTTACGTACTGTACAGAAGCAACTTTGATTATTTTATAGAAATGAGGAAACAGATTTGTTGTAGAGTACATGTTCCATTTTTCTAGCATGAGAATAGTACATTTATCCTGCAGTCACTCACATCAGTGATGTAGGATTTCTAAGACGTGCATAAAGAAGGCCGACACTGGATTCTCGCCGTCCACTGGACTCTTAACGTGAGCTCTGCTGGAAGTTCTGTGTATTTGGCTTTGATGTTGATGGCTAGATGCAAAGATTGCCTGCTTTTCACCTCACCGTGTGCATTCTGATCAGGTGGCGACCAAAAAGAAAACGTGGGGCTAAAAGCTCAAAGTGGGCTAGGAGGAGGACCACGAGGAGGCCAGCTGCTCCACAGTACATGGACAGAACCGTGTCCTCATACGGGAGGTAGCACTTGGAGAGGGCATAATCGGAGGATGTTATGCTGCCCTGGAAAAGAAATTAATGGGAAGGTTATACTGCAGCAAGAACACCAGATACAGCTGGAACAGAGCCCCTTGACTTAGAAACCACAGAGGAAAGGACGCCTCTGGGGGTGGGGTCCCCCGGGTGAGGAGAAGAGGTCCCCTTGCCCGAGACTTTGGGGCCACAGTCTTAAGCCTGCACAAGTCACCACTGACCAACACAGGTGCTCACAAGAGAAGGAGGTCAGGGCTGTGGGTGCCTGGGGCAGCAGGTCTGGAAGGCTGACCTCTCCATTAAAAGTAGCCACTGGCACAGGAGGCTCCCATCTCACAGAGAGGGGACAGAGCTGCAGAGAGGCACCATGCAGGCCAAGGACCAAGGCCAGTGAGGAGTACCAGGCTGCTCCTGTGGCACCTGACTCTGAACCAAGCCATCGGTGTCCTAGAAATGCACGTGCCCAGGCGTCTCCACGGGCCTTGTTCTGCAGACACTTTTGTAGTGTGGGATGTCCGGGGTAGGGCAGTGGGGTGGCGGGGAGGGGGAGTATGTTCTTACTTACTTTGAATCTGAAAACATTAGGGCTTCCCGCCAACACCTCCTTTTATCAAGCACCTGACATTATGACCTGGTACAGAAACCCATAGCTAAAAGAAGGCAGCTGGCAGCTAGCATGTCAGGGCAAGGCTTGTTGAAGAAACATCTTTAACCCATGTGCAAAGGCTGTGGTGCCAGCACTGTCTGCCAGGGCACTGGGCTCACTTGGGAAGGAAGAGAAGACATCGAGATAAGCTAAGGGGTAAATGATCCTGTTTCCTTAGGAAATGAAACACACACCCAGAGGGCGCTGCCCTCCCTAAAGGATAAAAACCTCTTTGCAAGACGCGCCCACCCCTCACTCCCCACCTGCACCTGTGCAGCCCCAGGAACTGTGTATTGTTTATCTGTTCAGGGAGGGGGCGGGGCATCAAATTGTGTAGGGAGTGAAACTTCGTAATGGCTTTTGTATATTTTTACCGAAGGTAGCAATTCAATAGTTGAGTACTGTGTTGATTTCAATACTTATGAAAGCTTTCCAACAAAATAAACTTTCACATTACCATGATGAAGCTGGGGTTGTTTCTGTTCCTCCAGTTGAAAGACGGGACGCTGATCTCCGGGACGCCTCCCTGGTGGAGCACCTCGCAGGCGCTGTGCGTGTGGCCGCTCAGGACCAGGCGTGGCCGGAGCCACCACAGCAGCTGGGCAGCAAGGAGACACAAGGCAGCCATGAACGATCAGACCCCCCTACACACACACACACACACACAGACACACACACACACAGGCGCCACTCCCACTGCCACTGTGAGACAAGGCCACTGGCTGGCACTTGGTTCAGTGAATTAAATACCCAGTCCTCACTAGGTCGCTGTCTTTGTTCCTTCAGATACTTGTTTACATTCAAAGGCAACTTCTGCCTCTTACAGTCTGCTCTTCCCCACATAGGTTTTTAACAATTCTTTACTCATTTTTTATAAAATCATTATACATTTATTTCATAAATATATTCTAGAAGTAAATTTTAGTTTTACTATATATAAATTTAACATATATGAAGGTACTTCAGAAAGTCTATGGGAAATGAAATTAAAAGGTAAGTTTATAGGCGCCGACACTGTGGTGTAGCGGGTCAAGCCGCTGCCTGCAGTGCCGGCATCCCATATGGGCTCCAGTTCTAGTCCCGGCTGCTCCACTTCTGATCTGGCTCTCTGCTGTGGCCTGGGAAAGCAGTGAAAGATGGCCCAGGTCCTTGGGCTCTGTACCCATATGAGGGACCTGGAAGGGGCTCCTGGCTCCTGATTGGCGCAGCCGTTGTGGCCGTCTGGGGGGGTGGGCCCTCTCTCTGCCTCTTCCTCCCTGTGGCTCTGCCTTTCAAATAAATAAATAAATCTAAAATAAAATAAAAGTTTAAGGGGCAGGCGTTTGGCCTCCTGGTTAAGACACCCACATCTCACACCACCATTCCTGGGGTCACTCCCTCACTCGGCTCCTGACTCCAGCTTCCTGACCCTGAGTGGCAGCAATAATGGCTCAAGTAACTGGTTCCTGCCACCCCCGAGGGAGACCTGCCTTGAACTCCCAGCTCCCAGCTCCAGCCTGGCCACTGTAGGCATCTGGGGAGTTTGATACCAAAAAATCTAAAATCTACACATAGCTTTTTCATAATATGCGTTTTTATGGACTTTTTGAATACTCCTTATATGCATGGATTCCAATTTCTTTTGCATCAAACTGATTTTTTTTTTTTCTGACAGGCAGAGTGGACAGTGAGAGAGAGAGACAGAAAGGTCTTCCTTTTGCCGTTGGTTCACCTTCCAATGGGCACCACGGCCGGCGTGCTGCGCTAATCCGAAGCCAGGAGCCAGGTGCTTCTCCTGGTCTCCCGTGTGGGTGCAGGGCCCAAGCACTTGGGCCATCCTCCACTGCACTCCCGGGCCACAGCAGAGAGCTGGCCTGGAAGAGGGGCAACCGGGACAGAATCCGGCGCCCTGACCGGGACTAGAACCCGGTGTGCCGGCGCCACAGGCAGAGGATTAGCCTACTGAGCCACAGCGCCGGCCCAAACTGATTTTTAATTCCATTTTCCATGACCTTTTTGATATAACCTCATATATTACAGAAATAAATAAGAACGTGCAAAAATAAATTTTTAAAAATGCACTTATTTTAACTAAGGCCTTAAAACATGACTCATCTGTATTTCCAAATACATTTTAAGTTTTAAGAAAGCTTTGAGTATGATAACTAACTGAAAGTATGATGAATAGCTGAGAATATATAGCCGACTAGAAATTAGAAAAGGGAACAAAGTGACTAAATGGAAACCTGAGATACTGTCATGACCTTCCCCAGCCTGCAGCTGTTAACTGTAAAAGCCATCTGCGGGCAACCATTCAGCCTGGGGGTTAACGTCCACATCCAGGGACCTGGGTTCAATTCCCGGCCCCAGCTCCTGACGCCAGCTTCCTGCTACTGCAGGCCCTGGGAGGCTGCAGTGACGGCTCAAGTAACTGAGTTCCTGCCACCCACAAGGGAGACCTGGGTTGAGTTCCTAGTCCCTGGCTTGGCCCTGCCGGGGACAGGGACCACTGTGGGCATCTGGGGAATGACACAGCAGATAGAAGCACTGTGTCTCTCAAATAAATACAGATGAAAGGACACCCTCATCTGCCCTAGGGAACACCCCTCCACCCCATGCTGCTTGTGAAGCCACAGGAGGGGAGAGGGAGCCAGGGACCCGCGGTGGCGCCACTGCACAGGGCCATACCTTTTGGGAAGCCTCCTGAGAAAGCACGTCGTACTTCTCCTTAAACGGGATGTCCCTTTCCTCTGGAGGGGCCGCGTCATCCCCAGAACAGTTAGCATCGCTTCTCCGATAGAGTGGATAATGCTGGCGGGGGTTTAAAAAGGAGTCGGGTGGGACTTGGCGGAACCCCGGGGGCTTGGCCTGGGCGTCGCTGCTCCCCTCTCCCCCGCTCACCTGCAGGAGGATGGGGGCGGACGCGGGGAGCGGCTGCCCTGCTGCACAGTGGCTGGCTCCTTGTCCCTGCTGGCGAGAAGTCACCCCGTAATGCGGCACAGCTGACACTCAGCACACGCTAGGGCAGGAAGTGGGAGCAGGAGGCCCCTTGGCGCTCAGAGGTGGCCTACCTGTCGGGAGCAGTTCAGTTTGTGAGAGATGTCCATGAGCTCCTCTTCAGCTTTGGAGCAGATGGTACAGCCGTCCCCTTCCAGCGCCACACTGTTGACCATCACAAAACTGAGGCAGACGGGGGCAGGCAGAAGTCAGGCCACTGCGCTGCACGTGCGTGCCTCTCCCCACGCTCCCCATGCAGAGAAGACTAAGCGTGCACAGTGTGAAGAAACAAACCCACACAGTTTGAAATCCCAATAAGACTAACGCATTTTATGCATCACGGCTAACAAAACAGAAACAGTGCTACTGGGAGTTGAGGCCATGGCATGGGAAAAAGGAGTTTTTAACCTTGACCTTGGGAGAAACCCCATTACAGAAGCTCTGAGGTTAGGCTGCCCCTCAGCTTAGCATCTAACCAGACCATGTGTCCTGGGGCAAGCTGGAACCTCTCCATGCCTCCTCTGAGTGGCCTGGACACCGTAGCTGGGCACAGTGCGGAGTCAATGAAATGAACCAGCAGGTGCACGGAGCAAAGCCATGGAAGCACTCAGTATGCACCCAAACCTGTTCTCTCCCCATGAAGTCAACCACTGGGGGCTTCTGGTGATGGACACTCAGCAAGTAAGGCAGCAGGTGAGGTGCTGGTTAGGGCTAACAGGGTCTGGATAGTCCAAACCGAGGGTGTGACAACACCGGTGACAGTTATCTTCCACAGTCCCTTTACCTGGCTGGGTCTCTCATTGACTGCCACTAGAGATCCTTTTCTGTCCTTGCACCTGGGCACCAGAGGGGCACCTGTCAGTAAAGACTGCGTGAGATGTCACCAGTTTCACAGAAAACGAGCTGAGTCATCAAGTGATCTGGAACACGGTAAGTGTGTCCAAAGTCTGACACGATCTGCTTAGCAGGAAGTAACTAGTATCTTGTGTGCATTATGACTCAGGCTGCAGGAGGGAGAGGCCTCCAGGTTCTTTCCAGAGAGGGTGTGAGCTGGCCACCGAGCCACACAGGTACAGGAAGGAAATGACTAACCGGAGCTCTCGTCCTGCTGCTACAACTAGGATCGGCACACCGTCTGGCCCACCGAAGCTCCAGAGATGGCCAGACCACGGTTAGGATGCTCTGGTCTAAAGGACAGGGATGGCACAGAGCCCTGGGCACACTCCACGCGCTGGCCACCCAGTCCCAGGACGCTGTATCTATGGAAGCCGCCTTTGTAAAGTGGAGTTAGGAGACTTCAAAGCTCCTTCTTTAAAAAGTTGGGCTGAAAAATGTGTGTGCACCCCCCAGAGCCAGAGCAGAGAGAAAGAGCAGGGCTCAGGGCGAGCAGAGGCATCCACAGGCATCATTTAAGGAAAACCAGGGTGCTTTAAGGTCTCCCCTCAACCATCGGCAAGTACAGCCTGAGGGACAGCAGCCCCAGATGATGGGCCAGGCCATGGAAGCAGGCATGGCAGTCACCTTCTAGAACTGAAGTTCCCAAGGACTCAAGGTGGTCATGAAAACTCACAAACAATACTCACTTAACTCCTTTCCAAGAAAACAGCATTTCACAGTTGAAAGCTCTCTCAAACCGTTTTACTTTGTATCTGGTCATCCTATAATCAATTGGAAAAAGAAAGGTTTTTCACTCAAGCTATTTGGGGATTTCAGAGTTATCAGGGACACAGAAAGGACGCATCAGGATCTGAGTGTCACACCAGCAGTACCAGCGGGGGCTCCAGCTCAGCTTGGGGCCAGAAGCAAGTTACTTAATCTCCTGGACTTCAGGTCCCTCACTAGTACCGTTGGTAAAATAATAGGACTGAGGTGTCAGCGTTGTGCCCCAGCACGTTAAGCCAATGTTTGGTGATGTGATGCCAGCATTCCATGTCAGAGAGCCAATTTGAGTCCCAGCTGCTCCGTTTCTGATCCAGCTTCCTGCTAATGCACCTAGAAGACCAGGATGGGGTTCCTAGCTCCTGTTAGCCTGACCCAGACCTGGCTGTTGAGAGCATTTGAGGAATGAGCCAACAGATGAAAGATATCTCTCTCTATAGAGAAAGATAGATAGGTAGATAATCATTGTCATTTTGCCTTTCAAATAAATAAATAAATCTTTTTAAAAAAATACAAGACCTTGGGGCCAGCGCTGTGGCACAGCGGGTTAAAGCCCTGGCCTGAAGCGCCGGCATCTCATATGGGTGCCGGTTCTAGTCCAGGCTGCTCCTCTTCCAATCCAGCTCTCTGCTATGGCCTGGGAAAGCAATGAAAAATGACCCAAGTCCTTGGGACCCTGCACCCGTGTGGGATACCCAGAAGAAGCTCCTGGCTCCTGGCTCCTGGCTTCGGATTGGCTCAGCTCTGGCAATTGCAACCATCTAGGGAGTGCACCAGTGGATGGAAGACCTCTCTGTCTCTACCTCTCTCTGTAACCCTGTCTTTCAAATAAATAAAATAAATTTAAAAAAAAATACAAAACTATGGAAAAGATTAAATGAGTTAATATTTGGAAGTAAATAAGAATGAGCTGGCATGTTATAAGGATTGTAACACTATATACATGTTAGCCATTAAAGTATAAATGGTCTTTTCCAACTCCCCAAGAAAACTTTAGGCCATTAAATATACATTTCAAGTTAGATGCTTCCCAAAGGCATAATTCATTCATCCAGGGACCAGTATTGTGGCACAACTGGTTAAAGTCATTGCCTGTGACACAGGTTTGAGTCCTAGCTTCTCCTTTTTTTTTTTTTTTAAGATTTATTTGAAGGGCATTGTTGCCAAGAGAAAGAGAAAGAGAGAGAGATATCTTCTATCCACTGGTTCACTCCCAAAATGGCCATAACAGCTGGAGCTGGACCAGTCCAAAGCCAGGAGCCAAGAACTTCTGGGTCTCTCATGTTGGTGCAGGGGCCCAAGGACTTGGGCCATCATCGGCTGCTTTTCCAGGCCATTAGCAGGGAACTGGATCAGAAGTGGAGCAGCCAGGTCTCAAATGAGCACCCATATGGGATGCCAGCACTGCAGGCAGTGGCTTTACCTGCTATGCCATAGCAATGGCCCCTGCTCCACTTCTGATCCAGCTCCCTGCTAATGTGCCTAGGAAAGCAGCAGAAGATGGCTCAAGTACCTGGGTCTCTGTACCCACATGGGGAGACCCTGATGGAGTTTCAGGCTCCAGGCTTCTGCCTGGCCCAGCCCCCAGCCATTACAGCCATTTGGGGAGTGAACTAATAAATGGACAATCTCTCTCTGTGTCTCCCCCTCCCCAACCCACCCTGTAACTCTGACGTTAAATAAGTCTTTTTTTAAAAAAGAAATTCACTCATCCAGCAGGAAGTTGTAGAGGGTATATTATGTGCCAACAGTAATGATCCCTAAATTGCTTACATGTCCTTTTGAGGACTCAAAATTTCCTCAGTCCAGCACAAGCAAGGCTTTTGCCTTAAGTTTTCCCAGCAGGTTGAACAGGACAGCTAAGACTGTAGGGAGCGACGCTGGACTGAACCACTTACCTGTAGTGGAAGCCAATGTCATGGTTGCCAGCAACTACCTTCAGCTGCACATGACTTGGGTGTCGGAACATTTTCTGAAAGCGCTCCACATCATCCGCCCAGGCCTGGGGGCAAAAGGGTCACAGCTGAGAGCCAGGAAACCCTCTCTTCCCTGAGACTAACAAACATGATCCGTCATTTGATTTGAGAAGTTAATTCCCTGGTCCAAATCAGATGCTCATGAAGTGAATGCAGAACTCTGAATCTTGATGCAATCCTTATTTTCAGAGACTGCAGTTAAGATTTTAAATTATTTACTCAAATGCCAAATATAATTAAACAGTATCCTCTGCCAATCTTAAAATATTGACTGGCAGTCCCCCCAGTATGTCCCTATCATTCCAGGGCCCCCTGAGGAACATGGACCCCAGGTTGGGAACTGGTTCAGATCTGGATGTAGGAACAGGCCCTTAGGAAATACCAAGTGAGTGCTTCATGTGTTAACCAAGACAAGGGTGAGAACATTCTTCAGACAGCACTCTCCTGTGGCTACAGCAGTGGGAATGAGAACCAATGAGATGTGGGAGAAAGAAAGACAACATTTATTATAATAAATGCTTCATGATTATTCTGACATCTGCTGTTACCATTACAGCTTCATGGTTGTGTTGGCATCATCATTGTTTTTACAAACCTAAAAATATCAATTGGACAACCGCCCTAGGACAGGCAAAAGACCTCTGTTCTGAATAGTAAATTAACTTTACCCTCCAAGTTTCAGCACAAGCTAGGGAAATAAGATTCACTTAAAAAGGTTTCATTTCAATAAATAATATTTAAAGTTAGAACAACAGAAAATCAGAGTAACAAACTTAGAAAATCATAAATCCTTAATTTGCAAAAGCAGTATTTATATCTAACCTCATTTTAAAGCTGGTTGTTAGGGCTGGCCTGTGGCACAGCAGGTTAAGCTGCTACCTGTGACACTAGCATCCCATATGAGTGCCAGTTCAAGTCCTGGCGGCTCCACTACTGATCCAGCTCCCTTCTAATGTGCCTGGGAAGTGCTTGGGCTTCTGCCACCCACATGGGAGACCCAGATGGAGTTCCAGAGTCTTGGCTTCAGCTGGACCCAGCTCTGGCTGTTCCATTGCAGCCACTGGGGGAGTGAACCAGTGGACGGAAGACATTCTCTCTCCCTCTCTCTCTCTCTCTCTCTCAGTATGTGTGTGTGTGTGTGTGTGTATTTATGGTATGTATATATGTATATATATATATATATATTATAGGTATATATATTTATATATATATATAACTCTGCCTTTCAAATAAAACTTCAAAAGTTCATGGAAAATGGAATTAAAAGATAAGTTTATTTAAGGAAAAGCTAGTTGCTTTTTAAATATAGCACTGCCATCATCTTATACTTAAATTTAGTTCTAGGTGTGACTAACATTACAACTCTGTGAAGAGTAGGTTCCTATCATATCTGGACAAAAAACTTCATTTGCACAGCTTTGGAACTGTCCTGAGAAATGCCAATGAAGTTGGGGCCAGCACTGCGGTGCAGGTTAACCTCCGCCAGTTCTAGTCCCAGCTGCTCCTCTCCCAATCCTGCTCTCTGCTGTGGCCTGGGAAAGCAGTGGAAGATGGGCCAAGTGCTTGGATCCCTGCACCCACATGGGAGACCAGAAGAAGCTCCTGGCTCCTGGCTTCGGATCAGCACAGCTCCAGGCTGTAGCGGCCATTTGGGGAGTGAAGCAACAGAAGGAAGATCTTTCTCTCTTGTCTCTCCCTCTCACTGTCTGTAACTCTACCTCTCAAAGAAAAGAAGAGAAGAGAAAAGCCAATGAATTTAAACATCCCTCAAATCAAATCACTTTAAAAAACATTGAGTGAAAGGGCTTTTTTTTTTTTTAAGACTTGTTTATTTATTTGAAAGGCAGAGTTACAGAGAGGCAGAGAGACACAGAGAAAGATCTTCCATCTGCTGGTTCACTCCCCTGATGGCTACAATGGCCAGAGCTGCACTGATCCAAAGCCAGGAGCCAGGAGCTTCTTCTGGGCCTCACACATAGATGCGAGGGCCCAAGGACTTGGGCCATCTTCTACTGTCTTCCCAGGCCATAGCAGATAGCCGGACCGGAAGTGGAGCAGCTAGGACTCGAACCAGTGCCCGTATGGGATGCCAGTACTGCAGGCACAGCGCCAGCTCCAGGGCATTTTTAACTAAGCAGCAAAAATAGCTCTTTTCTCATCCATTCCAGGAAGGGAGTGAGCAGAGCCTGCTGACAGCTCGCATGAGGGCAGCCTTCCTCTTTGCCAGGCTCAGGGGTCTTGGTCCCACTAGGGGCATGGGAGTCTCATATCAAGTCCCCATGGCTCCTTCCACCCCTCTCACTCGGGAGAAAAGAAATTGGAAGAGAGCAAGTGACTTGTGTAGCACCTACACCTACTCTATAATGTGGGTGATGGCTGAAATAGCACCCCCCCGTCTGTTTTCCCTTTCCCAAGAGATTCACAGGCAGGTGCATTCCAGCCAAATGCTGTCTGGTCAATCTACATGTTTCCTACATAGACAAAGACTGGCCAGTCTACTAAGGCATCAGACACAAACCCTAATAATCTTCATGATAGTCTACATGCAGTTAATGGAAGTGCTAAGCAAAACTGCCACCCAATCCAATACCATTTCAGGGGCTCTCTGGCAGCCTGTGAGAATGAGCCCTCAAAACAAGTTTAGCATACCTGGAAGGGCAGAGTCCTACCTGGGGCATGCTCCACTTCCCTTCATCAAAGATGTCCCCTAGAATGAAGACCACTTCCGGCTGCAGCAACCACAGAGCTGTCTGGAAGGCTCTCTCCATTTGCCATTCCCTGGAGGCCAACAGGAGACAACGGGGTGTCAGAAGGGGATTGTCAAGTCTGTTCCTTGGGTAGAGGACATTTAAGAAGTGAACTACATGGTCCCGTTCTTCTTCTACAACCCCATTCTTGCTCCTGCACCTGCTGCTTGGAAGGACCCAGGAGTCTGTATCTGATTCAACATGGAAAAGGAAGGCACCCAAGAAGAATCAAGCTGCCCCCCTACACACCCCTACACCTCTCAAAGGCCAAATTCTGCTACAGGGTGTCCAGAATCGGGCCCCCCACTACACCTAAAGCGATCACTCCACCAAGAGAGCTCCAGGAACCCAAGAGCACTCGATGCAGCTCCAGGGATGCCCACGTGAGCCTGATCCTGCACCACTCCCAGGGAACAATGGTGTCTAGCTTAGGTCTCACCTCCCTTGTTTCAGAGTTAGGAGGAGACAACAAAAGAAACAGACTAGTCAACATCAAAACAGTAAATCCTGTAGATTTCTGGACACCCAGGAAGTCCTCAAAAAATTCACCGGAAATGCATATTATGAAAAAACTATGAATAGGTTTCAAACTTTTTTTTTGCACCAAAATACACTTATCTTTTTATTCCATTTCATCCATGAGCTTTTTGAAGTCTCCCATATAAATAATCACCCGAGAAGTGAGAGAAGCAAACAAAAAGAACCTGGGGTATGCAGCTTGACACATAGTGGCTTCATACCCAATGCCACCTGCTGAGCCACTCACTGGGTGGCCATAGAACACTGCCTACTCTGTCCCAGGTTCTTTGTTAGCAACAGGAAACAGAAAAGCTCCTTCCACAACATGGTTATGAGATTAAATAAAACAGTGGCTGTAAAGTGCCCAGCACTGCACACCTCCCAGCCCTCCCTCCTGCCCTCCTGTCTCCATAACCAACACCCATCTACGTCATTTCCTAAGGACTCCAAGATGGGCCCTCCTTTTGACCACACACTCCTGGCTGTTACATCTAGGGTACAGAAATAGGGGAAGATGGGGCAGCATTGTGGCACAGCAGATTAAGCTGCAATTTGGGGTGCTGGCATCCCATACTGGAGCAGCAGTTCGAGTTCCAGCCACTCTGCTTCCAGTCCAGCTTCCTGCTAACGTGCTTGGGAAGGCAGCAGATGATGGCCCAAGAGCTTGCGCTTTTGCCAGCCATGTGGGAGACCCAGATGAAGTTCCTGGCTCCTGGCGCAGACCTGACTTTTACAGCCATTTGGGAAGTAAACCAGTAGAAGGAAGATCTGTGTGTGTGTGCATGTGGGGTGTGTGTGTGTCTGTGTGTGTCTGTGTGTATGACTCTGCCTTTCAAATAAAGGTTGGGGGAGGGGAGAAAGGGGAAGAAAGGGAGAGGACAAAGAAGAGGAAAACAGGAGGAGGCAAAGGATGGGAGGGAACGGAGGGAGGGATAGAAAGAAGCAGAGAAGGAAGGGAGGAAAGACGAAAAGGAGGGGGAATGTTTTAAAAAGGAAAAAAAAAATGTTCCTAGAAAAACCTTTGTGGTTCCTGTGGGAAAAACAGACATAATGTGCTGGGGCAGACTGGACAGACAGGCCCCAAGCCCTCCTCAGGGAGATGGCCACAGCCTCTGCCTGTCTCCTGTGCCCCGAGGAGACAACACACAAGGCGCTCAGAACTACACAACAGCAAGGCTGAGGGAGTAACCAGTCCAGCTCTTTGTCATCGCCCTGCCTCGTGGTCTTCCCACGGCTGGGGGGCTGCTTGTATCAACCCACATACAAACAAGGAGGTGGCTGCTCAGAGGGGCCCTAGAAGCTCAGCCAAGGTCACAGAGCTAATCAGTGGCCCAAATCTGACTCTTCAATCACAGGGCCCCCTATATGACAATGTTCAGTAAACAGGAAGTTCCAGAAGTCCAATGCCCCAAATGCCCTTCTTGGAAAGGACGTTACACCTGCCCTGTGGGCACAGGCAATATATCAGGATTCTTACCTTCGTAATTTGTCAAACCAGTGGCCAGTTACCTCCCCAAGCAAGTGAGTGTCGGCCAGAAACATGGCCCTCAGCACAGGATCAAGAGTCTGTCGTGCCTGGTCACGGGCTCGAGTTTTCACCTCAGGCCAATTACACCGAAAGATCACCAAGTAATAGACCAAAAACTCACAAAAGAAAAGCACAGCCAAGATAATGGCTGTGAGTTTCAAAAGCAATGAGCTTCTCCTCTTTAAGAGATGAAAAGTCAGTCTTCCAAGTCCCCATCTGATCATGGCCATTTCGAGTCCTCAGCAACCAAGAGTCAAAAGTCCACCAGGAATTCGGTGTGGAAAGCTGTGGCGCTCCGGGGGTGCATGTGGGGTCCAGGTCTCGGCTGTGTACCTACGGGGCAAAGGGAGACAACTGAGTTATGCTCCTCAGTAATTCCAACATCACTGCCTCCTACTATTAAGAACTTAAAGAGCTACAGAACCCTTCCTACATTCCACATGCGGTAGTTGTCTTGTGCTTCTGCAAGGATAACAGACCAAATGACTAATAAGAGAACCAACTAGCCCCTTGGAGGTCTCTGTACCTCCACAGAGAATGACCCCACAGAGACAACCAAGCTCTCCTACACTCCACAAATCATCAGAAGAAAACACTCAGAGGGATGAGTGTTTGGGTGGGAAGACAGTGTGGGAAAATGTGACTAACATGCTAGTCACTGGATGCCCAAAAGGAGTCACCATCACACCTGTATGGCTTTAAACATCCACAGGTTGGGGCGGGCATCTGGGCACAGCCGTTGAGATGCTGCTTTGGGATACCCGCACCCACATCAGAGGGTCTGGGTTCAAGTCCCGGCTCTGCTCTCAATTTCAGGTTCTGCTAATGTGCACTCTGAGAGGCAGCAGGTGCTGACTCAAGTACTTGGGTTCCTGTTACCCACATGGGAAACCTGGATTGAGTTTCAGGCTCCTGGCTTCGGACGGGCCCAGTCCAAGGTGTTGCAAATATTTCAGGAATGAACCAGCAGAGGGATGTCTCTCCCAGACCCCTCCCCTGCCTTTTAAATAACAGGTCAATTAAAATTTTTAATTATATCTTATTTTTATAAAAAACCAAGAGGTTCATAAGCCCAGGGTAATGTGTGGCTCTGGGTGTTTTCATCACTGTTCTCCGCTGCTTTCCCCCAAACCAAGTGAATCTTTGCAGATAATGTGCACTGAAGACCCAAGCGATTCATTCCACACTGGATGCAGGTCAGGAGCTGACGAAGCCACTCTCTACCAGTGTGAATACTGAATGCTGCAACCAGATTAGATGTTTCCAGAAAAATGGGATTTTCTCTGCAAATTAGGGTTGAAACTTGGGATGGCCTGTTTTTTTTTTTTTTTTTTTTTTTTTTTTTTTTAATTATTTACTTGAGAAGCAGAGTTACAGAGAGAGGGAGAGACAGAGAGAAAGGTCTTCCACCTGCTGGTTCACTCCCCAAATGGCCGCAACGGCCAGAGCTGGGTCAATACAATGCAGGTACAGGAGCCCAAGCAATTGGACCATCTTCTACTGCTTTCCCAGGCCATAGCAGAGAGCTGGGTCAGAAGTGGGGCAGCCGGGACTTGAACTGGCACCCATATGGGATGCTGGCACTGCAGGCAGAGGCTTAGCCCACTACACCACGGCACCGGCCCTAGGACAGCCTTCTTTTATAGGACATTTCCATGCAGTGACATCTCTATGGAAACTGCTTATGGATTTCTCCTGACTATCAGATGAATGCTGCATCCTATAAGAAAGCACCTATTTTTTAAACACCCGAAGAGAAAAACTGGTAAAAGGCTGCCCTGAGACGGCCTGTGGAAGGTGGAGCTCCACTCACTCTGCTGAGCACAGACTCTACTCACCCGTCTACTCCCCACCCTGGAGGCTACAGACAGTTCAGCTGTCAGACAAGCCTCTGAAGGCTCACAGGGCCGAGGCGGGGGCAGTGACCAGAGACCCTACCAGAGCCAAGAAAGAAAATCCTGTTCAGGGAGATGACTTTCTAACACAAATCCAGGACTTCACATGGTTCATGATCAATCTTGCTTCCTTTTGTTTGTTTGCTCATTTGCTTATTTGTTTGTGTTTGGTTTGGTCTTCGAGAGGCAAAGAGACAGAGAGGAGAGAAACAGCAAGAGACAGGGGGCTCCCATCTAGTGGTTCACTTTCCAGATGCCTACAAAAGCCAGGGATGAGCCAGACCAAAACCAGCAGCCAGAAACACACTCCAAGTGTCCCACGGGGGTGGCAGGGACCCACCTACTTAAGCATCACCTGCTGCCTCCCAGGATCTGCATCAGCAGGAAGCTGGAGGCAGGGACCAGAGCCAGACATCAAACTCAGGTACTCCAGTGTGGGACGTAGGCATCGTAACTGCTAGGCTAAACTCTCGACCTCATTTCTGTAACGTCTAAAATAATCTCTGAAAAATCCAGCCTTCAGAATGGTTGAAATTTACATGGAAAAATTAAGACTAAATCTCAGGCGGCGCCGTGGCTCACTAGGCTAATCCTCTGCCTGCGGCACTGGCACACCAGGTTCTAGACCTGGTCAGGGCGCCAGATTCTGTCCCAGTTGCCCCTCTTCCTGGCCAGCTCTCTGCTGTGGCCAGGGAGTGCAGTGGAGGATGGCCCAAGTTCTTGGGCCCTGCACCCGCATGGGAGACCAGGAGGAAGCACCTGGCTCCTGGCTTTGGATCGGCGCAGCACACCAGTTGTAGTGGCCACTTGTGGGGTGAACCAATGGAAAAAGGAAGACCTTTCTCTTTGTCTCTCTCTAACTCTGCCTGTCAAAAAAAAAAGACTAAATTTCAGTCCCTATCAAAGTGGCTGGCTTACTTCACAGTGGTGTGCCATGATAAGCCCCCACTAAGATAAGGAAACATGAAAACCTTACCCAAATAAAAATAACTAGGGTGAATGAACAAGTGCTTGGAACCATTATGCAAAGTTTAAAACTTAACTGCAGGATTGGAAATACCTTCAGAAACGGATACCTGAGACAAGCTCTCCTTGACTGGCATGGAGCCTTGGTGATTATATGCTATATGTAAGTCCTCACTCCCCTAGCTTTCCAGAAGGAGCTGGAATGACAGATGGTGCAAAACCCACGCCCTGGAGACTGTGCCCATCTTCATCACGCAAATGGCAATAGGTGAACCAGTACTTGGTGAAAGAGGGAGCAGTAAGCAAGCGCTAGGTTTTTGAAGGGTACCCTTTCAGAGACAGGTCCAACCAGCCTTCCATGTAGACTGGAATCAGCTGTCCCCACTGCCCTTGCTGGCATTCTCAGAAAACCCACAGTCTGGGGCAGGCTTTGTGGGGCAGCAGGTGGAGCCACCACCTGAGAGAGCTGCATCCCATAGAGGAATGCTGGTTCGATTCCTGGGTACTCTACGTCCCATCCAGTTTCTTCCTGGTGCACCTGGGAAGGCAGCAGATGATGGCTCAAGTCCGTGGGCCGCTTCTACTCACATGGGAGACACAAATGGATTTCCTGGCTCCTGGCTTCAGCCTGTTTCACCCTAGCCCATATCTGGCTTTTGTGGGCATTTGGGGAGTGAACCAGTAGATGAAAGATTAATATCTCTCTTTTTTTCTCTCTCTGTCTCTCCTCTCTCAATCACTCTGCCTTTCAAATAAATAGATCTTTAAAAGTAAAAAGAAGGGCCAGCGCTGTGGCATAGGGGGTAAAGCTACCACCTGCAGTGCCGGCATCCCATTTGGGCACCAGTTCGAGACCCAGCTGCTCCACTTCCAACCCAGCTCCCTGATGATGTGCCTTGGAAAGCAGCAGAGGATGGCCCAAGTGCTTAGGCCCCTGCACCCACAAGGGAGTCCTGGAAGAAGCTCCTGGCTCCTGGCTTCAGATCAACCCAGCTTCCACTGTTGCGGCCATTTGGGGAGTGAACCAGTGGATGGAAGACCTCTCTCTATCTCTGCCTCTCCTCTCTCCCTCTCTCTCTCTCTCTCTCTCTCTCTCTCTCTCTCCTATGCCTCTCTATAACTCTACTTTTCAAATAAATCTTAAAAAAAAAAGGAAAAATAAAAGTACTCTAAGCAGCAGGCCCCAGACCATCAGTGTCACATGCTAGACTTTATTTTCTTTACCAAGAACTTCCTCCTCACACCTGTCTTCTCTAAAGTCAAACCACACTGCCACGATAATCAGAATCAGCAGCTACTTTACCTTCCAACCAGGGACACCTTTGAGAGTGAAAGTGGCACCAACAGTAAGAGGCCAGGACTGGCCTAGGAGGTCAGCCCTGGAATGTGTGGAGGAGGAGGCAATGCTGCCTGCTGACATGCAGCTTATCACTAATCAAACTCTGTCTTTTTAATTCTTTAACATATTTATTTTATTTTTTTGAAAGGCAAAGATACAGAGAGAGGGAGACAGAATGAGAGATTCCATCCACTGGTTCACTCCCCAAATGCCTACAACAGCCAGGCCAAAACCAGGAGCCAGAAACTCTCTCTGGGTCTCTCATGTGGATGGCAGAGACTCAACTGCTTGAGCCATCACCTGCTGCCTACCAGGAAGCAGGAGTCAGGAATGGTGCTGGGTCTCTAACCCAGGCACCCTAAGAAGGGACATGGGCATCCTAATCAGTGTCTCGAGCACTGCGCCAACCTTCTGTCCCTGTGATCAAACTTTAGCATGGTCACACAGCTGTCAGTAAACAGGCACCTGAGTGGTTCAGAGCATGGATCGGCTACCTAGCTGACACTCATAAAGACAAAGGAGAGGCAGGTGCTGTGGCGCAGCGGGTTAAGCCACCACTTGGCACACCTGTTTCCCCTATCAGAGCGGCAGTTCCAGTCCTGGCTATTCTGCTGTGATCCAGCTCCTTGGGAAGCAGCAAATGATGGCTCAGGTACATGAATTCCTACCACCCTCATGGGAAACCTGGATGGAGTTCCTGGCTTTCAGAATCAGCCTGACCCAGCCCCAGGTGTACAGGCATTTTTTGAGTGGACCAGCAGCTAGATGATCTTTCTTTCTCTCCCTCTCAAATACATACACAGATACTCTAAGGTATAATGAATATGTTCCTTAAGACTCTCCAATGAGGGGCGGGGAGCATTGTGGTATAGCAAGTTAAACCGCCACCTGTGATGCCAGCATCCCATGTGAGCACCTGTTCCTGTTCCAGCTGCTTCACTTCCCAATCCAGCTCCCTGCTAATGGCCTGAAAAAGCAGCAGAAGATGGCCCAAATGTTTGGGCCCCTGCCATCCACATGGGAGACCCGGATGAAGCTCCTGGTTCCTGGTTTTGGCCTGGCCCAGTGCTGGCCATTGTGGCCATTGTGGCCATCTGGGGAGTGAACCAGGGGATGGTCTCTGCCTCTGCCTCTCTAATTCTGACTTTCAAATAAATAAATAAATTCTTAAAAAACCAAAACGAGTATTCAATGTTCTTTGTTTTTATCAAACATATCAAAATTTGATATTGATTCCTCATTTCCTTTCAAAACACCTAGAATTCTCCTATAATCCTAAATCTGTACCCAAATCAGCAGCTGAAAACTCCTGAAACCTTTTCTGAGAAGTGGAGGACTGTCTGAGAGGGAAAGAACCCTGGCCAACCAAGGGTGGGCATCCCATATCGGAGCACTGGTTCAAGTCCTGGCTGCTACACTTCCCATCCAGCTCCCTGCTGGGAAAAGCCATAGAAAATGGCCCAAATCCTTGGGCTTCTGCCACCATCCACATGAGAGACCTGATGGAGTTCCGGGGTCCTGGCTTCAGCCTAGCCCAGCCCTGGTCGTTGCAGGCATTTGGGGATTGAACCAGTGGATGGAAGATATATATATACATGCTTGTCAAATAAATAAATCTTTTTGAAAAAAAAAAATTCCTTTTGCTCAAATCTTGGTACTCTTTTTCTTCCTCTATGTTTATGAGACAGGATAGATACAGGACTCAGCCAAGCCCTTCCCAATCTAACATGTACCCATCTCCAGCTCCAAACCCAGCAGGAGCAAGGAGCTACCTGCAAAAGATGCCCTTCTGCCCTGTTAGGAACTTCCTCGCCTTGCACACATGCCCAGAACAGCCAAGTGTGAGTAACCATGTGACCCTCCTGGGGTGGTGGTAGTTTAGAGCACCATAAATTTGAGCGTGTCATGAGCAAAAAAAGAAACAACAGTATCTGTGCAAAACCAAGCTGGAAGTGCCCTGTGCTGAGGGAACTGCTACGCCTCCCTAACCCCACAAAAGCCCCTGTTCAGCTCCTATCAAGGAGTCAGTGCTGTCTCTGTTGCGCTGATGTACAAACATTGTGGCTTGCCCACTGGCCTCTTGTCAACTGCTGTTTGCAAGTGAGCCAAAGAATGCAGGGTTGGTAACCCAAAGACTTACAGAATTAGTATTCCCAGTGCACGTCACAGTCAAAACATGCTCCATTTTCCTCCCGAAATGAACACAGAATAATCTGTAGAGCTGATGGTAAAGCCACGTAGCAGGAGGTAAGGCGTCACTCCTACCTGATGGGTATAAAGTGACCTTGTGGTGCTCACTTCCAGGGACGAATCTGGGACAGACCTGCCTTCTCACCTTCTGACCCAGCTGAGCACCAGCGACTGGGAGCCCCGCAGACACCCCCATCCCAGGCAGACCTGTAAGGGAGCCCCAACTTCTCACCAGGAAAGAGGAAAACACGAGAGCTCTAGAGGGAGTTAGCCACTTGTTCACCCCAAGTCTTTTATTTCGACACTGGGAATACCCAGCAGCAGTAATGGCAGCTTGCACAGCCCTGCAAAGAATCCAAACCACAGCTCTGCTCTGTGTCCTTGGGCAGGGCCACTTACTTGTGAACCTCACAACCCACAGTACCCATTCAGCGATGCAAGCTGATGGAAACAATGTGGATCCTTCTATAACAGAGGCATCCTGCAGTGAGATTTTACTATTTATTGACTGATTTATTTGAAAGGCAGAGAGACAGATAAATGGAAGGCATTGTATTCCACTGGTTCATTCCCCAAATGTCTATAATGGCCAGGGCTGGACCAAGCCAAAACCAGGAGTTGGGAACTCAATCTGGGTCTCCTAGGCTGCATGGGTATTTTTTTTTTAACTTTTAGAAGTACCCTCACATTGGGGCCAACACTGTGGCACAGCAGGTTAAGCCACCTCTTGCCCAGCATCCCATATCAAAGCACCGGTTCATGTTCCAGCTGCTCTACCTCCGACCCAGCTCCCTGCTAAGGGCTTGGGAGGCAGTAGATGATAGCCTAAGTGCTTGGGCCTCTGCCACCCACATGGGAGACCCGGATGGATTTCCTGGCTCCTGGCTTTGGCCTGGCCCAATCTTGGCTGTTGTAGCCATTTAGAAAGTGAACCAATGAATGGAAAATCTCTCTCTCTCTCTCCTTTCAAATAAATAAATAAATCTGAAGTGCAAAAAAAAAAGCAGCAGCACCCCTGTATTGTGAAGACTATATAGTATTCTTGCTGGCTTATCATTTGATAATAAAACTCACAAATTAGGGCTGGTGCCATGGCTCAGTAGGTTAATCCTCTGCCTGCAGCGCTGGCATCCCATATGGGCACTGGTTCTAGTCCCGGATGCTCCACTTCCAACCCAGCTCTCTGCTATGGCCTGGGAAAGCAGTAAAAGATGGCCCAAGTCCTTGGGCCCCTGCACCCACATGGGAGACTGGGAAGAAGCTCCTGGCTCCTGGCTTCGGATTGGCGCAGCTCCGGCCATTGCAGCCATTTGGGGAGTGAACTAGTGGATGGAGACCTTTCTCTCTGTCTCTCCCTTTCACTGTCTATAACTCTCTTTCTCAAATAAAATAAACATAAACAAGTCTAGTACCTGCTAATACTAACCGATAGAATAAATAAAGGGGAGAGTGATCCAACATGGGAAGCGAGATACACAGCAGACTCATAGAATGGCAGATGTCCTAAACAGCACTCTGGCCTCAGAATCAGCCCTAAAGGCATGCAGATCCGGCTGAAAAGCCCATGAGAGTATTTCACACATGGAAAGCCAAGACACTCTGGGGAAAAAAAAAAAAAAAAAAAAAAAAAACTAAATGAAAGATCTCCACAAGTGAGATCCCAATGGAAAGAACAGGTCATCAAAGAAGGAGGTACCTTTCTCTGAAGGGAGGAGAGAACTTCCACTTTGACCATGGCCTTGTCTAAATATGATCAGAGTCGGTGAACTCAAAAGGCTTCCATAGCCTTGGCAACTCATGACAAGAGCCGAGGGTGATTACTGACGCCATAAACAAGAGTGTCAATTTGTTAAGTAAACAACAGGAGTCACTGTGCACTTACTCCTCATGTAGGATCTCTGTGCTTAGTGTGCTGTACATTGTGATTTAATGCTACAACTAGTACTCAAACAGTATTTTTCACTTTGTGTTTCTGTGTGGGAGCAAAATGTTGAAATCTTTACTTAATGTATGCTAAACTAATCTTCTGTATATAAAGAGAATTGAAAATGAATCTTGATGTGAATGGAAGGGGAGAGGGAGTGGGAAAGGGGAGGGTTGTGGGTGGGAGGGACGTTATGGGGGGGAAGCCATTGTAATCCATAAGCTGTACTTTGGAAATTTATATTCATTAAAAATAATAATAATAAAAAAAAAAACCCACTTAAGAGATGGGCCAAGGACCTCAGTAGACATTTTTCAAAAGAGGAAATCCAAATGGCCAACAGACACATGAAAAAATGTTCAAGATCACTAGCAATCAGGGAAATGCAAATCAAAACCACAATGAGGTTTCACCTCACCCCGGTTAGAATGGCTCACATTCAGAAATCTACCAACAATAGACGCTGGAGAGGATGTGGGGAACAAGGGACACTAACCCACTGTTGGTGGGAATGCAAACTGGTTAAGCCACTATGGAAGTCAGTCTGGAGATTCCTCAGAAACCTGAATACCAGCCATCCCACTCTTTGGAATTTACCGAAAGGAAATTAAATTGGCAAACAAAAAAGCTGTCTGCACATTAATGTTTATTGCAGCTCAATTCACAATAGCTAAGACCTGGAACCAACCCAAATGCCCATCAACAGTAGACTGGATAAAGAAATTATGGGACATGTACTCTATAAAATACTATACAGAAGTCAAAAACAATGAAACCTGGTTATTTGCAACAAGATGGAGGAATCTGGAAAACATTATGCTGAGTGAAATAAGCCAGTCCCAAAGGGACAAATATCATATGTTCTCCCTGATCGGTGACAACTAACTGAGCACCAAAAAGGAAACCTGTTAAAGTGAAATGAACACTATGAGAAACGGTGACTTGATCAGCCCTTGCCCTGATTGTTGATGAACAACTTAAATTGTTATCCCTCTTAGTATTTTTTGTTTGTTTGTTCTATTTAATACTTTTGGTTGAATTCTGTATTCAATACACAGTTATTCTTAAGTGTTGAAACTTAACTGAAAAGTGATCACTGTTAAATATAAGAGTGGGAATAAGAAAGGGAAGAGATGTACAATTTGGGACATGCTCAAGCTGACTTGCTCCAAACAGTAGAGTTAGAAACACACCAGGGGATTCCAATTCAATCCCATCAAGGTGGCATGTATCAATGCCATCTCACAAGTCCAAGTGATCAATTTCTGTTCACAATTGATCACACTAATAGGTCTAAGAGTCAAGGGGATCACACAAACAAGACTAGTGTCTGCAAATACTAACTGATAGAATAAAAAAGGGAGAGAACAATCCAACATGGGAAGCGAGATACACAGCAGACTCAGATTGGCAGATGTCCTAAACAGCACTCTGGCCTCAGAATCAGCCCTAAAGGCATGTGGATCCGGCTGAAAAGCCCATGAGAGTATTTCACACATGGAAAGCCAAGACACTGGCAAAAGAAAATGACCTAAATGAAAGATCTCTGTGAGTGAGATCCCAGTGGAAAGAACGGGTCAGCAAAGAAGGAGGTACCTTTTTCTGAAGGGAGGAGAGAACTTCCACTTTGACTACGACCTTGTTTAAATATGATCAGAGTCGGTGAACTCAAAAGGCTTCCATAGCCTTGGCAGCTCATGACAAGAGCCTAGGGTGATTATTGATGCCATAAACAAGAGTGTCAATTTGTTAAGTCAACAACAGGAGTCACTGTGCACTTACTCCTCATGTAGGATCTCTGTCCTTAATGTGCTGTACATTGTGATTTAATGCTACAACTAGTACTCAAACAGTATTTTTCACTTTGTGTTTCTATGTGGGTGCAAACTGTTGAAACCTTTATTTAATATATGCTAAACTGATCTATACAGAGAGAGAATTGAAAATGAATCTTGATGTGAATGGAAGGGGAGAGGGAGTGGGAAAGGGGAGGGTGGCGGGTGGGAGGGACGTTATGGGGGGGAAGCCACTGTAATCCATAAGCTGTACTTTGGAAATTTATATTCATTAAATAAAAGTTTTAAAAAAAAAGGGAAAAAAACTCACAAATCAAACTTGAGAAATGAAAACAGTTTAAGTAATTTTAATTTTTAAACTCAAATATGTTAATGCAAAGGAAAGCTGCTAACATGGACAGAAGTATTCATCATTTGATCACAGGAAAGACACAACACAGAACCTGGTCTGTATCCAAACCTGCTGTTTCTTAGGTTTACAGTCCAGTGACACAGGATGGAGAAACTCACTTATCCCTTGTACTTACTAAGTGGGAAGCAATGGAAGCACTGGGCCTGGGTGAGGCACCTCACACTGCCTGGTCAAGGCCCAGCCCCTATTTACTTAGTCTTAGAAAGAAGAGACGTGTTCTCTCTTTTCACCTGTAAGGGCCAGACTTGGAGGGGGGCATAGCATTCACTTATTCAGGCTGTGGTGGGTTAAAATTGTTGGCCTAGCTCTCTGCCTCTTTAAAATTAAATAAAAATTCTTTTTTAAATGTCCATAGAGGGGCAGGCATTGTGGTGCAGTGAGCTAAGTTGCCACTTAGAAGCTCACATCCCATATCTGAGTGCCTGGGTTCAAGTCTGACCTCTGCTTCTGATCCTGCTTCCTGGGAAGCAGCAGAAGACTGTGCAAACGTCTGAGCCCCTGCCATCCATGTGGAAGACCAGGATGAAGTTCTGGGCTTCCAGCTTCAGCCCTGTGTGTCCCTCTGCCTTTCAAATAAATATAAATAAATGAATGTCTGTAGAAAATGGAATTAAAAACTAAGTTTATTTTGGTACAAAAAATTTGAAACTCATTAATTTTTTCACAGTATACATTTTTCGTTGACTTTGTGAAGGCCCTTTATACAGGATTTCAAATACACTTAGCTCTTAATTCTATTTTCACGAATTACCCCATTCAGTTCAGGGGCACAAAGATAAAGAGGTAGACATACAACCTCTGGACATGTGTGTGAGGAAGGAAGCCAGATGACGCACTAAAGACCCTCAAAGGCTCTTTCAAGAACTGAAGTGCTAAACTGTGGTATTTTGATTTCTACCATATTCTTATTCCTAAAACCAAAATGACTCTCACCAAAAAACGTAAAAAAAAGCACCAGTTTATTAACATCTATTATCCCAGAATTTTTCAGAAAAAGCTAGAGAAGGGGCTGGTGTTGTGGCACAGCAGATTAAGTGACTGGCATCCCATCTGGGGGCACAAGTTTGAGTCCTGGTTACTCCTCTTCCTATCCAGCTCCCTGCTAATACGCTTGGGAAGGTAGCAGAAGTACTTGGGCCCCTGCTTCCCACGCGGGAGACCCAGATGCTGTTCCTGGCTCCTGGCCATTGCAGCCATTTGGGGAGTGAACCAGCAGATGGAAAATCTCTTTCTGTCTGTCTTTCCCTCTCACTGTCACTGTGTCTATAATATTTTTTTAAATCTTAAATCTTAAAAAAAAGCTAGAAGAGAGTATTGGGTTATGAAATAAGTTTGGTGGTTTGTGACCAGAATTTTTAAAAATCAAATAGAATAAACCACAATAGAAAATATTAGCCCATACTGTACAAGGGAAGGTGTACAAAGTTACTCTGATGAAACTTTTATTTCTACTTCCATATACATGCATATATCTGGGTGTAGTGGTCAGGATATAAAATGTACTTTTCCTCACTCCAAGCTATCAGCCCACTTAAGACAGGAACTTGCCTATTTATATCCCCTGTGCCCACCAAGGGACCTGTATACAGTAGATGCTCAATAAGTGTCTGTTGGGGCTGGTGTTGTGGGTTAAATTGCTACCTGCAATAATGGCATCCCATGTGAGTGCTGGTTCAAGTGCTGGCTGCTCCACTTCCAATCTAGCTCCCCGCTGATGTGCCTGGGAAAGCAGCAGCAGATGGCCCAAGTGCTTGGACCCTGCCATCCACATGAAGGACCTGGATGGTGCTCCAAGTTCCTGGCTTTGGCCTGGCCTAGCCCAGGATCTTGTGGCCATCAGGGGAGTGAACCAGTGGATGGAAGATCTCTCTCTCTCTCGCTCTTTCTAGTAACTCCACCTTTCAAATAAATAACCTTTTTAATTTATTTTTATTTATTTGAAAGGCAGAGTTACAGAGAGAGGCAGAAACAGAGATCTTCCATCTGCTGGTCACTCCCCAGATGGTTGCAATAACCAGGTCTGGGCCAGGCCGAAGCCAAGAGCCAGGCGCTTCCTCCGGGTCTCCCACGTGGGTTCAGGGGCCCAAGACCTGGGCCATCTTCTATAGCTTTCCCAGGCCATAGCAGAGAGCTGGATCAGAAGTGGAGCAGCCAAGACTCAAACCAGTGTCCACATAGGATGCTGGCACTGCAGGTAGCAGTTTTACTCACTACGCCACAGCGCTGGCCCCTCAAATAATCTTAAAAAAATAAAATGTCTATTGTCTTAATATTTCAGAATGAGCCTGGTTCTGTCAAAC
Source organism: Oryctolagus cuniculus (assembly GCF_964237555.1). Classification (NCBI taxonomy): domain Eukaryota; kingdom Metazoa; phylum Chordata; class Mammalia; order Lagomorpha; family Leporidae; genus Oryctolagus; species Oryctolagus cuniculus. Next base: position 68,985,011 of record NC_091441.1, read on the forward strand.
ATTTTAGGATTACAAACATACATATTCTCACTCTTTTCTTCTAATAATACCTACCTGTGTTTAAGAATCCTTAGTTAGGGGTCAGCATTGTGGCTTAGTGGGTTAAGCCACCACTTGCAGCACTGGTCCAATTCCCAGCTGCTTCACTTCAGATTCAGCTCCCTGCTAGTAGCCTGGTAGAGCAGCAGAACTTGGCCCAAGTGCTTGGGCCCCTGCACCCACATGGGAGACCCAGAAGAAGTTCCTGACTTCTGGCTGTGGATCAGCCCAGCTCCGGCTGTTGCAGCCATTTGGGGAGTGAACCAGTGGATGGAGGATCTCTCTCTGTCTCTCCTTTCTCTCTGTAACTTTGCCTTTCAAATAAATAATTAAATGGAAAGGAAGGAAAGAAGGAAGGAAGGGAGGAAGGGAAGGGGAGGGGAGGGGAGGGGAGGGGAGGGGAGGGAAGGGAAGGAAGGGGAGGGGGAGGGAGGAAGGAAGGAAAGAAGGAAAGAAAGACCAAAGGGGTAACTACTTAGGAAAAAAAAAAAAAAAACCTCAGTCATTGGAACAGGAAGAAAAAACACATCAGTGTCTCCTGTTGACCTTTTATAAAAGGGCCAGATGGAAGTTTACAAAGATTGGCAAACAGGTGCACAGAGCACATTCACTTACTCATCCACGAATATAACCTACAAAGGAAAAGCTCGGGCCACTGGCTGGTTAGAGGCAAGTAGTGAGGCTCCCCTGAAGCCTCTTGGAAGGAGTCAGCTTTCTTTCAAAAGAAATTCAAAGGAAGCAAGGCAGTGCCTGGGTTCTCTCCTAGACCCTGGGATCCAGGCAGCTGGGAAGCCTATCCTGGCTCCACTACTTCCCAGCTCTGTAATCTCAGGCAAGTCACTCAAAAGAAAAAAAGACACACACACTCACACTCACACACACACACACACACACACACACCCTGAACAGCTAAGTGTCCTATAGCAGCGACTTCCTTTTGGGATCTAAATCCACTAATCTGAATTTTTTTTTAAGATTTATTTATTTGAAAGACAGAGTTACAGAGGTAGAGACTTTTTGTCCATCCTCATGCTGGTTCACACCCCAAACGGCCGCAAAAGCCTGGAACTCCATCTGGGTCTCCCACATGGGTGCATTCCCAGGCATATTAGCAGGGAGCTGGATCCGAAGCGGAGCAGCACTCACATGAGATGCTGCCAACAACCCACTGAGCCACGCTGTTTTCAAGTTTTGGGAGCCTTGGCTTGCAGGAGAATCATGGAGTCCTCTCACCTTTTAAAGAATGCCACTGGAGGGATGAAGCTGGTATGAAGGATTTAAGTTGGCTTCTACTCCCCCAAATCAGAGCATGTTGATCTGCAATAAAACAAAAAAATGTATTGTGAGGCAGAATGACCTTTCACCCAGTAAAGCCCTGAACAGTGTCCCCTGACCGACCTTCAGAGAAGCTAAGAAGCTAAGGAAAAATAACATTATTGCTCAAGAATATCTTTTACATTACAAGATACTTATATGAAAGTACTTTCAGAAAGTTCATAGAAACAGAATTAAAAGATATTTGGTGTAAAAAATTTTTAATCCATGCCTTTTCAATCATACGCATTTTCCACAAACGTTTTGAATACTCTTTACGTACATGGATTTCAATTATTTTTGCACCAAAATAAACTTTCATTTTCTACAAAGTTGCTGAAGTAGCCTTCTATATAAAGCATGGTCCTGTGCTGTCCAACACGTGAGAATAACAGCTGCAGTCCACAAGTGAGCAAAATATTCTACCCACTGAATGATTTTAAACTTCAAAGCTATCATTAAATATTTAACCTTCCCCCTCAAAAATGACATAAAAAATTACTACTTCCTTTGCACTGACCTTAAGTTTTCTTACTTGTTCACTATCTTAAGTATTATTACCAGTCTTATCAAGGGCTATACACACATCACATTTTCCATCCTAATTGGCCTTTTTAAACGATAACACAGATCATTTTTCAGTCTACAGGAGTCAACCAGGGAGTGAGGCCCTTAGAATTTAATCCAGGGGCTTTAAAAGTAACAGAGTTTTCCAGCAAACAACCAACTCATTTCCAGGACGCTGTGCGTTACTTTGCAACCCCAAAAGAAAAGGGAGCTTCCATTTTGCAGTGCTAGCAGCAAATTCACCATGGGAAGCTGAAATGTTACGACAGGCGCACAGCGGGCTCGCGTACCTTGCTTTCCGGCCGCTCGGCTAATGTTCCCGAGGGGCAAGCCGGGCCGAGCCGGGCCAGTCCTCCTAGGGACCCCCGGCCGGCGCGGCTCTCGGGGCCGTCAGGATGTCCAGGCCAAACGCTCGCACGCTTTCCGCTTCCGCGGCCTGCGCGGGGCGCGCCCCCATCGCCCCTGGAAACTGCCGCGCCCGGCGCCCGCGTTCCGGAACGCGGACCGCAGCCAGGCCCGGCGGGCTCACCCCCTGTGTCTTCCGCGGAGGGGAAGCGCCACGGGGGCTCCAGACTCAGAGCTAAATAAAGGCAAAAACGTACAGTCGGCCGCATCGTCGTCAGCTCCGCGGTCCTGCGCGCCATCCTCAGATGCCTTCTAGACGCTGCCGGGCGCCGGGGACTGGAGGGCGCTGGAAGGAGCGGGAGAGAGGCGAGGGGAGGTCGCTGGGACGGCGGAAAGGACCGTGGGTTGTGGGCAGCCGAGGCGGAGCAGCGGCCGGCGCCGGAGCGGACTCGCGCCCTGGGGTCGGCGGGCTTGCGCCGCTTCGGCCCGGCACAGGTTCCGCAGGCCGCGGCCAGCGCGCGCTGCACAGCGGGGCCCAGGGGCGGGTCGCAGGTGGGCCGCTCCCGGCCTCTGCGCACCTGCTCCCTGCTCCACGCCACACTGGCCGGGCTGGGCAGCACCGGAAGCCCTGCGTTGCGAAACGTGCTCAAGAAAGGCACGAGGAACGAACGAGAGCCTCCAAACAGTATTTATCATGGGCTTTTTCTCTTTTTCACTAATAACGTTCTTTTCAAAGTGCTTTCACGTCCATTATTTCAAAAAGTCCTCAACACTATAAATTGAAAGCAGAAATCATTAACCCGTTTCAAGCAGTTAAATAAGCGCCGAGTAATAAACAGGGTCTTCAAAACGTTAATGGAAAATAAGTGTTATGAAGAAAAAAAAAAAAAAAACGGGGCTGGCGTTATGGCGGAGCAGATAAAACCTGCCTGCAACAAGGATGCTGGTTCGAGTCCCGGCTGCTCCACTTTAGATCCAGCTCCCTGCTGACGCTTGGGAAAACAGCAGAAGACGGCTCAAGTGCTTGGGTCTCGGCACCCACGTGGGAGACCCGGATGAAGCTCCTGACTTCTCACTTATGCCTGGCCCAGCACTGGAGTTGTGACCATTTGGGAGTGAACTAGTGGATAGAAGACCTCTCTCTGTAACTGTGCCTTTCAAATAAATGAAGAGAAAAAGGGGGTGGAAGGGTAGATTTCAAAATTTTCTTGTACTAGAATAAATAACCTTTTTTGGAAGATTTATTTATTTACTTGAAAGAGAGAGGGAGATGAGAGAAAGAGAAACTTCCATCCACTGGTTCGCTCTCCAGGTATCCACAATGGCTAAGGCAGGGCCAGGCTAAACCCAGGAGCCAGGCACCTCATCCGGGTTTCCCATGTGGGTGCAAGCACTTGGGCCATCCTCTGCTGCTTTCCCAAGCTGTTAACTGGGATCTGGATTGGAACAGGAGCAACCAAGACATTAACCAGCACCCATATGGGATGCCAGCACTGCAGGTGACTACTTTTACTCACTATACCACAAGGCTGACCCCATAGAAAAATAACTTTTAATTCCATTTTCCATGAACTTTTTGAGAAGCCAAATAGTAATGATACCATAGAAAGTTCTCAGCAGCACTTCTTGCTTGCTAATAAACAACTCAGTTAAGCCTATAACTCTTTTTTTTTTTTGGCATTTTGTGACCAAATTTATTTTTTGTTTAAATTTCATTTACTTTGTTTTATTGTAATTTGCACAAGAGACTACCAAGTAAACTAAGTATTTTACATTCTCACACATTCCCTCAGATCTCCACAGTTGTTGGAAAAACATTAAAATCCATGCACCAGGGGCCAGCGCTGTGGCATAGCGGGTAAAGCTGCTGCCTGCAGTGCCAGCGTCCTGTGTGGGCACTGGTTCAGAGTCTCTGCTGTTCCACTTCTGATCCAGCTCTCTGCTATGGCCTAGGAAAGCAGTAGAGGGTGGCCAGGTCCTTGGGCCCCTGCATCTGTGTGGGAGACCCAGAAGAAGCTCTTGGCTCCTGGTTTTGGATCAGTGAAGCTCCAGCCGTTGCAGCCATCTGGGGATTGAACCAGCGGATGGAGGACCTCTCACTCTCTGCCTCTGCCTTTCTGTGACTCTGCCTTTTAAATAAATAAATAAATCTTTAAGGCCGGCACCTGCTGCTCTGAGCAGCTGGTGCCACCGGGAGCGCAATGCCTTGAACTAGAAAAACTATGTGAAACAATACTTTCTGGATCTGAATGACGTCATTTCATCATGGGACAGCAAATTTCAGATCAGACCCAACTGGTTATTAGCAAGTTACCAGAAAAAGTAGCAAAACACGTCACATTGGTTCGAGAAAGTGGCTCCTTAACATATAAAGAATTTCTTGAGAGAGTAGCTGAACTTGGTGTAACTGCTAAAGTGGCTTCTGGCCAGGAGAAACATCTTCTCTTTGAGGTACAACCTGGATCTGATTCCTCTGCCTTTTGGAAAGTGGTTGACGGGTAGTGTGTACCAAGATTAACAAGAGGAGTGGCATTGTGGAAGCATCACGCATCATGAATTTGTACCAGTTCCTTCAGCTTTATAAAGGCATCACAAGTCATGCAGCAGGTGCTTTGGCCCAAAGCACCACTTCTGAAGAACCTGAGGAAAACGCATGCTCTGTCACGCCTTGTCAGGCCAGTCTTTGGATGGGAAGGGCGAAACAGCTGACCGATGAGGAGGTGTGTTATATCTGCATGGATGGGCGGGCTGACCTCATCCTGCCTTGTGCTCACAGCTTTTGTCAGAAGTGTATAGATAAATGGAGAGACGGACACAGGAATTGCCCTATTTGTCGCCTGCAGATGACTGGAGCAAATGAGTCTTGGGTAGCGTCAGACGCGCCTACTAAAGATGACGTACTAAACATGGCTGATGAGGCCGACCAGCCCCATCGGCCATCGGCCATGGCCTGGGGAGGAGATCTGCCGCTGCCCTTGTGGGCTACCCATGCTTTGGTCATGAGGAAGAATGTTGTGGCACAGATACAGCGAAATACACTTCCCCACCTTCTTATTTTTGCTATTCTCACAATATGTCCCATGTTTGTTTATAAACGTTCCATGTCTTCCATTATTCAAGCTAAAATTTGCTACTGTTTTAGACCCTATTTCCCTATTTATTTGTTCTAAAGTGTATTAGAACGAATTGCTCTTGAGTCCTCTGCTGGCAGGTAACAGCAATGTTTCCAGAGGCTTTGAACACACTACTGTTTTTCAGGACAACAGTATTCTGGAATCTTTAGGTTTAAAATAAACCTTGGAATTAAAATTTTTATGAGAAAATGTTAAATAAGAAAATGGACCACATCAAAGGACATGTTACTTAAAATTTTCTTTCTGCTGGACTCTAAGAGTATGTATGCCCCCTTGTGGTTAATTATTATTTTACTCATTTTTTTTAATGATCTATCCACAGTTGATTCATGGCTCCAGCAGTGTGTTTTGGAACTACCTGTTTTTTCTTCAAAAGGTGGTGGTGGTGGTGGTTTTTGCCCTGTTGTGTGAACGGGACGAGTACGGTGGAGCCGGGCATATCCTTTTAACTTTCCATGTAACTTTCCTGACCTCCTATTGGTAACTTGCAAATATTATTTTCCTAAGTACCCAGGGATACAGTTTAAATCACTGCTGCTTATTAATGACAGTTTTTAAATGCTAGAATTTTAATAGGTGTGCAAATAAAACCCATTTCAAAGAAAAATATCTGCATAAAGGTAGCTCAATTTTGCTCCCAAAATAGTAAAGATTAACCCATAACATTCATGATGAGGACCGCTAAGCACCAGATGGGTAAGTACTCGCTGTGGATATTGATGTCATACCAACCTAGCAGTGCACTTGTTGGTTGAGTGATCTTGAAAAAGTTTCTCATATTTGTAAGTTCCTGCTTTATGAACTGAGACGTCATCTGTGGTTTTCCCAACATTTCAACACTGGAGCTTCCCCCGGCTCAGGTAAAAAATCTCACAGAGAATCCTTATATACACATGTATATACACACACCATATATAAAATATTTCATTAGTCCAGCTTTTCTCATTTCAATTGTATATACTGTAATAACTAAATATTAAGTCAGCCAATGAAAACATAGAATAAAATGTTGTAACATAAGTAAAATGTTGTAACAAGTATAAGAATTTGATGAGTAACAAGTTTGTATGATGGGAATTGTTTTAATTTTTTTTCTTTTTCAAAAAATGTTGCCCTTTTTTTTTTTAAATTCAGGTCAAATTTACAGAACCCTGGATCTCCTCCACAGATTCTTGATATTCCATGGAAGGTAATTTGGAAACGTTGGAAGAGAGGATCCTCTGAGATCTTTTCTAGCTCTAGGATCTTCAGTTATCATTTGGAAATAGACCTGCTGTGTTTAATTCAGGTTGCCTAACTTGAAAATTCTCCTAAAATGCACAAAGTTGCTTTACAGGTTTTTGGATCTTCCCAGAGACAGCAAAGGATTTTATCCCTCAGAATCGTTCATCTGTCAAGGAATTGTTGTCAGCAAGCCCAGGGACTTGATCTTGCCCAGCCTTTTTCACTTTGCAATATGAAATCCAAGACACTAACTGATCTACTGTGAAATACAAAGTGTTTTTATTAGCCTTATCAAAGAAATGAGCACAGTTCCCTGCTCACGCCATTAAACTGGGTGGTAATTCTTAGATGTGAATGTTAGGCAGGTTCTACTGTAATAACTAATAGTAAAAGCTGTAAATTTGTTTCATGGATGAAATGTGCACTTTGTATTCTTAAAATCTTCAGTATTTAAATGCAGTTACTATGATAGGAGATATAATGTGTGCCTTCTAGGATTTGTGAAATGGTCTCATGAAATTTAAGGAATTCGTTTTATAGATCATAAAGTTTTTCCCATCCTAACTCAATAGTGAAGAGTTTACTTGTAGTATAATGCTGCAAAACTGTAGTTTGGGAAAATGAGTTTGCTATGTACTGAATTTAGAGGTTGAGAATATTAGTTTGGTTTTATTCTTAGGACAAACTGATAAATTGTGCAAGAACTAATCTTTAGCAAGTAAATTTTAGCTAACTAAAGATTTGTTTCTTACCATGTAATTTCACATCCTTACATACTAAATGTTTATATTCCTTAGAGGACTATTTTATATTGTGCTCTGGGAGGTTGTGATATTTGTGTGCTATGTAAAATTCATTTCAAATTGGACTCGATTCCTTATATTTAATATCTATTCAGATAATTAAGTTGTTTGAAAACATCTTTTGGTTCAACAATTTTTTAATGTTGGGAATGTTGGGTTCATTAAAAGGCAATCTGAATAATTTGCAATAAATAAATAAATCTTTTTAAAAAATTCCATGCACCAGACTCATTTCTTTGTGTTCCCAAGCTTGGAATGATACTACAGATGCCAGTGAGAGTTAAGTTAATTAAAAAGAGAGGATTAGACTTTATTTCATAAAATTAGCTATAACCTCCCATGCACCAAACACTTTGCAGACAATGATTATGCGCTAATGAAACCTATTTTACAACAGTGCAAACAGTAAGCATCGCTTTTCATCCTGAGTACATGGAGGACACATGAAATGTGGGCTTTAGGGCTGGTGTTTTGGAGCAGTGGAGTTGGCTAACACTTGTGATGCTGGCATCCCATAGGGGTGCCTCATCTCCCATCTGCTCGACTTCCAATCCAGCCCCCTGCTAATGCTCCTGGGAAAGCAGCAGAGAATGGCCCAAGTCCTTGGGCCCCTGCACCCGCATGGGAGACCCAGATGAAGTTCCTGGCTTCTGACTTCAGCCGTTGTGGGCATTTGGGGAGTGAACCAGCTGGTGGAAGATCTCTCTCTCTCTCTCTCTCTGTCTCTCTCTGTCTCTCTCTCTCTCCCACACACACACCTCTCTGTAACTCTGCCTTTCAAGTAAATAAAATCTTTATAAAATAATTACTATTATAAGAGCCAGTGTTGTGGTATAGTGGATAAAGCCTCCACCTGCTATACCTACATCCTGGTTTGTGTCCTAGCTGCTCCTCTTCTGATCCAGCTCCCTGCTAATGAGCCTGGGAAAGCAGTAGAATATGGCCCAAGAGCTTGGGCCCCTGCATCCAGGTAGGAGAAACAGAAAAAGCTCCTGGCTCCTGGCTTCAGCTTAGCTTCAGCCCTGGCCATTGCGGCCACCTGATGAGTGAACCAGCAGATGAAAGCTCTTTCTCTGTAACTCTTTCAAATAAATAAATCTTTTAATAATAATAATAATAATATGCAATAATTCCCCCTTTAAATAACATTATTAGGAGCATACTTTTTTATTTTTATTTATTTGAAAGACAGTTACAGACAGAGAGAGAAGTCTTCCATCCACTGGTTCAGTCCCCAGATGGCCACAACGGCCAGAGCTGAACCAATCCGAAGCCCAGAGCCAGGAGCTTCTTCCGGGTTTCCCACTTGGGCGCAGGGGCCTGAGGACTTGGGCCATCTTCCACTGCTTTCCCAGGCCATAGTAGAGAGCTGGATCGGAAGAAGAGCAGCTGGGACTAAAACTGGCACCCATATGGGATGCCGGTGCCTCAGGCCAGGGCTTTAACCCACTGCACCACAGCACTGGCCCCTAGGAGTATAATAAAATAACATTGATTTTCCAAGGTTATACATAGATAGTAGGGGTGGGGGTTGGGCAGTGCAGCCCGAGGTTCAGCTCCCACTTGCTACCCACCTCCCTGCTTATATCAAAATGATCACAAATATCCCAATTTACAACCTGGTCCATTCTCTCATAGCCTCCATGGTTCAGGAATCAGCTGGGCCCCAGGCACAGGCTGCAGTCCTGCTGCCAGCCAGGCAAAGGTGTCCTGCCTAGCAGGGATAGGGCTCAGCTCCCACAAATCTGCCAGGGGCCTGCGGGCTCTACAGCAGCTGCTTCTCCAAGGCCAGTGGGGGAGCATCTGCTACTTCCACTCTCCCCTCTGACCTCCAGACCCTCTTAAAGGATTCAAATGATTAAGTCAGGCTCACTCAAGACAATCTCTTCTGATTTAATTAACAGCCTTAATTACGTCTTCGACATTCCTTCTCTTTGGTCACATGATGGAACCTAATCCCAGGATGTTATCCTGCCTTGTCTACAGGTCCCAACCTCCCTGAGGGGAGGGAATTCCACAGCGTGTTCAGCAGGGGAGAGAGGGGGTGGGGCAGTTTGGAATTCTGCCCAGTACACGTGGTATCCCAGGCTCATTTCCAGAGAAAACACAGAGCCAGAGAAGTTCCAGGGTGTCTTTCAGAGCAGACACCTTCCCTGATTGTGCTGAAATCTTCCTAGAGAATCGCTAGAAAATAATGTAAGACACCTAAACCAAGTTGGGGGTGACTATGCAAAAAACTCGCAAAAGCAAATCAAACATAAAAGCAGAATAGGAGCTTACCACCAAAAGGAAATGCCTGGTAAACAATTTCATAAATAATTACTCCTTTTTCCAATGTGAAACGCCATTTTCAATTTATCTGTTTCATCCATCTTAATGTGGCTCATTCATTTTTATCTCATTTCATTTTAAGAAATGAAAGAACATAAAGGAACTGGTTTTTTTTTCCACCTCAATTATGCATGTGAAATTTAGCCTTGGTTCTTACACTTTTGCAATTCTTTTCTTGACATATTTTCCATATCCTATTTTTGACTGCTATGTGTAAGGTCAAAAGTGCACCTACTCCATCCATTTACCCTCCTGCCCAGTAGTGCTTGTGTGAGTGGACATAAGGGAGACGTTCGCTTGGGGTGTGGCCAAGTACTCAGCCTCAAGGGGGAGCTGCTCAGAGGAGAGCCTTGTTTACTTATGACAAGTAAAGGGGGTGGGGCCTCCTACAGTTGCTGCCTCCCTGAGAAGCAGTTGGCCGAGTCTTGCAAGGATCAGGGAGTGTCCAAGGCTGTGGAAAAGAGGGCGTGAGAAGGCTCCTCCTGCTTGCAGTACACATCTGTGTAGCTGTACAGAGACCTAACTCACACTGGTCTCTTCCCTGGGTGCAGTGGCCTGGCTCCCTGAATAGGTCGTCGGCACATGAACTTTCCTGGAACATCTGAAAAAACAATCTCAGGGCTGTAAACTGTTTCAGGTTCTCTGCCCTGATTGGCTCAGTCCTACACGTTCAGTTACATTTGTACTGTGATCTTAATAAATTACAAAGAACTATGGGGAGGCGGGTGTCCCATTGAGCATACAGGCTCTCTGCAACTAGACAGTAAATGACCCATCTGTTTTACAGAACTGTAACTTTCAAACCACCTTCCTACCTCCAATAGAATCCCAGTCAGCATTCAAACTCTTTGAGAAGACCAGTGCTTCATACTTATCTCCAGAACAGCATTCAGTAGAAGCACAATACATAATTGATTCCAAATCAAATGGTATTGAATGATTTGAAAACAGTGAGATGTGTTAAGAGGCTCTCAAAGATTCTGGCTTAGGGAATTTAGATTTACTTTTAAGGGATAATTGCTTTTAAGAAGCTTGGCTTGTTAGGGCTTTCTTGGGAGGATTCTTTTGATTTGTTCACATTCATGCATTCAATTCAAGGCAGAGTCCACAGCTGAAATCAATGAGAATGACTCACTGATTTGGCCTAGCAGTTGAGATGCTTCTTGGGTTCAAGTCTGGGCTCCCTTCCCAATTCCAGCTTCCTGCTAATGCTGACAACGCATTCCAATGCAGTAATTGTTCAAGTAGTAGGGTCCCTGACACCAGCCCCATGGGCATCTGAAGAGGGAACCAACTGAGATCTCTCTGGGCATGGGGGAATGGGTCTTTCTCTCTCCCTTCCTCCCTCTCTCTCTCTCTCTCTCTCTGCCTTTCAAATACAGAAAAGAAAATCTTCCTCAGAAATATTGGTCTAAAGTTTTACCTCTCATTGAGCAGGTAACCTAACCTTGTTCCATTGGCCAAAAACATGGTTTGGGGTCCAACTACTTTCTATAAATTAGTAAGTTTTGTGTTTATGCATTAATATTTGGCTCATGACCAAAATTTTCCAATATCTAATATCTCTATTTGTGTCTGTACCTGCTTGTGTATATCTATGTGATATGTATATCTAGTGTTTTCTGTCACCACAAAACATACAAAGCACTGGAGTCAGAGGAGAGGTTTATTGTCAGGTGGGGGAAGCCCGATGCGCTCAGGGGAAGAGGGCAAGAGAGTGAGAGAGGGCAGAGCATAAGAGAGAGAGAGAGATAAAGAAAGAACACGTTTGGGAACAGGTCCTGTTAAACCTTTGCTGGAGTGGGGGGTGGGCAGGGAAGTAGGAGTTGCGAATCCCATTTGGGTGGGGGTGGAGCTGACACTTGTGGTTGGGTCATGTAGGCACCTGGCTTCCAGCAATGGTGGCGGGGGTGGTGGGAGGGGTTAGGGCCTAAGATGGTGCCCAGGGTGTAGATCACGCCCAGATAAGACTGTGCCATTTTACTAACACAGATGGTGTTGCCAAAATCAATTCATAAAATTCTGGAGAAGAGTTATATTTTAACTGGCATAGAAAAAATAAGAATTTACACAAATTAAATATTCCCACAACTCTTAGAAAAGCAGGAACAACTGAACTCTGGGATAATCTTTGGTAAGTAGGACTAAATGAGCCTTATTAAATTAATACTGTTGGTCTAATAAAAACAGGTATCATTAGCAGAGATGGGTGGAACAGGTTCTTGTCTTCATTCAAGAAAGAATTCAGACATGAGACAGAGAGGAGTGGGAAGCAAGTTATCAAGGTTTAATGGGGTAGGGCATCCATCAGAAGGAAGAAGCACCTCTTCAGACAGAACCTGAGAAAGCTCCCAGCCATTCAGACTGGAGAGAGCAAGGTTGCATGGTATAATGGAGAGAATACACCCAACAGGCCAGGTGGGAGGCTCAGGAAGAAGCTAAGAGCTGAGCCCACAAGTCTGTGTTTAGACTGGGGCTTATAAGGAAATGGGGTTCAGTTCTTCCCATTATTTCTCCTTCCCCTCCTCCTTCTTCTCCAGGACAAAGAGTTTGCTGAGTGTGAATTAGGTAAAATTCCTCCCAAGGTGTCTCTATGCAGTATTATCAGACTAGGCAGCCCGTCTGTCTAGGGGCAGAGGAGTTGCCCCTGGGGTTCTTCCTTGAGAGAAGGCTGTGAGATTTTACTCCCAATGTTATCAGCCCAGGTAACCATTTGGTGCCAGAGAGGATGCTCCTGGGAGCTTTCCTTTGGGTGAAGGCTGAGACCACCTGTAAAGTTATCTGGGTGTGGGCGGGACTTTGTATTATAAAGCTTTGGACTGCTTCCCAGGAGAGCGTGGCAGCTTCCTTCTGTGGGTGCTTTGTTTTCCTTAGGCTGTTCTCACACGCATAGGCTAATTTCTAACTTCCCACATGACCGTGTGTCTTCTAATTCCTGAGCACTGAATATAACACAGACATACAATTTTTTTAAATGTATTTATTTGTAAGTCAGAATTACAGAGAGAGAAAGAGAGAGAGAGAGGGGGAGAGAGAGAGTTTTCATCTGCTGGTTCACTCCCCAAATGGCTGCAAGGACCCGGGGTTGGGCCAGGCTGAAGCCAGGAGTCAGGAGATTCTTCCAGGTCTCCCACGTGGGTACAGGGGCCAAGCACTTGGGCCATCTTCCACTGCTTTCCCAGGTGCAATAGCAGGCAGCTGGATCAGAAGTGGAGCAGCCACTGCGTAGAGACACCTTGGGAGGAATTTTACCTAATTCACACTCAGCAAACTCTTTGTCCTGGAGAAGAAGGAGGAGGGGAAGGAGAAATGATGGGAAGAACTGAACCCCATTCCCTTATAAGCCCCAGTCTAAACACAGACTTGCGGGCTCAGCTCTAACTGGTGCACATACGGCATGTTGGCACTACAGATGGTGGCTTAACTCACTGCACCACAGCACCAGCCCCCAACATACAGTTTTTATTTTACCTGAGTTTATCGGTTTGAAAGTCAAACAGCCAGGACTTGAACCAGCATCTCAAATAGTGGCTTATAGACATCTCAAGCTGTGGCTTAACCTGCACCACAAGGCCCTCTGATATTTCTATGATTTCTTGATACTTGCCTGACATAAATGTTACAAAATTTTCCAACAAAAACAAGTTGATGGCTAGATTTCTAATGTCTCATAAATTTTTATGAGCAATCTAAGCATAACTGTTAGGAACAATGATTTAAATAGATGTAAATGGGACAAAAGTTTCCAGATCAACTTTCCAACAATAATTAGGTTTTTATAATAGGTCTTCTTAAAAATAGCTTTCAGAATCTTTTTTGGGAACATAAAATCTTACAGTTACGCTGCATTATTCAATGGTAGATATTCATTGAATATCTAGATCATTTCTCTTTTTTAAAAAAGATTTATTTATTTATTTTAAAGTCAGAGTTATACAGAGAGGGGAGAGACAAAGAGAGAGAGAGAGAGAGAGAGGTCTTCCATTCAATGGTTCACTCCCTAATTGGCCACAATGGCTGGAGCTGCACTGATCCAAAGCCAGGAGCCAGAAGCTTCCTCAGAGTCTCCCACGTGGGTGCAGGGGCCCAAGGACTTGGGCCATCGTCCACTGCTTTCCCAGGCCATAGCAGAGAGCTGGATTGGAAGTGGAGCAACCGGGTCTCGAACTGTTAGGTAGGAAGTCAGAAATGAGCTTATGTGAGTGTGATAAAGGCCTAAGGAATTAACATCTAGGTCCAGAATCTGCATCTCAAAGTCATGCCGAAAACCTTCCAGGTGCAGCCCAGTATCTGCACTTCAAACATCCTGCCCAGATCCTGATGACCTTCTAGGGGGTCCTGTCCCTTCTACCCTATAACCATCCTTCCTCTAAGGCAGGGCAACACCAGCCAGGCTTCCCCTGTCTGATAACTTCAGGGGGAAAACTCAGAAAGGAATTTTTCGTATTTACATCCAACAAATCATTTGTTCAGGAGAAGAAGGAGAGGGGGAGGGAAGGCAAGACCCATCCTCTTTTTTTTTTTTTTTTTTTTTTTTTGACAGGCAGAGTGGACAGTGAGAGAGAGAGAGACAGAGAGAAAGGTCTTCCTTTGCTGTTGGTTCACCCTCCAGTGGCCGCCGCGGCCGGCGCACTGATCTGATGGCAGGAGCCAGGTACTTATCCTGGTCTCCCATGGGGTGCAGGGCCCAAGTACTTGGGCCATCCTCCACTGCACTCCCTGGCCACAGCAGAGAGCTGGCCTGGAAGAGGGGCAACCGGGACAGAATCCGGCGCCCCGACCGGGACTAGAACCCGGTGTGCCGGTGCTGCAAGGCAGAGGATTAGCCTAGTGAGCCGCGGCGCTGGCCAAGACCCATCCTCTTAAAAGCCTCAGCCTAAATGTGCACTGCGCACTCTCTCTCAGGTCCTGTCTGGAGAGGTGCCCATCCGCTCTTACGGATGTCCCTATCCTAATAAACCTGCTATTTTGCTTTCCACTACTCTCTGTCTCACACCTGAATTCTTTCTTGCGCAAAAACAAGGACCCTTTGCTTCTCCTTAACAGAACCGGCACCCATATGGGATACCAGCACTTCAGGCCAGGGCATTAACCCACTGTGCCACAGTGGGTCAGATAATTTCTAAATAAAGAAAGTTGAAGACTTTAAAGCTCAGGCCCACAGACAGCCCCCACCCCAGCTGTGAGTCCCAAGTATTAATTGCCCGGAGTACCCATACTTCTGTGTGACTTGGCCACAAAGTTGAGGATGTTCACAATCCCCACTCACCTGCAAGTTCAGTAGTGTTCTGGAGTGATTCACAAGACCACAAGAAAGTATTTTGTACTTAGTATTTTTATTGATTTATTATGAAGAATATTACTTCAGGAGAGACCAGGCGGAAGCTCCAGCATCCCGACGTGTTCACCAATGGGAGGAAGTGCTCCAAACCTGTTGCTTAGAGGTTTGTATGTGTGAGGCAGGAAGTTAGAAATTAGCCTGTGTGTATGAGAGGGACCTGCAGAAAACAAAGCATCTGCAGCTCACCTTGGAAGCAGCTCGGGATTTTACACTTCCAAGTCCTGCCTGCACCCTGCTAACTTTAGAGGGGGTCTCAGCCTTTCCAGAGAGCTCCCCAGGAAAATCCTCTCTCCTCAGCACCAAATGGGGTGTCTGCTCTGATAACATTGAGCAGTAAAACCATTACATCCTTCTTCCAAGGCAGACACCCTAGGGGAGGCTCCTAGGCGTGGCACCAGGTGGGCTCCCCAGTTTGATAGCACTAAGTAATGAACCCTTGGGAGGAATTTTTTCTAATTCACTCAGCAAACCCTTTGTCCTGGAGGAGAAGGAGGAGGAGGTGGAGGAGGAGGAGAAGGGGAAGGAGAAACCGTGGGCAGAAGTGGACCCCTTTCCCTTATAAGCTCCAGTCTGAGCACAGACTGCACGCTCAGCACTCAGCTCTCTGCTGAGCTGCCAGCCTGGCCTGCCGGGTGTATTCTCTCCACTAAACCATGCAACCTTGCTTTCCGAAGCCTGAGTGACTGGTCACTCTCTCTCTTTCAGATTCTGTCCCATCCATTCTGACGAATACCCTACCCCAATAAACCTCGCTGCCTTGCTTACCACTGTTTTCTGTCTCACAACTGAATTCTTCCCCACCCATCTCTGCTAACATATGGAGTATCATTATGTAGGCATGGGTGATTAAATCATTAACTATTAGTGATTGGCTCAATTGCCAGTTCCCCTCCTCACAGGTCAAGGGGTGAGAATGAAAGTTCCAACTGTTAGGTAGGAAGTCAGCAATTGGCCTATGTGTGTGAGAAAGGCCTAAGGAAATTGACATATCCAGCATCTGCATCCAGCATTGCAAAGTCACCCTGATAACCTCCCAGGTGGTCCCAGGCCTTCCCCCAAGGAAAGCTGCCAGGAGAATTCTCTCTCCTCAGGACCAAATGGGTGACTTGACCTGACAACATGGGGCAATAAAACCTTCACAGATGCCCTAAGGGAAGCCCCTTTACTCTGCCCAGGGCAGAAAATCTGGGGAAGAATTTGCTAATTTTCACCCAACAAACCCTCCCACTAGGACTCCCATCCTTTGTCCCAGTGGAGAGGGGGAGGTGGGTAAACAGACTCCCTTAAAAGCCAGGAGTCTAAACAGAGACTGCACCTCAGCGCTCTACTCTCTGCTGAGCTCTCTCCATCCAACCTTGTAACCTCACTCTCCCCCAGTCTGAGTGACTGGGCGCTCTCCCCCATGCCTTCCATCCTGATGATGCCCTACCCTCAATAAAACCTTATCACTTCACTCTCTGTCTCATGCCTGGATTCTTTCTAGCACAAAAACAAGAACACAGCTTCCAGGGCCTTATCTCCAGTGACACAACCATTCATTTACATCCCCCTCCTGAAGAAAGTGATCTAACCCTGTTTTTTTTTTTTTTCTTTCTTTTTAATTTAATTTTTGAGAGGCAGAGAGAGAGAGAGAGAGAGAGAGTACTCCCATCCACTGGCTCACCTCCCAGATATCCACAAGGCTGGAGCTGAGCAGAGGCAGGAGCTGGGAGTCAGGATTCAATCCAGGTCTCCCACGTGGGTGGTAAGAACCCAACTAGCTGGCGCCGCGGCTCACTAGGCTAATCCTCCGCCTAGCGGCGCCGGCACACCGGGTTCTAGTCCCGGTCGGGGCGCCGGATTCTGTCCCGGTTGCCCCTCTTCCAGGCCAGCCCTCTGCTGTGGCCAGGGAGTGCAGTGGAGGATGGCCCAGGTGCTTGGGCCCTGCACCCCATGGGAGACCAGGAAAAGCACCTGGCTCCTGGCTCCTGCCATCGGATCAGCGCGGTGCGCCGGCCGCAGCGCGCCAGCCGCGGCGGCCATTGGAGGGTGAACCAACGGCAAAAGGAAGACCTTTCTCTCTGTCTCTCTCTCTCTCACTGTCCACTCTGCCTGTCAAAAAAAAAAAAAAAAAAAAAAAAGAACCCAACTACTTGAGCCATCACCACTGATTCCCGGGGTCTGAAATAGCAGGAAGCTGGAGTTAGGAGCTGGAGCAAAGAATTGAACCCAGGCACTCTGATGTGGGAGGTGAGTGAGTGTCTTAACAGCTAGGCCAAACCCCTGCTTCTGCAACCCTGTTTTAGATCTAGTTAAAATCAACCAGGTATCCTTGCAAGTGGACCCAAGTCACAACTGATAAAGACGTTCCAGAGGTGAACTCCCCTTATTAAGAAATCACAAGCGTTGGCCGGCACACGGCTCACTAGGCTAATCCTCCGCCTGCGGGCCAGCACACCGGGTTCTAGTCCCGGTTGGGGCGCCAGATTCTGCCCCGGTTGCCCCTCTTCCAGTCCAGCTCTCTGCTGTGGCCCAGGAGTGCAGTGGAGTGTTGGGAGCCACTGTGCTGGTTTCCCTGTATAGGCCTTTGTTTAGATTAACTTTCAACTGTGTTCCCGTAAGGATTCCCTAGAAAATTCCATTTGTACAGCTCACTGACATGGTTAGCGCTTGGCCATCTGGCTTCAGTGCTCTCTTTCTTGTACCTTGATAAGCACGTCTGGTAGCTGTAAGACCTCGCTGTAAGTCCCTTTGTCAAATTGATACTGATTCCTGTGAAATTATTCCTTTGAACTATGTTGTAAGATGACCCCTGCTTACCCTCGACTGTTACAATCCTTGCCTTGTATTATATAAGCTACCTCCTTCTCCAATAAAGTGAGACCTTGATCAGAGTACTGTCTTGGTCTCCCTTCTCGTGTCTGGTTTGTCTCTCCATTCAGGTCTGCCCTCCTCGTGTCCTAGTTGATTACCCCGCGGGTGAGGCAGTGGAGGATGGCCCAAGTGCTTGGGCCCTGCACCCGCATGGGAGACCAGGAGAAGCACCTGGCTCCTGCCTTCGGATCAGCGCAGCACGCCAGCTGTGGCCCGCCGGCCGCGGCGGCCATTGGAAGTAAACCAATGGCAAAAGGAAGACCTTTCTTTCTCTCTCTCTCTCTCTCACTGTCCACTCTGCCTGTCAAAAAAAGAAAAAAAGAAAAAAGAAAAAGAAAAAGTAATCACAAGCCTCACTCCACTGAAGCTGGGTCAAGGATTTTCTGCATAAGCAGCAACCTCTTCCTCAATATCACCTTTCTAGAGAAGAGATCCTGAACCCTCCTCTTTGTAATGCTAAATTCCCACTCGCAACTGCACCTACAATGCGTATAACATACAGGGTGACTTAGCGGGCAGGGTGACTTAGCGGGCAGGGGCGCCGATCCCTTGTTGAATATGGAAAACCCTTCCTGGGACTTCTTTGAAACTTAGGATTTTCCTAAAAGGGAAAAATGGTTTTGGTCATGAAAACAATCTTGCTCCTGGCTTGGCCAATGCACATACGTTCCTTCCTGCTTCCATCTCAAACTGTTGTTTACATGTTCCCACTCACATACATGCTAGGCAAGAATCCTCGGGTTTTCTGCCCGGTGACCAACATGTGATCATGTCTGGATCTTCCTGGTGACCCCTGAAACTTCTAGAGTTTCCCAGCTCCGAGTCGTCTCACCAGCACAGCAATGACACTCTTACCACTCTGGGGAGTCCAAGGACGAAGATCAAACATTTCTTAACTTATCACAGGGAGCTCTTTAACCTTTGACCAGGATCCTTTACAGCAAAAGGATCATAAAAGTCAACTAATAATGCTAATTATGAGAACCTGGTCCAGTCCTTAGTAACTATCAGGTCCACCATTACACTATATGATAATGTCCCCTTGGGTGACTCCACTCTCAGGGTTGCAAACTTCCATTTGACCTTGTCGGGTTACCAAAAAAGGGAGCTTCACCTTGCACAAAAGGACGATGCCACTTCTTGCTCTGAGCCTCTTCCTATACATTCATGTAATATTGGGTTTCCAATATTTCACAGCCCACTTGCTCATTCCTTTACCCTTAGGTACTCTTTTCTCTTCTCCATTGCAAGTGGAAAACTTTGCCGCCTTTGGATGGAACATTAGGTTAGCAGGCAGCAATGTCAGCTCATAACCTGTGAGCATGCCTATGGCTGCTCATAACCAAACATAGCCCCATCCATGCCAATCACACAGGGACACAGGTGCAGAGTAAAGAGCTGAATCCACTTTATTTTTTTAAAATCAGTTTATTGATTTGATTTGAAAGGCCAACTGACAGAGAGAGGGGAAAGACAGAGAGGGAGAGTTTCTAACCACTGGTTCACTCCCCCGAAGGAATCTGTTTACCTCCTCCAGGACAAAGGACGGGGAGTCCTAGAAGGGCTTGTTGGGTGAAAATTAGCAAATTCTTCCCCAGATTTGCTGGCACCTGGCAGAGCAGAGGGGCTTTCCTTAGGGCATCTGTGAAGGTTTCATTGCCCCATGTTGTCAGGTCAGATAACCCATTTGGTCCTGAGGAGAATTCTCCTGGCAGCTTTCCTCGGGGGAAGGCCTGGGACCACCTGGAAGGTTATCATCAGAGTCCGGGCAGGACTGCTGGGCTTCTGGAGCTTCCACAGTAGGTGCTGGTCTCCAGGCCTTCTCTCTCACACACACACACGTAGACTACATTTTTTTAACTTCTTACCTGACATAGCCACTCCCCTTTGGAGTGGATAAAAGGCCTGGAACACAGAGGGCCCGCCACTGTTCCCCTTTGCTCCCCTGCTTTATTGCCCTTGTTGCCCTTGTTGCCCATGCCGTTGGGGCACGTGGCCTTCGTGCTCCCCACTGCCTGCTTCTCTGCCCACATGCTTGCTGCACGTGGCTGGCTCCTGGGCTTCCTGCCTTCGCTTTGCTACCTGTGATAAGCTGCCTGTCGCTGCTCATAACCAAATACTCGATGCATGTGGCTTCCTGGCCTGCTCTCTGGTTGGTA
This sequence comes from Oryctolagus cuniculus, assembly GCF_964237555.1. Taxonomy (NCBI): domain Eukaryota; kingdom Metazoa; phylum Chordata; class Mammalia; order Lagomorpha; family Leporidae; genus Oryctolagus; species Oryctolagus cuniculus. The sequence goes on from NC_091441.1 coordinate 69,005,121, forward strand.
TGGATCCCAGCTAAATTTCTAGACTTTTCTCTCTCCCTTAGATAGAGCCCTCACTCTCGTATGCATTTCTCTCACTGAATAAAATCCTTAAAACTTACCATGCTGCCTGATATAGTTGAGCCAGTATTCAGAATTCTTCTCTGAATTTGTAGCAAGAACCCACACAGCTTATTAATTTCAGAAATATTGATAAGCAAAATGGTTTTGTTAAGTAGGAAGTCAGTTATGAGCTTATGTGTGTGTGACATAAAGGCCTAAAGAGAAGACATCTATGTCCAGCATATGCATCTGCTGACAATGTTTCAGGGGCAGCCCCGTATTCACATTCTGCCCTGCCCCCTTCTACCTGATAACCTGCCAGGTGGAGATCCCCGCCCCTTCTGCCTGACAAATCTTCCACAATCTCCCAGATGAAGCCCAATATCTGCATTTCAAACACCCTGCTCCGGATCCCCATTCTCCAGGGGTCTCGCTCACCCTTCCTCTGAACCCAGGATGGTGCCAGCTAGGCTTCCTCCTGTCTGATACCTTCAAGGGAAAACTCAGATAGGAGCTTCTTAATATTTATAGCCATAAAATCCTTTGTTTCAGGAGGAGATGTGTGAAGACAAAGACCCATCTCCTTAGAAACCCCTGGCCTCAACCTGACTGGGCGCTCAGCCCTCTGCCTCTCTGCTGAGCTGCCTGCCTGGTCTGGCAAGGTGTAATCTCTCAATTCAACCATGTAACCTCCACCCCCGCCCCCCCCCCCCAGTCTCTCAGGCTCTGTCTGGAGAGGTGCCCATCCATCCTTACGGATGTCCCTTCCCTGATAAACCTTGCTATTTTACCTCCCACTACTCTCTGTCTCACGCCTGAATTCTTTCTTGCGCAAAGACAAGAACCCTGCAATTTCTCCAGTAACAGTTTCATAACTGGGGATTCCCACGTGGGTGGCAGGGACCCAAGTCCTTGAACCATCACCTGCTGCTTTCCCAGGTGCATTATCAGGGAGCTGGATTTGAAGTGGAGCAGCTGGGACTTAAACCAGTGCTCATATGGGATGCTGGCATCAGGCAGGTGGCTTAACCTGGGATCATTCTTTTTATAGAATAAGTGGTGGTGCTCAAGGCAGGGCCTGATTGAATGTTCAAAGGAGGCAGGGTTTGGCACAGGGCTGCAGCACACATGCAGGAAGGTTGTCATGGTGTCTGGTGCATGATGGAACGTGAGGCTTAGGGGGGTCTTACGGGGCGGCTGGCACGGCTGTGGTTCTTGACCTGGGAGGTGATTACTAATCATCATTAACTAATCCATGCATTGGCTCTGTTAGATTTTCTGTGTATATGCTTTGTTTTATAACAAAAAAAAAGTTTAAGTATTCCAAAATACAAAACAGGAAAATGATAAAAATTAAAGTTAATACGCTTAATGAATAATGTAAAATAGAGCAAATTTATTCATTATAAAATTAAGGATTCACAGGCCGGCGCCGCGGCTCAATAGGCTAATCCTCCGCCTGCGGTGCCGGCACACCGGATTCTAGTCCCGGTCGGGGCGCCGGATTCTATCCCAGTCACTCCTCTTCCTGTCCAGCTCTCTGCTGTGGCCCAGGAGTGCAGTGGAGGATGGCCCAGGTGCTTGGGCCCTGCACCCGCATGGGAGACCAGGAGAAGCACCTGGCTCCTGGTTTCGGATTAGCGTGGTACATCGGCCGCAGCGGCCGTTGTGGGGTGAACCAACAGAAAAGGAAGACCTTTCTTTCTCTCTCTCTCTCTCTCACTGTCCACTCTGCCTGTCCAAAAGAAAAAAAAAAATTAAGGATTCACAAAAATACTATTGCATGTTAAAGACATTTTTTTCTCACTTCAATCGCATCCCTGAACCTGCCCAACAACTGCCTAAAAATGGGAGTCAGATACAAGCTGAATATCATTCAAGGCATTAAGCACATCAGGAACAAAGGACTGGAGTTCCTGCTCTGCCTCTGCTTCCAGTTTCCTGTTAATGCTCACTCTGGGAGGCAGCAAATGATGGCTCAAGTATTTAGATCCCTGCCACTCATGTGGGAGACCTAGACGGAGTTTCCAGTACCCAGCCCTGACCTGGTCCAGTTCCAGCTGTTGCAGGCATTTGGGGAGTGAATCAGCAGATGGATGGTCTTCCTCTCTCTCTCTCTATCTCTGCCTTTCAAATGAAAATGTTAATTAATTAAGTAGTCATGAGCTCTCACTCTATGCTCTGACATATCCCAGTGTCCTGTTCTGCAGCTGAGAATTCAAGCAAAACACTGCACCATTCATAAGCTAGAGACTCAAAAAAGCTAAACATGACTCACAGAAAAATAAAATATTTACACATTTTTTCCAACCCACATGGAGACATGATCCCTAATTCGTTTTTATTGAAGTTTATAAATTTTATGACTATTTTTATTGCTATGTGAAAAGTCCTGTGATTTTTAATGCTTGTACACTTTGTATTCCTTCTAGACCAGCAGTGGTTAAAGGATTTGTGTTTTCTATAATTCTATAGCAGTATCCCAGCCATTCAGGACTCTGGGTCAGAGCAGAGGAATTAGATCCTAAGAATTCAGTTCCCGGCCAGCCACAGGTTTCGGCATTCCCCTGAGTCACAGAATCAAGGGAAAAAAGAAACGAGACTTTAACCTCACACATCAGCTCAGGGGCTGCCCGCAACAGGTTGATATAGGAATTTGGCCCCCTAAAATATATCGGAATGTGGCCCCCTTAAAGTTCCCCAAAAGTCCCATCTGGGTCGCCACATGGGTTATCAGAATTTTAACCTGTAGGCTGTCCACTTCAAGGTGGGCTGGCCTGCCTTGAGGTTCAAGGTCAACTTGGGGAGGCTTGAGCTGCCCAAGGTTAGAAGGAAAAGGCAGCTGTCCCTCCAGCTGCTGCAGAGCAAGCCCTCACACTACAGAATGACAATCAGACTCCACCCTCCTCGACGGTACTTCAAAAAGTTTATGGTACGAAGATGGAATTGAAAAATGAATTTGAGGCAGGCATTTGGCATTGCGCTTAGGATGCCGCTTGGGATGCCTAAAGTCCATATTGGAGCCCCAGAGCTCCAGTAGTTCCGGTTCCGGTTCCGCTCCCACTTCCTGCTAATGCGCATGCTCAGAAGCCGCAGGTGCTCGGAGGCTCAAGCACTTGGGATCCTGTGTGAGACCCAGACAGAGTTTAAGGCTCCTGGAGTCATCCTGGTAAGACTCCAGCTGTTGTGGGGGCATTTGGGGACTGAACCAGAGGATGGGAGCTTGCTCTCTCTGCCTCTCAAATAAATAAAATGAATAAAAAAATTTAAAAACTAGGGGCCGGCGCCGTGGCTCACTTGGCTAATCCTCCGCCTAGGGCGCCGGCATCCCATATGGGCGCCGGGTTCTAATCCCAGCTGCTCCTCTTCCAGTTCAGCTCTCTGCTGTGGCCCCAGAAGGCAGTGGAGGATGGCCCAAGTGCTTGGGCCCTGCACTCGCATGGGAGACCGGGAGAAGAACCTGGCTCCTGGCTTCGGATCAGCGTAGTTCCGGCCATAGTGGCCATTTGTGGGGTGAACCAACGGAAGGAAGACCATTCTCTCTGTCTCTCTCTCTCACTAACTCTATCTGTCAAATTAAAAAAAAGAAGAAGAAAAATAATATAAAAAAATTAAGAACTAAACTTTTTTTAAAAACTAAACTAAATTCTAGTACTATCAGAATTTGTAGAGTGATCTTAGCAGTTGAAACCCTGTGGGGGAATCATATTAGTGCCCCCTCTGTTACTGCAGTGAAACACCTGAGGCTGGTAACTTGTAAAGAAAAGAGGTTTATTTGGGCTACAGCTCTGACCCAAGGCCATGGGGCTCCTTGCTGGCAGTGTCCCAAGGTGGTGGCACAGGGCCTCCACAGCGAGAGCCAGGGGAGCTCACGTGTGTGTTTGCAGCTCTGGTCTGTGTTCCTCTCTTTATGAATCATCAGATTCCACCATGTGGGCTGAACCCTGAGAAACTCACCTACTCCCTGTCACCTCTTCCAAGTTCTTCCTCTGAGCACCTTAGTTGGATTGTTCCCACCCTCTGAATATCCCACAGTGGCCATCGAATGCCAACACATGCACCCCCAGGCTCTCTCAGACCTTGCCTGAGGGAGTGCAGGAATGCACCAGTGACCACCAGTGCCCTTTGCAATTCTTTAATGATAAATTCTCTCTGGTTGTGGATGTCCAGGAGCTCAATTTCTGCCTGGGGGGAGGGGTTCCATTTCAGTCTTGGTCTCTAAAGCAAGAGCCTTGTTACTGATTACCAACTCCTACGGCAATCCAGGGTAATTAGATGATTGAAGTTGGATTACAGGCCATGTCATTGTGCAATTATTTTTCATGTGTAGACCCAGCCAGAGTTTAAGAAGAGAATAAAAATACCTTTCAATGATACTAAATGACTCAGGGGAAAATATTACTATTCCAGCATTACAATTACCCTTTTTTTCTAAGATTTATTTTTTTTTTATTTGAGAGGTAGAGTTTTACAGACAGTGAGAGGGAGAGACAGAGAGAAAGGTCTTCCCTCTGTTGGTTCACTCCCCAGATGGTCGCAACAGGTGGAGCTGCGCTGATCCGAAGCCAGGAGCCAGGAGCTTCTTCCGGGTCTCTCATGTGGGTGCAGGGACCCAAGCACTTGGGCCATCCTTTACTGCTTTCCCAGGCCATAGCAGAGAACTGGATTGGAAGAGGGGCAGCCGGGACTAGAATTGGTGCCCATATGGGATGCTGGCGCCACAGGCGGAGGATTAACCTACTGTGCACTGACCCCTACAGTTACCCTTTCTAAAATATTAGCTTCTTGCGCTACTTACTATTCTAATTTTTTTTTTACTTTTTCTTCTTTCTGTGTATACTGCTTTTTTAAAAAATACTCATTTATGAAAAAGAAAGGAAGGAAAGGAGAGAAAGCTCTTCCATCTGCTGCTTCACTCCCCAAATGGCTACAAAGGCCAGGGCTGGGCCAGTCTGAAGCCAGGAGCCCAGAACCCCAGTCAGGTCTTCCTTGTGGCTGCAGGGGCCCAAGCACTTGATCCATCGTCCACTGCTTTCCCAGGTGCATTATCAGAAAGCTGGATCCAGGAGTGGAGCAACAGAAACTTGAACCAGCACTCCAGTGTGGGATGCTGGCTTCACAAATAGCAGCTTAACCCGCTGTGCCACAGCACCAGTCCCTCTGAGTGTACTTCTGTGTCCACTAACCACTCCTAGGGGAGAAAAGTGCTCCCAAAGAGTCAGATAAGTTCTTTATTTACCAGCGTGTCTGCAACACTTAGCACCATGACTCAAACAGCACTTACTAAGCAACAAGTGGCTGGTCTTAGATACTTCATACAAAAAAACAAAACAAAACAAAACCCCATGATTTATCCTGACAGATGCCCTTTCCCCACCCATCAGCTCCAGCTTGGTGACTAGGATGCTGGAGCTCCTAGGGTCTGCCCTTGTTCTAAACCCCTATGCATTTCAAGTCTGCACACACAGTGCAGTAGGATCCTCGTGCTTCCTGGACATGCGTCTTCCTTCCCAAGAGAGTCCATTCTCTTTAAGACAGTGGTTAGTAAACCAGCAGGTGGAAGATCTCTCTCTCTCCCTCTCTCTCTCTCTCTCTCTTTCTCCTCTACTTTCTCTCTTTCTCTCTCTGCCTTTCAAATAAATAAAAACAAACATTTTAAAGACAAATGTAGCAATTCAAATACGTTGACAAGACACTAGCAATGAAATCTGTTACAACTGTTTTCATTTATGAAGAAAATATTTGAAGACAACTTGAGATGGGGACAAGGTACATAGTTTTCCAAAAATTCATTGAAGGCTATGCGAGTGAGACAGTTGAAAGTTACTGAGCTAGAGAGGCGACGTTTTGCCCACCCAAAATGAGAAGGCTGAGTCCTGGTTTTTTAGTGTAGACACGTTCTGATTTTGCACAGATACAGCTTGCATCGCCTACAGTTATGAGGGACATACATCCTTGGTAGCAGGACATGCTCAGTCTTGCCTTGAAGCAGACATGAGAGGATATTTGCACAGAGACCAAATAAAAAACATTGTACACTGTGCAAACTGCAACACATATGTCCCATAACACATAAACTTCACAGCAAGAAACACTATCTGGTCTTTTCTTTCTTCTTTGCAGTAACTACCGGCAGTTACTATATGTTTTTAAGGTTTATTAAGGTTTATTCTATTTATTTGAAAGGCAGAGTTACAGAGAGAGAGAGAGAAAGATTTATTTATTTTTTGGACAGGGAGAGCTAGACAGTGAGAGAGAGAGAGACAGAGAGAAAGGTCTTCCCTCTGTTGGTTCACCCCCCAAATGGCCGCTACGGCTGGCGTGCTGCCCCGATCTGAAGCCAGGAGCCAGGTGCTTCCTCCTGGTCTCCCATGCGGGTGCAGGGCCCAAGCACTTGGGCCATCCTCCACTGCCTTCCCATGCCACAGCAGAGAGCTGGACTGGAAGAGGAGCAACCAGGACAGAATCCAGTGCCCTAACCAGGACTAGAACCCAGGGTACTGGTGCCACAGGCGGAGGATTAACCTAGTGAGCCGTGGTGCCAGCCGAGAGAGAGAGAGAGAGAGAGAGAGAGAGATCTTATCATGCACTGATTCATGGTTAAATGGCTGCAACAGTGGGGGCAGTGCCACTGTGAAGCCAGGAGCCCAGAACTGCACCCAGGTCTACCACATGGATGCAGGGGCCTAAGCACTTGGGCCATCATCCACTGCTTTCCCAGGCACATTAACAGGTAGCTGGATCAGAAATAGGCAGCTGGGATGCCAGCCGGGGCTCCTGTGGGATGCCGGCATTGCAGGTGGCAGTTTAACCCTATTTACCACAATGCTGGCCACCAGTAGTTGTTAAGTGCCTTCTCTGGGTCACCATTGTGTTCCTTTGTATTAAGGGAGTCAAAACACACATGTTTCTCATTATTCAAAGCAGTTAGGTTCTACAAGTTGCTTCAAACACTGAGATAGTAAATGCTGAAACTTTTCTCCTAGGGAAAGTACATGTTAGCTTCCTGCAAGCCCCCAATCACATCTTCAGCAGTCAATACATAGCTGTGTTTTACCTGTGTTTCTGTTTAAAGATCTCTTACTTAAGGATGGGCGTTCGGCAGAGAGGTAAAGTCGCTGCTTGGGACACCAGCATTCCATATAGGAGGGCCTTGTTTGATTTCAGATTACTCAGCTTCCCGTCCAGTTTCCTGCTGATGCACACCCTGGGAGCGGCAGGTGAGGACCCAAGTATGTGGGCCTCTGCCACCTACCTCAGAGATCTACATGATGTTCCTGGCTCCTGGCTGTTGCAGGCATTTGGGGTGTGAACCAGCAGATGGAATCTCTCTCTCTCTCTCTCTCTCTCTCTCTCTCTCTCTCCCTATCCTTCAAATAAAATGAAAATAAATAAAGCTTCAAAGATACATATTCACTTATTTATTTGAAAGGCAGAGCTGGGGGAGGGGGGAGACAGAAAGAGAAAGAGATCTTGCATCCACTCCTTGACTCAACAACCATGGCTGGGCCAGGCTGAAGCCAGGAGCCAGGAGCTTCTTCTGGGTCTCCCACATGGGTGCAGGGGCCCAAGGACTTGGGCCATCTTCCACTGCTTTTCCCGCGTCATTAGCAGGGAGCTGGAATGAAAGTGGAGCAGCTAGGACATGAACTGGTGCTCATATGGGATGCCGGCACTGCAGGCAGCAGCTTAACCCGCTGCATCCCGAGGACAGCCTTGAAGATACCATATTTAATACACATTGATGATTCATAAACATTGTCTAAAAGCCAACAGCACTCAAATGCATCCTGACTGAAACTTATCTGAAAAACTGCATGGATATCAAAAAAATGTGTGCACCAAGATAAACTTATCTTAAAGAATTTTTTTTAAAAGGCAGAGTTAGAGGAAGAGGGAAAGACAGAGAGAGAAAGATCTTCCATCTACTGGTTCACTCTCCAAATGACCGTATGACTAGGGTTAGGCCAGGCTGAAGCCAGGAGCCTGGAGCTTCTTCCAAGTTTTCCACTTGGGTGCAGGGGCCCAAGCACTTGGGTCATCTTCCACTTCCTTCCCAGGTACATTAACAAGGAGCTGGATGGGAAGTGGAGCAGCTGGGACTTGAACCAGGGTCCATATGGGATGCTAGCATCACAGACAGTGAGGTCACTCCCATGACTTATACTTGAATGAGAATTACCTTAAAAGCCTATGAGTGTTGTCTTGGGATTACCCACAAATTTCACTGAGTATGCAAATTCACAAATACCAAATCCATAGATAATGAGGGCTGAGAAGCATTCCTGCTAGATGGAAAACCAGGCACAAAAGACCAGAAACCATGAAGTGTTAAAGTAAGGAGGCTTTGGACGAGGTAGGGAAGAAGTAAGGTGCTGTCCAGCATGAATCAGACCAAGATTAAATGACTTCTATGTCCAATTCCTGTTGTTGCTGGAACAGATTTTCAGCAAGCACAGCAGCTTGACGAGGCACCAATGCATTATCTCGCAGTGTTAAAGGTTAGAAAAGCCCCATACTGTCCACTGGGCTGAAGTTACAATGCCGCAGGACTGCGATCCTTCTGGAAGCTCTGGGGGATTTCCTCACCTTTTCAGCACCCAGAGCCTATCCTTATTCCTTGGCTCATGACCCCTTCTTTAATTTCAAAGCCAGCAGTGGTGGTGGAAGCCTTTCTTCATGACCTACGCTGGCCTCCTCTTCCACCTCCCTCTCCTGAATTTGTGGATTTGTGTGATTATACTGGGCCCACCCAGATAGTCTTCCACTTCTTATTTATTTATTTATTTATTTGAGAAACACACACACACAGAGAACTCTGATCTCCTGGTTCACTCCCCAAATACCTGCCACAGCTGGGGTTGGGCCAAGTTGCAGCCAGGAGCCAGGAACTCAATCCGGGTCTCCCACACGGGTGGCAATGATCCAAGTAGTTGAGTCATCACTGATGCCTCCTCCCAGGATCTGCGTTGGCAGGAAGCTGGAGCCAGAATCAAGAAACAGACCCAGAACTCCAACATGGGATGCAGACGTCTTATTTGTTGTCTTAAGAGCTAAACGCCCATTCCCTCTCACTTCAAAAATGAGCTAATTGGGGCTGGTGCTGTAAAGCTGCCACCTGCAGCGTTGGCATCTCATATGGACGCTGTTTCAAGTCCCAGCTGTCCCACCTCCGATCCAGCTCTCTGCTATGGCCTGGGAAAGCAGTAGAAGATGGCCCAAGTCCTTAGGCCCCTGCACTCGCATGGGAAGACCCAGAGGAAGCTCCTGGCTCCTGGCTTGGAATTGGCATAGCTCCGGCTGTTGTGGCCAATTGGGGAGTGAACCAGCAGATGGACGACCTCTCTCTCTGCCTCTCCTTCTCTCTGTGTGTAACTCTGACTTTCAATTAAATAAATAAGTCTTTTTTAAAAAATGAGGTAATTAGCAACTGAGGGATTTTTCCTCCTGACAATAAATATATGACGTGTTTTCCAACACAAATTCTTCAATTCTTCGATACCAACTAGATGTCCTACAATGCAATTGAATGCTGCCACTTTATCTGGAGTCATCATAGGAGTCCATAGGTTGCAGGTTCAGTCCCACAAGGCAGCCCCACTTCAGATGCCAATCACAAGTATTGAGCTCGCAGGTCAGCCTCACTTCTGTCCAACTCTGATCCAAAGTTCCTCTAGGTCGCTCCACCAAGGTTTGATCATTTGCTAGAATGACTCACAGAACTCCGGAAAATGCTCTACAAATGGTTACAGTTACTATAAATATAAGTGAGTGGCCAGGTGAGAGGTCCATAGTGAGGCAAGGAGGGTCCTGTGCACAGGAGCCCCTTTTCCTGTCAAGCTGGGAAGTGTCACCCTCCAGAAATAAGGATGTGTTCACCAATTTGAAAGCCTCCCAAGCCCCACAATTTAGGGTGCTTTTTTTGTTTGGGAGGAGGCAGATAGAACTTCCATTTGCTGGTTCATTCCCCAAATATCAACAATGGCCTCGGGGGCCGGCGCCATGGCTCACTTGGCTAATCCTCTACCTGCGGCGCTGGCACCCCAGGTTCTAGTCCTGGTTGGGGCACCGAACTCTGTCCCGGTTGCCCCTCTTCCAGGCCAGCTCTCTTCTGTGGCCCCGGAGGGCAGTGGAGGATGGCCCAGGAGCTTGGGCCCCTGCACCCGCATGGAAGACCAGGAGGAAGTGCCTGACTCCTGGCTTCAGATCGGCACAGAGCCGGCTGTGGCAGCCATTTGGGGAGTGAACCAATGGAAGGAAGACCTTTCTCTCTCTCTCTCTCTCTCTCTCTCTCTCTCTCACTGTCTAACTCTGCCTGTCAAATAATTAAAAAAAAAAAAAATGGCCAGAGCTGGGCAGGGGCAGTAGCAAGTAGAAGGGAACTCAATCCAGGTCCCTCCACACAGGAGGCAGAAACCCCACAGTTGCTCCTAGGGTCTGCATTAACAGGAAGCTGGAATCAGGAGCCAGAGCTGGAATTTGACCACAGTCACTCTGATCTGGGAAATGGGCACCAGCTAGGTCAAACGCCCACCCCATTTAGGAGTTTTTATGGAGATTTCATTGCATAGGCATGACTGTGGCCATTGGGGAGCATCTCAATGATAGCCCCCCTCTTCCTTGTAAATGGGTGTAGGGGAGCTGAAAATTCCAAGCTTCTAATCAAAGCTTGATCGTTCTGGCAACCAGCTCTCATCCTGAAGCTGTCTGCTCGTTAGAACAGAAGACCCTCCTATCTCATCGCTCAGGAAATTTTGAGTGTTAGGGCTCTGTGATAGGATCCAGGGAAAAGACCAGCTGCCTTCTTCTTAATCCACAGCCACTTCAACTCCATCTATAAATCGAATCCCCCCCTGCCGTGTAAATTGACTTATCAACTCACTTATCAGGGGTTAGGAAGGACATGGACATGTTTGGGGAATAATTTCTTTTTTTTTTTTTTTTAGATTTATTTATTTATTTATTTGAAAGGCAGCATTATACAGAGAGAGAGGGAGAGACAGAAAGAAAGATCTTCCATCCACTGGTTCACTCCCCAAATGGCTGCAATGACCGGGGCTGGGCCAGACTAAAGCCAGGAGCCAGGAGCTTCATTCACGTCTGCCACATGGGTGCAGGGGCCCAAGGATATTGGCCATCCTCTGCTGCTTTCCCAGGTGCATTAACAGGGAGCTGGATCTGAAGTGGAGCAGTCAGAACTCAAACTGGAGCCCATATGGGATGCCATTGCTGCAGGTCTGGCCTAACCCACTATGCCACAAGTGAGTGTGGGCGCCATCAAGCATGGGCCACAGTTGCCCAGAAGAGAGAGAGAGAGAGAGAGAGAAAGAGAGAGAGAGAGAGAGTGTCAGAGAAGGATCTCCAACCATGGTCAAGGGTAAAAGAGGGCTCCTTCCCCTTTATCAGTCTCTTATGAGGTAAGGGGCAGTGCCTTAATTGAATAAACAGTGTGAGGTCTTAGCATGTGTGAAGCTTTCTGGGATTTTTATGTCACCTCCATGTGGAGTTTTATTTTGATGCGGCCATCATGGCTTCTCCTCCTTCCTGGTTCCAGATGAAACCCAGGTGCATCTTGGGAAAGTAGTGGTATTAGATTGATAGGTAAAGGGATAAAGTAATAATGCAAGGCTGGCAAAAATTCCAGCTCACCTATCCAACTCCTTGTGTGGTTTACTCATATTAATTCTGCTTACCAACACCATTGACTGCAATTCTCAAGCATGAACACAGCAACTTGGGAAGCTTGGTGTGGCAGCTTCATGGACCTGGATTGGAGAATTCCTTAAAATACATGGCCAAAGAGCTGTCCCAGGATGGTGGAGAGGCATTAGAAAGGAAGGAGTCTCTCCAGCATTTACAGAGCAGAACTAGTGATTGTGGAATCAATGTGGTGCTTGTGATCATTTTTCTGATCATGCCTGACAATTCATAGGAGAAATTTCCATTGACCCAGGAGGTACATCAGGAGAATATTAGTGATCTGTGTTAGTTTTACATAAACACGCAAGCGCTGTTACCACGGAGAAATTCTGCAGCACCTCTTTTCTCCTGCTTTCCAGCTCCCTCCCTCCGCCTCTCACCTGGCTCACTTCTGATGCTGGCTGACAGCTGTGCGGGATGCGGGGAGAACACACAGGGAGAGACACTCTCCCCTCCGCTGCCTGGCTGCACTCAGTGCTGTGGTTTAAATGGTCAGCCTGTCAGGGGGTGGGCGTTTGACCCAGAGGCTAAGATGCTAGTCAAAATGCCTGTGTCTCAGAGTTCTGGGTTCATCACCTGGCTCCTGCTCTTGGCTCCAGCTTCCTATGTACACCATGGGAGGCAGAAACAGATGGCTCAAGTCATTGGGTTCTTGCCACCCACATGGAAGACCTGGAGTGAGTTTCTGACGCCTGAACTTCAGCCTGGCCCAGCACCAGATGCGAGCATTTGGGGAATGAACCATTAAATAGAATGGGAGATTCTCTCTCCCCCCTGCCTTCTCCTCCTCCCTCTCCCTCTCCCTCTCCCTCTCCCTCTCCCTCTCAAATAAGTACATTTTTAAAATTTAAAAAAAAAAATTGCCAGCCTACTGGTGATTTGTGGATGGGATTCATAAGCCACAGAGTGAAGTCCCTGTGATCTGAATAAACAGCCTTCCTCTGTGCCTCTGCCTGGAGCACCTTGACGGATTCCTAACTTGTCAGCCACAGGCAACCTTCTCCAGAAGATCCTTTAATGTAAAAAAAAATTGCACAATGACAATCTCATTTCACAGCTGGTCAATCATTGCTGAAGTCCCCCTAAATGGCCCTTGGGTCAAGGAATCTTTGTTTCAGATAGTCATTCATTCTGAAAATAAAAGCCCTGACAATTTAAGGGGCATGGTTCAGAAGGAAGACAAGATTGATCGTGTACCTGTGGTGTGATTTAGGGATGCTACAATATTTCCCCAAATCTGTGACATGCATCACTACCTTAGGGACATTGAAAAGGAAAAGGAGGCCATGACACGTCTTCTTGCGTAAGAGGTCTCCGATGTATGTCTTAGAAGAGATAAAATAAATTCTTGTCACCCAGCCTTTAAAAATAAGCGCTGTTTCCAGAGTACAGCAAGGGGTGTAGACAAGCCCCCATGTGGATTATTGGCACATGGTCCGTTATCCATAACTGCAAGACACAACCTCACAGCTCTGACAACCTCTGTCAGCTCACAGCTTTTGAGCATGAGGGAGTCCTGAGTGGCTAGATTGGGGATCTGGCCCAGGTCTCTTGAGGATGCAGTTAAGCTGCCACCTGGGGCTGGAGAACCTACTCCTTGGTGCAGTTGTTGGTAGGGTTCACTGCTGCTGTAGGGCTCACTGCCTCTATGCTGTCGGCCACAACTGTTCCCTTGCCAAGCAGCTCCCTCCATTGGCAGCCTCAGGGTCTCCCCCAGAGTGAGGAGAGCTCAAGAAGCCAGGAGTCACAGGTTTGTGTAGACCAATCCCAGGAGGGACCACAACTTCTGTCCAATTCTCTTAGTCACACAGTCCAAATCCAGGACAATTCGGGAGGGGCAGCATGGGGAACTGGACACCAGGAGGCTGGGATCACTGCTGACAATTTTGCAGGAGCTGCTTATCCCACAGTATGTACACAGAATGAACCCTGGAGCTAATTTGCTTCTATTCTTGGGTAACATTAATTGAGCACTTACTGTATGCCCTGTTCTGAACACCAACAAGTCATATAAAAGAATTAAATGAGAAAAATAACCCAATGAGATGAGCCCTATTCTTAACTCTTTTTGCAGCTGAGGAAGCTAAAGCTACCTACCCAGGATCACACTGCTAGTAAGGGTGAGAGCTGGCACTTCTGACTTTTCACTAAGTTCCACCCAATCTTTTCTTCAATGAATATGACTGTGCATTATTAGAATAGGCCAACCACTGAAATCCCATACAAGAAACTTGAAATTCTAATATGATTTACTTTTTTATTAGCAACACCATGTTGTCTACCATGTCTGCCATGTTGTAATGAGACAGGCTACAAGCAGGTGTCACTCACTCAAGCCCCTCCCGATCTGGCACATACCCATGTCCCGATCCAAACCAACCAGGAGCAAGGAGCAGCCAGACTCTAACCACAAAAGACCGCCTATTTCCTCCGTGCTCTCCAACACCAGGATATCCCAGTGTGACAGATGCGTGACCTTCCTGGGGTGGTAGTAATGACCACTGCCATCTTGAGTGTGTCACATGCAAAAGAAAGGAGAGCACAACTGTGCAAACCCAGGTGCTGTGCCGAGGGGAAGCTTCCAGGCCTCCCCAGCCCCTACAGACACTTGCTCAGTTCCCTCTGGGGAGCCAGTGGGATACACCTCTTCCCACCATGCTGGCTCCCTTGAGCTGAGGCCCCCAGTACACTTGGGGTGGCACGTTGGCCTCCAGACAATGGCTGTTTGCACATGAGCCAAAGAACCTGGGATCAGGAACCCTTTTTCATTTTCAGTGTATGGAGTTCATTGTAGTTATTTATAATTTTAAAAAATTGAGTGTAGTGAGTTTTAGTCTGGTGCACCTTCACGGAAGGGATGCAGAAAGAAGCAGCGGGAGCTGGCTGCTAACACACTGGGCTCCAGGTTCATAGATATCATTCTTTTTTTAAAAAATTTAATGACTTTTATTTATTTATTTGAGAGTAGAGCTGCAGAGAGAGAGAGGGAGAGACTGAGAGAGAGGTCTTCCATCTGCTGGTTCACTCCCCAAATGGTCAAAACGGCCAGAGCTGGGCCAATCCGAAGCCAGGAGCCAGGAGCTTCTTCTAGGTCTCCCATGCAGGTGCAGGTGCCCACACACTTGGGCCGTCTTCCACTGCTTTTCCAGGCATAAGCAGAGAGCTGGATCCTGGATCAGAAGAGGAGCTGCCGGGACAGGAACCAGCACCCATATGGAACGCAGGCGGAGGCTTAACCTACTATGCCACAGCACCGGCGCCAGTTCAATCCCCCAAACAACCACAATAGGACAAAGCCTGGAGCCTGGAACTCAGTACAGGTCCCCCATATGAGTGACAAGGACGCAAGTACTTAAGCCAGCACCTGCTGCCTCTGGGGTCTACATTAGCAGGAAGCTGGAATCCTGAGTGGGCCTGGGCTCTAACCCAGGCACTCTGATATGGGTATGCAAGTGTCCCAGTCAGCATCTTAACCGCTTGGCCAAACACCTGCTTCCAGTAAATCACTCTAACTCATTTCCTATACAGAAGCAGACCTGGGGGCCAGTGTTGTGGTGCTGTGGGTTAAGCCAACACTTGCCATTATCCCATATCAGAGCACTAATTTGAGTCCCAGATGCTCTGCTTCAAATACAGCTCCCTGCTAATGCACCTGGGAAGGCAACAGAAGATGGCCTAAGTACTTGGGCCCCTGTCATCCATGTGGGAGACCTGGATGGGGTTCCTGGCTCTTGGCTTCGGCTTGGCCCAGCCCTGTCATTGTAGCCTTTTCAGGAGTGAACCAGAGATTGAAAGATCTTTTTCTCATCCCCCTACCCCTCCGCCTTTCACATAAATACATAAGTAAATCTTCAGGGGGAAAGACAATAACATCAAATCTGCAGCCTATGAAATTAGGTCATTGGATTCTAGTTCATCTTAGACAAAGTGATTTTCTCAAATCCTCACAAGCAAAACACACTGGAGCCATAACGTGGGACTCCCCCCCCCAAACTGTCACATCCCAAGGAAAAACAGGGAGCTCCTGTTCAGTTCCCCAGGAGGACAGAGCTGAGAGGGTGCATCCCCCAGCAGGGTCTGGCTAGGCCCAAGAGTTGGCAGCCAGGGAACACTGGGCCCAGAAGTCAGACAATCCAGGACACCACCCAGTGGGGGCACTCCCCAATCAGGCATGGGGTTGAGGGTGCAGGGAGAGAGCCACAGGTCAGGAACCCAGCTGCTGTGAGTCCAGAGGTCAGCAGGAAGCAGGCCACAACATGGTCAAAGAGACAAGATGCCAAGGTCACAGTGAGAAGGCCACACCCAGGTCCTTGATTCTACTCGTTCTGTCTTTTCAAGCAATAGAGGGCCCAACAGACTGGCAAGCTGCAGCCCAGCACCCAAGCCCTGGGAGAACTGAGTTTTTTACCCAGCTGTCTTTCCCTGGGGCACCTCCCGGCCCTCTGCTGTGGTTCTGAAGTTTGCTAACAGAACACCAGAGCGCACACAGCTGTTTCCCACAGGGCCTGGGTTCTGGATATTTAGATGTCCATAGTGTAATCTGCATACTGGGTTCTCCTCACATGTTTTGTCAATAAGAAAAGAGAGAGAGGAGAAGTGGAGAGACAGGAAGGGGAAAGAGGAAAAGGAGAGGAGGAGGAAGAATGAAGGAGTGAAAGACAGAATAAATGAGCAGGAAGGCGGGAGATAGGTTTTAGGAAAAGCACACACACACACACACACAACAACAACTGCCCTAAAGAAATCAGCCGTTTTCCAACTCTACCTATTGCTTTAGCTGTTCCTTAGAACATTCTTTAGTATGACATCATATAGTGGCTGGGGTAAGCTCTCCATTTGGAGTGTTAAAATTATTTTTATCTGGAGAAAATTATACATTGCCACTCTGGAACAGTAGATCTCAAACAAATGTGGTAGCTGTCAGTCAAATCCTGAAGGTGCCCCCTAATCAGGCCTTTGCACTTGAAGTCACATGCCTATAAGGATTAGTCACTTCTCCAGCAGGTGGCGCAAGCTGCCTTCTGTGTGAGGCAGCACCCCACCGCGTGGTCAGTTCAGTGTCAAAACATTTCATCTCCGCAGGTCCTAACCAGGTAAGGGGGTGGTTAGGAGAGAAATTGCTCTGCAGGATTCCAGGGGAGGCTAATCAGGGAAGACGAAATCTGGAGGGTTTTAATTTACTCCCCATGGTAAACTGTTTAAAACATGTTTGACCTCACCAAAAATATGGTTTCATTCGCATCATTTTTTAAAAATTTACTTATTTATTTATTTGAAAGAGTGACACAGAGAGAGAAAGAGAGACCTTCTATCTGCTAGTTCACTTCCCCAAACTGCCTGAGTTGGGCCAGGTTGATGCCAGGAACCAGGAACTTTGTCCTGGCCTCCCACATGGGTAGCAGGGGCCCAGGTACTTGGGCAATCTTCCTCTGCCTTCCTAGGAGCATTAGCAGGAAGCTGAATCAGAAGCGATGCACCCAGGACTCAAGTCAGCACTCTCATATAGGATGCCGGCATTTATAACAGTTTAACCCACTATGCTACAATGCCAGCCCCCACATTATTTTTTTTTAATTGTGGTGATGGTTGTGCAACTTCATCCTTGTACTAACAGCCACTGGATCATACACTTTTTTTTAATCACTTACTTATTTTGTGTGAAAGACAAGTGGAGCTCTCTCATCCACTGAGTCACTGCTCAAATGCCTGCAAAAGCTGGGACTGGGCCAGATCAAAGCAACTAAATCTAAATGGCAGGGATCCAAACACCTGCGCCATTGCCTGCTGCCTCCCAGGGTGTGCACCAGCAGAAAGCTGGAATCAGGAACACCGGAACTCGAACCTAGGTGCTCTGATATGATAAGTGGGTTTCCCAAGTGGCATCTTAATCACTGTGCCAAGAACCCACCCCTCACATCATTTTTAGCACAGCAAAAGTTAAGAATTCTTCTATGTCCCAAAGGACAGCAAAGTACCAAAAATTAGGGTAACAAAATATTTTGATTATCTGGTAGGATAATTAGTAAAGGGTTCATAATGAAGACATGCTGAGCTTTCCCATAACAAATTAAAATTAAACCAATTCCGAAGGCGATCACAGGAAAGGGCTGATGATTAACGATGACTGGACTTGGCCATTATTGCTGCTGCTTTGCTGGGTACAAACAAGCACAGTGTTCTTGCTCCCAATTTGAGGCTCAAGACTACGCATTGTTTCTGAGCAAGCAAACCATAGGACTGAAAACATCTCCATCCCTGGGCAAGAGGTCACCACTTGGGGAAGACTGGGAACATAGCATGCTATCCCTGGAATCATCTTCAGCATGTGGGACAGGAAGTAGAACTTTATTAATTAAGCCTTCTGAACAAGAGTTCAGAATGCTCAGGTCAGTAAATAATTTCCCATGGATACAGGCCTAGCAGGACCTACTGCCTTCTGCCCCTCACACCCACTGATAGGTTAACCTTCTGCAGTCTACTTCCATGTCCAATGACACTAAAACTTAAATTTTTAGAGGTATTTTGCATTAAAAATTGTTTTTAAATTTATTTGAGGGACAGAGAAAGAAAGAGAGTTTCTGTCTGCTAGTTTACTCCCTAAATGTTTGTAAGAGCCCAGGTTTGACCAGGCAAAAGCCAGGAGCCAGGAACAGTCTGGGTCTCCCACATGAATGTCAGGGACCTCAATTACTTGAGCTATCACCGACTGCCTCCCAGGGTGTGCATTAACAGGAAGCTAGAATCAGAAGTGAAGCTGAAACTTGAACCCAGGCACTCTGATATGGTATATGGGTGTCCCAACCAGTGGTTGAATCACTAGGCCAAATGCCTACTTTTTTTTAAATAATTACTTTATTTATTTGAAAGACAGTGTTACAGAGAGAGGTAGAGAGGTAGAGCCAGAGAGAGAGAGGTCTTCCATTCTTCTAGTTTACTCCCCAAATTACCACAATGGCCAGAGCTGAGCCGATCCGAAGCCAGGAGCCAGGAGCTTCTTCCAGGTCTACCACACAGGTGCAGGGGCCCAAGGAGTTGGGTCATCTTCTACTGCTTTCCCAGGCCATAGCAGAGCTGGTTGGGAAGAGGAGTAGCTGGAACTCGAACCAGCACCCATATGGGATGCCAGTGCTGCAGGCTGGGGCTTTAACCCACTGCACCACAGCCCCGGTCCCCATGCCTACTTTTAAAAATATTTTGAAGTCTGGGGGCCAGTGCTGTGGAGTAGCAGGTTAAGCTGCCACCTACAACACTGGCATCCCATATGGGCACCAAATAGAGTCCCGACTGCTCCATTTCTGATCCAGATCTCTGCTGATGGCCTGGGAAAGCAGTGGAGGATAGCCCACGTGGGTTGGATCCTTGCCACCCATGTGGGAGACTTGGAAAAAGGTCCTGGTTCCTCACTTCAGCCTGGCCCAGCCCTGGCCATTATGGCCATTTGGAGAATGAACCAGCAAATGGAAGATCGATCTTTCTCTCTATTCTCTCTCTCTCTCTCTCTCTCTCTCTTTCTCTCCCCCCCCCCTCTGTAACTCTGCATTTCAAATAAATAAAAACCTTTTTAAAAATATTTTAACATCTAAAGTACTGGTTGAAAATCACCTGAAATGATTGGGACAAGAAATATTTCAGATTTCTAAATTTTTTGGATTGTTTAATATTACATATGCTCATGAGATATCTTGGAGATGGATACCAAGTCTTAACATGAAATTCATGAATGTCTCATAGACACTTTATGCATGTAGCCTGGAGGTAATTTTATGCATTTACCTGCATTCTCATGTTCTTAGTGTATGAGCCTTTTGGCTGCAACCCACCCTGTGAGATCAGGTGTGGAATTTTCCACTCTTAGTGTCATGCCATTGCTCAGTTTCAATTTTGGAACATTTAAAGTTTGAGGGCTTGAGATTAGGGACACTCAACTTATATGTTAATTGTAAGAAAACTGAAAGCACTGAGAAGTCTAAAAGACAAAAAGTTATCTACGATTCGGTAGATATAGGCAACACATGGCCTGACAAAGAGCTTGTATTCAGAATCTACAAGGAACTCCTACAAACCAACTTTAAAAATAATAATAAACGGAAAATGGACAAGAGATTTAAATGAACACATTACCAAAGAGAATACCTGAATGGAAAAGTCTCAATTTTGTTAGCAACAAGTTATAATTTTCAATGTAACTGAATTTTAGTATTTAACTAAAAATAAGAGTGAGAGTGCTCCCAGATTCTGCTGGTTCACTCCCTAAATGCCTGCCACTGCTGAGACTGGGCCAGACCAAAACCAGGAGCAGGGAACCCATCCAGGCCTCCCATGTGGGTAGCAAGGACCCAAATACTTGAGTCACCACTTGCTGCCTCCCAGGGTGCACATTAGAAAGAAACCGGAATCAGGAGGCAGAGATGGAACTCGAATCAAGGTACTCTGATGTGGGACATGGGTGTCCCAGCCAGTGTCTTAACCACTATGTCTCCCACTCTTCAAAGGCAGCCCTACAGAGAAGTGGGGACCTGGGCTTCCTGCCAAGAGCAGAGTGAGTGAGCCCTTTTGAAAGTGCGTCCCTCAGCCCTGGGCAAGCGTTCGGCCCAGATAACATGAAGTGCTTACTACAGCCTCATGAAAACCCCTGAGTCACACCCTTAGAAATTCTGTGATATGGCCGGCGCCGCGGCTCACTAGGCTAATCCTCCGCCTAGCGGCGCCGGCACACCGGGTTCTAGTCCCGGTTGGGGCGCCGGATTCTGTCCCGGTTGCCCCTCTTCCAGGCCAGCTCTCTGCCTGTGGCCAGGGAGTGCAGTGGAGGATGGCCCAGGTGCTTGGGCCCTGCACCCCATGGGAGACCAGGAAAAGCACCTGGCTCCTGGCTCCTGCCATCGGATCAGCGCGGTGCACCGGCCGCAGCGCGCCGGCCGCGGCGGCCATTGGAGGGTGAACCAACGGCAAAGGAAGACATTTCTCTCTGTCTCTCTCTCTCACTGTCCACTCTGCCTGTCAAAAAAAAAAAAGAAAGAAAGAAAGAAATTCTGTGATATAATGAAGTTTTTAAGACAAAAACATTGGAGATAACTTCTCATGTAGAAATAGATAACATACAATGAGATTCTACCACACCTGTGTCAGAGTAGCTAAGACAGAAAGCTTGGCATAAAGAACAGGTTGTGGTAGGGGGATGGGGGCTCTCATTACACTGCTGGTGGGTATGTGACTGAAGCATCCATTCTGGGAAACCACTTGGGATTGATTATTATGGTTGAATATTCACATATACAATGACATGAGAAGTCTACTTCTAGGACACACCTACAGCAGCACACACATACGCATCAACACACATGTGCAAGGATGCTCATGGCAGCGTTGTAGGTAATAGTCCAGACCTGTAGCTAGCCAACTAACAGTCAGCAGAAAAATAGGCGGTAGTGTGTTCGGCCAGTACGGTGCTGAACAGTCATGAAAACCAATAACAGCACAGTGTTGTGGGACTCCCATATGGCACATCCCAGTGCTTGGTTCACGTCCTGGCTACTGCACGCTTCCAACCCAGCTTCCTCCTAATGTGCTGGCATGCAGCAGGTTGATGGCCCAAGTACTTGGGTTCCTGCCTCCCATGCGGAGAACCTGATGGAGTTCAACCTGGCCTCACCCTGGCTGCTGTGGGCACTTGGGGAGTGAATCCACAGATGCAAGCTTGCTGTCTTGTTTTCTCTCCTCTCTGTCACTCTACCTTTAAAATAAATACATCTTTTTTAAAAATAGAAAAATAAGGAATGACAAGTCCCATGTGATAACACAGCTGAGTCTCAACCACGAAATGATGACTCAAGGAAACTACACATAGAAGAATTAATTCTGTGCAGTCAGGATCCAGCAAGGAGTCGACGTCAGACCAGTCATCACAACAGAATCACTGAGGTGTAAACATGCTAACACAATGGCTAAAACGCCCGAAACAGGAGTTAGAAGGCAGCTGGGAAGGAGAGGAAGAAGTCGGGATTACTAACTCGGAAGCCCTTGCAGCAGGAGTGAAGCCAGCCTCTGCAGCTGGGCTGGAGTCGTGGGCTATGCTGCGGCTGGTTCTGCAAGGGTTGGGGAATGACCAGACTGGACCCCTGTTCCGACTGGAGGGGCAGCGAGGCCAGCAGGAGGTAGCAAAGCCCTTCTGTCCTCATCCTCCACCTCCTCCTGGGGCTGCAGCTCTGGGTCCTGCTGCTGCCCACCCAGCCCCAAGACAGTGGCTTGATAGCTGGCACAGAGGACATTGATGTGCGGTGCCAATACAAACCAGATGAATCGGTGGTGCTACCTGGGCGGGAAGTGGGCCGGACACCACGTGTTCCCATGGGGTGTGCAGTGTGTGGGCGCGGCCTTTAGCAGACACCCGGCCTTCCCACGATGAGGGGCTGCAAAGATCGCTGCGGGTTTGGCTCCTGGTGGCGAGGCAGTGGTGCTTATTGGAATCTTATCTCAGCCAGAGCCCAGGCCTCTTCTTGGAACCTGTCCCAGAGTCCGTTCACTCGCTCATGTCCCTGCCGTCTGATTTCACAGCAAGCCCAGTTCTGCAGAATCCTGTCTGTCTTCCCGGAGATAAGCCGGACGACCAGAAACCCCACTTTATGCCTTTACTTCCCCAAATGGCACCGCCTGGACTGGCCCTGGTATCCCTGAGGATCTGTTATCTGCTGGTCAGCGAGGTGTGCATGTGTGACCACAACCCTTGTGGGACACCAGACACTCTGGATCTTGAACCTAGGGGTCATGCTTTGGGGCCAGAGGGTGACCTGAGTAAAAGGAGAAAAACTGTCCTTTTCATTCAGGAGGGAAGAAAGGAATATCATTATATTTTTAGAATTGTATCTATGCGCTATATTTAATCTGTTAAAAACTAATTAAAATTGTTTAATTTAAAAATATGCATTTTAAAAATATTCTACTGCCTTTGTTATCTTTTTTATGATTTATTTATTTATTTGAAAGGCAGAGTTAAAGACAGGCAGAGGTGGAGGCAGAGAGATCTTCCTCTAGATGGCCACAACGCCTGGAATTGTGCTCTATCCGAAGCCAGCAGTCAGGAGCTTCTAACGGGTCTCCCACGTGGGTGAAGGGGCCCCAGGGACTTGGGCTATCTTCCACTGCTTTCCCAGGCCACAGCAGAGAGCTGGATCAGAAGAGGGGCAGCCGGGACTCGAACTGGCACCCATATGGGATGCCGGCACTGCAGGCGGCAGCTTTACCCGCTGTCATTTCTAACGTGGAAAATGTCTTGGCTGAGCTAGGGGAAGAGCCCAAACCTCTGGGGCCGAATTTCCAGCTCGCGACCTTTGCCCCAGTTCCGGCGGGCCGTATTTACTGGTTTAGAGGTGCCGCGGCGTGGACCGGTCTCCCCCTCCCCCTCCACTCAGTTCTCAGGTTTAAATTTGAACAGGGACTCCTCACTTGCCAAATGGTACTTGATCGGGTTCTCCTACGTCAGCCAGGCTATTAAAAAAATAAAATAAAATCTCCTCCAGGAAATCCCCAGGCTGAAAGCACCGCGGGCCCTCGCCTTCCGACCCCGCCCGCCTCCACGAGGTGCTGCCGCCTGGCCTGGGAGCAGCCGGGAAGTCTCAGTGGGCCCCAGAGCTGGGAGGGGCGGCCTCGTGGGGGACCACCTCTATTCAGCTTGGCCCGCACTGCCTTCCTTCCACTCCCCCGAAAGGGCGCCCCCTCCTGGCGAATGCCTGTCCCCTGTCCCAGGACTGACCATCACGGGTGCCCTGCTTTGGGCAGGGACCTAACTCAAGCTCTCTTCACCAGTGGCCAAGTGCCCAGAAGCTTGGCGTCTCAGATTCCCCCACTCTGTGCACCCCCCAACACCTGTCACCCCTCCCCCAGGGTCCCTGGTGCCAGCTGCTGGTTTGGACTGAGGCCCTGGGCCC
Source organism: Oryctolagus cuniculus (assembly GCF_964237555.1). Lineage (NCBI taxonomy): Eukaryota > Metazoa > Chordata > Mammalia > Lagomorpha > Leporidae > Oryctolagus > Oryctolagus cuniculus. Next base: position 69,028,781 of record NC_091441.1, read on the forward strand.
TCCCCAATGTCCCTGCTAGCAGGCACCCTGAGGACAAAAGCCTTGGGCTCAAAGAACCTTCCAGCCTCACCTAGATGGGGGCCCAGACCAATGCCAGAAAGTCTGGTCAAAAACCCACTGGTTAAGAAGCTACTATCAACATTTTTTTCTCTCTCTTTGGGAAAAATTGAGTTGGTTGGAAAATGCCATGGAAAGGAGACTTATTTCCATAATAATTTTTTACCTTTTGGATTCATGCAAAATTATTCATATCATTCAAATAAAGCCTTGCTGTTTAATCTGGAGCTGTTTTTTTTGTGGCAGTTCAGTGAGTTGTATGTTCAGGAGCTGCAAACTCTACAGAACACTCATGCACTTCCATGAAAAATTTTCCAGAGATAAACCCAGGGGTGAGGAGCAGAGCACAGGTGTGTATCCTGAAGGCAAAGGTGTGTTGGGGTCCCCGAGGCCAGCTTGCCTCACTCCCCCAGGTGAGTTCTCCTGGGCCTGTGCTAGTGTATTCTTGCTTTCTGTTTCTGCTGTGAGGTCAGCAAAGGCTAGAAAGTTCACATCACAAGTCCATTCAACTCAGTTTCTCTATGTGTACTGTTCTCCAGAGTCCTGCCTTTTCATTCAACTCTGTTAAACGCACTCATGCTGCATAGCATCCAGCAGTGTCACACTGACCAGAGGGTGGTCCAGCAAGGATTCTGGTAGCCTCAAGGATTCTGTTTCTACCAAGAGGGGTGGGTTCTTATGTATGTATGTATTATTCATTGGAAAGGCAGAGTTACAAAGAAGAGACAGAGAGAGAGAGGAGAGAGAGAGAGAGAGAGGTATCTTCTATCCACTGGTTCACTTTCCAGGTTGGCTGCAACAGCCTAAGCTGAGCCAGGCCAAGCCAGGAGCCAGGAGCTTTTTCTGGGCCTCCCACTTGGGTGCAGGGGCCCAAACACCTAGGACATCCTCCACTGCTTTCCCAGGTGCACCAGCAGGGAACTCAATCAGAAGTGGAGCCACAGGGACTCCAATGGATGCCCATATGGGATGGGCAATGCATGCATCGGCTTAATCTGCTGTGCCACAATGCCAGCCCAGAGGAGTAGGGTCTTTAGTCATGCAATCAAATGACAAGTCCAGTAAGTCCAGGGAGTTTCCAAATGAATCAGTGTATTGCAGTGCATACAAAAGAAGAACAAGCAAAAGCAATATCCAGAAATATAGGTAAAAGAATATTACTCTAGCACAGTTCTAGTAACGAACCAAACACCATGTATCCATGGAAGAAATTGTCCTAAGATCCTGGAGAGCAGTCCCTTCAAGGTGATGGTCAAATGAGCCCAGAACGCCGTCAAGTTGCCAGCAGGGAATTAAGGACTTTCTCTCTCAGCCGGAGCCTCTGGCAGCCCAGAGGATGCCTGTTCAGAGCGAGGGTTCTCCGAGTGAAGTCACAGCCAGCGAGACGTGTCTCTGGTGATATTTATAGTCCCAGAAGGTGTCTTACTCACTTCTAGGTGTCAGTTTTGGAGGAAAAGGACCTGGATACCAACTACCTCATTTGCATATCAGCACATAGTTGTCAAGGTGATTATCAGGCAGCCCTTGGCTCACTTTCAGCTTGAGTTACAAGAGAAGGCTCAAAATGCAGTTAGTACTGTCAGCACATAGTTGTGTTCATCATAATTAAAACGCCAATTTACTTAGACTCACAAAAATCCTAACACCACAAAGCGCACAGCACAACAAGGAGATTATATAATACAGGATACAGGGGGGCCCAATCTGGGTTGTGGGAGCAAACGTGCTCCACTCCCTGTAGAGTGTTTTGGTGGCTCTAAAGCAGAATCCGCACGAAGGCAGTGATCCACAGGGACCAGAACAGAGACTGCCAGTGAGAACTCACATGCTTGTCGGATTAATGTCAGATGAGCTGAGCCATAAGTGACTGAGTGACCCGGACTAACTGTCCCTCTCTTCCTGCCCGCCCCATCCCCACCCCCAGCACTGACACTAGAGCACTAAAACATGTGAAACAAAGCTCAAAGTGCAGTTTGGCCTGTAAAGTTATGGTAATGACCTTCATTTATACGGGGTTCCATTTATGCCTGATACTCATGAAGCACCACATTGATCTTGGATGTTACAAGAAGTATTAAAGAATATCTGCTTTGTAGTTTTCCAGCTCCAACCCCATAAATTCTGACTCCTAATAGACTGTGTAGTTGTTAAATAAATCTAGAACAATGACCAATGACACATAGAAGGATTTCAAACAGGAAAGAGAATGCAATTACAAGCCAGGTGAGTTTTCCAAGATCTAAGTACATGCACATTTGTATAATAGAAAAGCTGAACAATGTGACTTATTAAAAAAAGTTTGAGGAAAATAACTTAAAGTATGCACATTACAGTTGGCAAGAAAATAAAGAGGGAAATGTATCCCCATTTCTTATATTTTAATATTTTTAAAAATATTTATTTATTTGAAAGGCAGAATTAGAGAGAGAGAGAGAGGAAGAGGCAGAGATAGAGAGATTTTCCATCCACTGGGTCACTCCCCAAATGGCTGCAACAGCTGAGCTGGTCTGAAAGCCAGGAGCCAGGAGCCAGGAGCTTCTTCTGGGTCTCCCACATGGGTGCAGTGGCCCAAGCACTTGGGCCATCTCCACTGCTTTCCTAAGGTGCATTAACAGGGAGCTGGATCAGAAGTGAAGCTGACATCACAGGCAGTGGCTTTACCCAACACCGGCTCCAACACAAATATTATTTTAAAACATGATTGCATTTGCACTGGATTCTGTTCTAGTCACTCCTCTTCCAGTCCAGCTCTCTGCTGTGGCCCAAGTCCCTGGGCCCTGCACCCGCATGGGAGACCAGGAGAAGCACCTGGCTCCTGCCATCGGATCAGCGCGGTGCACCGGCCGCAGCGGCTATTGGAGGGTGAACCAATGGTAAAGGAAGACCTTTCTCTCTGTCTCTCTCTCTCACTGTCCACTCTGCCTGTAAAAACAAAACAAAACAAAACATGATTGCATTCAACAAAAAGAATATTCAGTAAAGATGGAGATAAATTAGATGGATAAATGTGAACTCATAATGTCTTAGTCCATTTTATGTTACTATAACAAAATACCTGAGACTGGGTGGTTATAAAGAAAAGAAGTTTAGCTTACAGTTTTGATGGCTGAAATTCCAAGACAGGGCAATGCCATCTGATTGGTCTCAATGAGAGTCTTCTGTCTACAGTATAACATGACAAATGGCATCACAGGGCAGGGCACATGTGAGGACAGATAGTGGTGCATGCAGAAGAGCCCAGAGGCCAGCACTGTGGTGTAGTGGGTAAAGCTGCTGCCTGCAGTACCAGCATCCCTTATGGGCTCCAGTTTGATGCCTGGCTGCTCCATTTCTGACCCAGCTCTCTGTTATGGCCTGGGAAAGCAGTAGAAGATGGCCCAAATCCTTGGGCCCCTGCATCTGCGTGGGAGACACAGAAGAAGCTCCTAGCTCCTGGCTTCAGGTTTGGAAGACCTCTCTCTCTCTCTGTCTCCACCTCTGCTTCTCTGTAACTCTCACTTTCAAGTAAATAAATAAATCTTTAAAAAAAAAAAAAAAAGAAGAGTCCAAACACACTTGGTAGAATAACTTTTTTTAAAGATTTATTTATTTGTTGGAAAGAATTACACAGAATGAGAGACAGACAGAGAGAAAGAATGATTTTCCCTCTGCTGGTGCACTCCCCATATGGCCACAACAGCCAGGACTGGGCCAGGTCAAAGCTAGGAGCCAGGAGCTTCTTCCAGATCTCCCACAAGGGTGGCAGGGGCCCAAACACTTGAGCCATCTTTTGCTGCGTTTCCCAGGCTATTAACAGGGAGCTGGATCATAAGTGGAACAACCACGACTTGAACCATTGCCTATACAGGATGCCAGCATTGCAGGAAACAGTTTAACCCACTATGCCACAACAGTACAATCACTTTACACCACTCACACGCCGAGTAACTGATCTAGATCCTCAAGATCTAACCCACTCTGGTGAGATGGGCATTAACCCCTTCCAAGGGTGGTGCCCTTGAGTTCGAGTCCCATTTTAGCTTCTGATCCAGTTTCCTGCTGATGCGCATACCCAGAGAGGCACGAATCAGCAGATGGAAGATATTTATTTCTCTCTCTCTCTCTCTCTCCGTGTGTGTGTGTGTGCCCTCTCTGCCTGTCCAAAAACAAAGACATCTATAACTCATGACAGAGTATCTGGGTTCAATATCCACCTCTGGCTCCAGTCTCCCGCTTCTTGATAATGCAGACCCTAGGATACCATAGGGATGGCTCAAGTAACAGTTCCAGCAGCCACCTACATGGGAGACTTGGATTGAGTTCCTGGTTCCTGGCTTCAATCCAGTCCAGTATTGGACATCTTGTGCTTGTGTGCATTTGGGGAGTGAATCAGAAGATGGGAGTTCTCTCTGACTTTCTCTCTGCCTCTCAAATTAAAAAAAAAAAAGAAAGAAAGAAAGAAGAAAAAAAAAAAGATGAGGGCAAACAGAATGAAGTGTGCTAAAGAAAAGCTATCCACAACTTCCTAGTAACAGGTTAGTGCATATGTTAAACCCTGACTATATGCCACTTCATGTTTCATCTGACAACAAAAGTCAACTGTGCAAATCAGGGAATTAAGAGAATATTTCTAGGCCCCAGCAGATGCACACTTGATGTTGTGGGGCTGTCAGGGTGAAGGTAACAGACAAGGGAAACAAGGGACAGAGCAGAGTGGTGGAGGGTTAACTGTCATCAGGAAAACAAAAACATTGAGAGTAAAAAAAAATCAGCCAAGACAGAGAAGTGTTAGCCACCTCTTCTCCAATCATGAGATCCAAGACCCAGGCCAAGCCTGTCACTTGCACTTGACTCTCCAAACAGCAGCCACTCCAGACTAGAAGGGCTTGAGGTGTGAAATCTGTTCCCTTGGCTAGGGGAACATATTTTTAACTTTGGATGATGAAATGGATCAAACCCATGTTGCGCGGGAGTATACTAATATCGGTCAGCTTTTTATTACCATAATGAAATCTCTGAGGCCAGCTGTGTTTTAAAGGAAAGGGGTTTATTGTGGATCACGGCTCTGGAGGGTCACAGGGTCAGGTTGGCCTCACGGTTCAGCCTCTGATGATGGCTTTCTTGTTGGCTGAGCCCTGCAGTGCCACAGGGCAACATATGGACAGACAGGGAGCACACATGTCTTTTTTTTTTTTTTAAGACTTATTTTATTTTATTTGAAAGGCAGAATTACAGAAAGAGGGGGAGGCAGAGAGAAATATCCTCCATCTGCTGGTTTGCTCTCCAAATGGCTGCAATGGTTGGAACTGGGCCAGGCTGGAGCCAGGAGCCAGGAGCTTCTTCCATGTCGCCCATGTGGGTGGCAGGGGCCCAAGCACTTAACGCTATCTTCTGCTGCTTCTCCCAGGCCATTAGCAGAGAGGTGGATCAGAAGTAGAGCTGCTGGGACGCAAACCTGTGCCCATATGGGATGCTAGCATTGAAAGCAGCAGTTTTCCTGCTATTCCACAGCACCAACCCCGGAGGATTTTAAGTCTGACTTATTATACATGAGGTACTTAGGTACACAGGGAGATTCGGACTGTGAAAATGTTTCCTTATGTATTTGAAGTGCTTGGAAGAATTAGATTGACTTTCAAAATTATAGCTTGATAGCGGAAGACAGCCAACTCCTTGGGCCCCTGTACCTGCGTGGAAGACCTAGAAGAAGATCCTGGCTCCTGACTTTGGATCAGCACAGCTCTGGCCATTGCAGCCAACTGGGGAGTGAGTCAGCGGATGGAAGACCTCCCTCTCTCTCTCTCTCTGTAACTCTGACTTTCAAATAAATAAATAAATCTTTTTAAAGAAAGGAAGGAAGGAAGGAAGGAAGGAAGGAAGGAAGAAAGGAAGAGAAAGAAAGAGGGGCCAGCGCCGTGGTGCACTAGATTAATTCTCTGCCTGCGGCGCCAGCATCCCATGTGGGCGCCAGGTTCTAGTCCCGGTTGCTCCTCTTCCAGTCCAGCTCTCTGCTGTGGCCTGGGAAGGCAGTGGAGGATGGCCCAAGTGCTTGGGCCCCTGCACCCATGTGGGAGACCCGGAGGAGGCTCCTGGCTCCTGGCTTCAGATTGGCACAGTTCCAGCTGTTACGGCCATTTGGGGAGTGAACCAATGGAAGGAAGACCTTTCTCTCTGTCTCTCTCTCTTTCTCTCTCACTGTCTGTAGCTCTTCCTGTTAAATAAATAAATAAATAATCTTTAAAAATTAAAAAAAAAAGAAGAGGGAGAAGGAGAGAAAAATTATCTTCTTTCCACTGATTCATTCTCCAAATGCCTGCAAAATCCAGGGCTGGGCCAGGAACCAGGAACTCCATCCTTGTCTTCCACGTGGGTGCCAAGGGCCCAAGCATGTAGGCCATCATCCACTGCCTTCCCAGGAGCATTGGCAGGAAGCTGGATTAGAAGTAGAGCAGCTGGGACTGCTGATATGGGCAAGTGACAGCTTAACTTGCTGCACCACAACAGTGGCCCCAACATTAGTTTATAATTTTATAATTTATTTAAAGGTTTATTTATTTATTTGAAAGTCAGAGTTACATAGAGGCAGAGGCAAAGAGAGAGCAAGGTCTTCCATCCTCTGATTCACTCCCCAAATGGCTACAATGGACAGAGCTGGGCAAATCCGAAGCCAGGAGCCAGGAGCTTCTTCCAAGTCTCCCACACAGGTGCAGGGGCCCAAGGACTTGGGCCATCTTCTACTGCTTTCCCAGGCCACAGCAGAGAACTGGATCGGAAGTGGAGCAGCCAGATCTCAAACCAGCACCCATGTGGGATGCCGGCACTGCAGGCAGCTGCTTGACCTGCTACACCACAGCACCAGCCCCTTAATTTTATAATTTTAGACAACTAAAAAGTAAGCACTAAGTATTCTTTTCTGAAATAAAATGTAATAGTACAATATATGGACATAATATAGCATAATAATATTAGTATCATTAATATAAAAATAGCATACTACATCTTTTCTACTAAACATTCAGCTGATAGTTGTCCAGCCATAAGTTTAGAAAAGGGGAGGAAACTGAGTTGCCCAAGTCATAGAAAAGGTCAAGGCTCTTTGCACTTAATGACCACATATTTTTCTTATTAGTACAATTTTTAAAAATTAATCAATTTTTATTTAAAAGACAGAGCTCCATCTGATGATTCACTCTCCAAATGCCTGCTGGAGCTGGGAGGGGGCTGATGCCAGGAGCTACGTACTCAATGTATGTGTCCCATGTGATTGGCAGACCAGAGCCATTACCTGCTGCTTCCCAGGGTGCACATTAGCAGGAAGCAGGAGTTGTAGGTGGGTACTGAACCCAGAACTCTGATGTGAGATGCAGGCATTTTGTCCACTAGGCCAAATACCTGACCACATTAATACAATTTATGGAATATTTTTATAAAAGTAATGTTTTTCCAGTGGATTTTTTTCTCTTCTAAAAGGGTATTATGAGAGAGTACTTGGACAAACCAATTCAGTCTCAGAAGTCCTAGGGATTCTCACAATGGCTCGCCCCTGTCAGTGATGCCCCTCCCCCAGTTCTTTCCTTCTTGGTAAAGGAAAGGCTTATGGGAGGTGTCCCCTTTACTGCTGGTTCCTGGACTTCTGGATTCCACACACCAGCAACAGCTCAATATATATCTATATACATATTTGTTAACTATATAGGTTTGTCAACAATTTCTATATCCAAATAAGAGTGGAAAATTAAAAAATGAATGAAACTCTGCCATCTCCTATCACAATCATTTTAAATTTGTGTATGTATTTTATATGACTTCTTAAACTAGAATACCAATGCCATAATTTGCAAAGCACTTTAGATACACTCCCATTGAACAAATGTTTTTGAAATACCTACTTATATACCAAACCGTAATACAGTTGGCCCTCTGTATTTGCAGAATTCCCATCAGCAGATTCAACCAATTGCAGATCAAAAATAATAAACCACAAAAATTTTTCCAGAAAATTCCATAGAGCGAAATTTGAATGTGTCATGGGTCAAGTACTATGCTGAGTCCATACTAATGAAGTAATGTGTAGGCACTGTTTTAGGTATTCTCAATAATCTGGAGATGATTTAAAGCATCCAGGGTAGGGGTGGGTATTGTGGGGCGACATGTTTAAGCCTCTGCTTGGGAAGCTCACACTTTATGTTAGAGTGTCAGTTTTTGTCCCAGCTACTTCACTTCTAATACAGTTTCCTGCTAATGCATCCTGGGAGGCAGCAGATGATGGTTCAAGTCCCTGGGCCCCTACTACCTACATAGGAGACCTGGATAGAGCTCTAGGCTCCTTGCTTTGGCCTGGCCTATCCCTGACATTTGAGAAGTGAACCAGCAAATGGAAACTCTCTCTCTCTGGCTCTGTGTGTCTATCTTTCTTGTTGTGTCACTCTACCTTTAAAGTAAATGAAAATAAGTATTAAAAAAACCTTTCTCTTTAAAGTATATAGGTAATGTGCATATGTTATATGCAAATATCAGCGTCACTTCATAGAAGGGACTTGAACATTCCCAGATTCTTCTATCTGCAGAGGGTCCTGGAACCAATCCCCTGTGGATACTAAGAAGTGACTCAGCTGGTTTTGGAGATGCGGCAATAGGCTTAGGAATTAGTAGTGCAAAACAGATGTGCTAATCAATAAATAAGGTGTTTCCAGTGCTTTCACAGCACCTGAGCAGGTGCCATGGAGTAAAATAAGGAAGGCATCACTTGTTCTACTTAAGATACAGGAAAGAGGCTTCTTCAAAGAGAGGAAGAGGCCAGCAGGGTCAGGAAGGACTACGTCAGCAACCCTGAGGAGCACAAACCTCCTGCAGGAGGGCTAGAGTGCTGGTTGGTAAGTGATCCGCTCAGATCCGCTCAACTCAACCCCACCCTTCTGTACTCTGCAATCTGATGCTTAGGCTGACTCCACAAGTACACTTCTCTTTGGCCAGCTGGTTCCCTGTTAGGATCCAGCACTATGAGTGCTGGAAAGAGACGGGATGGGGTGGGAGGGCTAGAAGAGAACAAGCTGCTTGTTAGCACCCTTTGGCTCCACAGCTGGAGCAGCCTCACTGTGTCTTGTAGAGGTTACAACCCCAGCTACACGGCACCGTTTCCTGTTTCCTGGAGGTCCCCCTGTCTTAGCCTTCTGGGACAGGCACAGTGGTGCCCTTGCCTAAGATCTGGTTCCCAGTTCTGTAACACTCCTCCTCCCACCTTTGGGGTTCTGACATCCCAACCCCACCCTCTGTTTCCCCACCGCTAACCTTGATAGCTGCTTCTAAGTTTGCTATATTTGCTGCTTCTATTTTTTGCCTGCTCACTCAATTTTTTAAATTAAATTCTGTTGAAATGCTGAGAGTTATTTCTATTTTCTTGACTGAACCATGACTTTTGTCATACTGGTGTGAGTAGACCAAGGAAACACTCTCAAACATTACATTACAGGATTGACATGGATGTGTCTTTGGCCTTGACCACAGGGCTAAGCTCCTGCTGGCAGGAAAAAGAATACAGGTTGAGCATCCCTAATCTGAAAATCTAAAATTGAAGTGCTCCAAATTCTGAAACTTTTTGAGCACAACACAATACCACAAGCGGAAAATTTTATACCACAACTCTGTTTCATGCACAAAATTATTTAAAATATTGTATCAAACAACCTTCACACAATATGTATGAGGTGTGTATTGGGAGGCAGGCGCTGTGGCATAGCAGGTTAAGCCTCTGCTTGCGCAGCTAGCATTCAATTTGGGCAATGGTTTGAGTCCTGGCTGCTCTACTTCCAATCCAGCTCCCTGCTTATGGTCGGGGAAAGCAGTGGAAGATGGCCCAAGTACTCTGGCCCCTGCCACCCACAAGGGAGACCCAGAAGAAGCTCCTGGCTCCTGATGAAATTTATAGGAAAAGCACAGTTAGAGAGAGATCTTCCATCTGCTGGTTTACTCCCCAAATGGCCACAATGGCTGGAGCTGGGCCAATCTGAACCCAGGAGCCAGGAGTTTCTTCTGGGTCTCCCACATGGGTATAGGGGCCCAAGGACTTCAGCCATCTTCCACTGCTTTCTGAGGAGCATTAGCAGAGAGCTGGATGGGAAGTGGAGCGGCTGGGACTCGAACTGGCGCCCAAATGGGATGCTGGAGCTGCAGGCAGCGGCTTTACCCACTATGCCACAGCACCAACCCCTAAAAACTGGATGTAAAAGTTACAGTGCCTGTGGCACAAAACAATGTAAAATTTACTGGAACACTAAATTACTATAATAAAGCACAACTGTTAGCAAACAAGGAAATCAACACTGGACTCTTAGAGTAAACTACTAAACAGGTTGATTCCTCTGACTGCTAAAATTTTGTAACATAAAGTTACATTAGTATTTCAAGCATGACCCTGTTCTAAACCAAACCTGCAGTTAATTAACTCCTGCCTGCCCTGTAGGAAATGTTTTCCCTTTAAGATACTTTCCATCCACAGCAGTAAAAACACCTGGTGTCTCAATGTTGTTATAACAAACCCTGCTGAGCTTGTGCGTTTCAATACACCCACAAATCTTCATCAGCCATAGAACTTGAACTACTTGGCTCAGAGCCCAGCTCATTGAATCCACCCGAGTCCCATTCAGTACTAGATTCACTTGGTATATCATCCTCTTCAGTGAGGAAACTCTGACCAGGCTCAAGGCAGCAAGGATAAACCTGAGCTGAGAGGCAAAAAAAGTAAGAGTCGAACTGCAAGAGGCCTAACGGAGTGCCTATATTTATCCATCGGTCTTCTGTAGTATCATATTCATACACAGTCACTTGGTTCTTTTTCCATCCTGAGTTGCGGGAGGTGATAAGCAACAATTTTTGACCATGGCTGATAATCCTGTGGTTGTTGGTCTCTGCCACCATGGGAATATTATTAATCTGCCTCCAATGTGCTCTGAATGGGTTGTAAATCTTCATGACTGGTAAGTCACAGATACAATAGATCTCATCATTGAAGACACATGCTTCGTGAAAGTTACTGCGCTTAACAGAAAGACACTTCAAGCCAGCGCCATGGCTCACTAGGCTAATCCTCCGCCTTGCGGCACCAGCACACCAGGTTCTAGTCCCAGTCAGGGCGCTGGATTCTGTCCCGGTTGCCCCTCTTCCAGGCCAGCTCTCTGCTGTGGCTAGGGAGTACAGTGGAGGATGGCCCAAGTACTTGGGCCCTGCACCCCATGGGAGACCAGGATAAGTACCTGGCTCCTGCCATCGGATCAGAGCGGTGCGCCGGCTGCAGCGTGCCAGCCGCGGCGGCCACTGGAGGGTGAACCAACGGCAGAAAGAAGACCTGTCTCTCTCTCTCACTGTCCACTCTGCCTGTCAAAAAAGACACTTCAGCCTCACATTGTGGCTAGGATCGTAATGATACATGCGCTTACTGTTGAGGGTATAGAGAGTTTCGAGATATGATTAGGTCAAAAGACATAAAAGAATGAGGTAGTGAGGCCACTAATACCCATTGGCTGAACACTGTAACACTCCACTTTCTTCAATTTAACTCCAGTAATAGGGTCTCGCCCACCCAAAATGTAAATATAGCCACGGAGATATGTGATAGTCATACCCTCATGACACAGCAAGTGGTCTGGAAGTTGCTGCCAACTATTTTGGGCCGGTGTGTACACCCAGAGTTCCTTCCTGGACTGGGCAGCTAGATAGATATCATGATCTGGAGAGATACAAACAGTAAAAGTCACGACAGCCCCAGTAAGAGCAAGGCAGGTCAAAGGTGAGGGCACTTTGTAAATATCCCCAGAGTACGGTCACAACAGATAAAGGGATCTTTGGGACGTCCAAATAAGATCACCATCTCCTTGGCACACACACCCAGCCTCTGGAGGGGATTTTCTCCTGCAGATACAACAGAGCTGCTGGCATTGCTGGTGCTGTCTGGCATCGGCACCAGAGACATCTGGCATGTCACCGTAGCGCATCCACAAGGCCTTCACAATAACGTCCAGGCAGTACTTCTTCACAGTGGGCTTGGCCAGCAGCCCTTCCAGGTAGTCCTGTTCATCTTTGGTAAACAGTGTCCAGCGGACGCACTTGAAGACTTCCACAGCACTGGGACCCCGCTCTTTGGGGCCAGCTTCTATCCACTTCAGGGCCACATGGCCCACCACCTGCTCGCTCTCTGTGTTCAGACTATCTAGGCCCAGGATGGCCAGCAGCTGGGCTAGGGTCCGATCTGCTAGTCTCCTCAGGAACTGAACCCATCCGGCTGAGCTGCTTGAAGTCGTGAGCTATAAAGGACTGGGCCTGAGATCTCAGCTTGGCGTGGCCAAAGGTATTAGCAAACTTGAAGATGGCCGTGCAGTTGGCCAGATCAAGACTAAGGCTAAGAAGGAGGCAGAGGCCTCCCGCACATACTCGAGCTGCAGCACGTCAGAGGAGGCGAAGAGGCCCTGCGCATTGGCCTCACTCAGGGACACACAGCCCGTGTAGCAGTACTCTAACAGGGCCTCGAAGGACTCGGCGTCCACGCCGTGCATGGTCACACTGGCCTGCTGGCTCTCGCACGTGCCGCCCGTGAACATGCTCTGGAAGTAGGGGCACGAGGTGGCCAGCATGTTGCGGTTGCAGGGGAACAGGCGCCCGCTGCCAGGCCCGCAGCCGGGCGACACCACCTCGGTGGTCACATCGCACAGCAGCCGCGAGTCACAGAACGACCTGAGCTGTGCCAGCGGGGCTGCAGAATGGGCTGAGTCCTGCAATTCCTGGGGCCCTCTTAAGAAAGCTGAAACTGTGCGCTTCTCAAACTTCTCGGGCCCCCTCCCACCCTGGGGCTGGCGAGGCCGCGAGAACGCGGAGCGTCTTCCCTGGACTGCATGGTGGAGATGGCGGCGGAGCTCTGAGGTGGGGGGTGGGGGGTGAGATCGAGAGAGAGAGAGAGAGAGAGAGAGCGAGCTGCTGGGACGCGACTCCGGCGTCGCCTCACCCTTCCCTCGCTGACACCAGGACAGCAACGTCTCCGAAGACACTGAGGTGCGGGCCCATCCTCCAGTTCAGCACTGAGCGCGCAGCCTCGGCCCCTCCTCGCGTAACACAGTTGGGAACTCACCCTCCTACCTTCCGTGTGCCCTCTTTCCCGCCTCTGCGTAACCTCACAGGAACCGCTGAGCCGGAGCCGCCTCTACCGCGTACCGGGAGTCCAGAACTACCACTCCCAGGTTGCCTTGCGCGCCTCGAGGCATGCTGGCGCCCCTCCTCCCAAGCATCTTGGGTGAGCCCGCTCAACCCTGAAGAGGAATGCAGAGCACGTGGCTGTCACCACCGTTCGTCAAACTAGTGGTTCGTGGTGACCAAGTGTCTACTGATGAGCGTGGAGGACCACGAAGCCGCACTCGACTGTTAACGGCAGCTTTGATGATGACAGGGTAGTGGTATGGGGTTGCTACTTCTCACGGCATAGGAAAATTTACAGAAAGAAGAGCAAAAGACCGCTTCTGGGCTATTTTGAGGCAAGGAATCCAGTGTCCAAGAGTATGGCTAGAGGAGTAGGAGATTAGGGGTAATTGAATAAACACTTTTAATTTTTTTTAAAAATCGTTTACTCCTTTTGAAGGCAGAGAGAGACGGACTTACATAGATCTCCTTCCTGCTGATTTACTCCTCATATGGCTGAAATGGCCAGGGCTTGAGCCCGGAGCCTGGAAACCCACCCAGGTCTCATGTTGGGTGGCAACGACTTGAGTCATCATTTACCCCCTCCCATGATGCATTAGCAGGAACCTGGATGGGAAGCAGAGTAGCTGAGACTAACCAGCAGACCGAAAATGGAATGCAGACCTCCCAAGAGGCGACTTAACTGCTGTGCCAAACACATGCCCCCCCTAAGTAAATATTGTTTTTAAAATATTTGAGAGGCAGAGAGCGAGCTCCTATCCATGGTTGACTCCCCAAATGCCTGCAACAGCTGAGGCTTGGCTGGGTTGAAGCCAAGAGCTGGCAACATAATACAAGTCTCCCATGTAGGAGGCAAGAATTCAACTGTTAGAGTCATCACCACTCACCTCTGCCTCCCAGTGTCTGCATTAGCAGGAAACTGGAATCAGGAGCCAGAGCTGGGAACTGAACCCAGGTATCTGATATGGGATGTGGTGTCTTAAGTGGAGTCTCAGACACTAGACAAAACCACCCCTGCCCCTAGGAATAATCAATGAGAAATCTATTGCAAATTAAAATTAATAGCTTCCTACTTGTTTGATAAAAGGCCATTCGGAAATACAGAATACATATGAAAGTGTATTTGAATTATTTTATTGTACTAGAGCAACTTAAACCCAGCTAACAAACGTGTCTGGACTTGGGATGCCAACTCTCACAACAGCTAGAGCATAGCTTCTCCTTGCTCTATAGCTTAGCTTAGAGCTGTAGATTCCTAGAGCTGGAGGAGGTGGCCAGTTTCTCCTCCCATACCTGCAGGCAGGCATCAGCCTCTACTTGAAGGCTGCCGGTGCGGGCTCGCCAGCCTTCTGCAGCTCACCCCACCTTTGAACAGGAATCTGGGAGAATTTCCAGATCTTGAGCAATGCCCTGCCTCACTGTACTTTTCTATTTTTAGTCATAGGAGTCAGGTAGACAATCCTGGCCCAAGGGTAGATTCAGAATTAGTGAGTAGTGCTCACCTTACTCAATTAGGGGTGGGAGTGGGGACTCCTTTAGAAACAGAGATAACCCTTATGAACAGAAAATGAGGCTGAGGCTTGGGAAGGGTGTCACAGCAAATGCCCCCTGTTCTGCCCCCTTTTCCTGAGAACAGGTTATGTCACCTGACTCTTCACCACAGCTAGATCTTTCCTTTTCCAAGATAAGTGCCTAATCCACTCAGTCACTCCCTTGGAGCTGTTCTCATCCATCAGCACTCCTTCCAAAGAATGGCGTCAGTGGCAGTCACCTCTGGGAGGGAAAATGGGAAAACAGCAGCTGGCTGTTTCAGTCCATGCTCTCCTTGGAGGATTTTTTTTCTGTACATGACTGTATGTATTTTTTTTTAAGATTTACTTATTTATTTGAAAGGCAGAGTTACAGAGAGAGGAAGAGACACATAGATCTTCTGAAATCCATTGATTCACTCCCTAAATGGCCACAAACCAGGAGCCTGGGTCTCCCATATGGGTAACAGGGGCCCAAGCACTTAGGCCATCTTCTGATGTCTTTCCAGGTGCATTAGCAGGGAGCTTGACTGGAAGTGGAGCAGCCAGGATTCAAATTGGCACTCTCATGGGATGCCTGGCATTTCAGGCATCGACTTAACCTGCTATGCTACAACGTTAGTTCCATGACTGTATATTTAAATACATTCAGCCATATATTTATATATGAACTCTTTAGAGCATGCCTGGAACTGAACATGAATCTTCTTGGATTGATATAGACAAGCATATAGGATAAAATTCAATTAGGTTTGGAAGCTGGGGACCACGCCTTCACCGCACCCCCTGTGTGATATCATGCCCCTACCTGACCCCACCTGTATGCCCACCTGCCAATCCAGCTACATCACCACTCCCCTTTGAAAGTGGATAAAAGGAATGGAGCATGGTGGGCCCAGGCCTTTTTTCCCCTTTTTCGCCATTATGGACTTTAGTTGCTGTTGTTGCCCTGCGCCTTTGGGGCACGTGGCCTTTGGAGCACCTGCACTCTCTGCCTTCTGTGCTCTCTGCCTTCGCTTTGTTGTCCATGATAAGCTGCTAGTGGTAACTGCTCTTAACCAAAGGCTTGCTGCATGTGGCTCTTGACCTGCTCTCTGCTTGGTATGGCCCCAACTTAATTTCCGGACTTTCCTTTCTCCCTTAAAGCCCTCACTCTCCTATGCATTTCTCTCACTGAGTAAAAAGCTTAAAAACTTACCATGCTGCCTGGTCTATTTGAGCCAGTATTCAGAATTGTTGTCTGAATTCATGGCAAGAACCCACACACCTTATTAATTTAGGGAAATATTAATAAGCCAATCAGTATCAGGATGACAGATAATATGCCACGTGCTTCGAGACATCAGAGCTGATACACTGCTGATTCCTAGACTGACTGGTCAACCCCGCACTCCCGTTCCGCACTTCTTCAGTTCCTGCGTTACACCTAAATGCAGGCGTTTACCATCACACCAAGTACATTTTCGCTTGTTATAGTCCATTATCCACCATTAATGAGCTCCCTCGGGCTTGTCGAGACATGCTTTCATTCACTCAATTCTGAATTCATGAAGGACCTACTGGATTCGAAGACAAAGAAAAGCAAATATTTGCATAGTGTGACTATGCCTAGAGCTGAGTGGGAGTGAGCTGGGCTGCCGGGACCTGAGGGCCTGAAGGAAGGGAAGGACAGGAGTGGAAAAGTACGGGGCACTGAGTCAGTTGGGGAGGTGTCCGTCAGCCTCCCCAGGTAAGAAGGTTCTCACCTGGGGCAGTTCTATGATGGTGCATGTTTACCGAGGTGCCTGGGCTAGATGTGCAGACGCACTGATGACTGACTGGAGCGGGGGTGCCGAATATGGGTCTTCTGCCTGCAACTCCTGCAAACTGCAGTGCATCCACTGAGAAACTGGATAAGAAAGTAGCCCTCTGCCCTTTGTCTAACAGCAGGCCTCCCTTAGCTGCCTGTTATACTAACAACCCATGCTAGCCATTTGGCCACCTGGTGCATGGTAACTTAATATCCCATAATAGTTATCATTGTTAAAAATCTGCTGGGCCATCTTTTTTTTTTTTTTGTTCCAAGAGAATGCAAGAGAAGAAAAAGGGTGTATGTGGGGGGAAGAGTTATCTTCCTTTCACTGGTTCACTCCCCAAATGGCTGCAACAGACAGGGCTGGCCCAGCTTAAGCCAGAATCCAGAAACTCCATCTGAGTCTCCCACAAGGGTGACTGGGGTCCAAGCACTGGGCATCTTTTGCTGCTTTCCCAGGCACACTAGCAGGAAGCTGGATCAGAAGAGGAGAAGCTTGAACAGGAACATGAAACCAGCACTTCCATTTGGAAGTCAAAGCTGTGGCTTACAATGCTGGCCCTGATTAGCTTTGTAGGCTCCCCGATAAAACAAGGACAGAACCAGCTGTGGCCAAAATTGTGACTGGAGTCTGCAGGTGGACTCACATGGACCAGAGTCACTTTACAGTTCATCATGATCCTCAAGGAAGGTTCAGCAGCCATCTCTGAACATATAAACGTATGCATGTAGAAGCATGATCTCCTAATGTGCATGTTCAAAGGACTCTCTATATCCATTTTCACCTATATAACACCTAGTGTCACCCAGTTATGTCCCATTTCCCCAAACTTCATAAATTCCCAAATTCCCTTTGAACAGGGGGATCAGTTTGGGTTTTTCTCCCATCTCCTTGGCATCCTGTCAAAAAAAAATTCTCTTTCTCAGAAGACACAGCTCTTGCTGTTTGGGTTTTGAGGGGAGCACATAGGTGGGGTGGACCCATTGCTTGGGGTTAGCTGTGCTCCAAGTCTAGCATGGTGGGGGGTGGCAGCTCCCCACCTCAATCCTTGTGAGGCTTGCCAAATAACACCTTTGTGGTCACAACTCAAAAAGATCACACATGGAATTCTGGCCTGGAGCAGATTCTTCAGATAAGAGTTAAAACAGAACACAAGGCCGGCGTCGCGGCTCAATAGACTAATCCTCCACCTAGCGGCACCGGCACACCGGGTTCTAGTCCCGGTCGGGGCGCTGGATTCTGTCCTGGTTGCCACTCTTCCAGGCCAGCTCTCTGCTGTGGCCCGGGAGTGCAGTGGAGGATGGCCCAAGTCCTTGGGCCCTGCACCCATGGAAGACCAGGAGAAGCACCTGGCTCCTGCCATCGGATCAGCGTGGTGCGCCAGCCACAGCGCGCCAGCCGTGGCGGCCATTGGAGGGTGAACCAATGGCAAAATGAAGACCTTTATCTCTGTCTCTCTCTCACACTATCCACTCTGCCTGTCAAAAAACAAAAACAAAAACAAAAACAAACAAAAAAAAAAAAAAAAAAAAAAAACAGGAGGGGTGGGAATTTAGCCTAGTGGTTAAGATGTCTGCAACCCAGATAGTGTCTGGGTTTGATTCCCAGCTTCAGATACTGACTTCAGTTTCCTGCTAATTCAGGCCCTGGGAGGCAGTGACGATGGCTTAAGCAGTTGGGTTCCTGCCACCTATGTGGGAGACTTGGATTGAGTTCCTGGTTCCTGGTTCCTGGTTCCATTCAGGGCTGTTGTGGGCGTTTGAGGAGTGAATCACTAGCTGAGAGTTCATTCTCTCTCTTTCTGCTTCTCAAGTAAATAAATTTTTGCAAGTAAAAACATATATATATATATATACATATATACACACACATAGAACATGACTTCTCACCTCAGCATTTTTGACATGCTAGATGGGATAATTCTTTGTTATAGGCAGTTGTCCTGTGCATTGTGAGATGGTTAGCAGCACCCTCAACCTCTACCCACCAGATACCACAATATCCTACAACTTGTGACAACCGAAACTGTCTCCAGACCTTGCCAAGTCTCCCTGGGGTGGGATAAAATCTCTCCAATTGAGAACTATAGAAACAGAACACAGAGGTCAGCATTGTGACACAGCAGATTAAACTGCCACTTACAATGCTGGTTTCCTCTACTGGAGCACGGGTTCAGCTTCCAGCTGCTCTGCTTACCATCCAGGTCCCTGCTAATCCATCTGGAAAGCTGCAGCAGATTTCGCAAGTACTTGGGCCCCTGCCACCCTCATGGGAGACCCAGATAGAGTTCCAGGCTCCTGACTCAGCTCAGCCCAGCCTTGGCTCTTGATGAGGCCATCTGGGGAGTGAACCAGTGGATGGTAGATCTCTCTTTCCCTGTGTCTCTCTGTGTCACTCTGCCTTTCAAATAATTATTCCCTTCCATTCTGCTCTGTCTGGACCGCGAGTTCCCACAGGATGGCGACTATGCCTTCACCTCTCTGGCACACAGATGCACACAGTTCCAGCACTGGCAAGCACACAGCATGTAGAGGAGAGTGCACAAGGGGATGGACCAGGAGCCAAGCGTTTTTGCAGGAGACAGGACAGGCATAGAGATGGTCCATAGAGATGGATGGAGGGAAGGCACACTCTAGACAGAGGAAGTAACTGTTGACTGATGACCAGAGGAGCACTGTCAGGGAGGAGTCCAGGGCGGAAAAGGGAAGACACAGTTTAAGAGCAAGCATCATGGTACAGCAGGTCAAGTAACCGCTTGGAACACACACATCCCATACTGGAGTGCCTAGGTTCTATTCCCACCTCTGGTTCTGATCCAGCTTCCTGCTAATGCACCTGGGAGGCAGCAGATGATGGCCCAAGTACTTGGGTTTCTGCCACCCATGTGGGAGACCTGGACAGAGTTCCTGGCTCCTGGCTCCAGCCTGGTCCAGAACCAGCTATTGCAGGCATTTAGGGAGTGAAAAAGCAGATGGAAAATCTCTTCTCTTCCTCTCTCTGCCTTTTTAATAAATAAATTAAAAAAAGAGCAGAGAAGGAAGCATGCATTTGGCACAGCAGTTAGGCCCCCATTTCATATCAGAGCACCTGGGTTGAAGTACTGGCTCTGCTCTCCATTGCAACTTCTTGCTAATGGGCACACAGTTTGGGGGAAAGGGGAGGGTGCAGGGTGCAGTAGATGACGGTTCAAATATCTGGGTCTTTGTCACCCATGTGGCTCCTGGTTACAGCCTGGCACAGCACTGGCACAGCCCTGGCTATTGTTGGCATTTGTGACGTGAACCAATAGATGGGTGATGTCTCTGTCTCTCTGCCTTTCAAAAAGACAAAATAAAGTAAAATAATAACATAGCAGAGGAGAAGCAGGAGAAAAACAGGCATAGGGGAAAGTGTTGCATGTGACCAGAGTAAACCTTCTAGTGTCAGTCAAATGGGAGGCAATGAGAGAGGGTAGGAAATTTGAACCATGAGCAGGAAACATTTGGAAAGCCAGTGATGGGACCAGTGCAATGGCATAGTAGGCTAAGCCTCCACATGTGGTGCCAGCATCCCATATGGGCACAGGTTAGAGTCCTGGCTGCTCTTCTTCCTACCCAGCTCTCTGCTTATGATCTGGGAAAGCAGAAGATGGCCCAAGTGCTTGGGCCCCTGTACCTATGTGGGAGACCCGGAAGAAGCTCCTGGCTCCTGGCTTCAGATCAGCCCAGCTCAGTTGCTGTGGCCATTTGGTGAGTGAACCAGTGGATGGGAGACCTTTCTTTCTGTCTCTTCCTCTCTGTCTATGACTCTACCTCTCAAATAAATAAATTTTTAAAAAGAAAAGAAAACAAATGATCGAAAGGAAACAGGTGAGCAGCACTGCAGTCAAGGAAATGGGAAGAAGCAGCCAATATTCAGTGAGCACCTACTATGCACTTTATACATCATCTCATTTACTTCTCAAAATTACTCTATGGAGTTGGTGTTATGGCTGCTTCCCAGATGAGCAAGATAAGACAGAGGTCCCAGCAGGTGGCATCCTTGCTCCTGGAACCCAGGCTGGCCTGACTCTGAAAGTCTCGCACCCTGCAGGACTCCAGTGCTGGGACATCTACAGGAGTTAAGATGGTGGGGAAAGGTGTGCATCAGTCCACTTTGCATTATGATAATGAAATACCCAAAGCTGGGTATTTTATAAAGAAAAGAAGTTTATTTCATTCACAGTTCTGGAGGCTGATGGTCCAAACTGCAAGGTGCTTTCTCTGGCCAGGGCCACTCCCTGCCCACATCACACCCTGGTGGAGATGTGATGCATGTAGGCAGAGATCACATGGGGAAAGAGGAGGATATCACATGTGAGGTGGGAAGCCAGAGCAACTGGGGAGTGCCCAGGCTTGCTTGCTTGCTTGCTTGCTTATTTATTTATTTGAGAGAGAGAGAGAGAGAGAGAGAGAGAGAGAGAGAGAGAAATCTTCCATCTATTGGTTGACTCCCAAAATGTCTCCATGGCTAGGGCTGGGCCAGGTCAAAGCTGGAAGCCAGGGACTGGCATTGTGGCACAGTGAGTTAAGCTGCCAGCTGTGACTCTGGCATCCTATATGGGTGCCGGTTCCAGTCCTGGCTGTTCCACTTCTCATCCAGCTCCCTACTGATGCATCTGGGAAAGAAGCAGAAGGTGGATTAAGTGCTTGGGCCCCTGCCACCCATATGGGAGACCTGGATGGAGTTCCAGGCTCCTCGTTTCAGCCTGGCCAAACTTTGTCTTGGCCACTTGGGGAATGAACTAGCGAATGGAAGAAGATTCTTTCTGTCTCTCTGCCTCTCCTTCTCTCTCAAACGCTACCTTTCAAATAAACAAATAAATCTTAAAAAAAAAAAAAAAAAAACAAAACTGAAAGCCAAGAACTCAATCTAAGTCTTCCACATGAGTAGTAAGGACCCAAGTACTTGAGCCATCACCTGCTGCCTCCTAAGGTCCACATTAGTAGGAAGCTGGAACCAGGAAGGGAGCTGGGAACTGAACCTAGGCACTTCGATATGGAACACAGGCACTCCAAACTCTAGGCCAAATGCCCAACTCCACTTATGCTTTTATTTTTTAAATTAATCTGTTTCAAAGTCAGAGTTACACAGAGGAGAGGCAGAGAAAGAGAGAGGGAGAGATAGGCCTTCCATCCAATGGTTCACTTCCCAATTGGCCGCAATGGCCGGAGCTGCGCCAATCCAAAGCCAGGAGCCAGGAGCTTCCTCCGGGTCTCCCATGTGGGTGCAGGGGCCCAAGGACTTGGGCCATCTTCTTACTGCTTTCCCAGGCCATAGCAGAGAGCTGGATCGGAAGTGGAGCAGCAGGGTCTCGAACCGGCGCCCAAATGGGATGCTAGCACTTTAGGCTAGGGCGTTAACCCACTGCGCCACAGCCTCAACCTCCCACTTATGCTTTTATTACAACCATCTCCTGAAAACTAATCAGGGGTTCCAATAACAAACTCAAATCCAGTCCAAGGGAAGTGCCCTCATCTTCCAAACCAACTTTCAGCAGGTCCTACTTCGTTTTTAAAAATGTATTTTTTGATGAACATAGTGTTTGAACTTACTTATGGGTATAATATTATAATTCAAACATGAATACAATGAAATCAGAGTAATTAGCATTTCCGTCTTCTAATCTATGTGTCAGGAACCTTCAAACTCTTCTCTAGTTATTCGAAATGTGCGATTAATTATTGTAGAATACAGTTACCCTGGGGCCGGCTCTGTAGTGTAGTAGGTTAAGCCTCTCCCTGCAGTGCTGGCATCTCATATGTGGACTGCTTCAAGTCCCAGCTGCTCCACTTCTGACCCAGCTGCTGGCTAATGGCCTGGGAAAGCAGTAGAAAATGGCCCAAGTGCATTCCATATAGGCACCAGTTCCAGCCCCAGCTGATCCACTTCCAATCTAGTTCCCTGCACCTGGGAAAGCAGCAGAAGAGGGCCCAAATACTTGGGTCCTGGAGACCTGGAAAAAGCTCCTGGCTCCTGGCTTTGACCTAGCACAGCCCTGACCATTGTGGCCAACTCTCCCTTTCTTTTTTTTTTCTTTTTTTTCTTTTTCTTTTTTTTTTTTTTTTTTTTTTTTTTTTTTGACAGGCAGAGTGGACAGTGAGAGAGAGAGACAGAGAGAGAAAGGTCTTCCTTTGCCGTTGGTTCACCCTCCAATGGCCGCCGCTGCAGCCGGCACACCGCGCTGATCCGATGGCAGGAGCCAGGATCCAGGTGCTTTTCCTGGTCTCCCATGGGGTGCAGGGCCCAAGCACCTGGGCCATCCTCCACTGCACTCCCTGGCCATAGCAGAGAGCTGGCCTGGAAGAGGGGCAACCGGGACAGAATCCGGCGCCCTGACCGGGACTAGAACCTGGTGTGCCGGCGCCGCAAGGTGGAGGATTAGCCTATTGAGCCACGGCGCCGGACTCCCTTTCAAATTAATAGATAAATCTTTAAAAATAAAAAAATCCCTGGGACACCTACATCCCATTACCACATGCTTGGTTAGAGTTCCTGGCTGTTTTGCTTCTGGTCCAGCTTCCTGCTAACCTGCACCGGGGAGGCAGCTCAATTGCTTGCACCCCTCAGCCTACATGGGAAATAGGAACAGAGATGCCAGCTCCTGATTTTGTCATAACTCAGCCCTGGCTGTGGCGCTGTGGAGAGCATTTGGGGAGTGAACCAGAGGATGGAAAAATGATCTCTCTCTCCTTCTTTGTTTTTCAAATAAGTAAAATCAATTTTTTAAAAATAAGTTTATTTTCATGCAGAAGTTTTTTTTGTTTTTATTTTTTAAAGATTTATTTTTATTTGAGAGGCAGAAGCGGGGAGAGAGAGAGAGAGAGAGGTGTCTTCCATCTGCTGGTTCACTCCCCAGATGGCCACAGTAGCCTGAGCTGCACATCTGCTGCTGCTTTCCTAGGCCACAGCAGAGAGCTGGATCACAAATGGAGCAGCCGAGACTCAAATTGGCACCCATATGGGATGCTGGCACTACAGAAGCTTTACCTGCTATGCCACAGTGCCAGCCTCCATGCAAAAGTTTTTGAAATTTATGGGTGTTTTTTTCATAATACTTTTTGAGGATTTCTTGTATGTAGATTTCAAATAATTCTGCACCAAAGCAAATTTATCTTTTAATTCCATTTCCCATAAACTTTTTTTTAAAAAAAGATTTAATTATTTACTTGAAAGAGTTACACAGAGAGAGAAGGAGAGGCAGACAGAGAGAGAGGTCTTCCATCTGCTGGCTCACTCCCCAGATGGCCTCAACAGCCAGAGCTGGGCCGATCCAGAGCCAGGAGCTTCCTCCAGGTGGTCCCACGTGGGTGCACGTGTCCCACGTGTCCTCCACTGCCTTCCCAGGCAATAACAGAGAGCTGGATTGGAAGTGGAACAGCCGGGACTCAAACCAGCACCCACATGGGATGCTGGCACTGCAGGTGGCGGCTTTACCCACTGCGCGACAGTGCCAGCCCCCCATAAACTTTTTTTTTTTTTTTGACAGGCAGAGTGGACAGTGAGAGAGAGAGACAGAGAGAAAGGTCTTCATTTTGCCGTTGGTTCACCCTCCAATGGATGCCACGGCCGGCGCGCTGCAGCCGGCGCACCGCTCTGATCCGATGGCAGGAGCCAGGTACTTATCCTGGTCTCCCATGCGGGTGCAGGGCCCAAGGACTTGGGCCATCCTCCACTGCACTCCCGGGCCACAGCAGAGAGCTGCCCTGGAAGAGGGGCAACCAGGACAGAATCCGGCGCCCCGACCGGGACTAGAACCTGGTGTGCTGGCGCCGCAAGGCAGAGGATTAACCTAGTGAGCCGCGGCGCCGGCTATAAATTTTTTTAAAAATTTATTTATTTACTTGAAAGGCAGATTTAGAGAGAGAGAGTAAGACAGAGAGATAGAGATCTTTTAACCCCTAGTTCACTCTCCAAATAGCCACAAGGGTCAAGGGTGGGACAGGCCAAAACCAGCAGCTTGAAACTCTATCTTGGTCTCCCACTTGAGCAGTAGGGCCCCAAGCACTTGGGCCATCTTCTGCTGCCTTCCCAGGCACATTAGCAAGGAGCCAGATCAGAAGTGGAGCAGCAGGGACTCAACCTGGCACTCGTATGGGATGCTGGTATCACAGATGGTGGCTTAACCACTGCACCACAATGCTGGCCCTTCCCACAAAATTTCTGAAGTCCTCTTTTAGGCCCCTTTTACCTGCATTTTTTTATGGCAGATCATGTGATACCAAATAATTTAAGAATTCATTGATCCAAAATAAGACTGATTAAACCACAAATCATTGCTGAACAATGCATTATTATTTTTCTCACTTTAATCATCATTGTTCTTATTTTGAAAGGCAGACAGACACATGGAGAGAGCTCTCAGTCTCTCTCTTCCACTGATTCACTCCCTAAATGCCTGCTGTGGCCAGGACTGGGTCAGGCCAAAGCCCAAAGGCCAGAAGGCAAGGTGGATGTCAGCAAGCCAATTGTTTGAGCTATCACAGCTGCTTCCCATTGTCTAGGTTAGGAAGCTGGAGTCAGATGTTGGAGCTGGAAATCAAACCCAGCCACTCCGATGTGGGAGATGAGTGCTTTAACTAGCATCTTAACCACTAGGTTAAATACCTGCCCCTTAAATTCCTTCTTGGGGGGCTGGCATTGTGGTATATCAGCATAGCAGGTAAAGCCATCACGGGTTCAAGACCAGCGGCTCCACTTCCAATCCAGTTCCCAGCTAATGCAGCTGGGAAAGCAGCAGAAGATGGCCCAAGTGGTTGGGCCTCTGCCCATGTTGGGAGATCTGGAAGAAGCTCCTGGTTCTTGGCTCTGGCCTGGCCCAGCCTCAGCTGTTGTGGTCATTTGAGGAGTGAACAAGTGCATGGAAGATCCTTCTCTCTCTGTATCTCTGCCTTTCAAATAAACAAATAAGTAAATAAAATTTTTTAAAAACTCCTTTAAAGCAAATTGGGATCACTTTATTAGTTGGCAACATCACTATTTTTTCATTTGCAAATCAGTTAAAAATGAATGTTTCCAATTACCTGTTACTGTTTGCATACTTTTCATATATGGTAGTGAGGTAGACATGTTTAAAGCAATTGTGGCACAAATACAAAAATTTGTGGAACAATGAAATTAAAAGATAAGCCTATTTTGGTGTAATTTTGAAATCTATGCAGCTTTTTCATAGTACACATTGTCCACAAACTTTTGGCCCAGCAAATCCAAGCATAAAGAAACTCCTTGGTCCAGCTGGACTTTATGCCCAGGCTTTCTCAACATCCTCCTGGGGGAGTCTAAGATTCCTTTCAGGTTACCTACTTTCTGTGTGCTCAGGATTCAAAATATGGAAAATGTTTTCTTTTGATCTTTGCTTGGGTTTGACTGTGTCTCCCAAAATTTCATGTGCTGGAAACCTAATCCTTACATTCCTATGTTCATGGTATTAGTCTGGAAGTAGCAGGTTCCATTTGTTGCTATCAGGCAGGAAGGGAGGTTACAGGGAGTTGTATGATGTATAACTGGGTCTATGGATTGCAAAATATCATCTGCTAGGCTAGTATAGCTCATTTCGATTAACGTCATTATTAAGAATTCCAGGCACAGAGAATTGGAACTGTTGGAAATCTACTTCATAGAACTGAGAGCTTGTAGCTTAGAGTTTAATAGGATAGAAGTGGCACCAATCATGCAAGTACAATTTCACCGCCTCCAAGATCTGTGCGTGTAAGATATATAGGACTGACTGGAGGGCAGAGCAAAGAAAAAAAATATGAGTCCTGGGAAAGCTGTGAGAAGCTTTGAAAGCCAGAATACCCAGGGAATCTCAGGGAGTGACTGGTATAAGGTTACACTCAGCCTCAGCAGGAAGGAGCATGACCACCATATTAACTCTTTCCTCAATGGAAACTAATGACTTGGGAGATTTTCCCAGAGTAGGGAAAAAGCGTTAGCACTTTAAAGTGGAAACAAATGAGTAGAAATAATCTTGTGATGACTGTTTCCAATGGAAAGCAAGTTTTTTTTAATTTTAAAATTAATTTATTTAATAAAAAATTAATTTATTTCAAAAACAGACAAAGAAAGATAGAGAGACAAAGTGAGATCCTCCCATCTGATGTTCACTCCCCAAATGCCTACAACAGATCAGGCTGGGTAAAGCTGAAGCCATGAGCCTGGAACTGCACCTGGGTTTCCTACATAGCTGGCAGGGCCCCAACTACTTGAGCCATAACTGCTACCTCCCAGGGACACATAAGCTAGAATCAGAAGTCTATAAGGGACAGTAACCTACTCACTCTGATAAAGGATCGTAAGCAGCAGAATTTTTTTTTAAGATTTATTTTATTTATTTGAAAGAGTTACAAAGAGAGATAAGAGCCAGAGAGAGAGAGGTCTTCCATCTGCTGGTTTACACCCCAAATGACCATAACAATGACAGCTGGGCCGATTAGCTCCAGGTATCCCTTGTGGGTTTGGGGGGCAAGGACTTGGACCATCCTCTGCTGCTATCCCAGGCACATTAGCAGGGAGCTGGATTGGAAGTGGAGCATCTGGGACTCGAACCAGTGCCCATACAGGATGCTCGCACTGCAGGCCATGGCTTTAAACAGCTGTGCCACAGTGCTGGTCCTGCAAGCAGCATCTTTTTGTTTTTGTTTTTTAAGACTTATTTATATATTTGAAAGACAGAGTTACATAAAGAGAGGAGAGGCAGAGAGAGAGAAAGAGGTCTTCCATCCACTGATTCGCTCCCCAATTGGCCACAATGGCCAGAGCTGTGCCGATTTGAAGCCAGGAGCAAGGAGCTTCTTCCAGGTCTCCTATGTGGGTGCAGGGGCCCAAGGACTCGGGCCATCTTCTTGCTGCTCTCTCAGGCCATGAGCAGGGAGCTGAATTGGAAGTGGAGCAGCTGGGACTCGAACCGGTGCTCATATGGGATGCAAGCACTGCAGGCAGTGGCTTTACCCACTACACAACAGCACCAGCCCCAACAAGAAGCATCTTAACCACTAGACCAACCATCTGGTCCCTGGAACGCAGCTTTGACAGGGTTCCTAGAACGGGTCATTGCTGTGGGGCCATGCAGTGTTCAGTGACACTGAAATACAGAGCATTTGTTGGTGCCCACCTGTCTGGTTTAATCTAGTGAAAAGCTATGGCAGTGGCTGACTCCAATTATTGCATAACTAACCCTGGCAGCTCTGACCAGCTGGTGGGTGGGAGGGAGGGTTCGCTCTGGGAATCCTTTCTTGGGGAACTTTGCACTTTCGGCTGCCTCTGGGATGAGCAACACTCCCTATTCCTTGTAAGTATTAAGTAAGTGTGGTCATACAAAAGCACAAGCCCTTGTTCCCCAACTGTCGGCTCAGGCTGCCTTAGCAAAGTGCCACAGACTCGGCAGCTTAAACAGAAATGTCATTTCTCACAGCTCTGGAGGCTGAAGTTCAAGATCAAGGTGTGAACAGGGTTGGCTTCTCCTGGCATCTCCTCCCTGAGTCCCGACGTGGTCTTCCTCTATGCCTAATGCACTCCTGGCATCCTCTCTGCCTGCATTCCTCCTTCTTATAAGGACACCCAGTCCGTAGCATCAATTTTCCACACATACAGTTAAGAATGGTCAGACAGTATCCTGGGCCTGCTTGTAGGATTTACACGAGATGAAACAAACAGAAAAGTTCCAGTCAGCATGTCTTGACCTTGGGGAATGAGATCAGATTTCAAAGTAACCTCCGGAAGCCAGAGAAATGAAGAGAAGAAACCAGCCTGACATTCTGCTTAGTTAGATCTTGACTTGTTCCAGAAGGGACCCCAGAAGAAACTCCCAGGTTAATAAGGACACAAAAAATATCCCGAGTATCTTCTCACTGCCACCCCTAGCTTCTCTGGCATCTGTCAGCACTGGCCTTCTGAGGATGGGAGCATCGGAGAGGCAGCAGTCAGAAAATTTTTCAAGCCAGAGCTAGGGGATTACCCAAGTTCCTGTGGTTTCTAGGGTCTCTGAAAGAGGCAACGTGCAGACTGGTGTGCTGGGCATGCTGGTGAAGAGCTATGTTCAGGAGAATTGTCATCAATGCATGATGACATTACCCACTGGAAAAAGCTGATTTCAGCATTCAATGATTGATGGACACTTAGTAAGCATCTATTATATGCCAAGTACTATGCTGGTCACTTGAGACTACGTTGGTGTACAAGTGACTAGTCCTCTTTTTCCTTTAATATTTGTTTTATTGTGAAAGGCAGAGAGATGGAGACAGAAACAGAGACAGATCTTCATCTGTTGGTTCACACCCCCCACCCCCATGCACCCTCAATGTCTAAAATAGCCATTGCTGGACCAGGCCCAAGCTGGGAGCCAGAACTCAATCTGAGTCACACATGGGTGGCAGGGACCCAAGTTCTTGAGCCATCATGTGCTGCCTCCCAGGATGAGTACTAGCAGGAAGCTGGAACGGGAAGGGGAACCAGGATTCCATCCCAGAGACTGCACTATGGGATGCAGGTATGTAGTAAACTCTGCTGGAAATACCTAACTCCTGTAATAGTTACAAAGGCCACTTTAAGGGCTGGCGCTGTGGCTTAGTGGGTAAAGCTGCCGTAATGACATTCCACAGGGGCACTGATTCGAGTCTTGGCTGCTCGACTTCACTTCTGATCCAGCTCCTTGCTAGTGTGCCTGGAAAAGCAACGGAAGACGGACCAAGTGATTGGGCCCCTGCCACCCACATGGGAGGCCAGGAAGAAGCTCCTGGCTCCTAGCTTCGGATTGGCCCAACTTCAGCTGTCGCTGCCATTTGGGGAGTGAACCAGTGGACAGAAAGTCTCTCTGTGGCTCTCCTTCTCTGTCTAACTCAGCGGTCCAAATAAATAATTAAAAAAAAAAAAACCATTTTACAATAGTGGAAACAAAAGCAAAAAGGTTGCTTGTGACTTTCAAATCTACACAACAAAAAAATGAAGCCAATAATTTAACTTAGGAATATCTGATTGGCTTCTGAGTTTCATGCAGATATAAACCAGACTGTTTTTTTTTTTTTTTTTTTTTTTTTTTTTTGACAGGCAGAGTGGACAGTGAGAGAGACACAGAGAGAAAGGTCTTCCTTTGCCATTGGTTCACCCTCCAATGGCCGCTGAAGCCGGCACACCGCGCTGATCCGATGGCAGGAGCCAGGTGCTTCTCCTGGTCTCCCATGGGTGCAGGGCCCAAGCACTTGGGCCATCCTCCACTGTACTCCCTGGCCATAGCAGAGAGCTGGCCTGGAAGAGGGGGGCAACCGGGACAGAATCCAGCGCCCTGACCAGGACTAGAACCCGGTGTGCCAGCGCCGCAAGGCGGAGGATTAGCCTATTGAGCTGCGGCGCTGTCTTAAGTTATTTGAGCTAAGCCTTTTTCTCTAGCTGTTTAGATATGCTGAGATCCCTTATAAAAGTTTATCTAAAGACCTAACAGCAGGAAAAAAAAAAAAAAAAAAAAGGAATGCCTGTGTGCATCAGTTTTGCTACAGTGTTTTGTCAAACTTTATTTTAATCTCTGCCAAACAAGCTGACAGGCATCATATACTACTATATTTCTAATTATTTAATTGTGACTTTGTGTAATTATTTAATTGTGACAGTGTAATGATTGTGATTTAAAAAATTTATGAGTGAAGATGAACATCTTTTTATTTGATTGTTTATAGCTCTTGCCTATTTTCCTGCTGAACTGTGGTCTGTTTTTATTTGTTGAACTCTTTATTTAGTGGAGCATAAGCCTTATGACTCTAATGAAAATAAAAAGCGTGTGAACTAAAAAACTGTAAAGTTAAAAAAAATAAACTCTAAGGGAGCTTCCAGATGGAGTCTCAGACAGGGAGGAAGGGAAGTAGCATTCAGAGAGGCAGCTGGGAAGAGGCCAAAGGGTACCTGCACCACCTCAATTTTCTCAGCGTTGGAAGTGATCTGTAATGAAAACCAGAAAGATTAATAACTGAACGTGTTTCGCTTTAACATCAAGTCTTCAGAGCACAGCCTCAAGTGATCTCAGAAGTCCAGCTAACTCAAAACACCACGAAAAAACGTGACCAGAAGAGAAGGAACACAGCACGCTGTTAGCCCTGGCGTCACGGTGCCATTTTCTAGTCCCCAGAGTGAGGAACAAGGGCCCCAACACCTCCCCACAGCTGCCTTCCTGCTTCCTCCTGCGTGTGATCTTCGTCTTGTAGCGCACACCTAGTTTCTCCCCAAGCTGTTTCAACACCCAGAAACTGAGACGGCTTCCTCCCGCCGTTAGGTCCACCGGGTGAGAACCGTCCCGCCACGGCTCTGACCGAAACGCGGCGCTCGGCGGGTGCTCAGAGCAGCCGGCTCTGGGACTCCCCGCGGCCGCTCTCAGAAAAGGCCTCGAGTTTGTTTTCGTGCCGCCGGCCTTCGTTGGCGTCAGAGCCCAAGGTTGAAAAGGGCGTTAACCCTTGTGGGGGACAGTCACAGTTTCGGCTCCGAAGTTAAAACAGCCCACAGAACCCAGAGAGCTTGGCTTTCGGCTGGAGAGCAGCAGGCTCGGCGCACCCGGCACGCCGGAGCGCCCAGCAAACACGCACCGCACCGCGGCTTCGTGCACGCTGCAGGGGTACAGAAGGCGCCTTCCCGGCCGCCCGCAGAGCCCTGCGCCCGGAGCGCGGGCCTCAGACAGGGGACTCCCCGCTCCACGTGCACTCGGGCGGGCTGTGAAGCGCCCTCTGTACATCTGGTGCTGGCCTGAGTCGTCACCTCTAACCAGCATGCCTCCCCGCTGCCCCGGGTCCCGGGCGCCGCGGTCCCCACCTGCCTTCCACGTCCACACCGGCTCCGCTGCCTTCCTCGGGCCCGATCCAGCACCGGGCGCGGCGCCCCGCGGAGCGGGGGGCGGGGCCGCGGGGCGGGACGCGGTCCGGCGCGCGGCGAGGAGAGGGGCTCGGTGCGGAGCGGCGTCCGCGGCTGGAGCGGGGGGCGGGGTCAGACGGCGAAGGGGGCGGGGTGGAGGGCGGGGCCTGGTCCCGGTCTCAGAGGGAGGAGCTCCGCACGGGGGCGGCTCAATTTGGGCAGGAGCGGAGCTCGGGTCTCAGGCCGAAGGAAGGAGGCGGGGACAAGTGCGGGGACCAAACTCAGGACGGGAAAGGGAGAGGCGAATCTCACCGGTGATTGGTATTCAGGGCACGCCCAGTGGGCCTGGCCCGGGGCACCGTTCCGCGCGCCGCGAGAGGGGCGGGGCCGGGCGCTGGGCGGGGCGGGGAGCGGGACCCGCCGCGCCGCTCCCCCGGCTGCGGCCGGCTGGCTT
The DNA here is from genome assembly GCF_964237555.1 of Oryctolagus cuniculus. Classification (NCBI taxonomy): domain Eukaryota; kingdom Metazoa; phylum Chordata; class Mammalia; order Lagomorpha; family Leporidae; genus Oryctolagus; species Oryctolagus cuniculus. The sequence continues at coordinate 69,060,616 of NC_091441.1, forward strand.
GCTCTTCAAGTGGCGCGCAGTGGGGCTAGCGGCCGGCGAGGAGCGGGGTGGCGGGAGCAAGAGGAGGGCGTGCGGAGCCTGGTGTCCTGTGGCGGGAGCCAGGGTCCTGTCCCTGGGCCCGCGGAGGAGGGCTGGAGGTGGCGGGGCCCGGCGAGGCCGCGATGAAGCGCGGCAGCGAGGACGCGGCGGCGCCCGCGGGGGACCCCTGGGCGGAGTGCTTCGAGGCGGCCGTGCAGCTGGCGCTGCGCGCGGGACAGGTGAGCGCCCGGCCCGGCGGCGCCACGCCACGCCCCCTGGGGACCCTGCGGCTGGAGCGCAGTCTTGAGTGGGGTCGAAGTCCTGGGCACCCACGGGGCGCGCAGGCCGAGGAGCTGGGGCGTGACCGGGGCGGCAGCCCTGGCGCTGTTCTCGGACACGCCTTTTCTTTCCCGCGCACCGCCGGCGCCGCGTGGTCGCTGTGGCCGCTTCAGCCCCGCTGGGAGCGCGCGGGTGGGACGCCGAGGGCCCCCCGGGCTGGACCCCCGAAGCCGGACGTGGTTAGGGCCCTCGAGCTGGTCCAGCGGGATGCGCGCCAGGAGCAGCTCCAGGCGCTACTAAGCTACCAGGGGCGGGCGTGATCGTCTCCCCGCGCGCTCTGACCCCAGACACACTACAGCCCACAGCCCAGAGCGGCTCCGCTCTGACTGGCACGGACTCCGTGCAGGGCGGAACTTGTTGGGCTGCCCGGAAGATTGAAAATCAAGCAACAGGGCTGAGGCAAAGCAGCGGCTAGGGTTAATAATGAAGTGAGCTCCTTTCTCCTTTTCCTTTTTGTGTCTTGGCTTTCAGCAGTGTCCGAGGCCGAGGAGGTCCCGTCAACGTGCCCGGGGCTGTCAGGGCCGGGTTAGGCACACCCCGTGGTGCTTTGCTTAATTAAGATTGGTAATCATTCTGGCCCTGTGGGGACGGCAGGAGTGGTGTGGGCAGAAGGGCCTTTTTAACGGAGCTGCATTGTGTTTGCAGCTCTCCCAGCCTGAGCACACTCTAACTCACGCATTAGAGAGTGGTGTGGCTTTACGCTCTGGCTGCACGGCCTTTCCCGCCTGTGGGAAGGGGAGGACCCCAACCCTGGCGCACAGCTGTTGAAGCCCTGGCCCTTCTTCTTCCTGGAGAGCAGAGCCCGGCTCCCCGCCCGCCCCCCCACACCTTCCCCTCCTTGCTTCCCTTCCAGGGCCAGCATCGTCCGGATGTTCAGAAACTTTGACGTTCCACCATAAAACTTTTTTTTTCTTCCTTAAGGCTTTGAGGAAAAGCCAGCTTAGGATTCAGATACTGCTGGAGAAACCCTGATGAGCTAAGTCAGGATTTCTATGGTTTTCAAATCTAGATCCTTGAAGAAGGGGTGTGTGTGTGTGTTTTAAAACTAACAAATGTTCAAACAGAGCTTGTGATGTGGCAGGCACAGTTCTGAGGGGCTTATGTGCCTTCACCTATTAGAGAGATAGTTTGTGTTTTTGCAACTTGCCAACAAGAAAAGCTGTTTTAGGAGAGCGGGAGGGGGAGGAGAAAGGCTTCAGCCTTGAGAAGTTGGGCCAGGAAGCCCTGGGCGCTGGGGCCTGCTCTGGGTCATTATGTGGGTGTTTCCTGCCTGCTGGGCAGTGGTGAAAGAGTGGCCAGAAGAATCTGTGGCTGGTACAGACAGCAGCCACACAAGGGTGTTGCAACCCGTGTAAAGAGGGACTCACCTTACATGGCTGAGGCAGTAACCCATGCTGAGAGCCGGCCTTTAGCCTGAGAGCTCATGGGGGATGCATCCAGTGGGGGTGATCTCTCTCTCTCTCTTTTTTTTTTTTTTTTTTTTTTGCTCAGCGTTGGCAGCGTTACTGTGGCCCCAAACAACCACCCTCCCACCAGTCCCCCCACTCTGCTGTTGTATCGTCAGCTGCTCTCAGCTGCTCCTGAGTCTGGGTTCTGTAAGCAGAAAGTTGGGGAAGCAGAGGCCAGGATCTCCCAAGAGATCAGTGTCTGCTCCCCCAACTCTCAAGCTGGTTCCAGGCCAGGCAGCCCTCGGCAATCTGCTGCTACAGCCCTGGGGTGCCACCCTCCCCACAGGGCCTCCCTGTTCTCTTCCTGACTCCGCCTCTGCTGCCCCTCCAGTCCCAGCCACACCCCCTATTGCAGGAGCCTCCTCCCTGATTGGGAGTCTTTGGAGGAAGGGATCCTCGAACCCAGAACCCCACCCTGACCACCACAACTGCAAACAACACTGTTTGCTGAATCAGATGTTTATCATCCTGTATGTGACAGGAGGACAAAGGTCTCTTAGCTATGTGTTCTAAACTTTGTTGGAGTGGATCCACGTTGCATTGGGCATCGAAGGTTGGTTCATTCTCCAAATGCCTACAACAGCTGGGACTAGGCCAGGCTGATGCAAGGAGCTGGTAACTCAATGCAAGTCTCTCACAAGGGTGGCAGGGCCCCAAAAACTTGAGCCATCATTGTTGCCTCCCAGGGTGTGCATGAGCAGGAGGCTGCAATGAGAAGTGGAACCAGGACTGGAACCAGACACTCCAGTATGGGCTGCTGGCATCTTAACTGCTACACCAAACGCTTACCCCTCAATTTTCTTTTATATATGAGTACTTCAAAAAGTTCATGGAAAATGGAATTAAAAGAGAAGTTTATTGTGGTGCAGAAATACTTTGAAATTCATGCATATACAAGGTCCTCAAAAAGTTGATGGACAATGTACATTGTGAAAAAACTGCATGGATTTCACAATTTTTTTGCACCAAAAATAAACTTATCCTTTTTTTTAAATTGTCTTTTCTCTCTGGCTACTTTATTTATTTTTTAAAAATATTTTTACTTATTTATTTGAGAGGTAGAATTACAGATAGTGAGAGGGAGAGACAGAGAAATGTCTTCCTTCCATTGGTTCACTCCTTACATGGCTGCAACGGCCGGAGCTGCACCAATCCGAAGCCAGGAGCCAGGAGCTTCCTCCAGGTCTCCCAGGTGGGTGCAGGTACTCAAGGACTTGGGCCATCTTCCACTGCTTTCCCAGGCCCATAGCAGAGAGCTTGATTGGAAGAAGAGCAGCCGGGACTAGAACCGGTGCCCATATGGGATGCTGGCACCGCAGGCGGAGGAGCAACCCACTGCGCCACGACCCCGGCCCCATCTTTTTTTTGTTTTCAACTGTCTCTCTCGCTTTCTCTTTTTTATTTTTTTTTAAGATCTTATTTATTTGAGAGAGTTACAGACAGTGAGAGGGAGAGACAGAGAGAAAGGTCTTCCTTCTGCTGTTTCACTCCATAAATGGAGTCAGCGGCTCGAGCTGTGCTGATCCAAAGCCAGGAGCTTCTTCCGGGCCTCCCACATGGGTGCAGGGGACCAAGGACTTGGGCATCTTCTACTGCTTTCCCAGCCCATAGCAGAGAATGACAGAGATCTGTATTGGAAGAGGAGAAGCCGGGACTAGAACTGGCACCCATATGGAATGCCGGCGCTTCAGGCCAGGGCTTCAACCCTCTGCGCCACAGCGCTGGCTCCAAACTTATATTTTAAAAATTATTTATTAGAGAGATTCCCATCCATGGGTTTACCCCCGAAATGCCTACAACAGCTGGAGCAGTACTGGGCCAGAAATAAATCCTAGAGCCAAGAATTCAAACCAGGTCTCCCACATGGGTGGTAGGAACCCAATTATCTGAGCTAACGCTTGTTGCCTCCCAGGGTCTTTGTTAGCGAGGAGCTGGAGTCAGGAGCTGACTCTAGAGTACTGAACCCAGATCTTCCAACATGGAGTGCTAAGCTAGACACTTGTTCCCAGACTTATTTTTTAATTCCATTTTTCCATGAGCTTTGGAAGTCCCCTCATATTAGCTGTAAGGGTGGGAGAATTTCCCAGGGACTCTGTGCGCTTTTGGTGCCCAGTGCCATGTGCACAGAGCTCCTCCTCTCTGCCCACTCCTCTGTGTCATCACAATGGGTCATTCGGCCTGAGGGGCGGCAGAAGGGTTTCCAGCAGCCATTCTCACACAGTGCGGCTAGCAGTAACTTAGAGGCAGGTGGGACCCCACAGTTGTACCCATCAAAGTCAAAATGAGGGGCCCAGCATTGTGGTGCAGAGGGTTAAGCTGCTGCTTGTGATGCCAGCATCCCATACTGGAGTGCTGGTTCAAGTCTCAGCTGCTCCACTTCTGATCCAACTCTGCTAATGTACCTGGGAAGGCAGTAGAATATGGCCCAAGTCCTTGGCCACTGCAACCACATGGGAGAGCCAGATGGAGTTCCAGGCTCCTGGCTTCAGCCTGGCCCAGCCCCAGCCATTGTGACCATTTGGGGAGTGAACCAGCAGATGGATGATCTCTCTCTCTTTCGCGCTCTCTCTCTCTCTCCCTGTCTCTAACTTTGCCTTTCAAATACATCAGTCTTTAAAAACAACAGCAACACAAAAAAATGTTAAAGTGAGAGCGTCTCTACTCAGTTGCCCTGTAGCTCCAGTTGCCTGCAGGTGCTCCTGTGCTGCCCAGTCTAATGGAGGGGAAGTCTGGGGAAAAGAGACAAGGACAGAGCTACAGTTACGATAGCTGACTTCTGCATGTTAGTGGCCAACCTGCGAGTGCTTTGTTAGAGCTCTTTGTAGGGGAGTGGGGGCCCCTTGATAGCTAAGCTTCATGAGCTTTACAATAAATTCATCTCTATTTGCTTGTAACACAATCTCAGGACAAAGCAGAAAAACAAAAATCCAGTACTCTGCCCGGGTGCCCCAGCTTTCTTGTTTTCTCCAGTCGGCCTTACAGCTCCGTTGACACTACATTTCTCAAGTCCCAGCCTTAACATGTGGGGGTCCCATCACTCCCTGATGGAGCAGCCCTTTTGTCCATCCAGATCCAGCTGCTCTGCTTGGTGTTTTCAAAACATACGTTGTATTTTCCTGCTCTTCTTCTGGCCTGTGTTTGCCAAAGCCCTCTCTCCAGGGCCTAGCCCCAGGCTCCTTCCTTCACAGACCTGTAACTGGAGGGGCCTCCTTCCCAGATGCCCTGTCCCATCTTTCATCCCCCATCCAGTTGGTAGTCTTCCCACATTAATTTATCCCTGGTCTGGGTGGCATACTTACCCCACGGTGGGCTCTGAATGTTCATTGTCCTCTGCGCATCTCTGATTTCCTAGAGCGGAAAGTGTACATTAGGGGGCTCTGACCCCGTGCCACCCACTTGTCTGTCCAGCTTCCCAACGTAGCAGTGTTTCTGATTTGTGATTTTTCTTGCATTCACCTAGGGAATTGAGCAAGTGAAGTCATGTAAAAAGACCATCGGGAAGAACAGCACCACCCTCTCCTACACTCCCCACCCTCGCCCTGTCCCCAGAGGCCCTGTTTTCTACTTTCTTAGAGTTACACCCATTTTCTAAGGCATGTGACCCTGCCTCCCTTTCTTCAGGCATGCTGGGTGGCTGCCTGACCTGTTTGCTCCCTTGGTCTCCTTGTTCTCATTGGGATGGCCATAGGGCTGCCATTCATGGTTGAGCTGGGCAGTGTAGTTGGATGGCATACTCTTCTCTTTTTTGTGCAATTTGTATTTTCCTTAAAGTTTCTTTTAAGAACAAGGTTTGGTTTTGTTTGACATGCAGAGAGATAGAGAGAGCTCCCATCCACTAGTTCACTCCCCAAGTGCCAGCAACAGCTGGGGCTGGGCCAGGCTGAAGCTCAGAGCTGGGAACTCCATTCGTATCTACCATGTGCGTGGGGGGAACCAAATTCCCTGAGCCATCATCTGCTACCTCCCAGGGTCCACCTTAGCAGGCAGCCAGAATCAGGAGCTGGAACCAGATATCAAACCCAGGCACTCCAATGTGGGACATGGGGAGTTTAACCATTAGGCCAGACATGCACCCCTCATTTGTTTATTTCATTTGCCTAATTTTCTATGTATCTGTCAGTTGTCCAGCTTCCCAGTGGAACTCGTAACCATCTCTTCAGTGTGTGGATGTCTCCTGGTTGGCTACAGCAAAGGTGTTCCTCCCTCACCAGCTGGAGTGGGAAGGGCAGGGAGGTCTTGTGGATACCAGGGAGCCCCACCCCACCCAGTGCACAGGGTCAAGAGTGGGGCCAAGAAGGAGCGTTTCTAACAGTCCCAGCTGACACTACTACCGGCTCAGCGAGAACCACTGCTGAGTAATCTTTTATTGTGTGACTATATCTCTGTGCATTCTACTCTTGAAGAAACTGGGTAATGTCCAGTTCCGAGCTCATAGGCATAATTTATCCTTGCTGTGAGTGTTCGTGCTCGTGCTAGGATCTTTTGGCTTTGTGTGCGTCCCTGTCGGGGAGGGGAAGTGCTGTGTCATCAGCAGTGAAAATTCTGCCAAGGCGACCTCTGAAGTGTGTGTGCCGATTTCCACTGCAGCCAGCAACGCTCTAGGGTCCCCCTTGTTCCACATCCTCTGCCACACCTGCTGTGGCCTGTCTTCCATTCTGGCCATTCTGACGGATTCAAGGTGGTGTTCCATTGTGGCCCTCAGCTGTGTGTCCCTGGTAACCAGTGGACACTTTGCCTTTATGAATGTGCATTGGCCTCTTTGGTATTTTCTGTTTGTTTTTAAAGTGGCGATACTGCAACACTGATTAGAAATGTATTCATTCACCCAACAAGTCCATACTGAACAACCCTAGAAGGACTTTAGCCTTTGCCCTGGATGTGAGGTTTGGGACAGAATCCTGTGTGAGGCCCTGTGAGACCATCGGGCAGCTACCCTGGCTACTGCATGGGACCCTGCCAGCCTCCAGGGTCCAGAACCAGGTATCTGATTAGAATCCAAGTGGGAAGTGATGGCAGGTTTGGCTGGGGTCAAACCTTGGGAATGCTAAGGTGACAGGGTTGCTGTCTGGAGGGTGTGAGAGAGAAGGGGAGCTGAGCGTGACTGCAAGGGTTTGGGCCTGAAAAACTGGTTGAATGGATTTGCTGTTTCCCAGGTAAGGAAGCTGCAGGAGAACAAGTTTGGAGGTGGGAGCCAAGTGTTTTGTCCTGGGCATGTTAAACTTGAACTCCTGGTAGCTTTCTAGGTGGAAATGTTGACTTTGGATCCAGTATGGAGGGTGGAGATGCAAATGAGGGAGTCACCGGCGTGGGGTGGCTCCAGTCAGGAGAGCAGGCAGGCTCTTTCACTGCCTGGCTTCCCCGGAGGCTGGTCCTGGTCCAGCCCCTGGCTGCTTCTTGGAGACTCCCCAGTGCCGGGATGTGGAGGTGTACCCTTGGCAGGGGACATTTCAGTGGAAGAGGCTCCCTACACTCCTTCCGAGGCTGATTGTCCCTGCCTCTGCAAGAAGCAAGGCTGGTGGTGCCTTCCCAATCTGCACATGCTCCCAAAGTGCGTTGTCTGCCCAGCATCACCTAACCCTCGCCCCTAGTCATTCTCTGCTTAGCTCCATAAGGCAAGGCCAGCCTGCGTGGAAGATTCTTAGACTTTTCTACCAACATTTAAAATGGTAGCAAAGACAATCTGGGTGAGATAACAACTGGGAGGCGCAAAGTTGCAGCTGCTCTTAGGTGGGGGGTGGTCTCCCAAGTATTCTGGGACCCCTGCTCCTGACCCTGCTTGAGATGCCAGCTGTCCTTTTTGTTATATAACATTTTGAGAAAGGCTAGGTGTTTCTTAATACCCAGTGTATTGCTAACAAAAGCTATTCCAGAAAAATGCCTTCTTCCCAGAGGCAATTGCACCTGCAGCCCAGCCCTTGCCTCGGTAGGAGGTCAGTGAAATCCTTTGTAAGGAGAAGCCTGGGAGACTAAGTCAGCCTCTGTGTCCCAAAGGGAGTTCAGTGCAGACTAGAGGCTGGGGAGGTAAGCATAAACACTTAGCCAGGGGGTGGAAACAGCACTAACAGATTCTGGGCCCCACCCTCCCCTAGGGCTGGAGGGCTGGAGGACAAGCTCAAAGGCCCCAGGAATCCAGGCTTGGAGAAGGAAAGGGGAGCTGTTGAGTCCAGGCCTTCTCCCTCTCTTCTGGCCTCATGCTGGGCTAGAACCCAAAGCTGGCCTGGTCTGGAGCTTTTTTTCCCCTGTGGGAGATGAGGGGAGGCATTGTATCCCCATGAAGCTCAGGATCCCTATGTCTGCTGGCCTAGCCGCCACCCTTCCTGCAGCAGGCATGGCAGGATCCTAGGGTGACCACCCTGCACTAGGAACCACCCGCCTGCTGGTGCAGGAGATGGAGGGCAGTAAATTGCAATCCCACCAGTATAGGGAAGATGATGTGGGGCCATCCAGGGCTGGGAGATGGGACAGCTTCCTCCAGGAAGAAGTCATAGCTGAGTTTGTCTTTTTACAGGAAAGTGTATATATGTGTGTGTGGGGGGGGGGGTGTTGTCCAGCTGAATGAGTTAGGTGATGGGCTTGGTGAGTAGAGACGGAGAGAATAGGAGCCTGGTGAAAGAGTGTGGCACCCAGGGCCTGTGAGAGATACACCAGGCCTAAATCTTGAGCTGGAAGAGAGGATCAGGCCACTGGGCAGAGCTGAGGGCAGCGTCAAGACTGACCAAGGTGATGGATTTGAGGTGGGCTCAGTAGGTTGACAGAGACCTTGGAATAAAGAATGGGGTTTCTGGATTGGGATTTAGTGGTGGATTTCACAGCTGCAGAGACACCTGGGCCTGAGAGAGGGATCTGGAAATCCTGCATTGAGGGGTCAGGATTTGGGCTACGGCACCAGGTCACTGCTGGAATCTCTTTCCTTGAACTTGACTGTGGCACAGCCTTGGGAAACTTTGTAAATTTCTTTCTGCCTCAGTTTCCTTGTTGTCACCGGTAGAATAGTTATTCTCCCAGAGTTATGTCAGAAAAGCACTGGGGCTGGGGTGCTGGGAGATGAGAAAGTGGAGCCCACAAGTGTAAGGAGACACCCGTGAAAGTGGGGGAGAAAGATGAGCGCCTCAAGACCCACCGACCCATAGCCCAGGAGTGGCCTGAGCCCTTGGAGTGGCCTCCTCTTTGGCTCCTCCCCTTCTTTCCCACCAGGAGGTTATGTAGAAATTTGTGATTTATTAACAGCTACACTGCTGGCCTCTGTGCCAGCACTGCGTGAGAGCTTACCTGGCTACCTGATGAACTTTTAGGTTTTACTGATTGTCATGTTACTGATTGTCACGTGGGTTAGTCAGGACTCTGCAGAGAGGCAGCACCCACAGGAGGCTGGACGTCCAGTCTGGCCCAGGGAGAGCCCATGTTCCATTTTAAAGGTTGGCAGCGTGTTGTGGATGGAGCCCCAGGGCCTTGTGCAGGGAATCCTGTTACCTGGGGGAGGGTCAGCCTTTGTTTTGTTTTTTTAAAGACTTGTTTATTGGGGCTGGCAGTCTGGCACAGCAGGTTAAGCTGTCTTTTGGAATGCCAGCATCCTATATGATAGTGCTGGTTCCAGTCCTGGCTGCTCCAATCCAACTTCTTGCTAATGCTCCTGGGAAGCCTGTAGAAGAAGGCCCAAGTGCTTGGGCCACTGCCACCCACATGGGAGACCAGGATGGAGTTCCTGGCTCCTGGCTTTGGCTTGGCCCAGCCCCAGCCATTGTGGCCATTTGGAGAGTGAACCAGCAGATGGAAGGTCTCTTTCTCCCTCTTCCTCTCTCTGTCACTCTGCCTTTCAGATAAGTGCATTAGCAGGAAATTGGATCAGAAGTGTGGAATAGCTGGGACCTGAACTAGACATTTTGATACAGAACGAGGGCACCCCAAGCAGTAGCTTAACCTGCTGCACGCAACGCCTGCTCCAGGTCAGTCATTTTGTTCTTTTTGGGCCTTTGACTGATTGGGTGAGGCCCACCCACATTAGGGAGGGCAGCCTTCTTCACTTTATCAATGAAAATGCTAATCCCATTCAAAAACGCCTTACAGAAACAACTGTAATGGTGTTTGGCCAAGTATCTGGGACCCAGTAGGCCAGTCAAGTTGACAAATGAAATAAACCCTCATACAGCACTTGTTTGTATTCAAATGAGTCTAGAACCTAAAACATGTGGCATCCCGCCCATCCAGCCAAGGGCAAGGCACATGGCCTGTGGAAACCTTGCTTCTGGCAGTTCTTGGGCCTGCTGCTCCATGGGCAGGTGGTACAGAGTCCAGGTTCCAGGCCACGCACACACTGCCCAGTGGTGATGATCATAAAGATTGGGAGCCGTCACACAGCACCGAGATGATGTACGGGCGAGGAAGGGGCACCTGGACGTGTCCGTGAACTTGAGTGTCTCCAATGCTGAGGCCGGTGGTGTTTGTTTCTTTTAGATTTGAACTTCAGGCTTCAGTGACTTTAGGCCTATATTTTATATGTTAATCATTAACAGAATGTTACTGGAGGGAGAGACCCAGGCAGGAGGTCCATGAAGTACATGCTTGGTTAGTGAGTAGCTGAAAATCTCCTTGAAAAGCAGCATACACTTACCCACTGCTAGCAGAATGGAAACGTTTAGGATCTCTAAGACTGAGGGGAAAATAGGCATTTAAAGACGTCAGCAGGTAACTTTCCCCTTCGGTTGTGGGTGGCTAAGAGGTCAGGCTCTTTTTAGATTTTTAAACAATTATTTGAGAGCAGAGAGGGACAGAGAGAGAAACAGACACAGATAGATGTCCCATCTGCTCGTTCACTCCCCAGGTGCCTGCAATGGCTGGGGCCAGGCCGAGGCCAAAGCTGGAGCTGGGAACAGGATCCAGGTCTCCCATGTGAGTGGCAGGTGCCCGTTCACTGAGCCATCACCATTGCCTCCCAGGATTTGCATCAGCAGGAAGCTGGCAATGGGAGCCAGTGACAGGCACTCTGATGTGGGACACAGGCATCCTGGTCTGTGTCTTAGCCTCTAAGCCAGATGGCTACCTAGGGCCAGACTGTTTGAGTCTAGTACTTACTAATTTAGAAAAGCACCTTACTTTGTTGGTGACGTTCTCTCATCACCTTCCCTCTCACTGTAGGGAAATTCACGAATTAAACCTTTCCTAACCTAGTATTTTAGCATCCCGTTTGGAGACTGGTATATCATATGGATAGTAGCTTTTTGGTTTTTGGTCCTAAGTTACCAAGATTGGTGGATATCAGGATTGCGTTCTAGGCGGGGCATTGTCTTCAGGGAGAACCACCGGGCGTCCAGGTGTTTTTAGATGAGCCTGCTGCCAACTATGCACTGGTGACAGAAAGGGAGCTAAGCTGTGTGGCTGCCCCAGGTGTGGCACTCCGTTTGACAAAACCTCACCGCGTGGACAAGCACTGCTGAATCACCCCTGTACTCGTGACAGGGAGGGGAGGGCTGACCTGCAGCTACTGAGACTAAAGGCAGGGTTCCTGCCCTGAGAAGCCCACGGCCTAGGGGAATGGACAGTGGCCTGGTGTGATCAAATACTATGCACTGGGCTGCATCTGACCCAGGAGAAGGGGCCTTAGCCAGGGCCCTGGAGACATGCTAGAGTGGAGGCCTGGTGCCATGCCAAGGTGCAGAAGGGTGGCGGGAAGATACCTGTGAGGCGCTGAGCCTGGTGTGGGGGTGGCTGGGACACCAGTGCAGCCCAGGCTGGGTGTGGAGGGCCTGGCACACAAGTGGTGATGGGACTAGGACCTGATGGAGAGAGGCAGGGTGGGGGGAGGGGGAGGCGAGGCAGAGGGCCAGGACCAAGGGGAGTAGTGCACCTGCTTCACAGCTCGGGGGCACTGGCACGTGCAAGCACTGCGACTTTCCCTGTGACATTGCCCACAAAGAGAAGCATTGGAGCAACCACAGTAACAGACATTAAACAAGTGAGCAGTTTTCTGAAAGACCACGACAGGACACCCTGCCTCCTTTGAATACCTGTGGCTGGGCCTGTACCCCCGACAGGTGCTCCTGGGTTCCCCAAGCCAGCCACATGGCCCAACAGCTCCCAGCTCCTCTGGCACTGGGATCCTGTGGGCTTTGCACCTGCAGCACCCCGGCCTGACGAATACTGTATGAGGTTGCTTTGGCTCTGCGAGGCTCTGGCTGAAATCTCCCGCTCTGTGTGATTCCTGAAATGTAGAGTATTAGGGAAAAGAAGCTTTTACTGCACACCCAAATGCACACATTCAAATATATGGGAATAGGGGGCACATAAGTTAGCACGGGTCTTGGTTGGGCTGCTCTTGTAGGTGAAAGTTGCACATTGCTCTATAGAAAAACTGTTCACAGCTAGGGCAAAACAACTTGAAGCAGTGAGCCTGTGAAAAAATAGCGACTGGGAGCTGTGGGTGTGGCACTGAGCCCCGGGATGTGGGCGGGGCATGGCGGGTCCAGTGAGCGCCCCAGCTGACAGCGCTCTGCTCCAGGAGGGGACGGTGGTGAGCTGAGCCCAGTGCCTTCTTTGCAGATCATCAGGAAGGCGCTCACGGAGGAAAAGCGCGTCTCCACGAAGACCTCAGCTGCGGATCTCGTGACAGAAACAGACCACCTCGTGGAAGATTTAATCATTTCCGAGTTGCGGGAGAGGTTTCCTTCGCACAGGTAGGCGTACGCCTCGGGGTGCATAACCCCGTGGCACCCACCTCGCTCAGGAAGCAGCCAGGACCTCACCCAGAGGCCCTGCCACTTGTCGGTGAGGGGCAGGCCCCTGGGAAGCAGACAGACTCGGGTTCCGTTCTGTGTCCTGTTTTCTCAACGACAGTGACGTCAGTGTCGCACCTGACAGATGTTGAAAGCTCCCTCTTGGTACAACCCATTCTCAGGGGGAGCTCCCTGCTCCTCGGTCCCCAGCTCTTCTGTGCAGCGATGCAGTAGAGGCTGCGCCTGCCCGATGTCCCCATTGGCTGGGCCACTTGCTGCCCAGGCAGGCTTCCAGGATGGGACACAGCCAGTGGTCACTGATGCACACCCCCCTCATTCAGGCCAACACGTGTGGGGGACATGGGGAGAGTTCCCCAGAAGGCCTCACAGAGACCACTTTCACACCGGAAGCTCTCAGCCTTTCCAGGGTTACGTATGGAGAACCTGATGCAAACAGTTAAAAAGCATCAATTAAAACATTGATGTGGTATTTTGCCTATGATTCCAGGGAAGCCACAGACCCCAAATTATGATTTATTCTTCAGCGCAGGGTCTCTGAGGCACTGGGATGTGAAGAGTCTCTTTTCTTCCTTGTATAGGATCTCTTAAAGGTGTTGGAGTCCCAGAACTGCTGTCTTAGCTGTCAGACTCCTGGGCACAGGTTACAGGAGCTGTCAGGTCTGTGTTTATGTAAGCCTAGGTGACAGTGATACATATGACACCCACCCTGCACCTGTTGAGTGTACACGAGGCTCAGTACAGGGTGCTCGTGAGTGCTTGTGGGGACAAGGAACAGGCAGGTGTGGAAACACCCCTCCCCCCTCCCCTGCCCAGTTGGGTGCTCTCAGGGTTAGCAGCACTCCTGGGAGGCTCTGCCTGAGGCTCGTGCCTGTTCTGCTTGATTGACAACCTCTGTGTGTGAGCTTCTCTGACATCCCTATTTCTTATTCTGCCTGAAGTCAGGGTCCCTGTTAAAACAGATGCTTGTCATCTTCTTGGCTTTTTTTTTTTTTTTTAAGATTAATTTACTTATTTGAAAGGCAGAGTTACAGAGAGGCAGAGACAGGGAGGGGGGGTAGATCTTCTATCTGTTGGTTTGCTCCTCAAGTGGCTGCAATGGCAGGAGCTGGGCCGATCTGAAGCCAGGAACCTGGAGCTTCTTCTAGGTCTCACATGTGAGTGCAGCGGCCCAAGGACTTGGACCGTCCTCCACTATTTTCCCAGGTCATAGCAGAGAGCTGGATCAGAAGTGGAACAGCCGGGACCCAAACCAGCACCCATATGGGATGCCGGCACTGCAGGCAGCGGCTTTACCCACTACGCCACAAGTGTCACAAGACTTGTACCCTATGGACTGCTTTTACTCTTTAAGAGGAAAAAACGCTACAGGAATCGAATTAGTCAGCCTTTTGTTACTTGAACTAAAATACCTCTGAGGAGCTTCTTAGGGAGGGGGAAGCTTTATTTCCACTGGGAGTTTTTGAAGTTTTGCAGGCCACCATGGGGCAGCCTTGTTAGTCTGCATCTGATGTGAACAGGTGCAGGGGAAGGGTGCCTGGAGGGAGAGCCAGGAAGCAAAGGGCTCCCCTTCCATGTTGAGTGCCTCTGACTAAACCATCACAACCCAGTCTGGGGCTCCCCACATGCAACCGAATCCAATCTAGTCACTTCCCAAAGGCCCCACCTTCAGGCACCAGCCTCAGACCAAGCCCCGACCCTGATCCGTCAGCCGCTAGCACTACGCCATCAGACTTTGGGGTTTAAACATCTGCAGAGTTTGGGGTGCCCAATCCTGTTCAGTACATAACAGCGACCAGTCAGCCATTTCTGGGTGCTTTATCAACTGTGCTGGAGCAGCCGGGACACACTCCGGCACCCACATGGGATGCTGGCATCACAGGTGGCAGCTTTACCCACTACCCCACATTACAGGCCACCCCCATAAAACAATATCAATGACATCACGGCCGTCCCCAAGTTCGCAGCAGCTGCCTTAACCTGCCGTGATGATGGCACAAAGTAATCCAGCACCATGAGGCTGGGATGCAGGTTGGGTCATCAGAGCATGCTGTTGACACCGACCACACGAGCTCAGCTCAGTGCAGGCCCCAGCTCTGTTGGATCCCCGAACTGTTTTCAGTTGGTGATTTGGAGTCAGATGCAAGCGTAGGTGCTTTGAAAGTCTCGTGGCATCGTGGCTCTGTGGTGATATAAACCACGCCACAACGCCTGCTCCTAAGATCGTCCAACCAGGTCCGAGATTGTCTGGGCTAGCTGAGACACGAAGAAGGCGGCAGCCTGAGCTGCTTGGCCTGTCCAGCCGCCTATGCTGCCCTGGTCAGAGCCCGCAGAGGGACCCAGTGTCCTGCGGTGTGCCCAGCACAGAGCAGTGTCTGTTCATCTGTGCGTCAAACAGAACATAACACAGAGCCTTGACATGGAACAGGCATGCTCGCACCACCCCCAGCTGGACACCTGATCATAGTCTTCCCCAGCCTGGGGCCAGTAGCCTGCAGAGCGGCCGGTGGGGACAGAGCAGTAGCTTGTGAAGATAGCCTGAGTAACATCAGCTGTCCTTCATGGACCAAAGGGACAACCCAAACCTTCCGTCATAGAGTAAACAGATGAAGTAGCCACGGGCAAAGTCTCCAGGCACTTGGCTGTCAAAATTATAAGGAAGCTTTGTTGCAACTACCAAGAGAAAACGGAAGTAGTTAAATTAGGCCGCAAAATGTAGCATTCTCCCTAGTCACACACTTCACCCTGAACCCAGCTGCTGTTTTCTTATCTGCTTCCATGATTTTCTTTTTTTGCAACTTACATGTAGATTTTTATGTAGCTGTTCCACAGCTTTTATGAAAGATTATTTCACACTTGAGTCTGTGCAGGATACGGTTTGTGGCGTGGACTCTCCCTCCCCCTCTGCCAAGAGCCTTGGAATGTTCTCTCCTGTTCTGTAGGTGTTAGCTTCCTACATGAAGGAAGTCAGGTTTAAGTAAATAAAAGTCCTGCCTCCCTCCCCACATCCCAGGGAAGTCTTTAGGTGCCTCAAAAAGCTGAATATGTGGCTCAGCAAGTTAACGCCCTGGCCTGAGGCGCTGGCATCCCATATGGGCACTGGTTCTAGTCCCGGCTACTCCACTTCCAATCCAGCTCTCTGCTGTGACCTGGGAAAGCAGTAGAAGATGGCCCAAGTCCTTGGGCCCCTGCACCCACGTGGGAGACTAGGAAGAAGCTCCTGGCTCCTGGCTTCAGATCAGTGCAGCTCTGGCCGTTGCGGATATGGGGAGTGAACCAGCAGATGGAAGACCTTTCTCTGTCTCTACCTTTCTCTGAGGCTCTGCCTGTCAAATAAATAAAATGAATCTTTTGAATACGGTCCACGCTGCTGTCAACCTCCACAGCCCCTGCCCTGAGTGCCTTCTGTCTCCCTGGTGGGCAGGTGGACTAGTGAGCAGAATGGCCAAAGGGTGGGCATAGGGTGAGCTGGGGTTGGGGAGCTCTAAGACGTGAATAATCAACCACTAAGAAATGCCTAGGGCTCAGGGTGGGCGTTTGGCCTAGCAGTTGAGACGCGTTTGATATCAGCTCTGGCTCCTGACTCCAGCCCCCTCGTGAAGCAGGGGAAGCAGTGGTGACTGCTCAGGTAGTTGGGTCCCTGCCACCCATGTGGGAGGCCTGGATGGAGTTCCTGGCCTCAGCGCCCTCCTGCAGGTATTTGCAGAGTGAACCACTGGATGGGTTCTCCCTCTCTCCCTCCCTGTACCTCTGTGTTTTTCTGCCTCTCAAAAGTCCAGGGACCAGTGTTGTGGCACAGTGGGTTAAGCTACCCCTTGCACTGCCGGCTTCCCATATGAGTGGCAGTATGAGTCCTGGCTGCACCACTTCCTATTCAGCTCCCTGCTAATGTACCTGGGAAAGCAGCAGATGATGGTCCAGGTAATTGGGCCCCTGCTACGCACGTGGGAGACCCAGATGGCGTTGTAGGCTCCTGGCTTCAGCCTGGCCTAGATCTGGCCGCTGCAGCCATTTGAGGGGTGAATCAGCAGATGGAAGATTCCTTCTCTGTGTATATGTGTCTTTTGGTCCCTCCCTCACACTGTAATCCTGTCTTTCAAATAAATATTTTTTATTTTTTAAAGATTGTATTTATTTATTTGAGAGGTAGAGTTACAGACAGAGAGAGGGAGAGACAGAAAGGTCTTCTATCCGCTGGTTCACTTCCCAAATAGCCACAATGTCTAGAGCTGGGTTGATCTGAAGCCAGGAGCCAGGAGCTTCCTCCATGTCCCCCATGTGCAGGGGCCCAAGCACTTGGGCCATCCTCTACTGCTTTTCCAGGCCATAGCAGAGAGCTGGATCAGAAGGGGAGCAGCCAGGACTCGAACTGGCACCCATATGGGATACTGGTGCTGCAGGCAGAGGCCCAGCCCACTGTGCCGGCCCCCAAAATAACTATTTTTTAACAAATAAATGAATGTTTTAAAAGTCCAGAGTTCAATGGGGGGCAAGGAGTCCCTTGAGTACTTGCCGTGGGAAATGTCATTCAGAATAGAAACTTGAATGGGGACATCATGGTTGCTGCTGGGAAAACAAACTGCTCACTGAACCTTTAGAGAGCGCTCCACTGCATGGGGCCGTGGATCCTGGGCAGCCCATGGCTGGGCCGCAGCTGGGAGCCTTGTGCGCTAGGACCAGCCTTTCTGGCTGCTGACACGTGCTCCCTTCTCCTTGCAGAGACCCCAAGCATTTCCTTGCCAACTCTCCAATTTCCTCCTTGAAATCAGATTTAAGAAGGAAAGGAACCCCATGCTCCTCCTGTTTCCTGGGAACTTGTCCTTGTATGGGAGGCTCTTCCCTTCCCTCCTCGACTTCATCGTGTTTGTCCACTGCCTCGGTGACCTTGCGCCCAATTTCGGCTTTGGCACTCGCTCCTCATATGTGTGTGTTTTTAGGGTGTGAACCATTTTCTTTAAAAACAGAATTGCAAGCCATTTCGGGGAAGGGAAATCATGCAGCTGCAGAAGAACACATGCAAGCAGGTTGAGTTCCTGGCATCTTTGGCTTAGAAAAGTGGCAGAGTGATGCCACTTCACCAGTGTCACCTTGGGAGTAGTTGTCCCTTGGATCGCCTGCCTTGCTGCTGTGGTCCAGCATCCACGCTGCCCCCTTCCGGCCCCACTGTGTCTTCACCTGCTGTTTGTTCCATCTGGACTGGTCTGGGGAAGACCAGCCCCTGAGCAGGACTCTGGCTGGCGAGCCAGAGTGAGCAGAGGCAGTGCAGGGACGTGGGAGGAAGGCAGTGCCCTGAAGGAATGCATGAGTGTGGAGCCTGCAGGCTGTGAGCTCCTGGGGCCAGCCCTGCCTGCCTGAGCTCTCCACGCCATGAGTTCCTCAGGTGTCTCCCTCAGGCCTCCCCTCATCCTGTGTTCACATCCCAGCACCTGGTGGGCCCATCCAAGGGTTCCCCCCCAGGGAACGAGGCAGGCACAACTCCTCATTCGCAGCATGGATCTCGCAGCCTGTGAAAGGAAGGTGACAGCCTCACGTATCACAGGGTACGGCTGTCCTGTGTGGATGGAGGCAGGATGTCCAAACATATGCAAGGACTGTACTGCCCCTTGGCAGAAGTGGGCCCTGTCTGTACTGCCCACATGGTAACTGCCAGCCCCCTGAGAAGAGGGCTGAGCCCTTGAAGTGTGGCCAGGGAGACTAAGGAACTGAATTCTTCATTTCTGTTAATTTCAACTTCAACAGTGGGCAGACGGTTATGGAAGTCTCCACGTCAGGCCTCTTGTTATAATGTCAGATTGCCCATCTTGTCCACAAGCACCTCGATGCCAAATCTCAGGTCACGTGGTTCGCCCAAGGAAAGAAGCATTCAGGAGTGCCTCTGGTGGAGGTGGTGGCCTGGCCGACGTGGGAGGCTCCTCGGAGCCCAGCAGCTGGTGGACGAAGGATAGCACCCCCAGGGCCGGCCGTGGCACAAGCAGCTTACCTTGTTTTCCACTCCTAGTCCCTCGTTGGTGAAAATGCAGCCCGTCCAGGCTTCTTCCTGTAATGCAGGTGTGGACGTGGCTACAGGTGCTCAGCGCCTGCCTCAGACAAACCCACACCAGGGCCCCGCCCTTTGCACACTTGGGAGGGTGCTGCCTGTGCCCTGAGCACTGCCCTGCGCCTCACGCAGCCGCTCATCTCCAGCCCTGAGGGCCGCTCTGCAGGTTTGAGCAGCGGCCAGCTTGCTGCCCTCGCTGTGTGCTGGGGAGGGGGACAGCTGGAAGGAAGGCTTAGGAGTGTCCTTCGGCTTTATGTGTTTATTTTAGATTTCTTTCTTTACTTCAAAAGATAGAGAAATCTTCCATCTGCTGTTTCACTCTCCAAATGGCCACAACAGCTTGGGATCATCCAGGCCAAAGCACTTGGCCATCATCTGCTACATTCCCAGGAAGCTGCATTAGAAGCTCAAACTGGCGCTCCACCATGGGATGCCAGTGTCACAGCCAGGGTTTAACCCACTGCACCACAACACTGACCCTGAGGTTTGGACCTGAGCCATGTGGAAGAAGCCAGGAAGCCCATTTAGTACAGGTGCATCTGGAGATGCTGTTGTCTTGACCAGGTTCCTTTTCTTTTTTTTTAATTTAAGATTTATTTATTTGAAAGGCAGAGTTTCAGAGAGAGAGAGAGAGAGCATTCTTCCATCTGCTGGTTCACTCCCTAAATGACTGCAATGGTCAGGGCTGGGCTGGGCTGAAGCCAGGAGCCAGAAGCTTCCCAGGGACCCAACGACTTGGGCTATCATCTGCTGCTTTCAAAGGAAAATTAGCAGGGAGCTAGATTGGTTGTGGAGCAGCTGGGATAGGAACCAGCTCCTATAGGGATGCTGGTGTCACAGGGGGCAGCATAACCTGCTAAGCTACAGTGCTAGCCCCTTGTCCAGGTTCCTGATGGGGTGGGTGGCTGATGGGGGCTGACTACAGAGAGCACAGGAGCCTCAGACCAGGAGCAGGTGGCTGTGACCCTGAGCGGAGGGAGGAGGCCTCTTGGATAAGCAGGGAGCTTCATGGGCACCCAGAGAGGCTGTGAGTGAGCAAGCAGTGTCCTCATAATCCCGCTCTATTCTTCATGCCGTCCCATCCTGCCCCTGCTTTATCCTGAAGGGAAGCTGGATACCAGGAGTAGGGAGGGCATCCGTGGGGAAGCGGGAGCCACAGCTGCCATCCACCCATTGTCACCTGTGTCTACAGTTCAGGGGAGATGTTGGCTGCAAGTGACATTTAGCCCCTGGTGGCTCAGGTCACAGAAGTCATCTGTCGCTCCCCACGCTTTGATGTCATCGGCCCCTCTCCAGACCAAGGTTACAGCAGAGTTTAGCTTTGTCTCCGTGGTCCCACTGCCCAGTGCCCCTTGCACCCTCTACCTGCTCCAGGCCCTGGCAGTGTCTCCCAACCTTGGGCACTATGGTCCCGCAGTGAGTAGCCCGCCAGGCAGGTGGAGAAACAGGAGGCCTGTCAGAGACCCTGCCCCTGCTTGGCCCCTAGAACCTGCGAGGCATTGTTTTCCCTCGGCCTCCTCCTTCTCTCCTGGAACTGGAAGCAGGTGCAGGCTCGGCGGGTGGTGGCCCTGGCGTGTTTGCTCAGACCGAGTTCTTCCACCGCAGGTTCATTGCAGAGGAGGCTGCGGCCTCCGGGGCCAAGTGCGTGCTCACCCCCAGCCCGACCTGGATCATCGACCCCATCGATGGCACCTGCAACTTCGTGCACAGGTGAGCGGGAGCGGCGGCCCCTCCTACAGAGCGCCGCGTGGTCTCCTGAACCCTGTCTTTCCTGCAGCAGCGTATGTGAGGCAGCAGTGCACACCGAAGCGCGCAGCAAGTGTGTGGTCTCGTTAAAATACTGACGTGATCCTGATGAGAGTTTTCACATGAGGTTTTCCATTTGTGAGAGAGCCTCCGCGACTGTCAGGAAACCCTCCTGTGTTTAAAACCCATCGTTTGTTACCCTTAAAGTGTTGGGTTGAATTTAAGAAACGCTCCCCGGGGAAATAGGTGAGGTTAGGAGATGCACCTGTGCTGACCAGCGGCTGCAGGCAGCGGCAGTGCCAGTGAGACTCAGAGCTGCTTCCCCCTGGACGCAAACCTCAGGGTTCCAGAAAGCAGGAGGTTTAGGGAGGACAGGGGGACCACCCAGGAGGGGACGGGAACTTGGCTGCTGAGCTGGCGAGATGACAGGCACAGAAGCAGAGGAAGCTCCCTGACAGCCAGCGGCTGCTGGAGCTGAAGGTGGTTCTCTCACTTGAATGTGCCTGGCACCTCTGCAGGAAGTCCCTGTCCCCAGGGAAGGGCAGCCCCCAGGTCCCAGGCCACGCCCATGCTGCTGAACGGGGGTGGGGTGGGGGGCTGTGCTGAGTGACGAGCAGGAGCCAGCCAGGTTGTGGGTCCCTAGCTCTTGGTGTCAGCAGGCTGGCCTCCAGCAGTTTCTTTATCTGTGGAGCGTGTGTAGTAACCCCAGCACCGTGGCCACCTTCTAGAGGCAGACCCAGCCATGACTTTTCAGGCGGTGGGGCGGAGCCATCGGCACCTGCAGCACTGTCACCAGGGTGTCAGTTCCACTGAAGTGTGACCCCCCCAGGGGTGTCTTGAGTGGAGCAGCGTCACTTCTGTCCCCCTCATTATCCCAGTGCTGGGGACTGGCATGTGACAGGCAGAGCACTCACATGGGGAGGGCCATGTGTCCATCTATAGGGCTCCTGTGGACTCCAGGGGCTCCAGAACCCCTTTTGCAAGGCACCTTTCTCTGGAACCCTCTGGGGCCACAGAGGGCAGCTCGGCGGAGAGTTTTGGGTGGAAAACAGATCCTGTAGCTGATCGTGGCGGTCAGAACCATGGGGCCACGCTGTGGCACGTCACTGGCTAAGCTGTCCGACAGCTCCTGGCAGCTGAGCTCAGACAGTGCCCATCCCTGCTGGTGCCCATCGGTGTGGAAACGGCAGTGGGTAGGGGCTAATGCCACACCAGGGGCACGTGTTCACGTGGGGAGCAACAGGACTGAAGTTGGGTGTTTGCACACGCCCTAGCAGTCAGGGTTTGCTTGTGTGTGTGACTGGTGCTGTCCTTAGGACCCGGCCTTGCCTCACGGCTGCCTGTTTTTACAGTGCTGATTGCTCTCACATAAAGGAGAGATTATTCCGAAGACATTGAGCAGCCGTGACAACATCACCACACAGAACCACAGGCAAACTGACAAAAGCCAAGCCTCCACCACTGCGGCTCGCCCTGCCGTTGGCTGCTTGGGAGCCTGGCAGGCGGTAGGACAAGGCTGTGCCACTGTGGCTGGAAGTGGAGCCCCCTCCACGGGGAGACTGCAGCCTCCGAGACCCTCCACTGCCCTCCTGGGACTGGCCTTTCGGGAGGTCTCTGTTGGCCTTGAGGTCCCTGAGAACCAGGAACCTGCTATTAAAATCACTGCTACTTGGGCACAAGATGGTCATTGTTGAATTGCATCGGTCTGACATGACCCTCAGAATGCTGTTTTCTTTCGAGGTTGACAATCTCACCACGTGGCCAGATAAGTCTGTTTGTCTTGGAAGCAGTGAGTAAAATTGTGGGAAGTCGATTAAAAAAAAAAAAAAATCAACCCAGCCCAGGCACAGAGAGGTCCTTGTGTGCCTCCCAGGAGGCTGCCACACAGCCACGAGGGCTCCAAGTGCTAAGCCTTCTGTTTCCTTGCAGATTCCCCACTGTGGCTGTCAGCATTGGATTTGCCGTGCACCAAGAGGTACGAGCTGTTCCGTCCGCTCCCCACCACGCGCCTTCCCTTCCCAGGGACTGGGAAATCAAGGAGGCACTCGCTCCTCGGCCTGCCGAGGAAGGGGACGTTCCGAGCGAGTGGTGTGAGTCAGTCTCCAGCTGACCCCTAGAGCGTGTGACCTCCTCGCAAAGAAGAAGAACTCCTATTTTGGGAGAGCCTTTTTAATCCCGCTCTTCTGTTAACTCTGTGTCTCCCTCGGGCCGTGCCTGGGGGAATGAGCCTCTTCCAGGATTCCAGGCGGCATCCTGAGCCAGGCGCTGTCACAGGACCTGACGGGAGGCAGGGCTGGGGAGTTCACCCTTATTACTCTATTCAAGCAGTGACGCCTGGAAGAGCCTTAATTTCTTTGCTGTTGCTTCAGTGTTGGGACTGCCGGCCTCCTCTAGAAAAGCATTTGTTCATCTCAGCCCCCGATTCCCCAGCGAGGAAGCTGAGAGCGATTTACACCCGTCCCCAAGTGCCAGCAAGAATGTTCACATCGGCATTTGCGTAGGGAGTTAGTCGTTCCCTTGTTTCCCTACTAAATGTTGTCCCTGGGACTGGTCAGTGTGGGACCTTGGGGCTGACTCCATGACCACCAGGTAAGCAGGAAGGAGAGGAGGGGCTGGGGCCAGGTTCTGAACCTGCTTGTGAGCCTGCTGTGTTTGTAAGCCCAGGCATTCTGGGATGGGCCTGGGTTTGGGAATCCTGGTAAAGCCAGGGCTGTGGAGGAGGGATTGAGTATTGCTAGGAAGCTGCAGGCTGTCATTGTGAGCCCAGTGACTCCTGCTTCCTCCCCCCCTTCTCCAGGAATCAGCCCCTTCCCTGGAGGGTGGGACGTCCACGGCAGAGTGGTTGAGTTCACCCCAGGGCCGACCAAGGCCTCGGGAAGCCATTGGCCTGGGTCTGTCATTGCCTGGAGAGGTGAATGCTTGACTCCGCGCCCGGCCGGGCACACTTGCTCTTGTCAGCTTGGGCTGGTTGGAAGCAGGCTGGGGAACAGCAAAGGCAGGTGCATGGGCCAGAGGCCGTATCATGTCCCACGCAGCCTCTTCCTCCTGCCTGTTTGTACTGTGAAGCCCTGATTCGTGCCCAGAGGGCTCTGGAGAGACTGCGATAGGTGCTTGGGGCAAGGCCCTCTGTGGGGAGCCTCTTCTCTTCCAGGGCAGTCAGGAGGGTTTCTTAGGGGTTGGATTAGCCTCAGAGCCGGTGCTGTGGCATAGCAGGTAAAACTGCCGCCTGCAATGTCAGCATCCCATATGGGCACCAGTTCGAGTCCTGGCTGCTCCAATTCCGATCCAGCTCTCTGCCATGGCCTGGGAAACCAGTAAAAGATGGCCTAAGTGCTTGGGCCCCTGCATCCACATGGGAGACCAGGAAGCTGCGCTTGGCCCCTGGCTCCTGGCTTTGGATCAGCATAGCTCCAGCCATTGCGGCCAACTGGGGAGTGAACCAATGGATAGAAGACTTCTCTCTCTGCCTCTGCCTCTGCCTCTCTGTAACTCTGACTTTCAAATAAACAAATGAATCTTTTAAAAAACAAAACAAAACAAAACAAAAAAAGGATTAGCCTCGCGTGGTCCTTTTTCCACAGCTTAAAAAAAAGATTTAAGCCCTTTCTAAAGAAATAACCTTTTTCAGTAACTTTTGGTTACTAATGGTTGATTATGGTATGAATTTTTTAAGATTTATTTTATTTATTTATTTAAAAGGCAGAGTTACAGAGAGGCAGAAGCAGAGAGAGAAAAAGAGGTCTTCTAGCTGCTGGTTCACTCCCCAAATGGCCACAACGGCCAGAGCTGCGCCCATCTGAAGCCAGGAGCCAGGAGCTTCTTCGTAGTCTCCCACGTGGGTGCAGGGGCCCAAGGACTTGGGCCATCTTATACTGCTTTCCCAGGCCTTAGTAGTGAACTGGGTTGGAAGTGGAGCAGCCAGGACTCGAACCACTGCAGGCAGCAGCTTTACCCACCGTGCCACAGCGCCAGCCCCTATGATGTGAATTTTTAAAATAGTTTTATTAATCTTCATTTTTTTTCAAGATTTACTTATTTACTTGAAAGGCAGAGTTACAGAGAGAGAGAGAGAGAGAGAGAGAGATCTTCTACCCACTGATTCACTCCCCAAATGGCTGCAACAGCTGGGGCTGAGCCAGGCCAAAGCCAGAAACCTGGAACTCTATCTGGGTCTCTGATGTGGGTGGCAGAGGCCCAAGCAATAGGGCTATCTTCTGCTGTTTTCCCAGGCACATTGTCAGAGAACTGGATGGAAAGTGGAGCAGCTGGAACTCAAACTGGCGCTTGTATGGGAAGCCAGTCTTGCAAGTGGTGGCATAACCTGCTGCACCACAACACTGGCCCCTAGTCTTCATACATATTTTTTGAAAGATTTTATTTATTTATTTGAGAGGTAGAGTTATAGACAGAGAGAGGGAGAGACAGAAACAAAGTTCTTCCATCTACTGGTTCACTCCCCAAATGGCCACAGTGGCCAGAGCTGGGCTGATTAGGAGGTGGGAGCTTCTTCTGGGTCTCCCACGTGGGTACGGGGGTCCAAACACTTGGGCCGTCCTCCAAGGCTTTCCCAGACCAATAAGCAGAGAGCTGGATTGGAAAGAGGAGCAGCTGGGATATGAACTGGCGCCCATATGGGATGCCAGCACCGCAGCTGGAGGCTAAGCCTTCTACACCACAGCACCGGCCCCATCTTCATATATTTTAAAAACACTAGTATGGGCCGGCGCCCCAGCTCACTAGGCTAATCCTCCGCCTATAGCGCCGGCACACCAGGTTCTAGTCCTGGTCGAGGTGCCGGATTCTGTCCCGGTTGCCCCTCTTCCAGGCCAGCTCTCTGCTGTGGCCCGGGAGTGCAGTGGAGGATGGCCCAAGTGCTTGGGCCCTGCACCCCATGGGAGACCAGGAGAAGCATCTGGCTCCTGGCTTCGGATCAGTGTGGTGCGCCAGCTGCGGCGGCCATTGGAGGGTGAACCAACGGCAAAGGAGGACCTTTCTCTCTCTCTCTCTCTCTCTCTCTCTCTCACTGTCCACTCTGCCTGTCAAAAAAAAAACAAAAAAACACTAGTATGTAAGAAAGAAAATCAGCTTCCACTTCGAGGTCTAGTGTGAAATCTGGACTCTAATTTTCTCCCATTCCTCCTGGAAGGTTACCTCTGTCCCATGGTCACTGTGCTCATCTTGGAACCTGGAGTAGCCCTTGCCTTTAACTTTCTGTATTTTTCATGTGGGATGAGTGATCCGCATTTGTTTTCTGTCCTGCTCCTTACCCACAGCTGGAATTTGGAGTGATTTACCACTGCACTGAGGAGCGGCTGTACACGGGCCAGAGGGGCCGGGGCGCCTTCTGCAACGGTCAGCGGCTGCAGGTCTCCAAGGAGACAGGTGGGCGTCACGTGACCCCTCCCTGCCCATTTCACATGGATTGGGTGGAAAATGCCGGAAGCTACCCCCATGTGGGACAGAGGGAATTGTCCGACTGAGGATTCAGTCTCTGTAGAGACATGGTTGGTGGCCCTGATAAAGTGGAAACTGAACCGGTTCCACATCCTAACATTTTTGTTAATTTGGCCAGGATGGGGCCAGTGCTGTGGTGCAGCGGGTAAGGCTGCTACGTTCAGTGCCAGCATCCCATGTGGGCATCAGTTCAAGTCCCAGCTGCTCCACTTCCAGTCCAGCTCTCTGCTGTGGCCTGGGAAAGCAGTAGAGGATGGCTGGAGTCCTTGGACCCCTGCACCCACGTGAGAGAACCAGAGGAGGCTCCTGGCTCCTGGCTTTGGTTTGGCTCAGCTCTGGCCGTTGCAGCCAACTGGGGAGTGAACCAGCGGATGGAAGACCTCTATCTCTCTCTCTGCCTCTCCTTCTCTCTGTGTGTAACTCTGACCTTCAAATAAATAAGTAAATCTCTTTAAAAAAATTGTGACCAGGAGAACCATGTTCTCCTTCTATTCTTCTTTTTATTTTTTAAGATTTATTTATTTGAAAGGCAGAGTTACAGAGAGAGACAGGCAAAGGCAGAGGCAGAGGGAGAATCTCCCATCTGCTCATCCATTCCCCAAATGGCCAGTCCTAAGCCTGGAGCCAGAAGCTTCTTCTTGGTCTCCCACATGGGTGCAGGGGCCCAAGCACTTGGGCCATCTTCCACTGCTTTCCCAGGCATATTAGCAGGGAGCTGGATTGGAAGTGGAACAGCCAGGACTTGAACCAGCGCCCATATAGGATGCCAGCACCACAGGCAGCTTTTATCTGCCATGCCATAGTGCTGGTCCCTCTCATTCTGTTTGCACTCACATTATTTATTATGAAGGCTAAAAGAAATCCAGTCATCGGTTACCATTTGGTCTGTAGGACACCTGGGCAGATAGTCCATGGCCCTCAGAGACACCAGTCTCTGACCCTCAGAGCATCCAGGTCCACCTCGGCGGTGCTGCTGTCACAAGGTGAGGTTGCCCAGGTGCAGCGTCAGCTCTGCAGGTGTGGCCTAACAGCTGGCTTCAGTTTCTGCGGCCGCAGGAATGACGGCTTCAATAGGCAGTGTTCCCACGCACCTCAGACCGACAGCTGTAACCCTGGCTTGCCCTTGTTTGCCTTGAAACAGAGCCTCAAGGACATCCAGTCGCCTTTAGAAAGAGGTTCCTGTGACACTCAAACCGCCCAGAACTGCGTGGAGCCGCCTGTTGTTAACAGTACACCTGCTCGGGCTGGCCATGACTCTTCCTGGCTTTTCTCCCACAGTACTAAACCCGTGACATTTTATTGCACATGGGACAGAAGAATGCCAGACGGAAGTAGAGAGGAGCCCAGGCCGAGGCAGCTGGATGAGGTGGTCTTAAAGGTGTCTTTGGGCGGGCTTGGGAGGCAGAAGACGCAGCCCCTGCTCCTGGCCAGCTGCCCGTTTCTGAAGCTGGTCAAGTGCTCGGCCCACCCCCAGGTGGTTCCCTCGGGGTCAGGGGCCGCAGTCTCAAGGTGGCAGCATGCCCTCTGGCTGCCCAGCTGCCTGCCTCCCTGCCTCCCCCAGTTTCATTTCCATCTCTCATTTTTTAAATAAAAAAAAGTATTTACTTATTATAAAAAGAGAGAGACAAAGAGAGCTCCCATCCTCTAGTTCACCCCATGCCCCCCAAAGCCCTTACAGCTGGACAGATACTGAATCCAGGAGCTGAGATCCCAATCCAAGTCTCCCATGCAGGTGGCAAGAACCCAGTTACCTGAGCCATCACTGCTGCCTCCGAGGGTCTGCACTAGCAGGAACCTGGAGCTGACAGCTGGAGCCAGCAATCAAACCCATGCACTCTAATGTGAGGTCCTAATCAGCAGCTCAACCACTAAGCCACACGCCCACTCCCAGCTCTTTAAAATTCCTTGCTAATACCTTTCTTCATTAGTTCCACTTTTCTGCTGTTTCTTCTCCATGGTTGTCACTTTGCTGGCCTTGGAGGTGGCCAGAGGGGTGAGGTGTGTCGCTGCCCATGGGATGGGTGGGGACTGTGGGGAGAGGAAGAGAGGGCTGTCATGGAGCCATGAGAGCCCCTCCCCCGGGCTCTAGCAGGGGGAGGGGAGAGCTGGCAGTAGGCTGTGCAGGGGGCAGGCAGGACAGACTCACCCAGGGTGCTTCCAACCCTGGGTGACCCTGCGGGCCTCCCTCTCCTGGAGAGTTTTGTTTAGCTGCAGGAAGAGCAGCGTTAATTACAGCCAGGCCCACCAAGAGGCACCCGCTCAAGCCTAATTGTGTAACAGGCAGGGAAGTGTGTTATTAGACCTGCTTGGGTGAGCTTTGCTGCCCGTTTCATTTGGTGACAGTGCTGAGCTCTGTTCACACACACCCAGGTCCCCAGTTGGCCGCCTGCGGCTCAGTCTTGTGTTGTAACATCACGTCCTGCACAGGGGCCTTGCTGAGTCACCCAGTCACACTGTGGCTCCTCTGGGCCCCGCCCAAGTGGGGATTCTGTCTGGTCAGCTCTGTGTTTGGCCCCCGCTAGGCACCTGACAACTTAGGAGACAGAAACATGCTCCTATCCCCAGCGAGCCCATTGCTCAGACATGACCATGAACCTCTGCACACTGCTGTGTTGTGGTCCCCACCTCTCTCCAAAGTGCATGTGGTCCCAAGCCCACTGGTGACTTTGTAAGAATTCCAACTGACAAGGTGAGGTGGGGCCAGCCTGTGTGTCATGGACTTCTGCAGTAGGTGACAATGTGTGCTCCTGGGTGGTGTGGTTCCTAAGTGCCGTGCAGACCTGGGTGCCATGCTGACTCTGCCTCCTGCAGTGGCCAGAAGTGTTTTCAATGTGGGTGCTGTTGATAAGAGAATCATGTGGGCTAGCCAAGCACCAGGCACAGAGCACCTACAAATGACAGTCATTGCCAAAGAGGGAGCTGGGGTCTCAGCTCGAGATCATCAGGCTGTGACCAGAGAATGTGCTGTAGGGCAGCAGTCACTGATGCCGCCATGGGCTCTTCCTCCACTTTCCTGCCCTCCCTCCCCTTCCCTACACTGTGACACCTTTCTAGAATGTTCTCAGCTCACCCTGGAGAGTTGGAGGGCAGAGTCTCATGAGTAGTGTCTCCTTCCACTTCCACCATGCAAAATTGCAGGCACATGAGAAGTAGACAGAGAAGGCACAACAAACCCAGTGGCCTGTCACCTGGGGGCTCCGTGCTGCTCACCCACAGCCCCTGGCTTCGTCCACACCCAGCAATCCCAGACTGAAGTCCCGGTGCTAGTCCAGAATCCAAAAGGCTCCAGAATCTGAAATTTTCTGAATACACATTTCAAAACTTTTTTTTGCAGCCTAATGCCATGTGTCCAGGAACTTTTGGAGGTACCCTTGTATCCAGTTTAGAGTAACAGTACTAGCTATCAACAAAGGAGTACTGAAAATAGTTAGAAGGGGTTTGTGACTTATTTTTTTTTAATTATTTGTTTATTTTCATTTTATTTGAAAAGCAGGGGGACAGGCAGAGATCTTCATCCACTGGCTCACTCTCAAAATGCCCACAACAAGGGCTGGCCAGGCCCAAGTCAGAAGCCCAGAACTCAGTCTGCATCTCCCGTGTGAGTGGCAGGGATCCCAATGACTTGAGCCATCATCTGCCTTCCCAGGAGGCGTTAGCAGGAAACTGGATGGAATCAGAGTAGCCAGGACTCGAACCAGGAACTTCATATGAGCTGTGGGCATCCCAAGCTGTGAGTTGACCACTGTGCCAAAGGCCCATCCCTTCGTTTGTCCTTTTGTCCCCAGCAAAGCTCCCATGAGGATGTAGTCAGGCCTTGCTTCCCATTAATAAGACACCAACTAAGGATGGACATTCGGATACATTAGGTTCACTGCTATTAATTAAAAGGGTTACTTTTTAAAACCTTGATTTGAGGGGCCAGCGCTGTGGCGTAGGAGGTGAAGTCACCACTTGTGGCACCAGCATCTCATATGGGCACCAGTTCACGTCCTGGCTCTTCTGCTTCCAATCCAGATCCCTGCTAATGTGACTGGGAAAGCAGTGGAAGGTGGCCCAAGTGCTTGGGCCTCTGCACCCTTGTGGGAGACCTGGAAGAAGCTCCTGGCTCCTGGCCTCAGATCAGCTCAGCTCTGGCCATTGCAGTCATCTGGGGAGTGAACCAGCAGATGGAAGGACCCCCCCCCCCCGCCCGTCTTGGGATCTTCCCCCTCTTACAACACTCCGGCATATGTACCCTTTATAAAACATCTGGCCGGCTTCTCCATAGGTCACATCTTACCCCCGTGGTCTCCCTGCTTCGGGTGCTTTGTACCATATGTGCGTGGGCAGAGCCATTCCAGGCCGTGCAGTCATCCTAAAGTCATCATGTAGTGTGGGTTCTCCAGGTGAACAGAGGTGTAACACCCACCGCCAATCCTCAGGCACTGTTTCTCCGATGCTTTCAATTATGTGAGAAGCATTTTCTCTCTCTCTCTTTTTTTTTTTTTTTTTTTGACAGGCAGAGTTAGACAGAGAGACAGAGAGAAAGGTCTTCCTTCCGTTGGTTCACCCCCAAAATGGCCACCACGGCCAGCACGCTGTACCTATCTGAAGCCAGGAGCCAGGTGCTTCCTCCTGGTCTCCCATGCGGGTGCAGGGCACAAGCACTTGGGCCATCCTCCATTGCCTTCCCGGGCCACAGCAGAGAGCTGGACTGGAAGAGGAGCAACTGGGACAGAACCAGTGCCCCAACTAGGACTAGAACCCGGCGTGCCGGTGCCGCAGGTGGAGGATTAGCCAAGTGAGCCGCGGCGCCGGCCATGAGAAGCATTCTCTAATACAGCATTTCCCAAGGCTTTTTTGATTTTTAGGACCGGTCCACTTATAGCCCTGAAGAAAATATCAAAGACCCCAAAAGAATTATATCTACTGATGTGTGTGATTTAGAAATTTAAACTAAGAAGTCCTTTTTTTTTTTTTAAGATTTATTTTATGTATTTGAAAGACAGAGTTAAAGAGAGAGGTAGAAAGAGAGTGGTCTTCCATCTGCTGGTTCACTCCCCAAATGGCCACAATGGCTGGAGCTGAGCCAACCCAAAGGCATGAGCCAGGTCCCCCACATGGGTGCTGGGGCCCAAGGACTTGGGCCATCCTCTGCTGTTTTCCCAGGTGCATTAGCAGGGAGCTGGATCAGAAGCAGAGCAGCCGGGACTTGAACCAGTGCCCATATAGGATGCTGGTGCTTTAGGCTGCAGCTTTAACCCACTGCGCCACAGTGTCGGCTCCTAAAGTCTTTAAAGTAGTTATTTATTTTTAGAATGAAGACATTAACATTTAACCATATTTTCCAAAGCAAAACAAAATTTAATGAAGAGAGTAACATTGTTTTATGTATTATTTATGCCTGGCGTACTGGAAGACTGCTAGATTCTCATATCTGCTTCTGTTGTAATACACTGTGTATATCTGTGTATATGCCACTTTGATGGAAGTATAAAGAAAATCACACAGATACCGTTGTTGGGAACAGAAGTATTTTAATTGACTTTTTAGATCATTGACGAAATTCTTCTTTGACTTTAAACCAAAGTTCAACAAGTCGTGGTTCCTTTGTATTTTTTTCAAAGATTTAATTTATTTAAAAGGCAGAGTTACACAGAGAGAGAGGGAGAGACGGAAAACTCTTGCATCTGTCGGTTCACTCCCCAAATGGCTGCAATGGCTGGAGCTGTGGCAGATGGAAACCAGCAGCTAGGGGCTTTCTCCAGGTCTCTCACATGGGTGCAGGGGACAAGCATTTGGGCCATTTTCCGCTGCTTTTCCAGGTGCATTAGCAGGGAACTGGATTGGAAGTGGAGCAGCCAGGACTCAAACTGGTGCCATATGGGATGCAGGTGCTGCAGGCCACGGTTTAACCCACTGCACCATAACGCCAGCCCCAAGTAGTGGTTTCTTAAAGGTGGGTTGTAGTGTGGATCCAGTGACAAAGCAGTGGTTCTTCTTACTCTTTGATGTGATCGTTTGCTCATGGAGGATTCCGTGACATTAATTGGTCATTTGGAAAATGGGTTCACTGAGATTTTCATCTCTTTTAAATGCTGGCACACTTCAGTATGAAATGGTAAAAATAAAAATGGGGGTGGGTGTTCACCCTAGTGACTGAGATGTGCACGACCCATATCAGAGTACCTGGATTTGAGTCTCAGCTTTATCCTGATTCCAGCTTTTGGCTAATGTGTGCCCTGAGTGGTAGCAGGTGATGGCCCAAGCACTTGAGTCCCTGCTACCCAAGTGGGACACCTCTGTTGAGTTCCTGGCTCCCACCTTCAGCCTGGTCCAACCCTAGCCATTGCAGGCATTTGAGGAGTGAATCAACAGGTGAGAACTCTCTCTGCCTGTCTTTAATTATTTTTAAAGATTTATTGATTTATTTGAAAGGGAGACTGACAGAAACAAAGAGAGAAAGAGAGAGATCCTCCATTTGCTGGTTCTCTCCCTAAATGACCACAACAGTAGGCAGGGCCAGCTGAATGAAGCCAGGAGCCAGAAACTCCATCCGGGTCTCCCATGTGGGTAGCAGGAACTCAAGTACTTGAGCCATTGTCATCCACTGCTTCCTGGCTGCACTGGCAGGGAGCTGAATCTGAAGCCAAGTAGTTGGGACTTGAACCCACTCAGATATGGGATGCAAATGTCACAAATGATGGCTTAACCTACTGCACCACCATGCCAGCCCCTCTACGTTTCTTATAGCACAATAATTTTATCAGGATATATCTCAGTGTTGCTTCTGAGTCACATCTCCTACGGTACACACTGGTATGCCTCTTCAATATGTAATTTCAAGTCTTTGCTTTTTCAATTTCTAAAGATTTTCTTGAATTATGGTTTTTAGTATGTCTTTGTCTGCAAATTATGTTGCTGCATTTTTTGTCTTTTGGGTCTTCCCTATTTACCTTCACTTTTTCTTATCTCCTTTTCACCTTTTCAAAAAATTATTTTTTTAAATCTTTTTACCCGGTTTCTTCTGAATCACAGTCCATTATGTTTACTTATTCTGTGTTCCTTTATATTTGTCATCTTTTCTGGATTGTTGTCTTTATTTTTTTCCAAGTCCTGTTACCTCTAATTTTTTGAGATTTATTTACTTATTTATTGGAAGGCAGAGAGAGAGAGAGAGAGATCTTCATCCACTGGTTCACTCCCCTAATGACCACAACAGCCTGGGCTGGGCCAGGCCAAAGTCAGGATCCTGGAAACCCATCCAGGTCTCTCACACAGATGGTAGAGGTCCAAGTACTTGGACCATCATCTGCTACCCTCCCATGCACGTCAGCAGGGAGCTGGATTGGAATTAGAGCAACCCAGACTCAAACCAGTGCTCTGATATAGGATAGTGGCTTAACCTGCTCTGCTGCACCACCAGCCCCTGCCTCTAATTTTGAGTTATGCTATTTTTTCATGGATTGTTTCTTTGTTTTATACACAGCTCGTCCTGTTTGGTGTTGGAGTCTCTCTGGCATTTGTTTATCGGCTGTAGATATGGTTCTCTGCTCCTGTCTCCTTTTTTTATGATGGTTCTGTTTGGGGTTCACCCAGGATTCTTTCTGGTGACTTATTTTGACTTGAAGTTCATAGTCCTAAACTTTGGGGACCGGGGGAGGGGGTGACTTCAAAGCAGTTTTCATGACTTCATGGCTCACAAGCTCCCTCTCCTGTTGTTTCTGTGAAATACTTTACAATGGGCTTTCTCCTTTTTTTTTTTTTTTGAGGGGGGAGCCCAGGCGACCTTGGCTCTGTTACTGCTGTAGGTAACTCTGGAGTTCATTCCTATACCTTTGTACTCAACCCTGGCACTGCCCTAAGAGGGCTGGCCCTGAGAGGTGCACTAGGAGCAGTCACAGGGCCTGGGGCTCCATCCCCTTCAGACATCCCAGCCCCCATTGGGACCCTGGGGACTGATGTGAGCACACCCACCTGCTCCACTTCTGATCCAGCTCCCTGCTAATGGCCTGGGAAAGCAGCAGAGGATGGCCCAAGTTCTTGAACTCCTGCACCCATGTGGGAGACCCAGAGGAAGCTCCCAGCTCCTGACTTTGGATCAGCCCAGCTCTAGGCTTTGGATCAGCCCAGCTCCAGTCGTTGCAACCATTTGGGGAGTGAACCACTGGATAGAACATCTGTCTCTGTCCCTCTCCCTGCCTGTAACTCTACCTCTCAAATAAATAAATAAATCTTTTTTAAAAATCTTTTAAAAAATACTGACCTTCTTAGGTAAATGAGGCTAACTTTTATTTTCATTCGAGTGGCTCTTAATGATCTGAAGAAGCCTGAGGGAATGAGGACACTTTTATAAAATCCACCCCTGTGTGGGTGTGGCCACAGGGGCCATCTGTTCTACAAAGCCAGCTTGTGCCACAGGCAGGTTTTCCAGCCTGTGAAGCACAGATTGCCTTTTTCTCTGCGAATGCCTATTTGAATGTATGCAAATGATTTTCATCTCTTACCTTTCAGTTTTAAGATTTCTCTTAAGACAGTGCTGTTCTCTGGCACTGTATCCAGCTCCCCTGGAATCAGATTTTTCAAACTGTCAGAAGCCAGACTGGTTTTTTTCACCCCAAAATCTGTATGCAAAGAACATACTGAGATGCGATCCTTGCAATCTGCCATTAGAGTTTTATTGTAGTAAAGCATATATAATATGTATTATATATACAATTTATATATAATAACTTACTTGAATTATTTTTATTTTTTAGTTTATTTGAAATAGGGGGAAAGAGAGAGGGCCCGTCCACTGGTTCACTCCTCAGATGTCCACAATAGCCAGAGCTGGAACCAGATCGCCAGCTCTTCCACATAGCTGGCAGGAACCCAATTACTTGAGCCATCATTTGCTGCCTCCCAGGGGCTGTGTTGGCAGGAAACTGGAGTCGGGAACTAGAGCCGGCCATTGAACCCAGGCACTCTGACGTGGGATGCAGGCATCCTGACTGCCAGGCCAAGTGCCCATCCCTCGGATCTTTTTTTTTTTTTTTTACAGATAGAGTTAGACAGTGAGAAAGAGATAGAAAGGTGTTCCCTCCACTGGTTCACCCCCTAAATGGCCGCTACGGCCGGAGCCACGCCGATTGGAAGCCAGGAGCCAAATTCTTCCTCCTGGTTTCCCATGTGGGTGCAAAGGCCCAAGCACTTGGGTCATCCTGCACTGCACTCCCAGGCCACAGCAGAGAGCTAGACCAGAAGAGGAACAACCAGGACAGAATCCGGCGCTCCAACCGGGACCAGAACACTGTGCCCATATGGGATGCCAGCACCACAGGTAGATGATTAACCAAGTGAGCCACAGCGCCGGCCCCTCGGATCATTTTTAAGCATACCGTTCAGTGGTATTAATTACATTCACAATGTACAAACGTCACCACTATCTGTTTCCAAAATTTTATCACTGCAAACAAGATCTGTATCCATTTAGCCATAACTCTCACCACCCCCATGAATTGCAGAATAATCATTTTTTAAAGATTCGTTTTTTGAAGTCAGAGTTACAGAGAGAGAGAGAGGTCTTCCATCTGCTGGTTCACTCCCCAGATGGCCACAAAGTCCAGTGCTGAAGCAAGCCAAAACCAGAAGCCAGGAGCTTCATCTGGGTCTCTCACATGGGCGGCAAGGACCAAACACTTGAGCCCTCTGCTGCTGCTTATCCCAGGCCACTAGCAGTGAACCAGATTGGAAATGGAGCAGCCAGGACTCGAACTGGTGCCCACATGGGCTGCT
This sequence comes from Oryctolagus cuniculus, assembly GCF_964237555.1. NCBI lineage: Eukaryota > Metazoa > Chordata > Mammalia > Lagomorpha > Leporidae > Oryctolagus > Oryctolagus cuniculus. The sequence continues at coordinate 69,096,138 of NC_091441.1, forward strand.
GGTGTTGCAGGTGGCAGCCTTACCTGCTACGCCACAATGCCAGCCCTCAGAATATTCTAAATTTTAAAAATATTCATGCGTGTTTTCACTTGTATGTGAAAGTTTAAAAAAAGCTGGCCTAATAGAAGTGGAGAGTAGACTAGCAGTCAGGAGGGGCTGGGAAGGGCACGGGGTTCCCAGCACATAGAAAGGATCAATGTGGGTTTTTTCCTTAAAGTTCATTTCAACTGAGTAAACTTTTTAAAAAAGATTTATTTGTTTAATTGAAAGGCAAAGTTACAGAGAAGCAGAGAGAGAGAGAGATCTTCCATCCACTGGTTCACTCCCCAAATGGCCACAATGGCCAAAGCTGGGCCGATCCAAAGCCAGGAGCTAGGAACTTCTTCTGTGGCTCCCACGCAGGTGCAGGGGCCCAAGGACTTGGACCATCTTCTGCTCCTTTCCTAGGTACAGTAGCAGGGAGCTGGGTTAGAAGTGCAGCAGCCAGGACTCATACGGGATGCCGGCACTGCGGACAGCAACTTTACCCACTACGCCACAGTGCCGGTCCCAGAAATGATCAGTGTTTAAGAAGAAGAAAACCCTGCTTACCCTGATTTATCATTACACATTATAAACATGTTGCATCATCACACTGGTCTCCCTAAATATGTTCTATTCTCATGTGTTAACTAAAAAATAACTTAGTTTTAAAAAAATAAGTGTATACACAGTCAGCCGTCTGTCACTGCAGGTTCCACAGATATGGATTCAACCAACTGCAGGTTGAAAACTTTCCCCCGAGGTTTGCGTCTGTACTGAACACGTGCAGAGCTTTTATGCCTTGCGATTATGCCCTGAACAGCTCTTCACACAACACTACATCAGGTATGGTTAATAATCTAGAGATGATTACAAGTATCCAAGAGGCTGTGTGTGGGTTCTGTGCAAATAGGTGCCATTTATGTAAAGGGACTTGAATGTGTGGTTTTCAGTCCCCACGGGTGAAGCCCTGGCACCAGTCCTCTGTGCGTCCTGAGGAATGACTGTTTATTCCATTGAATTAGGTTTAAAGTTATTATAGCAAATCTAGGACAAAGGACAATAAAATGCAGAACTCACAGTACTTGTGGGTCAAGAAGAATAACTGTCCTATGTTGTTAAGTAGAGAAGAGTTCAATAAATTGCGTTTTTCTCCTCTCATCCAGGGCAAATTGCAACAGCAAGCATCTTGCCTCTAGGGTGGCAGCACATAGCTTCCTACATTTGCGGGAATTAGAAGGAATGAATTCACTGCACCTAGAAAGGGAAGGTGCTAGATTAAGAGTGATCCTTGCACACATTTTAAACTGTAAGAAGAAACCTTTCCTTTCACAAATCACCAGGCGAGCCTAAGTCTCGGCCGCTTACAGCCTCAGCAGGTGCCTGCGCTACTCCAGCCCTGTGTGTGTCTGCAGCCAGGGCGTGGGCCTGAGTGTGGAGCTCCCCACAGCCTGCATGGAGAAGCAGCAGCTTGCACAGGACTTGATTTCCCCTTCAACAGCCCTGGCTGCCTCATTGGAAGCCCCCGTGCCCATGGTGGGGTGCATCTGCCCCTGGAGGCCTGCACCTTCGGGCCTGTCCTTCAGGGTGCAGAGCTGGTTTCCTGGGGCAGGCATCTTAGACATCTGAATAAAAGTCGGGCTTAGCTGCCCGTGGGCTAGCTGTCCAGCGTCCTCCTTCCTCCTTCCTGGCGGGAATCTCCGTGTCTCCCCTCCTATTTTCCCAGGGCACCAGGAAATGCCCTGGAGGGAAGGATGTCATTTTTGAGCTTCCTGCTAGAGAAAGATCACTCTTGAAGTACACACCTTAGCATACGGGATCCTGCTGGGACTTACAAACGGTTCAGGAGCTCCTAGACCCTAGTGGGGTTTGGGGGAGGGCAAACTGGAAAATGATACCAAAATCTAGACTACGTACATTCTGGGTGGGCATTTGGCCTAGGAGTTAAGCATGTTAGTTGAAGGGGGCCGGCGACCTGGTGCAGCAGGTTAAGCCATTGTGATGCTGCCATCCTGCATCAGAGTGCTGGTTTAAACCCTGGCTGCTGTGCTGCTGACCCAGCTCCCTGGTAATAGGCCTGGAAAAGCAGCAGAAGGTGGCCCAAGCACCTGGGCTCCTGCCACCCACATGGGAGACCTGGATGGAATTCCAGGCTCTTGGCTTCAGCCTGGCCCAGCCCTAACCTGAGCCCTAATCACTGGGAGTGAACCAGCAGATGGACAATCTCTGTCTCTCTGTCACTCCGCCTTTCAAATAAATGAAAATGAATCTTAAAAAAATCAGTTACGAGCCCCAGGTCTCACACTGGAGTACCTGGGTTCAATGCCCAGCTCCGGCTCCTGACTCTAGCTTCCTGCTGATACAGACTCTGGAAGCAGTGGTGGTGGCTCCAGTAGTTGGGCCCCTACCACCCACTGGGAGACCTGGATTGCAGTTCCAGATGCCAGTTTTGTCCATGCCCAGTCCTGGCTATTGCCAGTATTCAGAGTCAACCCCACAGATGGGAACTCACTCGGTCTGTGTCTCTTTCATTTTCTGCTTCTTTCTTTCTGCCTCTCAGATACATAAAAAATACATTCAAAATATGCACGCTCTTTTAGAAATCCCACTTCATGTGCTCTGTCTTGAAAATACTGTCAACATGACTGCACAAACCTCTACAGGAAAAGGTCTTCACCATCACTTTATAGCAAGAATGGAAAGTGTTCATCTGTAGGGGCTTGAAGTGGCACTGAGTAGAATGGGGTGCAGTCAGAGAGTGAGGTGTGAGTGGCAGAAGCTGTGTATGATGTATTGTCAAGAGATCAGTCCCAATAACCTGTAGAACTGTTGTGGCTTTTTAAAAAAATTTTTTTTATTTTTTGTTTATTTGAAAGAGACAGAGAGGTCTTCCATCTGCTGGTTTACTCCCCAGATGGCCACAATGGCCAGAGCTGCGCCAGTCACGAGCCAGGAGCTTCTTTCCGGGTCTCCCACATGGGTGCAGGGGCCCAAGGACTTGGGCCATCTTCTACTGCTTTCCCAGGCCATAGCAGAGAGCTAGATTGGAAGTGGAGCAGCTGGGACTAGAACCGGCGTCTGAATGGACTTCCGGCACTGCAGGCCAGGGCTTTAACCTACTGCGCCACAGTACCAGCCCCAAACTGTTGTGTTTTTAAGTTGTATTTTCATGCATGTGAAAGACAGAGCTACTGTGTTTGGGTTCATGTGTGGGTGTGGGTAGCATGTGAAGTTGGGCAAGCTGGTTGCAAGCAGGGTAGGAGAAGGCAACACATCCGTCACCGGTGCTTCTGTGATTTTTCAGGCTAAAATAACAGGCCAGCCAGTGTCTTCCTTTCTTTCACTATATTTTTTAGGGTGGTTTTAGGTTCATAGCAGAATCAAACGGAAGGTCCAGAAAGAGCTCCCACCCCTTACGTCCACACCCCTACCCTGGCCCTCATGTCCACACTCCACCCTGGGACGGGGGTCTGTTGCAGTGGACCCACATTGATAGGTGACCGTCATGGTGTGCACACTTGGCATTGGACATTCACTTAGACAAACGCACAGGATAAGAAGTCACTTCACAGCCTCACTCAGAAGGGTTGAATCGGCCCTGAGAACTCTGTTCTCCACTGCTCAGCCCTCCCAGCCCCTGGCAGCCTCTGACCCTCCCACTGTGTGCATGGTTGTGCTTTGTCCAGAACAGCGTGTGGCCTCTTCGGCTTGGCCTCCTTCGCCTGGGAAGTGCATTCGCTGTTCCTGCCCAGTCTCGGGGCTTGACAGCTTGTTTCTAGGGTGGCACAGCTCTGTTTCTGGAAGCCCACAGTTTGCCATCACCTGCTGAAGGCCCACTAGTGGCTTTGTTAGGAGGAAAGCTGCAGGTTGTTCCATACAAGCACATTTTCAGCTCCTTTGGGTGAATAGCAAGGGAGTGTGTTCAGTTTTCAGAGAAACTGCTGACCTGCCTTGCAAGGGGCTGTGCTGTTTGGCATTGCCACCAGCCATGACTGACAGTTCCTGTTGCTCCACTTCCGCTCCAGCATTTGATGTCAGTGTTCTGACAGAGGTGCACTGGGGTCTCACCACTGTGTTAGTCTGCGTGTCCCCAGTGATGTAGGATGTGCAGCATCTTGCGCATGCTTGTCATCTGTAGTTCTTCGCTGGTGGGCCAACAGGCCGTGACGTGAGCAACAAGGCGAGGACACGTCACTGCTGGTCCCCGTCCCCCAGTCAGGGACAGGGGCAGAGGCCCAGGCACGTCCCCCACAGCCACCAACCAGCTGCCAGCCCCTTGCTGGTGCAGGGGTCATCCCTGCCACCTCCCGTCTCCTCGGGAGGCCGCGTGGGGTCTGACAGGAGGGTCACTCCAGGAGGCACGGGGTGTGCCCAGTGGGGAGTCATTTGTTTAATATTTAGGATTGAACGATGATCTTCAAAAGCCACCAGATTCTCCCGAGGTCTCCACGGTCCCAGCGTGCAAGGAAACTCCGTCCCTGCAGCGCCCAGGCTGAGACCAGGCAGCCGGACCAGAGGGGCCGTGGCCAGCGGGGCTGCGTTTCAGCTGTGTGCTCGCCTTGCGCGAAGCTGCGGGAAGAACTTTCTAGCAGAAACCACGCAAAGACGATCCTTCTCCAGGGGACACCGCCCTGTCCAGCGGCATTGGGTGACGGGAGCTTCCCTCTGTTGCAGATCTCGCCAAGGCCTTGGTTCTGACAGAGATCGGCCCCCGGCGCGACCCCGCCACTCTGAAGCTGTTCCTGAGCAACATGGAGCGGCTGCTGCACGCCAGGGCCCACGGGTAAGGACCGGTGTCGGGAGCGCCCCCTGCAGGTGGGAGCGGGAGAGCCGCGTGCTTTCTGTGCAGACGCCGCGCAGCCTGCGCTTCTTCTGAGGGACACCAGGGGGCGTCCGGAACTGCATGGGGTCCTGTACCCCTTCTGATCCTTGTTCTGAGAATCCAAGAGAGGTCTGAAGGGGTCCTGCGTGTCGTTCTGGCTTCAGGTGGACGTTACTCTGATGCATTAATTCTGAATGTTTATTAAGGTCCAGATGAGTCCCCATCCCCTGCCACACACCATACTTGGCAACCCGAATGTAATGTAGGTAGAGTGCATGCACCAGCTGTGTTTCAGCACCCAGGAGCCCCTGCAGGGCAGGGCGCTGAAGCCATTCTGAATTCTGCGTCCCGAGCTTGCTGACAGAAGCCCATGGCTTGAGTCTGGCCCCCGATCCTGCCCAGTGAGGACGCAAGTGGGTGAAGGCAGCCCACACGTCACGTCAAGAGCTGGGCTCCACTTCCACCGTCATCTGGCCTTCCCTCTCCCTCAGGGTCCGAGTGATCGGAAGCTCCACCTTGGCGCTCTGCCACCTGGCCGCCGGGGCCGCCGACGCCTATTACCAGTTCGGCCTTCACTGCTGGGACCTGGCAGCTGCCACGGTCATCATCAGAGAAGCAGGTGGCATCGTGATGGACACCTCAGGTGAGCCCTGCGCCCCAGCCAGCCTCCCAGCCTCAGGGCCCTGCAGAAACCAGACCGAGTGACACTCTGGGTAGGGTGCTTCCCGGTGCCTCCCCACCCGAATTCCCCCTTCCTCTCAGAGCTCTGCAGATGAGGCCACACGGGGGTGGAGAAGGCAGTGGCCAGCCCAGACGGCCTCCTTCCTGCTGGTCCTCAGACAGAGGCTCAGGAGGGCTCAGCCTGATGGCCACATACCCACTTTACTGTTACACCTTGCTGGGCCCTTCTGCCCCTGGTTCACTTCTAGACTGCCTGGCAGGTGCGGGCCTGAAACATACATGGGGCCCCCGCATGTGCCGGAAGTTATCATACGAGGTTGTCCCGGCCCCTCAGTAACCGGGGTGTCCACCCTCCCTGCTCTGTTCCTAGGTGGGCCCCTCGACCTCATGTCCTGCAGAGTGGTTGCTGCCGGCACCCCGGAGATGGCGACGCTTGTGGCGCAGGCCTTGCAAACTATCCACTATGGGCGGGACGATGAGAAGTGACACGGAGCTGCCCTCGCAAAGCAGTGCGGCCCGAGGACCAGGACTCGGCCTTTGGGGGGAGGGCTGCCGTTGGCCTGGCAGCCCGTGATCTGGGCCAGGCATCTCAGCTGCTGACCCCAGCTTGCAGCAGGTGGCTGGCCTCTGCAGCCCGCATCTCCATCGCTGGGAGTTGGTGTTTGGCCGGGTCCTCTTCTCTGATCTGACGCAGCCCTTGTCAGGTCAGTGCCCGTCCTTCCGTCAGGGCCAGCGCCCACGTGCCATAGGAGCCACGCCGCGGCCAGGCCGTGTCGACTCCCCCGTGCACATCTCAGGTAATGACGCTTTGGAACTGCTGATGCAGCGGACTCTTCTCAGGCCTTCCCCGGGTGCTTCGGAATGCAATAAATGAACCCGATGGCACGCGCTTGTCTGTGCCTCCCTACGTGTCGCCAGCGTCGCTGCAGATCTGGGCTCAGCAGGAAGGTGGGCGCGGTATTCCCCCCTCCCCCAGTCGACAGTGCTGTGCACTGCACGCTGCTTCCCCGTGATTCCCTTGTCAGCATTCGGAATCCGAGACGGGGACAGAGCGAAGGGAGGCTCGCCTCTGAGATGCTGCTTCTGTGGGCTGAGCCGGGAGGAGAGTGTGTGCCCTGTGCTCCGGGCCTCGTTTGTTTCTCTTCCAGAGGTGGGATCTTGCGTGGAAAAAGAATTCTGTTGAGGCTCATAGCAGCAGGCCAGTGTCTTTCCTCGAGCGCTGGAATTGAGGTCGGTCAGAAGACCAAACGGCTCTGAACTTTCTCTCTGCTCTTCCTAATAACGTGCCGTCAGGAAGCACAGGTGTTAGTGGGGGAGTGGGCCTCTCCCTGGCTGGCTCTGGCTCCTGGGTGCCTGAGAGGTGGGGCTGCAGGTACCTGCTCACTCACACCCTGCTGTGCCCCCACAGAGGCCCAGCGAGCGAGCCCCCACCCCCGCCACAGGGCCTCTTCTCTGCACTCTCCGGGCTACTCAGCACCCCTCACGATCCAGGGTGAACCCCCCTCGAGGACAGCCTCACCACACACGGGAGACCCCAGAGAGTGATTCTGCAGGGAATTCTTTCGAGGAATAAAATACTCCAATGCCTGATGCCTTGGGGTTGTTTTTTGGTACATAGGCATATGGTATGTAAAGAAAGGCGTTTCCTTTGTGGTCTGAATGGGGTAGCCAGGTAAACCAGGTGAAGACGCAGGGTCTTGTATAGGTGCAATGAGCAGGGGGGTCCCTGCACCTGATGACCACAGGAGCCTATGAGAGCACACAGGAGCCACAGGGCATCAGGGTTGAGTGGGGCCGTGTCTGACAGTGTGACAAAATGCACGGTTTTCCATCATCTCAGAAAGCCCTACAGGATAGCAGCGCATAGAGGCACACCCTGTGACATCCATTCTAAAACCCTGGTTTGTTTTATATATGGCACTCCACCACTATTCTGTGGGATTTCTGTTCTTCCCTGGTTTTTGTCGGCCACCAGCCTTCAAAGATTCCCCTGTAGCAGTTGTACCTACTGGTGACCCTCAGCTCTCCCGCTGTGTAACTGGGAGCGGAGCAGAAAGACCAGCCCGGGGCAGGGCGAGAGCAAGTCAGGCTGTGTGGTTTCACAGGTGAGGCCAGGTTAGAGCCCTGGAATTGCAGAGAATTCTGATTTTGTGAAGGGGACACCCAAGAAGCAGGGGGGAGGGAGACTTAGGGATGGCGAGGGCAGGGTAAGGAGAGCCGTCATGGGCTGGATGTCAGCCAAGGTCAGCTTCAGCATGGGCTGGGACCGCTCTGTCGCCTCCTGCCAGCTGCGCTGTGTCGCTCCCCTCACCACCACCTGGGGGCCAGGCAGCTGCTCCATGGCAAAGTCTGGCATTGCAATAGGGCACAGGCCCAACCCCAGCTTCCGTCCCTCTGGCCCCAGATGCCGGCCCATGGACTGCAGAGCTGCCTTCCTCACAGGGTGCTGTGGGCACTGACCAAGGGGTATGCCCATACCTGGCAGGTGCCTTGCATGTCAGCAGCTCTCAGTAGCTGTGAGCTCTTCACCCACATCCAGAGATTTCCACCACAGGAGTCTCCAAATGAGTCAGAGAACCAGGGTCCCGAGAGCGAACAGGCACTGAACACCAGCAGCCGGTCTGCTTGGCCCGAGAGCAGCAGAGCATTTTCCATGAGTTCTGTTTATGCTAAAATAGCATCAGGACAGCAGGAAAGGAATGTGTGGCCCCTAATCCCAGGGGGCTGGTACCTGCTCCTTCCTGGCCTTCATCCTGTTTGGCTGTCACGGAACAGAGTGCCCGGCTCCACGGCTGCTCCATGTCTGACACATCTCTGAATTGCACCATGTTCTGCTCCATGAGGACTGATTTTCTGGGGTACTTTTTTTTTTTCTTTTACTGGAGACTCAGAGACAGTTTACTCCCCAGTGGCCAGGACTGAGCCAGAGTGAAGTCAGGAACAAGGAACTCAATCCAGGTCTCCCACATGGGTGGCGGGAGCCCGACCACTTGAGCCGTCATTGCTTCCTCCCAGGGTCTTCATTGGCTGGAAGCTGGAGTCGGTAGCTGGAGCCAGGACTCACGGCAGGCGCTCCAGTAAGGAATGCAGCATCTAAGCTGCTAAGTCAGTGCCCGCCCTGGGGTAATTTGTAGTGCCGTTATTGCCTTGGGCTTCCCAGGATCCTGAGGGGGTGCTTCCTGAGCAGTGTCGGTGTCCCCACTTCTGGATTCTCAGGTGGAGAACGCGCACTGTACACTCGGAGGTTTGCCCAGTGTGCAGGTGACCTGGACATAGGTAGCTGATACCGTATGCTTCCAATGAGGTTGTGTACGTGTGTCTGCAACACACGTTTGTTATACGAGTCTAGTATAAGCCATGTTCAAGTTAGTTTGCAGCAACCAAATCTGTAAGTGTTTAGCTCAGATTTCCTGTGAATGGAAAAAGTCATTCAGTGGCAGTGAGTGAGCCATGTGGAATCCTGGCTCAGGTGTCAGTGACCTACCTGAGGGAGCCCCCGCTTCTGTGTGAGAAATGGTTACCTACTCAGGCGAAACACTTGTGTGGTTTCACAGCTTAATTTGCTGAGTTCTCCATAGGAAAAGATTACAATTGTTTTCAAAATGTGTTTGCAAGCCGGAGTCACAGTCTAGCAGTTAAAGCCCTGCCTGCAATGCCAGCAGCCCATATGGACACTGACTGAAGTCCCGGCTGCTCCACTCTGATCCAGCGCCCTGCTGATGCACCTGAGGAAAGCAGCAGAAGATGGCCCAAGAGCTTGGGCCCCTGCACTCACGTGGGAGACCCGGATGAAGCTCCTGGCTCCTGGCTTCACCTGGCCCAGCCCGGGCCATTGCAGCCATCTGGGGTGACCCAGTGCTTAGAAGGTTTCTCTCTCTCTCTCTCTCTCTCTGGTTCTGCCTTTCAAATAAATAAATAAATCTTTGTAAAAAATTGTTTGGTGAGTTCCTTGCCTGAGAGTGACCTCCCCTGCCTTTGTCATAGCCAGAAGCCTCTCTCCAGGGCTGGGCGGGGCAGGCAAATGCTTCATAACACGGATGGGAACCACCAGCTGTGCATAAGACCAGGGGCGTTTGTCCTTCGGTTTGCCAGGGAGCCTGGAGAAAGGCTTTTTCCTCAACAGCCTTTAGCTATGTGGGAGGTCCAAGCTTTATACAAAATGCAGGGGCAAAAGCAAATGCTAATAATCTGTTGGGGTTGCGCTTAAAATGCAGCTGGGCTACGGTGCCTGCCCTGGTCGCGTCCACACTCGGTTGACCGCAGGCGGTGGTGAATGACAGCAAGGAGAACGCCTGGTGCTCGGCTCTCAAGGCTGCCTCAAGCCCTGTGCAGTGCAGGCTGGGACGACCATGGGCGTCCGCCTGGTGGTTGTGGGTGGTGCTGGACTAGAACGTCTGGGATTCTGACGGTGGTAACAACTCGGGAATGGCTTCCCCTGATCACCAGTTCTGTAATCTGTAGGCATTGCTTACTTAGACCATCGTTAGCTGCTGGGTGAACTGGCCTTGAGTGGACTTCGTGTAGTGCAGAGTCCAGTAAATGAAGTGTTCGGTGTTATATATTAATGTTAGCCATCGCAAAGCACACTGGACACCGGAGTAAGGGAAAGGGTTTATTGGGGAACACCCTACAGACCGGAGTGAAGGGGCGGCGAAGGAAAAAGAGAGAAGGAGACTGTGAGAGAGAGACAGAGGAGGGAGAAGAGAGAGGAGAGAAGCCAAGAGAGCACAGGAGAGAAGACCGAGAGAGCACGTGTGCAGGAACAGGCCCTTTTAAAACTTTGCCTGAGGGCGGGCAGGGAAGCAGGAGCAGCCAATCCCATTAGGATGGGGGTGGAGCCTGGCTCAGGTAGCTGGGCCATGCAGCCACCTGGCTACAACTGCGCCAGTTTCCTAACATTCGGGAGCCTGCTTTTTTTTGTTGTTGTTGTTTTAAGATTTGTTCATTTATTTGAAAGGCAGAGTTACACAGATCTTCCATCCATTGATTCACTCCCCAGATGGCCTAAATGGTCAGGGCTGGGCCAGCCCAAAGCCAGGAGCCAGGAGCTTCTGGGTCCATGTGGGTGGCAGGGGCCCAAGCACTTGGGCCATCTTCTGCTGCTTTTCCCAGGCACGTTATCAGGGAGCTGGATCGAGCATGGAGCAGCCAGGACTTGAACCTGAATGCAAATGGGATGCCAGCGTCACAGGCTGAGGCTTAACACAATGTGTCACAATGCTAGCCCCAAGGAAGCCTGCTTTGAAACCTGCATGCTTTAGAAGGAAAAAAAGAAACTTAGAAGCAATACCAAAACGGTAAGATTTATGTCATTTTTGAACATGAATTATTCTTTTCCAGGCAGACACTTGGAACTCTTGAGAACCTTGATGTGGATTATTGAGGATCAATGTTCAATGCTTAAAAAATTCAAAAGATCACGTACAGAAGTGGGAGTAACACACGGGACAGGGATTAGGACTCGGGTTCTGATCAAGGCAGGGCTTTGTGCTAAGTCACCACGTGGCCCTGAGCAGAGTCCAAGAAGCCCAGGTGGTGCCTATAACAGTGTGTGTCCAATTGTCTGCCACGACCCTCATTGCGAGCGGCTTATGGCCTGCTGGAGTTCTTGTCAGGAAGACAGAAGTGTGTGTTTTCAGCTGCAATGGTAAATACATTTTGTTTTTAATGAACCAAATTTTTTGTGTGTTCCATAGGTTCATTCACTGTAGGAAAAAACATTTGGTACTGGTTTTATCCCTGAAGAAGCAGAATGTGTCCATGCCTGGCCACTTGTGAAAAGCAAAACCACTCCCAGTCCTCTGTCCTCAGAGCCAAGTGCCCCGGTCTTCCCGAGCCACCGAGTACAGTCAGCCTTGCATCCCCGACCCGTGGATTCTATCAACCATGGAGCAGAAATAGTCAAAATGAGTTGTGTCTGCACTGAACATGTACAGACTTGATTTTTTCTTGTCATTATTTCCTAAACAATGCAGTACAGGTTGAACATCTTTAATCCAAGGATCCAGAATCGGGCTGGTGGTGAGGTGTGGTGAGCTAGCTGCCACCTGCGATGCCGACACCCCACATTGGAGCACTGGTTTGAGTCCCTGCTGCTCTGCTTCCAGTTCAGCTCCCTACTGGGAGGACAGGGAAGGAAGACCTCAGTGCTTGGGCCCCTGCCGCCCACTTGGGAGACCCGAGTTGAGCTCTGGGCTGCTGTCCACTTGGCCAGCACTGGCCATTGTAGCCATTTGGGGAATGAACCAGTAGGTGGAAGATCTCTCTCTGTGTGACTCTCTCTCTCTCTCTCCCTCTCCCTCTCCCTCTCCCTCTCCCTCTCCCTGTAATTCTGACTTTCAAATAAATAAAGATAAATCTTTTAAAAAATCACAATTACTTTCAGGCTATATATGTAAGGTGTACATAAAGCAAATGGATTTCCTATTAGATTTGGACCCCATCCCTAAGGAATCTCTATGTAAATGTAAATATTCCAAAATGTGAAAAAAAATACAAAACACTTCCAGTCTCAAGCATTTTGGGTACAAGATACTCAGCCTGTGTGGTTGCCTGACGTCTGCATTGCAAGAGGTATGACAACGTAGATGCAGTGCGGGGTGTAGGCGAGGATGCACGGGGTTCTCTGTGAACACTGCACCGTTTTTATGGGAGATTTGAGCATCTGTGGCTTCTTATGTCTATGGGGCCCTGGAACCAATCCCTGCACAGCCCGCTGGAGTTTCATTTCAGGAAATTACTTGATTTTACTGCTTTGCACTAATTTTGTTTAACAGGACTCTTCAATAAGTAGTCATTTCTTTTTTTAAATGAGAGTTTGCTCAGGTTTTGCCAGATTTCCAATTGTCCCTTTAGGCGCACATCTGTAAGTTTCTATCTTCTGAGAATATACCCCAATCAGCTCTAGTGGGGACCGGCTTTGTGGCGTGGTGGGTTAAGCTACCGCCTGGGATGCCGGCAGGTATCCCATATGAGCGCTGGCTCCAGATCTTGCTGCTCTGCTTCCAACGCAGCTCCCTGCTCATGTGCCTGGGAGAGCAGCAGCAGATGGCCCAAGTGCATGGGCCCTGCCATCCACGTGGGAGACCCGGATGGAGTTACTGGCTGCTGGCCTAGCCCTGGTCGTTGCAGACTTCAGGAAGTGACCCAGCAGATGGAAGTTCTCTCTCTCTCTCTCCCTCTTTCTTTCTTTCTTTCTTTCTTTCTTTCTTTCTTTCTTTCTTTCTTTCTTTCTTTCTTTCTTTCTTTTTCTTTCTGGCCTCCAAATAAATAAATCTTAAAAAAAAAAAAAAACATAAAACAGCTCTTAGTATCCACGCAGATGTGTAGTAAATTCCTTCGCAGGGGCATTTCTGGAAGGCCCCTCAGGGCAGCAGGTGACTCAGACCCGGCTGCAGTCACTGACGCCTGGCTGGTCTTGGCTCCAGGGCTGAAATGCCACAAGGCCTTTGCTAAGCCCTCAGCCTGAGTGCGATCACTGTGGCTTCAGGAGAAGCAGAGAGAGCCCTGGAGAACATGGAGGCCCCTGTGGCTGGGCCGGGTAGGGCCAGGTACCCCTCGCTGTGGGGCTGGTGAACTGTCACTCCACCTTGCTGGGGGGTGGGAGGGCTCCCAGAAGCAACCCAGGCCGCTCGCCCCGCTGTCTTCACAGCCCACAAAACCATGCACCCTTGCAGCCCATAGGCCTCGGGACAAGGTAGCCTTCACCTCCTCCCCGGTGACTGCGTTCCCTCAGAGGTCCTTGCACAGGCCCCCAAACAGCCTTCTGCCCCATTCTTCCCCCTTTGCTCCTGCAGGCGCGCTCGGAGCATCTTCTGAATGAAAGTTGTCAAATGTTTTGGGGCCTTGATGATCCAATTGCAAAGTAACGTGTCCCAGTTTAGGCACACCTCAGAGGTATTTCAGACTCAGTTCCAGACCACCTCACAATGAAGCGAGTCACATGGATTTTGTTTGTTTGTTTCCCAGTGCCTATCAAAGTTATGTGGTATACTGTCGCCTATTAAGATATGTATCTAAAAATACAATGTATGTACCTTAGTTAAAAAACACTTTATTGCAAAGAAATGCTAATAAATAGCCAGTTGAGCCTTTAGTAAGTCCCAGCCTTTTTGCTGCCGGAGGGTCTGCCCCAGTGCTCACCGCCATGCCCAGCAAGGTTGGCGTTGGCCAAAGGCCAGGGTCACTGTGACAAGTTCCTAAAGACATCAGTGACATGTGCTGCATCGACTGACTTCCTTTCACGGAAGATTTCTCTGTGGCACATGGTGTGTGTGTGTATGTGTGTGTTTGAAAGGCAGAGACACAGAGACAGAGCCTGCCGCTGTTGGTGAACTCTCCAACCCCCTGCGGTTAGTACTGCACTGGGCTGGAGCTGGGAGTGCAGAACTCGATCCAGATCTCCCACATGGGTAGCACAGACACATTGAGCCGTCACCTGCGGCCTGCCAGGGTCTGCATGAGCAGGAAGCTGGAGCCGAAGCTGGGCGCTAAACCCAGGCACTCGATATGGGATGCAGGAGTCACCCACCAGGCTGAACGCCAGGCCATGTGATGCCACCGCAGAAGTTTTGTCGTCGCTGAAACCACGTTGACGGCAGCAGTTAATTGCATCTCGAGGCCTCTTGCGTTGCTCCCCCGGAAAGCAGCCGCTCATCTGCCTGGGATTTACCAGGAGACTGCAGCAACACGCTGCTTCTTCAGGCTCCGCTTATTCTGGTTCTCCTGTGTGTCCCCCCACCTCTGCAGTCACCCCCTCTGCTGACGTCTTGAGCCCCTCAAGGCCACCCGCAAAGGTTGGAATCTGCTTCTTGCACACACTTGTTAGTGTTGATGTGTTGACCTCTGGTGAATCCTAGGTGTTCTTAATGGATCTAGAATGGGGAGTCCTTTCCATAGGTTTTTAATTTACTTTGCCCAGATCCATCAGCTACAGCCTTAGGAAATGTATTTCTTATTTTTTAAAAAAAGATTTGTTTGTTTGAAAGGTAGAGTTACAGAGAGAGGGACACAAGCACGCACACACACATGCAGAGAGAGAGAGAGAGAGAGAGAGAGAGAGAGATCTTCCATCCTCTGGTTCACTCCCCAAATGGCCATAATGGCTGAGGCTGGTCTGGGTTGAAGCCAGCATCCTAGAGCTCTATCCAGGTCTCCCACGTAGGTGGCAGGGGCCCAGATACTTGGGCCATCTCCCCTTTCCTCCCAGGAGCAATAGTAGGAGCCGGCTTGGAAGTGGAGCAGCTAGTACTTGAACTGGATGCCAGTGTCGCAGGCAGTGGCTTAGCTCACTGCACCACAATGCTGGCTCCAAAGCATTTCTTAAGCTCTAAGGCACAGAAGCTGAAATGGCTCCTTGACCCACAGGCTATAGCATGGATGCAGTGTTAGCGGCCGCAGAACAACGGAAATCCAACTACACATCTCCCTCGGGGCTCTCAGGTAACCAATGCGCAGTAATATTTGGAAAGAAAATTGTGCAGTAGGTGTAAAAATACTCGGGCAGCCATGTTGTGAGCAGGTGTGCTGCTGTCCAGGCCTCATCGTCCCATTTACAGAGCACACACAAAGTCACACCAGTGTCATTCTGAGTGCCTTAGGATTCAGGATGGGAAATGAACAGAGGTTTCAGCTAGAAGTCGTCAGCTGCACTAGCCCCTCCCAGGCGTCCGTCTGTCTTCCAAAGCTTTGAAGCCAGGTATTCTCATCCCCAGCTATGAGAAACCTCGATGGCAGCTTCTTCCAGTAGAGGCTGAAGCATCCGCATTGAGAACCTGCTGTTGAGTGTCGCCCCCGTCATCAGTGGGCTCAGCGGGCTCAGCTCCATGTGTAACCATGGCAGCTTCTCCAGCAGCCCTCACAGCCACACAGCTCCCACTGTTATGGGGATGGCTTCTCTCCTTAGACCTCAGGGACCAACCTCTGCTCGCAGTCCAGCTCGTCTCCTGTGGCTTCCTTACCTGGCCCAGCCCTCATGGAATTGAAGAGGGTAAGGGCCTGGCTCTGGATGGATTAGGCTTTGGCATCTTCTATCCAGAGCACTTACACTTTTTCCTTGTGCCACTCTCCTGTCACGTGTGTGTTCACTGGTATAGCACTTGTCACTTCCTTCCAGAACTTTTCCTTTGCGTTCACACCTTGGCCAACTGCTTGCTGCAAGGCCTGTCTGTCTGGGCTCTCGATGTGCCTTTCTTACTAGTCTTGCTTTTTTCTAGCTTTTGACTTCAGGTGAGAGATGTGCAAATCTTTCTTTTATTTGAACACTTAGAGGCCATTGTAGAGTTGTGACTTGGGCTAATTTTCAAATGTCACTGTGACTCCCAGAGCGTGGAGGTCCAGAGAGGGGGAGGGATGCTGCATAGCCAGCTGGCCAGTGCAGCAGTGAGAAAACAGAGTGTGTAGTAAGTTCACAGTAGTAACATGCAAGATCACTGATCACAGAGCACCAGACAGACCTGATTGTGAAGAGGCTTGAAGTGTTGCAAAATGTGAAGTGGCGACACAACGCCAGCACCTGCTGCCAAGAGACCTGCCCGACACACGGTGAACACGCACCTTCAGTGTGGAAGCAGCGTCCTGTCTGCGGTCTGCCTGTACAGTGACATCACTGCCAAACACACGAGGAGTCAGCAAGCACGCAGTCCCAAGCCAGTGGCTCATGGCCTTGAGGAATCCACTTGACCTCTCTCTTGGTCCAGGGTGAAGAGGCCCATAGGGAACTAGCCTGCCTCCCTCACAGGGCTGTTAGGAGGGTGTCACCAGATGGGGCAGTGCCCTTGAGAAAGTGCCAATGGCCATGGCACATCTGGGTGGGTTTTGTTCTTTGCTATTCATCACAATCCAAAAGTGAAAAGATCATGGTATCTTTTATAGCCTGCTGGGAGCTCAGCTGTTGGGGAAGCTGGAAACAGGTAGGCAGGCTGTACCGCAGCTTCAAGGAGCTTTGCCTGCTGTTTTCAACTGCTTAGAATTGCACCCCGGCCTCTCGGCACCCCGGACTTTCGGCACAGCTTCAGGAAATGCTTCCCATAGCTCTGCTCAGCAGTAACCACTTAATCTCGGTGCTTTTTCCATGGAGGCGAGGTATAAATAGAACAGATTTTTCAAAGCATAGGCAAAGAACCTCAACCAGCGATCTAAAAGCTGAGTGACCTTCAGAAGCACTGGGCCATCTGAGCTAGTGCTTTGGGTCCCCAGGACATAGTGGCACACGCAGGGCTGCGCATGGGGTGCCAATCAGCAGGATGAACTTGGCATTGCTTGCAGAAGCTGTCAGGCCTCTGTGAAGTGGGTTAAACCACACTGCTCCCAGGACTGTGCAGAGCACATGGAACCGTGTGTGTGCCCAAAGCTTTGTCAAACATGAACAAGAAAGGCAGAAAGCCACGGGCCCCAACTCCAGGGCTTCTTGTGCTGGCAGCTTTGTGCCCCTTTCTCTGCCTGGGGCTTCCTAGTGTCGGCCCCACAAATGGCTTCTGCTTCCTATGAGTGAGGTTTTGGGTGGAGAAGAAGCTAAATCACGTGTAAAGGACCCTGCAGAGGCCACGAAAAGACAGTCTGGATGCCCCATGGACCTGTCTCTCGGGCCCACCATGTCCACACGCACGCAGGCCAGCAGCTCCACAACAGAGTGAAAACAGGAGCAGCAAACGAGGGGGAAGGAGCAGAAGATGGACCATGAGCACCCACTGCTATGGCGAGAGGGCCAGGAAGCGACTTAAAGCCAGCGAGACCAAAGGAATCTGCGCTTGAACTTTAGAGGGAGAGGAAATCAGGAGCAGGGTGGGGGGAGGGAGAAGGACACAGTGCCGGCCTCTGGGAATGGGGAGGCTTGGGCGGTGACTTAGAATGCACACCCAAGTCCAAGTGCAAGAAGCCACACAGACTCCCGGAGTGCAGCATCCACTGGGGCCCCTTGCAGGCTCCTTGTTTGTGGCTGCTCATTTTCCCCTTCTTAGCACACCCATCAGTAAGCACAAGCCCCTAGAGTCTGTGGGCTGGCAGCACAGCCCTGGATACACAGCACAGGCCCACTGGAGAGGGTATGACAGCCCAAGCAAGGCCAGGCTAGGCTTCCTGGAGTGAGCGTGGCAAATCTGAATTGGAAAGTGAGTCGGGTTAGGTCAGAAGCCCGGGCTCAGAGGGGAGTGGCCATGCAGCAGGGTGCAGTGGGGAGCACCTGTGGTCTGTGGAGGGGCAGTATCACTCAAAGGGCAGGAGGCGAACAGTGAAGACACAGGCCATCACAAAGGGCCACGGGCACCACGGGAAGTGGCCTCAGAGAATGCTGTGTCCCTCCTGCTGCATCGGCCCTTCTACTGCAGAGCCCGTGCCAACTGCGTCTACTCCAGGAAAGGATGCTGTCAGGCAGCAGGTGCACCGTGTTCAGTGTGACCGTCCTCCTCTGTCAGTCTTCTGGTGGAATGATCTGGAATATCTGTGTGCGTGCAGCAATTTGGGGGCTTTGACAAGGTCTTCCTGGCATGAACGATGGACCCTTGGAAACGGAGGTCCCCTAGGAATCACCTGGACAGGCCAGCCATTAGCCAGTGCTGACTGCAGCTGGACCTGACTGTTCAGCACTGGAAGTCGCCGTGCTGGTCAGTGAGTCCCTGTCCATCTTGGAGGAAGGAGGCAGTGTGCAAGGACCAGGTGTGCTCGGGTCCATGATGTGCAGCCCCAGAACCTCACCCCACGGCCAGGTGAGAGCGGGTTAGGAACACGGCTGTACTCAGCAACAGGCATGTCTTCCCCCTTCTCTCTCCCCAAATGCCCCCACCTCTCAGACATGTGTCAGTCACAGGCTGGCCACGCCCAGCGCCAGGACCACACTCACCAAAAACCACATAAGAAGGGTCAGGATGACAGAAGGCTCTTCGTCCCTGTTTGGGGGTTTGGCCTCGTGCTGCGGCTGGTAAGAAGAGTCCCTTGCTGGGCTGGCGCCATGGCTCACTTGGTTAATCTTCCGCCTGCAGTGCCGGCATCCCATATGGACACAGGGTTCTAGTCCCAGTTGCTCCTCTTTCAGTCCAGCTCTCTGCTGTGGCCCAGGAGTGCAGTGGAGGATGGCCCAAGTGCTTGGGCCCTGCACCCACATGGGAGACCAGGAAGAAGCACCTGGCTCCTGGCTTCAGATCGGCATAGCTCCGGCCGTAGCGGCCATTTAGGGGGTGGACCAACGGAAGGAAGACCTTTCTATCTGTCTCTCTCCCTCACTGTCTAACTCTATCTGTCAAATAATTAATTAATTAATTAAAAAAAAAAAAAAAGAGTCCCTTGCTGCCATCTTTGGTTCTCTGTGTCTCTGGAACAGCCCCAAGGTGGCCCCGCGGCCTTGCCCTTGACCAAAGGTGGCTCCTCTTCTTTCCCTGCCAAAGGCCCCTCCTGGGCACACAGGACCACATCTGTAGACCCCTGGGCTTGGAGAGGCATGTGTCCCGCTGAGATATCAGTAACCAAAAATCACACACACACACACACACACACACCCCAGATATGGAGAGTTTTTTTGTTTTTATTTATTTAATTTTGTTTTCAACAATGAGAAAAGAGTTGAAGCCCTTGGTATACATTGTTACTACATCTCCATTGTCATGTCCCTGCATTGCTAGTGGGTGTTTTTTCATCTTTTGTAAGAATGTAGATAGGTTTGGAGCCGATGCCTGCTGTGTCAGCATCCCGTATTGGCACCAGTTTGAGTCCCGGCTTCTCCACTTCCCATCCAACCCCCTGCTAATGCATCTGAGAAACCAGCAGAAGATGACCCAAGTGTTGGGCCCCTGCCACCCACATGGGAAACCTGGAAGAAGCTCCTGGCTTCAGCCTGGCCCAGTCCCAGCCAATGCAGCCATTTGGGGAGTTAACCAGTGGATAGTAGATATCCCTCCCATCTGAAAGTGAAGGGGCTCATTCTGGCCTTCCTCAGGGTGGGGCCGACCCAAGGGGCTCCCACAGGGGCACTCAGAAGCTCCCCCCATGGAGCGGTTTCAGGATACACTGGGTCCTGTGTAGGAAGCGGTTTCTAGGCCAGGGCAGCTGCTGTACAAGACAATATGAGAACTTTCTCTCTCGCGCGCGCGCGTTCTTTCTCTCTCTCTCAGCTTAATGAGGAGGAAGAATCTGAAGGTGTTCCTCTTGGCAAACCGGTTCTGTCCTGTAGCCTCCATCACACAGCACAAGGACGTTTTATTTTGGCCCTGCTGCCTTTGGTCAGTTTGGGCCTTCCCGCACGTGGGCGTTCTGCTCTCTCTCCTAAGCAAGGCAGCCACTGCGGCCCCAGGCAGGAGAAGCAGGGGGGCCTCCCCAAGCCCCTTAGGTCACATGCCTAAGCCAAAGGCCCAGGAGCTGCCCCTGACCTCCCTGCAGCTCTCCCCAGAGCCGGCAGGTCCGCCAGCAGCTGGAGCAAGGGGGATGGGGGGGGCGTGCAGCTTGCACTGCCATGCTCCGGGGAACGCTGCCAGCACCCATGGGCGAGCTGGGCCCCTGCAGGAGCAGCATCGCCCCCCCAAAAGCCTCTGCACCCCAAAGCTCCACGGAGCTCCAAAGCACTTCTTTGCCCAGAGCGCCCCCTGCTGCCCGCGCTGTACAGCGTGTGAAGCCAGCTGCCGGTGTCGAGCCCCCATCCGGCAGCGTATGCATGTCCCCGGAGAGCAGGCAGAACTGAGCTGAGCTGCTGTTCTGTATCCACGATTGTATGCGCCTAGGCTGCCAGGAGTTATGACGGAGTAAATCCCACTGCCCTACGTTATGTGGCATGCTGGATAACCCAAAAATGTCCACACAGGCCATGGCTAAAGTAATGAAGGACAAATTTAAATCCAATTTGTAAAATGTGAGAAAAGCAGCTCATCCAGAGCTTAATCAAATTTTTGGCAGTTTATTTTTGCTTTTTCTGTTTTGTTTCTTCTTTTCATGGCTAAACAATGACCGTGGAAAATCCATTTCCTCAGTTTTGGTTGTTTAAGATGGACGCAATTACGCTCTGTCCACTGGCCTGTGCGATCCTGTCGCTGTAGTGAGCATTGCCAGTTACAGCCTGAGTGCTCGTATTAGGCGTTTGCTGTCATCCTCGCGTTTACTGTGGTTGGATTCTAAGTGTCAGGGTTACTCGTTAGACATTGCTCCTGTCCCCAGGAAGTATGCAACCTGAAGCACAGGGGACAAGCAGGGACACAGACACACAAGCAGTGACCAGTGTCACGCCAAGCACAATGACAGGGTACAGTGGCAGAGAGCAGAAGTGTAATGCTGGGGTGGAAGAATATTCCAGAAGGTACCCCAGGAAAACTTACGTTCAAGCCAGATCTTGAAGTATGACTTAGGGGAAAAGGACAAAGACCCCATTCTACCTAGAAATATATTGTAAACACTTAGTTAACATTGATTAGGAATATATACTTTTAAAAATATTTATTTATTTGAAAGGCAGAGAGACAGGCAGAGCTCTCATCTGCTGATTCGTTCTTCAGATGCCTTCAGTGGCCTCGTCTGCACCAGGAGCTGGGAACTCAATCCAGGTCTCGCACATGGGTTTCAGGAACCCAGTACTTGAGCTGTCACCAGATACCTCCCAGGGTCTGCTTTGGCAGGAAGCTGGAGTCAGGAGCTGGAACCCAGTCTCCAGGGAGTTGTCCTGGGGCCTGTGGCCGAGGGGATGTGCACACCCCATCCTGTCCTTTGTGGACAGGAAACTGGAAGCTGTCTCTGCCTTGGGGCTCATGTGCACGGCGTGCAAAAACAACATGATCTCAATGACAGGTTGTGAAAACCTTACCTAAGCATGGGACCGCATCTCCAACAACTTGGCCCTGTCCAGAGCTTTTGTGAAATGTGCATGCTTGCAAACCAATTAACCTCAATTAAGATACCCAGGGGTATCTCCAATACGCCTATCAACAGCTGTGGGAGAGAATTTTCATGCAAGACAAGGTGTGAGGGGACGGGCCAGGCAGGGGAGATCAGAGCAGAGCTAGCCAGTGTTCTGGGCTCGGTGACCACAGCTGGAGCTTTCTCTGGGTTTCAGTCCGGGGAGAGCTGTGTTTGCTGACTCCTGGTGGTTGCCATGGGTACTCAGCTCTCCCCAGGGCTTCCTGCCCTGCCTCCTACGAGTGCTGCAGGGCCATTTTGAGGAGCCAAATGGGACCAGGAGTCAGTGCATTGTGTAAGCAAACCATGGCGCATCAGAGCTGCCTCTCCTGTTGTTCCGAGGGTCCTGTCCCTGGGCACAAACCAGAGGCAACCTTTGCTGTCTTTTGGCTTGGAGTAGCCTCCGGCTGTGTTTCTACACAGCCTTGGAAGACACACAGTTTAGCCTTTGCTTGCCCAGGATTCTTGCCGGCCTTCAGTGGTGTGGGCCTTGTTCTTGGCTCCTGTGCTGGTCTCTGATGAATCTCTGGTCAGCTGCAAGGTCAGTGCAGAAGGAACAAAATGACAGTAAGACAGTCCATCTATGCTCCCCTGGCATGTTATTTAAAAAAAAATATTATGCTGGGCCAGTGTTGTGGCATGGGGGTTAATCTACCACCTGCTACAGACACCAGCATCCATATGAGCCCTGGTTCAAGCCCCAGCCATTCCACTTCTGATCTAACGTCCTGCTAATGTGCCTGAGAGGGCAGCAGAAGATGGTCTGAGTGCTTGGGCCCCTGCCATCCATGTGGGACACCCAGATGGAGTTCCAGGCTCTGGCTTTGCATCTAGCTGGAGAGTGAACCAGTGGGTGGAAGATCTCTAGTTCTCTCTCCATCTCTTTGTAAGTCTGCCTTTAAAATAAATAAATAAATCTTTTTTAAAAATTTATGATGCCGGCCGGCACCGCAGCTCAATAGGCTAATCCTCCACCTAGCGGCGCCGGCACACCGGGTTCTAGTCCCAGTCGGGGTGCCGGATTCTTTCCCGGTTACTCCTCTTCCAGGCCAGCTTTCTGCTGTGGCCCTGGAAGGTAGTGGAGGATGGCCCAAGTGCTTGGGCCCTGCACCCTGCATGGGAGACCAGGAGAAGCACCTGGCTCCTGCCTTCGGATCAGCACGGTGCGCCGGCGGCAGCGCGCCAGCCGTGGCGGCCATTGGAGGGTGAACCAACAGCAAAAAGGAAGACCTTTCTCTCTGTCTCTCTCTCTCACTATCCACTCTGCCTGTCAAAAAAAAATTTATGATGCCGTATTTTCAAAATGGCACTATTCCCAATAGCCAGGATGTGGAAGCAACCCAAGTGTTCATCCATGGGTGGATGGATAAAGAGAACATGGTCTACTGTACAATGAACTTAAAAAGAAAGAAATTCTTTTTTAAAAAAGATTTATTTATTTATTTGGAAGTCAGAATTACAGGGAGAGAGGGAGAGGCAGAGAGAGAGAGAAGGGGAATGTCTTCCATCTTTCTATCTGCTAGGTCACTCCTTGAATGGCTACAACAGCCATGGCTCCAGCTTCCTCTGGGGCCCAAGCATTGGCCCATCCTTCTCTGCTGTCCCGTGCACATTAGCAAGGAGCTGGATCGAAAGCGGAGCAGCCATATGGGATGCCTGCACTGCAGGTGGCAGCTTTACCTGCTGCGCCACAGCAATGGTCCCATAAAGAAAGAAATTCTGATACATGCTATGACATGGACGAACCTCGAGGACGTGCTCAATGAGTTGCCAGTCACAAAAGAACAGACGCCACGATGCCACTTGTATAGGGCACTTGGAGAAGTCAAATTCCTAGAGACAGAACTCAGGACGGTGGTTGCCATGGGCTGGAGGAGGGATGGGGGGTGTTGCTGTTTGATAGGTGTAGGGTTTCAGTTTGGGAAGATGAAAAGTTCCAGAACTCCATTACGCAACAGTGTGAGTATGCTTAACACCAGTAACTCTACTCTTAAAAATAGGGAAGGTGGCAAATTCTGTGTCTTGTATTTTTTTTACCACATGTTAGCACCTTTAAAAAGTATTGTTAAAAATATGATGCCAGGGTGGGCACGGTGGCGCAGCCAGGTAAGCTGCTGCTTGGGTGCCTGCCCCCCTCAGAGGAGAGCTGATCTCAGTCCTGGCCGCTCTGCCTCTGGTTCAGTTTCCTGCTAATGTGCCTGGAAGGGAGCAGATGACGGCTCAACTGCCTGGGCCCCTGCCACCCCCTGGGAGACCCAGACTTGAGTTTCTGGCTCCTGAATTCAGCATGACTCAGCCCTAACCATTGCAGGTATTCGGATTGTGAATCAGCAGATGGAAGATATCTCTTTCTCTTTTTGTCTCTCCCTCTCTTGCTGGTTTTGAAATAAGTAAATAAATCTCATAATTTAAATTTTTTGAATGGTAAAGAGAAACTTTTTAAAAAGATTTATTTATTTGTTTTGAAAAAGTTACACAGTGAGAGAGGGAAAAACAGAGAGATCTTCCATCGACTGGGTCATTCCCTAGATGGCTGCAATGGCCAGCAGTGGTCAGGCTGAAGCCAGGAGCCAGGAGCCAGGAGCTTCACCCAGGTCTCCCACATGGGTGCAGGGGCCCAAGGATGTGGGCCATCTTCCATGGCTTTTCCCAGGCACATAAGTGGGGAGCTGGGTCAGAGGCGGAGCAGCTGGAACACAAACCAGTGCCCATATGGGACACCACCATTGCAGATGGCGGTGTTACTCACTACACCACAATGCTGGCCCCTAAATAAATCTTTTTAAAAATATGATGTTCTTTGCTCTTACTCTTCTCTTTTTTGAAACATCATTTATTTTATATTTACATTCTATTGTATTGCAGTATGGTTTGCACGCAAAAAAATTATGTAATTTTTGTGCTTTCAATTGGATGAATTTTGACTACTCTAAACAAGATATAAACATTTCCATCATGCCAGAAATTTCCACCAAGTCCCCTTCCAGTCTGCACCCCCACCCCCAACCCAGGAAAACACCTCTGACTTCTCTCACTGCACACTGAGGTTATCATTACATGCAGTAAAATGCATGGTTCTTAGGTGTGCAGTCTGTGAGGTTTTTGGCTTTTTTGTTTGCTTTGCTTTCTTAAAGATTTACTTTTTTATTTGAAAGGCAGAGTGGCTGGCACCACGGCTTACTAGGCTAATCCTCCGCCTGTGGTGCCAGAACCCCAGGTTCTAGTCCCAGTTGGGGTGCCAGATTCTGTCCCGGTTGCCCCTCTTCCAGTGCAGCTCTCTGCTGTGGCCTGGGAGGGCGGTGGAGGATGGCCCAAGTGCTTGGGCCCTGCACCCGCATGGGAGACCAGGAGAAGCACCTGGCTCCTGGCTTCAGATTGGCACAGTGTGCTGGCCTTAGCAGCCATTTGTGGGGTGAACCAACAGAAGGAAGACCTTTCTCTCTGTCTCTCTCTCTCTCACTGTTTAACTCTGCCTGTCAAAAAAAAAAAAAAAAAAAAAAGAAAAGAAAAGAAAGAAAGAAAGAAAAAAGAAAAAGAAAAAAGGCAGAGAGAGAGAGAATTATCTTCCATCCACTAGTTCACTCCCCAAATAGGGTCCAGGTGGGGCTGGACCAGGCCAAAGCCAAGAGCCTAGAACTCTATCCAAGTCTCCTGTGTGGGTGACACTTGGGCCATCACTCACTGCCTCCCAGACCCATTAGCAAGAAGCTGGATCAGAAGCAGAGTAACTGGGACCTGAACTGCTGCTCCCATATGGGATTCTGCATCACAAGCAGGAGCTTAAGCTGCTGTGCCACCACACCAGCCCCCAGCGTGTGAGTCTTGACAAATGTCGATAACCCTTGTAACCAATGCCCTAACTGAATGTGACCCTAGAAAGTCCCTTCACTTCCTTCCTAGCCTGTGACCGTCCCTATGCAGAGGCAGCCATTTGTCTTTTCCAGAATGTCCCTATCTGTGGAATTAGACTGTGGATAGGCTTTTGGACCCGGATTTTTTGCTCAGATAATGCAAGGAAGGTGCATCCACAGTGTTGCGTGGTCGGTAACCTGCTCCCGCTTACTGCTGAGTAATGACCACGTGACGACGCACCAGTGTGTTCACCCCGTCCCCAGTTCAGGCACGCCCTGATGCAGCTTGGGGCCGTGGTGAATAAAGCCTCTCTAAATGCGCACATACAGGTTTGTGTGTGAGTTCAAGTTCTTGTTTGACTTAAGAAAATACCGAGAAGTGCAGGATTGAATGTTTGCCTTTGCAAGAAGCTGCCCAATTCTTGTCCAATTTACACTCTCACTGGCAATTTGCGAGAGTTCCAGCCATGCTATGTCCTCGTCAGCACTTGGAATTGCCTGGTTGTTGTTTTTTTTTTAATTTTTGAATTAAAATTAAAATCTGTCAATGGCCAGCGCTGTGGCACAGCGGGTTAAAGCCCTGGCCTGAAGCACCGGCATCCAATATGGGCACGGTTCTAGTCCAGGCTACTCCTCTTCCAATCCAGCTCTCTGTTATGGCCTGGGAAAGCAGTGGAAGATGGCCCAAGTCCTTGGGCCCCTGCACCCATTTGGGAGACCTGGAAGAAGCTCCTGGCTCCTGGCTTCGGATCAGTGCAGCTCCGACTGTTGCAGCCATCTGGGGAGTGAACCAGCAGATGGAAGACCTCTCTCTGTCTCTACCTCTCTCTGTAACTCTGTCTTTCAAATAAAAAAAATAAATATTTAAAAAAAAATCTGTAGACCCTTTGGCTTAGATAAACATATATCTCACTGAGAAATCATAAACAAAAGTCACACACACATCCTAATAGGTGGTAACTCATTAAGGTTTTTTTGTTTGTTTTGTTTTTTGGTTTTTGGTTTTTGACAGGCAGAGTTAGACAATGAGAGAGAGAGACAGAGAGAAAGGTCTTCCTTTTTGCCATTGGTTCACCCCCCCCCCCAAGTGGCCGCTACAGCCGGTGCGTTGCAGCCAGCGCGCTGCACAGATCTGAAGCCAGGAGCCAGGTGCTTCCTCCTGGTCTCCCATGGGGTGCAGGGCCCAAGGACTTGGGCCATCCTCCACTGCCTTCCAGGGCCACAGCAGAGAGCTGGCCTGGAAGAGGGGCAAATGGGACAGAATATGGTACCCCAACTGGGACTAGAACCTGGGGTGCCAGCGCCTCAGGCAGAGGATTAGCCTAGGCCTCATTAAGGTTTTTAATTTGCATTTCTTGAGTAACTAAGAATAAGAATTCTTGTAAATGCATGTGAATTACCTTATTTAATGAAATATTTATACAAATCTCTCTTTTTTTGATTTTATGCAGACAGCAGTCTGATCACACATGTTCCAAAACATTTAAATAAGTCAAATATAAACTTGTTAAAAGCTTGGTCTTTAAACATTGTATCTGATGATGCCACACTTGCCTATGGTCTCGCTGATATAAAATTACATCCGCACCTCAGTGGCCACCAAACCACTAGGCCCAACATCCTCAAGTGTGAGCTGTTTGAAGCTACCAGTCTGAGCACTGTTCACTGGTTTTTTCTAGCTCTGTATAGAATAGGATCCCAACCAGAGTGCAGGAACCAGCTCAACCTTGGCAGAGGGCCCAACTGTGGCCAGTCCGGCTCCACATAAGCCACAGCAGCATCTGCCAGCACCTGGTCCTTCTCCACGAGGTTACGGACAGAGTGGGCCATGGTTCCGGGGTGGAAAGTCCGTCGTCCTGCACCTGTTAGAATCTTTTCCCCACTATGTATTGGATTTCCTTACAGAGCTTGTGACCTCTTTACATACATTGGGTAGAAGTCAGAAGTCACAGTCATTGGCAACGTTTCCTCCAAACCTGTGCCTTGTCCTTTCATTTTCCTAACACTAAAGGGCAAACTTCCTTAATTTGGCCAAGCTCAATGTATCCATTTCTCCTTTTATGGATCCTGACTTTAATATCGTACCTAAGGCTATCTACCTAACGTTCTGAGTGTGCATTTAGCCTTGAGTTAAGATGTCCACATCCTTCGTGGCCAGCGTTGTAGTGTATAAGGTTAAGCCTCAGCCTACCGTGCTGGCATCCCTTGTGGGTGTCGGTTTGAGTCCCAGCTGCTCCACTTCCAATCCGTCTCCCTGCTAATGCACCTGGGAAAAGCAGCAGAAGATGGCCCAAGTACTTGGGGCCTTGTGCCCATGTGGGAAACCCAACAGAAGCTCTTGGCTCCTGGCTTCCACCTGGCCCAGCCCCAGCTGTTGAGGCCATTTGGGAAATGAACCAGCAGGTGGAAGATCTTCCTCTCTCTCACCTTCTCTCTCTGTATCTCTATCTTTCAAATAAGGGAAAAAAAAAAAAAAAAAAAAAAAAGATGCCCCCATGCCTCATCGGGGGCAGCTCTGGCTGTCAGTTACACTTTCCTGTAATGCAGAACCTGGGAGGCAGCTGTGGCGGCTCAAGGAACTGGGTCCCTTAACCCAATCAGGAGATTTGGATCGAGTTGCCAGCCCCTGGCTTCTGCTACATCCAGGAGTAACTGCAAGCATTTAGAGACTGAAACCAGTACACCAGTACATGGGCGCTCCCTCTCCAACTGTCTCTCTGCCTCTTAATTTTTTTTAGCAAATATTTTGTGGGATTTATCAGGTTTCAGATACTTTTTCAAGCAATTTACATATATTGGTTTATTTACTCTGCGGAAAAATCATATCAGGTAGATATTACATTTTACAGAAGATTGGAAAGATTGGGGTCCAAAAGTTGAAATGGCCCAAGTATCTTTTCATAAGAAAATGAATAGGCATGTAAAAAAATTGATACAATGAAATATTATACAACAGTTGAAAATAAATGACATCTACAAATATCATGGAAGAATTGTGGAAATAAAATGAATTTGTATAACTATCAAATGAGAAGAAGGAAGATAATGAGAAGGAAGGCCATAATCAAAGTAGAAGTTCTGTCCTCCCTTCAGAGAAAGGTACCTCCTTCCTTGATTCTCTGCCTCTTAAATTAGATAGATAGATAGATAGACAGACAGACAGATATCCTAGTTTAGCTTCTAGAAATTTCATAGCTGTATGTTTTACATTTAGGTCTTTGATCCATTTTGAGTACATTTTGTATATTGTACAAGGGTATGGATCAAAGCTCATTTTTCCATTCGGATAGCCAATGACCTAGCCCCATTTGTTGAAAAGAATATCTTTGCATTTTCTGTATAAATAATCATGTTGCAAATAGAGGGGGTGTTATTTCTTCCCTTCCAACCTGGATGTCTCATTTCTTTTTCTTGCCTGTTGCACTGGCCAGAACCTTGTGGACGAATGCTAAATAGGAATGGTCAGAGCTGGCTGGCGCCGTGGCTCACTAGGCTAATCCCCCACCTGCAGTGCCAGTATCCCGGGTTCTAGTCCCGGTTGGGGCGCTGGATTCTGTCCCGGTTGTTCCTCTTCCAGTCCAGCTCTCTGCTGTGGCCCGAGAAGGCAGTGGAGGATGGCCCAAGTCCCTAGGCCCTGCACCTGCATGGGAGACCAGGAGGAAGCACCTGGCTCCTGGCTTCAGATCGGCGCAGCGCGCCGACCATGGCAGCCATTTAGGGGGTGAACCAATGGAAGGAAGACCTTTCTCTGTCTCTGTCTCTCCTCTCTCTCACTGTCTAACTCTGCCTGTCAAAAAATAAATAAAATAAAAAAAGGAATGGTCAGAGTGGATATCCTTGCCTGGTTCCCAAGCGTAGGAAGGAAGTATTTAATCTTGTAAGTAACAAGTTAACGGTGGGATTTTTAAAAACTGAGATAGAGTTCACAAACAGCAAAAGTCACAATTTAAAAATGTGCAATTCAGCTGTGTTTAGTATCTTCACCAGGTTATGCTAACATCACCATCATCTACGGCAGAGTATTTTTTATCACTCCACGACCAAGTCCTATAACCATTGGCAGCTACTCCCCATCTCTCTCCAGCCCTGGCAACCTCTGGTACCTGTTTTGGGAGTTATCTGTTCTGGACACTTCCAACTCCATTCACTGAGCGTGTGTTCCAGACTGATTCAGCCTGTGGCTTGCATCGGTGCTTAATCCCCTTTAATGGCATGGATCCGGCTCATTGTATTTCTCCATTCATCAGCTGATGGACATTTGGGCTTTTCCGTTTGGGGGCTGTTATGAGCAACGCTGTTGTGATCATTCCTGTACAGGTTTCTGTGGGAATATGTGTTTCCCTGTGGTATCTCTGTTCAACTTTTAGAGGAACTGCCACGCTGGTTTCCAGAGTGTCACGTCAGGTTACACTCCCAGCATAATGTCTGAGGATCCCAATCTCTCCACGTACTCAGAAACACTGCTCTTTTCTCGTTGTGTTTTAAAATGTATATAAAAACAACACAATGTGGTTTTTTCTTCTGATATTGTGAACGATTTTCTTTTAATTTTTATTTATTTGAAAGGTAGAGTTAGAGAGAGAGAGAGAGAGAGAGAGAGAGAGCGCTTCCATCTACTGGTTCACTCCCCAAATAGCTGCAACGTCAGGAGCTGGGCCAATCCAAAGCCAGGAGCTCCTTTCAAGTTTCCCATGTGGGTGCAGGGGCCCAAGCACTTGGGTCATCTTTCACTGCTTTCCCAGGCACATTCCCAGGAAGCTGGATCAGAAGTGGAGCAGTCGGGACTTGAACCAGTGCCCACATGGAATGCTGGTGCCCAGACGGCAGCTTAACCTGCTACGCCACAGTTCCAGCCCCTGGTGAATTATCTTACTGACTTTCAGATGTTGGACCTGCCTTGGCCAGGAATGATTAGTTAGGCTGATCATCCTTCATGAGTTTGCTGGCCTTTTCTATATCATGTGTGTGTGTTTGTGTCCCTGTGTGAAGTGACTATCCCAAATCTTTTGCCTGGTTTTAATTCGGACTATTATCTTTTCATTGTTATTTTGTAGGAACTCTCTAAATATTTCTTTTTCATATATATTTTCTGCAAATACTTCTTCCAGTTTGTAGCTAAACTATTCAATTTCTTCATTTCTTTTAAATGAGAAAAACATCTAAAAATTGAGTGAAATCCAAATTTATCTTTTTTGTTTTGTGGTTAGTGATTTTGTAATTATGTCCAGGAAATCTTTGTCTACCCTAAGTTTCAAAGATAGTCTATTGTCTTCTTCTAGGATCTTTAGTTCTGGCTTTTTTATTGCAGTTACAATTTAAAATGTATCAATTTTTAATAATTAATTAAACTAATTAATTATTAAATGCAATTAATATTTTGTATTCATAATACATACGCGCAATTTCAATTAACAGGAACAAAATTTAAAAGGTTATGGGAAATGTTCAATTCCTTTTCCATTGCTGTCCCTAGTGCCACACACTAACACAAACACTGTTGAAGTTTCCTAAGAAGTGTAAAAAGTCAGGCAGAAAAACTCTAGGCTTTGCAAACAGCCTTGGGCTCATTCTGATGTGAGATAGGCAGGCAGCTAGCTAAGTCTGCTGAGCTGGAAGTCGCAAGTCCCCACGTGTAAGTGTATCCTCTGACTCGTCAATCAAAATGCTCCGTTTCCCTGGCTGCATCTGCTGCATCTGGGACCTCGTGGGGGCTGCCATGGGAATACAGATACTGAGCTCCCGGTGGAACCTGTGGAGGTGTCATATAATTCCCAGGTGGCTTCACACCTGGAGAGGCAGTGCCTCCAGGGGTCAACATCAGCAGAAGGACCTTCCTCCCCCAACTCTGTCTCTGTCTTCCACCACGAAACATGGCTGGAGGTCCTGCTCGGGTGCTCCCCCCAACCCCTCCTTTCAGACAACCTGGCCCACTGCCCACTCATGACAGGTATTTCTCTGTGGGGTGACCCATGCTCGTGTGTGTGTGTGTGTGTGTGTGGCTTTCCCACCTTTTGAATATATTTTATCACTTTGTGCACTTTTTATGTGTCTGCACTTGGCGTGTTGGTCTGGGTATAAGATAAGACCCTGGAGTGGAAATAATACACCCTATGCCTACATCCATTCTAGGGGACTCATCTGAGACATTCCTTGCAGTGCCTAAGAACTTTTACAAGGCCTTATTTAAACCTCTCCTTCCAACTTACACAGGTAAAGAGAAACATTGTAAGACTGATCCTAAGTGCACAAGAAGGGAACCTCTTTTTCTTTCTATTTGTAGTAATATTTTATGAACCAACTCATCTCATTCCATTACCAAGGGAGTGTCAGAAATTGCCAATTTAATAGAAAGAAATGAATGGATTTAGGAAGACAATAACCAGATATATTTCTTAAGAGAAATTGGGGGGCCGGCGCCGCAGCTCCCTAGGCTAATCCTCCGCCTAGCGGCGCCGGCACACCGGGTTCTAGTCCCGGTTGGGGCGCCGGATTCTGTCCCGGTTGCCCCTCTTCCAGGCCAGCTCTCTGCTGTGGCCAGGGAGTGCAGTGGAGGATGGCCCAGGTGCTTGGGTCCTGCACCCCATGGGAGACCAGGAAAAGCACCTGGCTCCTGGCTCCTGCCATCGGATCAGCGCGGTGCGCCAGCCGCGGCGGCCATTGGAGGGTGAACCAACGGCAAAGGAAGACCTTTCTCTCTGTCTCTCTCTCACTGTCCACTCTGCCTGTCAAAAAAAAAAAAAAAAAAAAAAAAAAAAAAGAGAGAGAGAGAGAGAAATTGGGGGTTAGTGTTGTGGCACCATGGGTGAAGCTACTACTTGCTATACTGTTATCTCATATCAATGACTGGTTTGAGTGTCAGTTGCTCCATTTCCCATCTAGCTGCCTGCTGATGAGCCTGGGGAAGGCACTAGAAGACAATTCAAGTGCTTGGGCCCCTGCCACCACATAGGAGACCAGGATAGAGTTCTTGGCTCCTGGCTTCAGGCTGTCCCAGCCCTGGTTGTTCTGGTCACTGGGGAGTGAATCAGCAGATGGAAGATCTCTTTTTCTCTGTATTTCCCTTTCTCTCTCTCTCTCTCTCTCTCTCTCTCTGCCTTTCAGATAAATAAAATAATTCTTTAAAAAAAGGAAAAAGAAAGAAAAGAATTGCACATAGTATGTCAACAGTGAATGCAATCCCTAGACAACTTTCATTAGTGGATTTTTAAGTTTTTTTCTCTCTTAAGCAATTATCTATTTGCATGATCCTTGAGATTTGATCATTTCAAATAGGCATTAAAAAGTGGGAAATGCTTGTCCTTGGGCCAACCCTTGGCCCCCCTGGATGGGGGCCGGTGTTGTGGCATAGTGGGATAAGCTGCTGTTTGCAACACAGGCATCCCATATGGATGTGAGTTCAAGTCCCAGCTGCTCCATTTTCAATCCAGCTCCCTGGTAATGGCCTGGGAAAGGCAGTGGAAGATGGTCCAAGTTCTTTGGCCCCTGTACCCACATGGGAGACCCAGATGAAGCTCCCGGCTCCTGACTTCAGCCTGGCCCAGCTCTGGCCATTATGACCTTTTGGGGAGTGAACCAGT
Source organism: Oryctolagus cuniculus (assembly GCF_964237555.1). Taxonomy (NCBI): domain Eukaryota; kingdom Metazoa; phylum Chordata; class Mammalia; order Lagomorpha; family Leporidae; genus Oryctolagus; species Oryctolagus cuniculus. The sequence goes on from NC_091441.1 coordinate 69,128,954, forward strand.
AGACAGAATCAATCTCTCTCTCTCTTTCCTCCTTTCAAATAAATAAAAATAAATCTCTAAACCGCTACTTAGGGTGCTTGCATCCCATACCAGAGTGCCTGGGTTCAAGTCCTGGCTCTGACTCCACATGCAGCACCCTGCTAAAGCTCACCCTGGAGGGGGGCAGCAGATGATGCCTCCGATACCGGGATCCCCGCCATGTGGAGGCCCATGTGGGAGACTCACATGTGTTCCTGGCCCAGCCTTGGCTGTTGTGGGCACTTGGGGAGTGAAACAGCAGATGGAAAATCTTCCTGTCTCTGCCTTTCAAATAAAATGAAACTGAATAAATTTAAAAATGACGAAGTGGAGAATATTCAGGCTGTGTCCCCCACGCTCTTGTTTCTAAAAGCTTCACTTTGCCTGGGTTCAGCCACTGAATCCCTTCTGGCATCGCCTGGTGACTGTGCTTCCTGATCCACACAGCCTTGTAACACATGCTGCTTCTACTGCAACATAATTCCCCCTGGAATGTCAAAATCGCCTCCTTTTCACACAAGTCCCCTTTGTGTGGTCAGAGCTTGGCCTGACGCACCCCGGAAGGACGGGCCGGCCCTGAGAACATTCCCGGTTACATGAATGTGCTGAAGTTGGGGCCTTGGGCATGCACAACGGGGTGCATCCCTGGTGGGGGCACCTCATCCCAGGATGAGCTGGGACACGGGGGAGCCGCCGAGGTGTCTGCTGCCTCCACACCAGCCCGAAGCAGCTGCTCTCTGCTCAGTCCTGCAAGGCGAGGAAGCTCACCAGGGAGGGCCGGAGAAGGACACCCCACCCCAACAGGGTCAAGGCGGAGGCAGGGGGCAGGGGTGGGCAAAGGCCCAAGCCCAGACCAGGGTGTAAGGGGTAGGTCAGCTGCACAAAGACCAGGAGCAGGCCGGCGCCGCGGCTCACTAGGCTAATTCTCCGCCTTGTGGCGCCGGCACACCGGGTTCTAGTCCCGGTCGGGGCACTGGATTCTGTCCCAGTTGCCCCTCTTCCAGGCCAGCTCTCTGCTGTGGCCAGGGAGTGCAGTGGAGGATGGCCCAAGTGCTTGGGCCCTGCACCCCATGGGAGACCAGAATAAGTACCTGGCTCCTGCCATCGGATCAGCGCAGTGTGCTGGCCGCAGCGCACTGGCCGCGGCAGCCATTGGAGGGTGAACCAACGGCAAGGAAGACCTTTCTCTCTGTCTCTCTCTCTCACTGTCCGCTCTGCCTGTCAAAAAACAAAACAAACAAACAAACAAAAAAAACACCAGGAGCAACCATTGGGAAGCCAGCCCAGGGTCAGAGCCAGAGCCACTGGGGTTGGATCACCTCGTTACCTCCGCCCCCTGTCCCCAACCTGTGTGAGGCTCATGGAACTTGCTACATCAACGGAGAGATAAAGCACCTGTAGGTGCTGTTGTTAGTAGCCAGGAGAGATTCTCTAAAGCAATTAATAGAGCAAAGGTGAGGAGGGTTTTTTCACACTTGTGATCCTTATGTCTGGATTACTTTCATTTTTTTTCCCTCAAAGATGTATTTATTTGAAAGTCAGAGTTACACAGAGAAAGAAAGAGAGGCAGAGAGAGAGAGAGAGAGGGAGAGAGAGAGAGGTCTTCCATCCACTGGTTCATTCCCCAGTTGGCCACAATGGCCGGAGCTGCACTGATCTGAAGCCAGGAGCTAGTAGCTTCGAGCTTCTTCTGGGTTTCCCACACGGATGCAAGAACCCAAGGACTTGGGCCATCCTGTACTGCTTTCCCAGGCCATAGCAGACAGCTGGATTGGAAGTGGAGCAGCCGGGATTTGAACTGGTGCCCATATGGGATGCTGATGCTGCAGGCAGGAGCTTTCCCCACTATGCCACAGCGCCAGCCCCTAAGCTTTCCTCTTAACATTGCTTTTGCTGTGTCCTAGAAGTTCTTTTTTTAAAAGATTCTTTTGAACGTTGACATTACACAGAGAGAGAGAGAGACACATAGATCTTTTATCTGCTATTTCATTCCCCAGATGGACACAGTGGCCAGCGCTAGGCCAGGCCAAAGCCAGGAGCCAGGAGCTTCTTCCTGGCCTCCCACATGAGTGCAGGAGCCCAAGCGCTTGAGCCGTCTTCTGCTGCTTTTCCCAGACCATTAGCCAGGAGCTGGATCAGAAGTGGAGCAGCAAGGGGCATGAACCGGCACTCATATTGGATGCTGGTGTCGCAGGTGGTGGCTTTACCCACTATGCCACAACACCGGCCCCATGAACACTATATTTTAATAAATACTTTTTAAAATAATATAACTTTTAAAGTAAAGTACAGCTGGCAGCTGTGAATTTGTCATTAGTCTGAAGATGACGTCAGAGAAAGGGGAAGGCGAGCATTGCAGAGCGTTCTCTCAGCCAGCTTCGTGGCCAGCGCAGGGAAAGGAGCTGGGAAGGACCACTAGGCTGCAGATGGGGAAGGAACAAGAACCCAGGCAGAGTGTATGGAAGTGGCAAATAGAGTCACCAAATCTGCAGATGCACAAGTCCTTTACACAAAATGGCACGGTGTTTGCATATAACCTGTGCACATGCTTCTGTGAACTTTAATCTCTAAGTCACTTATAATACTTAATGTGGTATAAACACCATTAAATAATTGTTATACTCTGCGTTTAGGGAATAATGATAAGAAAATAATCTATGCTCAGTACAGATACAATATTTATTTGAATTTTTTAAAGATTTGTTTATTTGAAAGGCGGACAACAGACAGAGGGAGAGACAGAGAGAGAAGGAAAGATCTTCCATCCTCTGCTGCACTCCCCAAATGGCAGCAACAGAGTGAGATGTGCCAGGCTGGAGCCAGGAACCCAGAACTCTATCTGGGTCTTGCTATGTGTCTAGTGGGTGCCCAAGCACTTAGGTCATCATCCACTGCCTTCCCAGGTACATTAGCAAGAGCTGCATTGGAAGTGGAGCAGCTGGGACTCAAATTGGCACTCCAAATGGTATGCTGGAATCAAAACAGCCTCTTAACCTGCTACACCACGATGCCAGGCCCTTGAATATTTTTGATTCATGGTTGAAACCAAAGCAGAACCCACATATACAGAGGCTAGCTATATGTACTCCAAAATGCAATAATTATGCTCCAGGAACACACCCATGTAGACAGGATGCATTTACAAGATTGCTCAGCAAAGTACTGTGCTTACTAATGAACAATCGGAAAGAGCACTGTGTTCAACAAGAAGGGGGAAGGTAACTGCAGTGTGATGTATGTGCTGAGATACTCTGTAGCCATCAAAAAGACAGAGGTAGATCGGTGTGTACTGAGATAGGAAGAGCAATGCACGTGATATGAAAATGCATGTTGCAGACCATGACGGACAATTGAACACCACTTATGTAAACAAGCTACACAAAACAGCACATTCAATGTCTGTAGAACACTGGATGGAAAACAGCACATTCAATGTCTGTAGAACACTGGATGGAGGGGCCGGTGCTGTGGCGTAGCTGGGAAAGCTGCTGCCTGTAGTGCAGCATCCCATATGGGCGCCGGTTCAAGTCTCGCTGCTCCACTTCCGATCCAGCTCTCTGCCATGGCCTGGGATAGCAGTGGAAGATGGCCCAAGTCCTTGGATCCCTGCGCCCACATGGGAGACCCAGAAGAAGCGCCTGGCTCCTGGCTCCTAGCTTCAGATCAGTGTAGCTCTGGCCATTGTGGCCAAGTGGGGAGTGAGCCAGTGGATGGAAGACTTCTCTCTCTGCCTCTCCTCTCTCTGTGTATCTCTAACTTTCAAATAAATGATAAAATAAATCTTAAAAAAAAACACCATGGAAAAGGCATTCAGAGTGGGCTGAGGAGGTGGCCTGGTAGGGGGCCAGCATTGACGACCATGGTCCCAAGAAAGAGTATGCCTGATCTACCATGACTAAACTTAACGTTGAATAGTAACAAGGTGTTTGTGCATGACTTAGAGTCACAGTGTTCTCAGAACCTGTCTAGATCAGGACACTCCTGATGGAAGGGCCAGGGCTGGTTTCCATGGCTGTGTTGGTGTTGCTGCCAGCCCAGCGCATTGCATAAAGCAGCTCTGCTGTGCCCTCCTGCCCAGTTGGGAAAGGCCTGGGCTCAACCCCAGAAACACAGGCTTCTTTGGGCACTTTCTCTGGAGGAGAAAAAAGAATCAACTTGAAGTCAGCAGAAAAGAATATCACCCTTGTTCCTATATTTAGAAGGAAAATAAACATCCAAGCCCAGCAACAGCAAACCACCAACAAGCGAGTGGGGACAGCAGTGGGGCCGGCGCGCCCCAGGTTAACAGCACAAGGTGCTCTCGGAGGCTGCCCGGCTGAGGCTTCCCAGCCTCAGGCACAGGGGACCTCTGAGTGTTAGCAAAATGTTGGGGGGTTACAAGCATCTTTGGGAGGAGGGGGAAGGGAGCTACAGCCTCCATCAAATACTTAAGGGATCTTGAACCCCAAAAGTTTAAAAACCACTGCAGAGAGTGCAGCTCCATTAAATATCACAGGCATGGTCAATGGAGATTCATACAGGCTCTGCCAGAAACTGTGAACATACTAAGGTCCACTCCAGAATTGAAAGATGCTTTTGCTTTTAACCGAGTTGGAAAAACACGCGTCTAGACGGAGGGCTCCTGAGCAATTGCCTGGCTGCCCTCGCCTCCTGCAATTTTGCTTAGCAATGTGCAACCCCAGGGCTCCCACTTCCAGAAGGGCATTGCTGAGGGCAGGTGCATTTTCAACTTCTTTTCTTAATGAGTCCCGGGTAACCTCACACACACTGGGAGACTTGTCCAGCGTCTCTCCCCTTCCCAGCAAGTGGCAGTGCACGCCTGCCCTCGTACCCGCCACCTTTCCTTTCTAATGACTGCTCTCTGTGCGGAACTGAGGTGTGCAATTGAACTGCCAAGGAAGGAAAGACAGTGCCCAGCTTCCTGCCAAATCCCCGCACGCTGGGAGGCTCAACAGCCCTGGCACCTGCAGTGTGACTTAGCTAATGCCCAGCCTGCAGCCCAGGGCTCTCAGGTTACAAACACAGTCACTCAGATCCCGGATTTCTCTCCCGATTGCTGCACCTGATCTCATTAAGTGACCAGACATGAAAAAGGATATCTTAGTCTCCTAAATGCTCCTCAGTTTTGGGAAAATTCACACCAAATTTTTGCTGTTATATAGCCCGTAACCAAGACGTGGTAGTGTAAGTATGTAACTTGGTTTCAAAAAGAGCAGCATCCAAACCAGGATGGTTAGAAATAAAGATGCCCCAGGAGGGGCTGGCACTGTGGTGTAGCAGGTAAGGCTGTTGCCTCCAGTGCCGGCATGCCATATGGGCAACTGTTCGAGTCCCGGCTGCTCCACTTCCAATCCAGCTCTCTGCTGTGGCCTGGGAAAGCAATAGAACATGGTCCATGTTCTTGGGCCTCTGCACCCACGTGAGATACCCAGAAGAAGCTCTTGGATCCTGGCTCCAGATCAGTGTAGCTCCGGCCACTGCAGCCAACTGGGAGTGAACCAGCGGGTGGAAGACCTGTCTCTCTTCCTCTCTCTCCCTCCCTCCCTCTCTCTCTTCCTCTCCCTCTCCTTCTCTCTCTGTAACTCTGACTTTCAAATAAATAAATAAATCTTTTTAAAAAATAGGCCCCAGGAGGGCCAAATGCCTGCTCGGGATGGGTGGACTTTCTCCCTCGGGCCTGCATTCCTGAAACTTGCCAGGCCTTTGCTCCTTTCAGACTTGCTGTGGTCACCCCCTACCCTCTGTTCAAGAGAAAGCAGTGCATGAACATTTCCCCGCTGCCTCGCCTTCTTCTTCCAAGACGGCCATGGGCTGGACAAGGATAAATCCATGTGAGATTGTCACACAAGTGGAATGAGTGTGGCAGATGCAACAAGATGCACAGAAATGAGGCACAAAAGAGAACGTCGGCCTCATTCATCTACAAGTCCTCACCTCCTGAGCCCGACAGTGCTGGGAGCCCTGGGAATTCACAGGTGAACAACGCATTATTGCTTGATTGGTTACTAGTGTGAGAGACTCCCCCATGACCCCAGACCAACAATCTGCATGGCTGGAGAGCTCATCTAGACTGAAATCGTTTGTATTTGGTGAGGAATGTGTATGGGTGTGTAGGAGAGCTTCCGTGTGTGTGTGTGTGTGTGTGTGTGTGTGTGTGTGTGAATGACAGAGACAGAGAGAGGGAGAGAGGGACAGAGAGAGAAACTTCTATCTGCTAGTTCACTCTCCAAACGGCTGAAATGGCCCAAACTGGTCCAGGTTGAAGCCAGGAGCCTGGAACTCCATCCGGGTCACCCATGCAGGTGGCAGGAGCCCAAATATGTGGGCATCCTCTGCTGCTTTCCTAGGCGCATTAGCAAGGAGCTAGATCAGAAGTGGAGCAGCCAGGACTCAATCCGGTGCTCAGATATGGAATGCCAGTGTCACAAGTGGGGGCTAAACCTGGTGTGCCACAACACCCACACCAAGAGAGCTTCCCTGTTTTGTCAGAAGTGCAAGTTGAAGGATTTGATGTGAAGGCTTGAGATGAGAAACCTGTGGGAGCTTGTGGAGGAAGTGGAGCCCCTGGGGCATGGGGACCATGTATTAAATAACCAGCAAGTGTGTCAAATGTTAACAGCAGCGGAGTCCAGAGCTGGGATAGGAGTGCTCCTCCCACCTTTCTGTGTCTCTGTATTCAACCTTTCTCACAATAAACCATTCAGAGATGAGTTGATGGAGCCCATTTTCTCATCTCACAAATTGGGGTATTGGAGGGAGAGGTTAGGAAAAGTTCTCTCCTTTTTAAGTAAAAGATTTACTCATTTGAAAGGCAGAGTTAGAGAGAGAGAGAGGAAGAGACGAAGACAGAGATCTTCCGTCTGCAGGTTCAATCCCCAAATGGTGCTAACAGTCAGGACTGGACCAAGCTGCACCCAGAAGCTGAGAACTCCATCCAGGTCTCCCACATGGGTGGCAGGGGCCCAAGTACTTGGGATATCATCAGCTGCTTTCCCAGGCACGTTAGCAGGGAGCTGATTAGGAAGGGGAGCGGTGGGGACTTTACCAGCGCTCTTATGGAATGTGGTGCCAGCACACACGCACACATGATCACTCTAAGTTCCCATTCAGTCCCCCAGCTCTGGCAGAAAAAGGTCCCCAGGTGAGAGCTTTTGGTTTCAACATTCCAAGGCTTACTGGGGAACCCCTGAAGGGGGACACCCCTTGTTTCTTCCCAAATTGAGGAAGAAGGAGGCAGAAGGGGCCCCGCTGGGAGTGATCAAGGTCACTCGTGCTAAAACCAAGGCGACCTGCCAGGCTACAAACTCCGCAAGCGCAGTTCACGTTTCCACAGAAGGCCGAGGGTCTCTACCCCAGAAAGTGTACACTTTTAAGAGGCGATACCAGGGGCCGGCGCTGTGGCTTAGCGGAGTAAAAGCCACTGCAAAGCTGCCGCCTGCAGTGCTGGCATCCCACATGGGTGCTAGTTCGAGTTCTGGCTGCTCCACTTCCAATCCAGCTCTCTGGCCTAGAAAAGCAGTAGAAGATGGCCCAAGTCCTTGGGTCCCTGCACCCGTGTGTGAGACCCGGAAGAAGCTCCTGGCTCCTAGCTTCAGATCGGCTCAGCTCCAGCCGTTGCAGCCAATTGGGGAGTGAACCAGCAGATGCAAGACCTCTCTCACTCTCGCTCTCTCTGCCTCTCCCTCTCTCTGTGTGTAATTCTTTCAAATTAATAAGTGTTTATTTCAAATAAATCAAGAAAAGAAAGGTAGGTTCTGGGGGACCGTCCCTCCCAGTACGTGCTCAGGAATTGCCTGCCTCCGGCACAGGTCTGATGAGGTCGGCCCGCGTGCGTCTCTTGGCTGTGGGCGCTTGGGCTCCCAAAGCGCAAAGCTCTTCGCCAAGGTCCCGGCCCCGCGGCGGTCAGGCCGGGACAGGGCGGGCAGGCGGACCGGGGCGGGGCCGTCGGCGGCGCTTTAAGAGGAAGCGCGGACAGGCAGAGACTGCCCGCCTGGCCGGCAAGGAGGTCCCGCGCCATGGAGGTCGCCCGCGACTACGCCGGAGTCCTCTTCAGGCAAGTGCCGCGCTCCCGTACTCCGTCGAGCCACTCTTGCGTCCCCGCGTATCCGTCCCCAACTCCTGAGTTTTCCTGCGTCCGGCGTCCCCATGTTCCCTGGCCCCTGAGAACTTCCTGCGCCCCCTCCCCGTTCCCGTGTGCCCTGCGGCCCGGGTCCCACGCACGCACTGTCGCCCCGTTGGCTCCACGCCCGCCAGCCCGCCGGCCAGCGCCAGCCCCGCGCCTCCTCCCCTCCTCCGGCCAGCCGAAGGTGCCAGGTGTGGCGCGCCCGAGGTGCGCGGGCGTTCGCGGAGCAGGTGACAGTGCTGAGTGCGGGAGTGGCCACATCTCGTGCCACTGCTGCGAGGTGCAAACAAGGACCTCGTCGCAGGAACCCTGGACCACCGCTGCACGGTGCGCAAAGATAGAGCTTTGTGGGCTCCTGGGGGTAGCGACAGGAGCCTAGGAGCCTACTGAGCCGGGGCCAGCCTTGGGCCCTGACGGCTTTCTGCTGAGCCCACCCAGGTCTGTAAGGTGCGCCTCCCCCTCCCCCGGTTTGAACGCAGTGGCGCTGCCCAGGGAGGGGCGCGAGACCCGCCGATCCGGATCCCGATCCCGGCGCAGGCTTCCCTCTGCTCTGGTAGCCCGAGGGGGAAAGGGCGGCATACCATTTTTCATATCCGGACCGATCCAAACCAGTTCTCGTCGGTAAAACCCCAAAGACATTCCGTGGCTGTGACTGTATAGATCTAAGGGGAGGTCGCGTTTCTCCGGAGATTATTGAAGGGTTTCAGAAAGGACCGAGACGCCCTTGGCGTGCTCTGGGACGCAGGTTCCCATGGCCTTGGGTCCCGGTGCGCGTCCCAGCAGGGGCGGGGGACTTGGCGAATGGAAGGAAGGGTGGTAAAGCGGGCTCTGTCTCGGGGGCTTCTGAGCGGCGGGAAGTACTCAAGGTTAGAAAAACAGCTTCAGCAGTGGAAAGGGGGGGTCTCTCTGCGGGTCACCGTCTTTCTCTTTAAAGGCAATCAAAATCAAATCATGGCGGTGGAATCTGGGCGAGGGTAAGACGCAGACTTCATGTTTCTTCTTCTTTTCCTTCTCCTCCTCCTCCTCCTCCTCCTCTTCCTCCTCCTCCTCCTTCTTCTGTCAAGGAGACAGGGACTGACAGAGAATTCCCATCTTCCGGCCCACTGGTTCTCTCCTCAAATGCTAACAATGGCCAGGGCTGAGCTGGGCAGAAGCCAGATGCTGGAAACTCAATTCAGGGTGTTCTATTGGGTGGGTGACAGGGACCCAAGCACTTGAGCCATCACTACTGCCTCCCAGGCTGTGCATTAGCAGGAAGCTGGAGTCAGGAGCCACAAACAGGAATGGAATCTAGGCACTCTGGTGCGGGACCCAGCATCTTAACCACTAGGCTAGATGCCAGCCCCTGCACTAACATTTTTAAACAGAAAGGCAAAGTCTTTGGTTCTTTTGTGTTTTCCTTCTTCTGCCAGCTCCACTCACCACACAGCACCACTCCCAGGAGGCAGGGCTGTATCCTTCCAAATCTTCCCAATGGATGTAGTCACACCTGCTCGCCAAGTCCCTCCTGAACCTTGAGGAGGGGGTGGGCTGGGGTGAGGTGGTCAGAGCACACTGACCGGACAGTGGTTTGCCCAGAGCAGGGGAATGAGGCGAGGCGTGCACAATGGGCGCTGACCCACACCCGCCGTGGACCTGGGTGAGTTCTCCACGGGGCCAGGGGTGAGGTGGAAGTGACTTGGCCTGTGCGGTATTGGCGGATCAAAGTACCGCGAAATGTATGACCTCCCAAGATGCGTTCCTTCTAGCGAGGCCAGTCCTGGAAGTGACTGACCATTTTTTTTAAAGATTTGTTTTATTTATTTGAAAGACAGAGTTACAGGGAGAGAGGAGAGAGAGAGAGAGAGAGAGAGAGAGAGAGAGAGAGAGGTTTTCCATCCGCTGGTTCACTCCCCAGATGGCTGCAACAGCCAGAGCTGTGCCAATCCAAAGCCAGGAGCCAGGAGCTTTTTCCGGGTCCCCACGAGGGTGCAGGGGCCCAAGGACTCGGGCCATTTTCTCCTGCTTTCCCAGGCCATAGCAGAGAGCTGGATCGGAAGTGGAGCAGCTGGGACTAGAACTGGCCCCCATATGGGATGCCAGTGCTTCAGGCCAGGGCTTTAACCCACTGTGCCACAGCGCCAGCCCCATGACTGACCATTTGTTAGTGACAAATTGCTGCCCTTCTCTCTGAAAAAAAATCTAGACTTCCAGAGCTGCTATAATTCTTTGGAATCTGTTTGCAGACTCAACTGGAAGAAAATCACCTGTAAATCTTGTCCAAAGGGAAAGACTTTTTCTTCTAGACCCGTCTTGAAAACCCTATCCAGGCTAAAGAGTCAAAAGCAAGGTATAGACACCTTTGTTAATTACAGTCTCCCTGGCTTCTGCCTCCTCTCTCTGTCCCTTCTTGTGGACTACTGGGTATCAGATGCGATCACTCGGTCTTTATTCATCAATAACTGCATTTTGCCGAGCAAGTAAATCAATCAGCATACACTTTTGAAAAAAAAAAAATCAGAGTCTTGTAAGACAGCGATTATAAAATCTCAAACCAGTCGCTGGTCTTCCAGCTAGAATTCCCAGAGCCCTCTATCCTGAGGGACAGCAGCCCGAGGCTCCCAGCCGGGTGGGGGCTGGACCATGAAGACTTTCACATAGGCGTTTGTTGTCGCAGACAAAGACTCTTTGTCCTGGTGTCCCCTTGGTGATAACACTCTTGCCAAATCCTGAGATGAGTGTTATCACTCTCGCCAAACCCTGAGGGTGTTATGAGGTTGACGGATGTTTTGGCTGCTTTTTGTCACCATCCATCTTCCCTTTAACAAGGAACTTCGGGTTTGGGACCATTGCTACTTCCACACAAATTTTCTGTCATACTGGTAACAATGGTAAGGAATTAAGTTTTCTGCAAGCTACTACCCTGGGTTTCTGCTTCATGAGTCTCATTCTTATTTTAATGACATTTTCAATGACTTCCTAATCATAGACAACACCCTTCTTATGGCAAGCATTTTGCTAGCTTGGTAAGAACACAGCCATGAGCCAGCCATGGCCCTTGTCAGGACGAGCCAGTTGTCCCAGATCAGGCTGTGCCCTGTGGCCCACTGGGCAGGCGCTGGTTCCTCCACCTCCCATGGGAGGATCAGACACCCCCACCCTCTGGCTCAGTGCCTGAGGCTCGGGGATACCTCCCCAGCCTGGCGAATGCCCTGTCCTCATATCTCTGGCGTCCACGCCGGACTCCTCACTACCTGCCCCCCATAGCATTTCCTCTTGCTCTTGGCTTTTGAGATGGTGCTCGGCAGATTTACACCTTTCTATTCCTTATTCCTCCGGCATGGGTTCCGCCTCCCCTACCTCGCAAGGAGGAGCAGGCTTCCCTTGACCATCACCGCGCCCTGAATACAACCCGGCCATCTCTCACCCAGCCTTGTGCTACTGCCTTATCACCAGTGACACCAAAACCCAGCTGGTCCTCCATATCCGCAGGTTCTGTATCCATGGAAACAGCCCACCGCAGAGAGAAAATATTTGGGAAAACGTTGCATCTGCACTGAACACGTACAGTTTTTATTTTTTCCTGACGGTTATCCCCTAAACAATTCAGTATGGCAGCAATCACAGAGCAGTGACATTGTGTTGGGCACTGCAGGTCATCTAGAAATGACTGGAAGTCCACAAGAGGCTGTGCATGTGTTACGTGCGAATACTACATGTTTTATATGAGCAGGTTTGGGTCCCCTCTGGGGAGGCGGGTCCCAATCCTTCATAGACCCCCAGGGACAATTCCTTTTCCATCCCACCAAGACCTCGCTGCTCGGCCTGCCTTTGTCCCACAGCACCCTGAGAATAAACCTCGGCACGAAGACAGCTGTTTTGTGATCTGCGGGGGTTCAGTTTGTCTGAGTGGAGACAAGTTCATGTCCGCTGTGAGCCCGTGGCTTCCTGCTCCACACCACATGCCTCTATAGGTTGGCGACTGCCTGCTTCCCTTGGGCAGAAGTACTAAGCCCTCACCGTCTGCCCTCCCTCCTGGGAGACGGCCTGCTCTGCAGCTTGCAAGGGTATTCCCTGAAGTCTGACCACTGCTCCTGTCCCCACGTCCCTGAAATAAACTTCCCTTATCCAGTTTCCTGCTCCACGAGCCAGTTCCCTACCTGCTTCCTGGGATTGGCTGTCCCCACCTTCCCAGGAACTGGGGAGTGCCTGTGCGCCCGTGTCGTGCCTCTGAGACCAGGATCCTAAGGCTTCTTGGTGTTGACGGATGAGGGCACTTCAGGAAGAAGTTCAAAGCTATGTTTGTTTTGGTGCAAAATGTTTTAAATCCATGCATAGTTTTTTCCTCCTCAGGGTTCATTTTCCTTTTTTTTTTTTTAAATTTGTTTATTAATTTGAAAGACAGAGAGTTACGCAGAGGCAGAGGAGAGAGGTCTTCCATCTGCTAGTTCACTCCCCAGATAGCTGCAATAGCCAGAGATGCGCTGATCCAAAGCCAGGACCAGGAGCTTCTTCTGGGTCTCCCATGTGTGTGTGCAGGGGCCCAAGGACTTGGGCCATCTTCCACTGCTGTCCCAGGCCATAGCAGAGAGCTGGATCAGAAGTGGAGCAGCCGGGACATGAACTGGCGGCCATATGGGATGCTGGCGTTGCAGGTGTCAACCTTACCCGCTACTCCATGGCACCAACCCATCATTTTCCTTTTAGAAGTCCTTTCATCTGCATGGGTTTTGAATGTTTTTATACACCAAAATAAATTTGGAAGGCTGTTTCCATGAATTTTATGAAATACCTTTGCATTATACCATCGAGCAGGAAACGGTGACTCCCTATAGGCATGGTGCTAATGGCTGGTGTTATAAATTCATCTGTCTAGCCAGTGGGCTAGAAGTGAGTTGAATTAACACATTGCTTTGTTCACTTGGCTACTAGTGAATCACTTACTGGAGCTACGTACACAGACAATATTTAAACAGGCCTATGTGCAAGGAAGTCCATTTACCATTCTGTTACATTCAAGACAGTCTTGACTTTACAGAATTGGACACGTCAGTCACACATCTCATTCCTTGATGAGAACGGTGGGTTTTCATGCTCATGTCTTCCACGCTGTTTAGGCGCACTCCCCTAGTCAGCTCTCTAGCAGTATGCAGTTCTTGGTTAGGAACCACCACAAAGCAGCAACAATAGGGTGTATGTCCTTTTTATAATCAACAATGACCATCTGGAAAGCAGGTGCAGACGGTGAGGACCAGAACTGATTGCCAGCACTTACCTTCTCAGAGGGAGGAGAGGCAACAGGACTCTGGGCTAATCCTCCATGCTAGGTCACTGAGGCATTGGTGCTTACGAAGGTGTGAGCATTCTGGTCGAATGAGGGCATGGTGAGGTCACCGAAACCTAGGTCAAAGCGATTCCCCTGGCCACCAAGGGGCTGGAGCTAACATTCAAGCATGTGACTTTATTCTCCCATGTCTCTGATGTTGTCCTACCTGTCTCTCACCCCATAAGCAGATGGTGCGCCGTGGTGGAGAGGCGCTGTGGGAGAGTAGAAAATGCACAGGCAGACCATGGCCTCGTAGAGAAGGTTCTGGAAGGTCTCACGGAGACGGCAGTGACTTCCTGCTTTGGGGGGGGGCTCCTGCTGGTGAGGTCCAGTGTCCCCTGAACCCAGGAGGATGTCATGGGCTTGGGCTGGCACCATGGTAGGGAAGTGGGAACCGCCTGCTGCCACTCACAGGCTGTGACCTCGGTGACTGCTCAGCTCCCCTGAGCCTGTTTTACTCACCCCTGAGATACTTATCTCATAAGCTGCTAGGGAAGGCACAGGTGTGCGTAGGGGGAAGTCAGGGCTGGCTCTCTTCCTCATAGGGACTTCAGCAGCTGGTTTCGGTTTCCTGCTGTGATCGGGTGGAGGACAAGCCAGGGTTCTCAGTGTGAAGCCAGCCCTTGCTGTTCCCTCTGCTGGGCCACCGGGGACGTGAATGCACATGACTTGTCCCTAGTGCTAGCCCAGCAGCCTGGGAACAGCATGGGCACCGCGTTGTGTAACCAAGGAGCCTGGTGCAACACCTTTGAATCCCGGCAAAGGTTCAGAAGCTGGGCCAGTCCCACTGCTGCCTCGGGCACCGCCACAGCTCCCAGGCCTTTCTTTTTTTTTTTTTTTTTTTTTTTTTTACGGGCAGAGTGGACAGTGAGAGAGAGACACAGAGAGAAAGGTCTTCCTTTGCCGTTGGTTCACCCTCCAATGACCGCCACGGCCAGCGCACCGCGCTGATCCGAAGCCAGGAGCCAGGAGCCGGGTGCTTTTCCTGGTCTCCCATGGGGTGCAGGGCCCAAGCACCTGGGCCATCCTCCACTGCACTCCCTGGCCACAGCAGAGGGCTGCCCAGGCCTTTTTGATGGGGGGCCCAGATGGGGGGCCCCCACCTGGCACATTCCCCTTGCCATGGCCTCTCTGGGGACAAACTGTGCAATGACGTTGTCTGCCTAAAAGGAGAAAGGACCAGAGGCTGTGGACTCTAAATGCCTCTGTACTTTCAACCCTAGAGCAGCTCTTCCTCACAGTGTCCACCATGGTCCCTCTCTTTCCTTTATTACCTGGATGGCCTTGAGAAACCACCGTGTGCCTCAGTTTTCTCATCTGTGAAATGGGATAGCACTCTCTAAATACTGAAAGGCTGGCGTGTCATTGACCATAGCAAGTGCTCCCATGGGAGCAGTTCCAAGGTGCATCAGTGATCTTGGATAAATATACTTCAGCTCAAATTCTAACGGTTACGTTGATTCCGGAACACCAAGTTTTTGCCTAGGTGTAGGGACAAGGCACAACCATTCACTCTATAGAGAACCTTCTGACACTGGCAGCAGTATCATTTTCATTGCTATGTGAGTATTGAATTCCTTGCTGGGTCATTGACTTTTCACCGGAGTCCATGAGCAGGGCTGCAGATCCGAGAAGAAGCTATTGCGAACCTGGGTGCCTTGCACTAAGCCAGTCCTTTCTTGTTGCGTGGCTGGACTCCAAGAGGCTGGGCTGCCTTGAGCCAGCAGCAAGGCGCCTCTGTTCTCCTTCGGGGAGTGATTTTCAATTAAACTCCGTGCCTTTTGGTTTAAAAGCCTGCAGCAGTGTGTCAGAGGTCGTTGTGGATGTCTTCCCTTGCTTTCCAAAGCTCTGCAAACCTTTCTTTGGGTTCTAGGCAGTGCCTGGTACCGGGGGCTGAGCCTAGCTCTGTGCCTGCCTGGCTTGGGGCAGCCTGCTGACGAGGGACCCCCTGGGCTGTGGGTTGAGGAGGCCAGGACTGTATTGCAAGGACCCTGAGAGGGACAGGAGGTCATACGTACATAGCAGCTCTGTGTTTGTTCGATGACTGCTAACGTGGGACGCTTCCTATCAGCGATTCTCATTTCTCCCCATTTTATTACTTTTTGGTAGCTGTTAGGGAACAAAATTAATAAGCAAGGATTGGTGATTTTTTTTCCCAAGAAAAGTACTTGTTTTGGTTTTGCCATCGTTGTTTTTCTATGTTAGTGTGCTTTGTATAGGGAATTTTCCATTTCGCATTTATTTATTTGAGAAATAGACAGATACAGTGAGATCCCTCTCCAAATGCCTGTAATGACCAGGGCTGGGCCAGGCCAAAGCTGAGAGCCAGGAACTCCATCCGGGTCTCTCACAAGGGTGGCAGGGACCCAACTACTTGAGCCATCTGCTGCTGCCTCCCAGGGCTTGCATCAGTGGAAAGCTGAAATTAGGAGTCAGGGATTGAGCCCACGCACTCCAATATGAAGCCCAGTTGTCCTAACCAGCGTCTTAGCTGCTATCGGGAATTTGTGAATTGCTGAAGTTTTTTAATGATAAAGATCTACCTCGATTAGCATCTGTGACTCAGTTTTTACTCAGAAAAAAAAAGGAAAGTTAAGATTTTTGATGGACTTACCTTTCTAACAGACATAAGTGATTATATTCAGTAATATGATTAACCTACTTATTTAAGTGAAAAGAATAATCTGGCACAGATGATACATTAACAGCCTTAGTGCTCTAGGCCGGCGCCACGGCTCACTAAGCTAATCCTCCACCTGCAGCACCAGCACCCTGGGTTCTAGTCCCGATTGGGGCGCCGGATTCTGTCCCAGTTGCTCCTATTCCAGTCCAGCTCTCTGCTGTGGCCAGGGAGTGCAGTGGAGGATGGCCCAGGTCCTTGGGCCCTGCACCTGCATGGGAGACCAGGAGGAAGCACCTGGCTCCTGGCTTCGGATCGGAGCAGCGCGCCAGCCACAGCGGCCATTGAGGGGTGAACCAATGGAAAAAGGAAGACCTCTCTCTCTCTCTCACTAACTCTGCCTGTCCAGAAAAAAAAAAAAAAAAAAAAGCCTTAGCGTAGCTCAGTGCCAAGCACACAGTGTTGATTCTCGGAAAGTTGTGGCGCTTGCTCCAAAGTGCCATGTGCCTAACGTTCTTTCCCTTCTTGGAATTCCAGGGCAGAGTTAGGACAGTGGTTCTGTTGTTCTTGGCTTATCCTAACTTGATCTCAAAAACTCATTGGTTGCTGTAGTGACCAATATCTGACTTTTCTATTAATCTCTGGCTTCATGTACATATATGTACATGTTTGGACATTTGTGTATTACTTGACTCCCTAATGCTAACACTACATAAGTGCTAGAAATAATTTTCTTGGAATTTTTTTTAGCTCTAAAACCCATCCACGGGGCCAGCGCTGTGGCATAGCGGGTAAAGCCACCACTTATAGTGCCGGCATCCCATATGGACGGCGGTTCAAGTCCCGCTGCTCCACTTCCAATCCAGCTCTTTGCTATGGCCTGGGAAAGCAGTAGAAGATGGCCGAGGCCTTGGGTCCCTGCACCCACGTGGGAAACCCGGGTGGAGTTACTGGCTGCTGGCTTCAGCCTTGCCCAGCCTGGGGCCATTGCAGCCATCTGGGGAATGAACCAGGGGATAGATTCTCTCTCTCTCTCTCTCTCTCTCTCTCTCTCTCTATTAGTCCGCCTGTCAAATAAATAAAATAATTTTAAAAAAAACAATGATGTCAAGATGCTTCTTTTGCCTCCATCTTTAGGCCCCTGACATTCATGGGCTCGAAGACAAAGCAAGTGCTCCTCACGCCCCTCATGCAGTCAGCTCGCCCCTTCCGGGTCTCCAACCATGACCGCAGCAGCCGGCGCGGGGTGATGGCCAGCACCCTGAAAGAACTCATCAACAAGGTACCCCCAGCCCCCGCGGCGCGCCCACCACTCCCTGAGCCAGCACAAAGCCAGAGGGGTTGAGAGATCGGCGCGTCCGACTCCGCACCGCCTCTCTTGGCCGCCAGGGGTCATCTGGGAGGCATTTTTATGTGGGTGAAGGGTGGGAGTTAAGAATTCGGGGAACCGTGGCTGCAGCTCCATCCCACGAGAGACCAAGGGACAGACAAAACCTCCCAAGCAGTCCCCCACTGGTGATGGCGCTTGCTGACTCTGACAGGGAGAACGCAGGGCAGCAGCCACTCGGGACGCCTGCCTCTGGTTCCAGAGGCCGGGCTGGAATAGTCCTTGATCTAAAATAGTGCCCTAGACCAGCTAATAAGGAAGAGTCGGAGACGCAGAGACGCCCCCGGAGAGGCAGGGGCCCAAGCACTTGGGGCATATCCCACTGCTCTCCCCAGGCCATCAGCAGGGAGCTGGATCAGAAGTGGAGCAGCTGGGACTCAAACCAGCGCCCATATGGGATGCCAGTGTCGCATGTAAAGGCTTAACTCACTATGCCACAGCGCCTCCCCCCCCCCCATTAAAAAAATCTTAACTTCTGTCTCCCTTTCTGTCACTCTGTCAAATAAATAAATAAATAAGTCTTTTAAAAATAATCTCTTTTTGGAGCAAAGACTGCCATAGACATGTGTCAAGGTTTATCTTTACCACTAAAAGTCTCTCCAGGGTGGGCATCTGGCCTAGCAGGACACCAGGTAAGATACCGTTATTGGAGGCTGGCGCTGTGGCATAGTGGGCTAAGCCTTCACCTGCGGCACCAGCGTCCCGTATGCGCACCGGTTCTAGTCCTGGCTGCTCCTCTTCCCATCCAGCTCTCTGCTGTTGACCTAGTAGAAGATGCTCCAAGTGCCTGGGCCCCTGCAACCGTGTGGGAGACCCAGAAGAAACTCCTGGCTTCTGGTTTCAGATCGGCCCAGCTCTGGCTGTTGTGGCTATTTGGAAAGTGAACTGGTGGATGGAGGATCTCTCTGTCTCCCCCTCTCTCTGCCTATAACTCTACCTCTCTAAGAAATAAATAAAATCTTTTAAAAAAAAAAGATACCATTATCTCAGAGCATCTGGGTTTAGTACCCAGCTCCAACTCCCAATTCCAGTTCCTGATGACGAGGACCCTGGGAGGCAGTGGCTCACTGGTTGGGTTCCTGCCACCCAGGTGGGAGATGTGGAATCAGTTTCTGGCTTCTGGTTTCAGCTTGACCCAGTCCCAGCCATTGCAAGGATTTGGGGAGTGAACCAGTGGGTGGCAGCTCTCTCCCTTTGTCTCTCTCTCTCTCTCTCATACTTTTTTTTAAAATAAATTTTGTCCAAGTCATCCAGTGCTTCTGAAAGTTAGAACTGAAATGTCACTGGGTGGCCCAATGGGCACGTCTCGCTTCACCCTGTTTCTCTGTGGCGTTGCGCGTCTAGACTCTGGAAGCTCTGGTCATCACCACTGGACTGGTCACGCTGGTGCTGGAGGAGGACGGTACCGTGGTGGACACAGAAGAGTTCTTCCAGACCCTAGGGGACAACACGCACTTCATGATCTTGGAAAAGGGACAGAAGTGGACACCGGTAAGAGCAGGCCTGTCACCAGCAGCTGCTGCATAGACTCCACCCCCACCCCACCCCCACCCCCGCCATAGAAGCACCCTCCCTCTGCCCGCTTTCTGTATATACACTTGGCGCTTGCATCCACTAACCTCAGAGGGCTTCGTGTCAGCACTTCCAGGAGACAGTGTCTCAATGGACTTGGGTTATATGATTTAAGCAAAGAATTCCGAGGAATAGGCTTTGGCCAGGGAGTAGCCACAGGTCCTGTTTTAAAGCATCCAGGTGTGACCTGGTGACACATCACTGTCTCAGCCTCAGGCAGCCACACAAGACTGACACAGCTGATGCAGGTGGGAGGTCATGAACTTGTGTGTGTGTGAGAGAGAGAATACTGGGACCTTGGAAAGCAGAGAGGTAGAATGAAGGCCTCTTGCATATAGAAATGCTGGCTGGAGTTACCGGCCACTCTGCTACACCACAACACTGGCCCTTATTATTAGTTTTTAAATATATATTTATTTATTTGAAAGGCAGTGTTGTGGACAGAGAGGGAGACATATATATATATATATATAGAGAGAGAGAGAGAGAGAGAGAGAGACAGAGACAGAGAGACAGACAGAGAGAGAGAGACAGAGAGAGGTTTTCCACCTGCTGGTTCACTCCCTAAATGGCCACAACAGCCAAGCCGGGACCAGACCAAAGCCAGGAGCCAGGAGCCTGCTCTGGGTCTCCCATGTGGATGGCAGGGGCCCAAGCACCCGAGCCATCTTCCACTGCTTTCCCAGGCACAGGAGCAGGGAGCTGGATCAGAAGTGGAGCAGCTGGGACTGAAACCAGCACCTATATGGGATGCCAGCACTGCAGGCAACAGCTTTACCTGCTACGCCGCAACGCTGGCCCCTAACAGATAAAAATTTTCCAAAAGAACTCATATCAATCAACTATGGAAATAAGAAACCATCCAAATTTTAAAATGGGAGAAGATGAGGACCAGCACCTGCAGAATGGACAGGGAGGCAAACTGGTGATCAGGAAAACTGAAGTCAAAGCTGCCGTAAGACAGCATTCCACACCGTTACACTTGGGAGTGTTCGACTTTTAATTGTTTAAAATACAGGGCAGCAAACTTTCTTCTTCTGCCCACAGCTCTGCACCAACGGCCTCCCTTCCTCTCACAGACACCCTGGCTGACAACGGCCCCTGCGCGTCAGGAGGTGGCTAAAAGGGCGTCCACGGCCATAGTGTGGGCAACAGCGAGAGTGGAAGTTAGCCACATGCTCAACTGGAAAAGTTCATGGAAAATGCTATTAAAAGGTGCTTATTTTGGTGCAAAAAAGTTTTGAAGCCCGTGCCTAGGTTTTTCATGTATGCATTTTCCATGACCTTTTGAAGCTCCCTTGTAAACAAACTTACGTGTTCTTTGGGGGGAGTGCTCTCGAAGCTTGTATGATTCTTGTCAGGTGGATTGAGAACTTCACAGGCCAGGCCCTCAGACTTGTTCGTATGGGTTACTTAAGCCTTTGCCCCTTGAGGGATATTTGGTGACCTCTGCAGGTGGTTTGAGGTATTACACCTGGGGTAGGGTGGAGGCGCTACTGACATCTAGTGGATGCAGAGCAGATCTTACAGTGCATAGGGCAGCCCCTACCACGAAGATGTGCCTAACCCTAAAGGCCAATAGTGCCAAGTTTGAGAAGCTGTAAGCATCTAATTTCTAATATTAGAAATCAAAATTGAGGCAGACATTTGGAACAGTGGTTAAGACATGCCTTGGGATACCTGCATCCCACAGGGGAGCGTCTTGGTTTGAGTCATTGCTCTGCTCCCAATTCCTGTTTCCTGCTGATACACATCCTGGGAGGCAGTAGGTGAGGCCTCAGGTGCCCTCACAGGCACTGCCCACATGCGAGAGCTGGACTGAGTTCCTGGATCCTGGCCTCAGCCTGACCCAACCCAGCGATTGTGGGCATGTGGGGAGAGAGCCAGCGGAGGGAAGATCTCTCTGTCTTTCTGTGTGTGTGTGTGCACGCATGCATGTGTGTGTGTGTCTCAGCCTTTCACATAAATCAATAATTTTGAAAAGAGATTAAAGCCAAGAAATTAAACACAAATATTATTTCATTAAAATAATAGCTGAATACACACCAGTCTCATATTTTACAAAGAATGCCTGTTTTCCAAAGCAACAAAAGTTGCGTGAGGAGTGACCTTTTTTACATCTTCTGCACATCTCTTCAAAGCCCAGCGTAACAGAAGGCAGCCACGCTCTCACCTCGGCTCCCCTGTCTCACCTGCTGTCGCACGTCCTCTGGAGAGAGGCACAGGGAGACCTGTCCTCGCGCAGATGCAGAGGTGGAAGGGCAGGAGGGTCGGAAGGGTCTTTGCAGATAACAGGACGTTTCTCTTGGGTGCTGCACCGGAACTCACGGAGCACTGGCCTCCGAGGGGCAGGTTGCCGGGGGGAGCCCGGAGGGGTGCCAGTGTCCTGTCTGCGTTTTCCAGAGATGACTGTGTGACACCAGGCACTGATCACTTAGCAAATACAGATTCACTGGGTTATGCAGGCCTCCCAGCTGCGGTGGGAAACTGAGAACAGGAAGAGCGAATTGCATTTTAGTGATTATTATGAAAAAAGCATTGCCCCTTCATTCCCCTAAAAGGGTCTCAGGACCCCCTGTGTGTCTCTAGACTACACTTTTTGCAACCTTTCGTGTTAAAATCATTTTTACATCATCACAAGCATGCAAAATTGTCAACCCAGTGTTTGAGATACACATACGCTGAAAATAAAAACACGGGAGTGATGCTAGACTGCTTCCCCTGAGAGAGGAACGTGGGGTGTGGAGAGGTGGATGATGGTTTGATGTCTTATCCTTGCTTCTGTAAGCTTGTATTACTCATATATATGAGGCTGCTTCAAAATGGTCATGGGAAAATGGAATTAAAAGTTTAGAAGTAGACGTTCAGGGGCCAGTGCTGTGGCGCAGTGGGTTAATCCTCTGCCTGCAGGGCTGGCATCCACTATGGGCACTGGTTCTAGTCCCGGATGCTCCACTTCTGATCCAGCTCTCTGCCATGGCCTGAGTCCTTGGGTCCCTGCATCTGCGTGGGAGGCCGGGAAGAAGCACCTGGCTCCTGGCTGTTGCGGCCATTTGGGGAGTGAATCAACGGAGGGAAGACCTTTCTCTCTGTCTCTCCCTCTCATTGTCTGTAATTCTACCTCTCAAATAAAATCTTAAAAAGAAAAGAAGTAGACATTCAGCCTAGTGGTTAAGACACCCGTGTCCCATATTGGAGTACCCAGAGTCCCAGGTCTGGCTCCCAACTCCAGCTTCCTGCTAATACAGATCCTGGAGGCAGCAGATGATGGCTCAAGTGATTGGGGCCCCGAATAACTTGGAGATCTGGGATCGTGTTCCCATCTTCCAGTTATGGCCCAGCCCAGCCCTAGCTTTGGCAGGCATTTGGGATTTGGGGAGTGAGCCAAAGGATGGAGGCATTGCTCGCTCTCTCATTGTGTGTGTGTGTGTGTGTGTGTGTGTGTCTGTCTCTCAAATTAAAAGGTATGTTTATTTATTTGAAAAAGAGAGAGAGAGAGAGAGAAACAAAGAGAGATCTTCCATCCACTGGTTCACTCCCCAGATGGCCACAATAGCCAGTGCTGGGACAGACCAAAGCCAGGAGCGTCTTCCAGGTCTCCCACGTGGGTGCAGAGGCCCAGGCACTTGGACCATCTTCCACTGCTTTGCCAGGCCATAGCAGAGCACTGGATCAGAAGTGGAGCAGCTGGGGAGGCTGTCCTGTAGTAGGTAAAGCTGCTGCCTGCAGTGCCAGCATCCCAATGGGCACCAGTTTGAGTCCTGGATGCTCCATTTCCAATCCAGCTCTCTGCTATGGCCTGGGAAGGCAATGGAAGATGGCCCAAGTCCTTGGGCCTCTGCATCTGCGTGGGAGACCTGAAGTAGGCTCCTGGCTCCTGGTTTCGGATCAGTGCAGTTCCGGCTGTTGTGGCCATCTGGGGAGTGAACCATCGGATGGCAGGCCTCTCTCTCTGTGTCTCTCCTTCTTTCTCTGTGTAACTCTGACTTTCAAATAAATAAGTAAACCTTTTAAAAAAGAAAAAAAAGAAGTAAAGAAGTGGATCAGCTGGGATACAAACCAGTGCCCATACAGGATGCTGGCATAGCAGGTGGCAGCTCTACCTGCTATGCCACAACACCAGCCCCTCCCCCAAAAAAGCTTTTAAGTAGGTTTGTTTTGGTACAAACGTTTTGAAATCCATGCGTAGTTTTTTTGTCAATTGAAATTTTTGCAGTTTTTTTAATAACATGTACTTCCCATGAACTTTTTGAAGATCCCTTGTCTATATCAAATATTTCATAATTTCTCCGAAAAAAATGGTTGACCGATTACAAAAAGCATAAAATATAGAATAAGTTCTTTTCTATGAAGCAGGTGGGGTCGTGGCTGCAGGTGAGAAGCTCGTGGGGTGAACTAGGTTGTCTTCTGAAAGACAACCTTGGGCCACACTGCTTTTTGCGTGAGCTACAGGTGGCCGCTAGGATGACAGCCCCGAAAATGTTCATACATTCCTGTGGGGAGGAAGTAGAGGAGGAGGGGATGTGGGGATCCTACGTGGGTGCTCTCCAGAGCAGGTGGCCCCTGAGGAAGTCAGCCAGGAGACCGATGAGGCGCCATTGGTAGGAGTGAGGCCGTGACACAGAAAGGTCAAGGGCACGCTGGGGGCCCAGTCGGGCGTCTGCCCCGCGCGTCTGGGCAGACCTTTTTCAGCCTCCATCCCACGGGCTGGTAGCGGCCCCTGTCGGGGAAGCCAAGGGTGACTTGCTAGGGAGCCGCCACCAGATGGCGCCCCTCTTCAGCCACAGCGCCCGGAACGCTCGCTGGCGCACGATGGGCAGAAGACCCTTGGGGTTCACTTCCCTCTCCGTGGCCGCGAGTGGACGGCGGCCGTGCCCAGGCACAGCGTTAGGCCACACACGCGTCGCGTTTAAGAGGAAGATGTCCCGGGACAATCAGAGCGAAGCTTCCAGAAGCCGAAGGGAAAGCGAGGCAATGAAAGAACTGTGGCAGAAGCAGGTGTGCGCTGAAGTGTTCACAGGCGTGCAGGGTGATGGAGCGTCAGCCCCCTAACGAGGCCACCGCCCGCTTGTGCATCCAACACGGGCGACCCCCAGGATCCCCGGGCCTTTCCTTCTGTGGGGCAGGAACAGGGAAGGAGGCATGGCTGGGAGAAAGAATGGCTTGGGCTCTCTTAGGGCACGTGTGCTCCAACTTCTGCTATGTGTGATTGCGGTTATGGATGAACGTAACCTTCATGGCCCCAGCTACTCCTGGCCCCAAAGGGTCATGAGATGCAGGGGCCCTATTGGGTGTCTGAACTTGAATCTTAATAGACAGATTTATTTATTTATTTATTTGAGAGGCCGGGGTGTCTTCCATCCACAGGTTCACTACCCAGAGGGCTGCAATGGCCAGAGTGGAGCAATCTGAAGCCAGGAGCTTCTTCTGGGTCTCCCACGGAGGTGCAGGGACCCAAGGACCTGAGCCATCTTTTACCGCTTTCCCAGACCATAGCAGAGAGCTGGATCCGAAGTGGAGCAGCCAGGACTAGAACCGATGTCCATATGGGATGCTAACACTGCAGGTGGCAGCTTTACCCACTATGCCACAGCGCCGGCCCCAGAACTTGAATCTTGAATACACACACCACATGCACCTGGGAACGGCTTTGTCCTCTTATTTCACGTTCTTTGTGAGGAAGATGCTGCTACCAGGGTGGTGGCAGACCTGGGGAGGCAGGGCGCCCCTGACTTCCTCCTCCTTACCTGATGCGGTGGATCCTGTAAACAAGCGGCTCTCCTCTTGGGCACCCGTGGGGAATCCCCCCCCCCGCCCCAGGGAAGGTGCCTCTTGCAGCCCTTACCTTAGCACTTGGCACTTTGCACCCAGCAGCCACGTGTAAAACCAAAGCCGAGCTGCCTGCTTCGGTACAGCTGTGGCTGTCACCTGTGGCGGCCTCTAGTACCGGTGTGCGTCTCCTGCCATCCAGCAGGATGGCCACCTGTCACCAACCCAGGCCCCTCCTGCATCACAGGCAGGAAGCCCACAAGGGCTGGTGACCGTTGTGTTTGGACGAGCGTGCAGCAGAAGCACACTGCACTGCTAGACGAATGCTGCTCCGTGAGCAGCTTGGACTTTGTGCTTATGTCTAGGAGAGGCCGAAAGCAGCAGAGTGTGGCATTAGGAAGCTCTGGTCACAGCTAGGAGGTAGGCAGGTTCCTAAAGTGCGTTCCTGCTGTCGCCCGTTGCAGGGCAAGTACCTTCCAGCTTGTCAGCAGCCCAAGAGATCGGGAATCGCCAGAGTCACCTTCGACCTGTACAAGCTCAGCCCCAAGGACTTTATGGGCTGCCTGAACATAAAGGCCACCATGTACGAGATGTACTCCGTGTCCTACGACATCCACTGCACAGGGCTCAAGGCCATGCTGAGGTACCAAGCCCCCGGGGGATGGGAAACTGCACGTGGGCGCGGGGCAGGCATGGGTGGCTCCTCCCCTTCATTCTAAGCAGTGGCGTTAAAACCAAAGTCCCGGGCACTCTGGCCTGCCTCGTAGCAAGATGGCTCCCAAAATTCCACAGATGCCTTTCACCCTCTTATTACTGCAACTGCAGTGGGGCCCAGGCATGCTCCTGCGACGCCTGGGGCCAGCGGTTGCTCGACCTTACAGGGAGAGACAACTTGCAGCAGGCACACTCCCCATCCCACTTCGGTCTGCTTGAACAACTTCTGTACAAGAGGAACCCTCCTGGGATGTTCCTGCTGTACCCAGGCTGGGACCACAGCCACCGAGCCCTGGACTGAGAGGGACACTGGCTGGGTGACCTTTCACAGGCTGCTCAACTTCTCTGAGCTTCTGCTCCCTCATTTTATTTTTTTAAAGCTTTGATCTAATGAATGCAAATTTCATAGGTACAAGTTTAGGAAAATAGTGGTTCTTCCCCCCATATCCACCCTCCCACCCTGACTCCTGTCCCACCTCCTGCTCCCTCTCCAATTCCATTCTTCATTAAGATTCATTTTTAATTTAACTTTATATACAGAAGACCAACTCCGTATTAAGAAGAGATTTCAACAGTTTGCACCCACACGCACAAACACACAATGTATAAATACTGTTTGAGAACAAGTTTTGCAGTTAGTTCTCACAGTACAACTCATTAAGGACAGAGGTCCTAAATGGGGAGTAAGTGCATAGCAACTTGTTAATTTTTTTTTTTTGACAGGCAGAGTGGATAGTGAGAGAGAGACAGAGAGAAAGGTCTTCCTTTTTGCCATTGGTTCACCCTCCAATGGCCGCCACAGCTGGCGCACTGCAGCCGGTGCACTGCGCTGATCCGAAGGCAGGAGTCAGGTGCTTCTCCTGGTCTCCCATGGGGTGCAGGGCCCAAGCACTTGGGCCATCCTCCACTGCCTTCCCGGGCCACAGCAGAGAGCTGGCCTGGAAGAGGGGCAACTGGGACAGAATCTGGCGCCCCGACCGGGACTAGAACCCGGTGTGCCAGCGCCGCTAGGTGGAGGATTACCCTAGTGAGCCACGGCGCCGACTGCAACTTGTTAATTTAACAATTAACACTCTTATTTATGACGTCAGTGATCACCCGAGGCTCTTGCCATGAGCTGCCAAGGCTATGAAAGCCTTTTGTGACCCTAAACTCTCAGTATTTAGGCAAGGCCATAAGCAAAGTGGAAGTTCTCCCTTCAGAGAAAAGTACATTCTTCTTTGATGACCTCTTTTTTCCACTGGGGTCTCACCCACATAGATCCTTCATACAGGATTTTTTTTTTTTGCCACAGTGTCTTGGCTTTCCATGCCTGCATTGCTCTCATGGGCTTTCCAGCCACATTCAGATGCCTTAAGGACTGATTCTGAGGTCAGAGTGTTACTTAAAATGATTGTCATTCTATGAGTCTGCTGCTCCATCACCTTTAAAATGAAAAGGCTACTTCCCAGTCTGTTACAATTGGCTCAGCTCTCAGTACACCTGCTCGTACTCTTCTGGTAAATTCACAGGGGCCTTTAATGAGTCAATTCTCTGTGGAGGGAGGGAGAGAGGGTGATGGGGTGGGAGGTCCTAGGGACAGTCATGTGTTGCCCTTTCCCTCTCCCCAGGGCTGGGCCTGCCTGCTGGGGCTGCTTGTTCCTTCTCTCTGCTGGCCCCATAAGCGCAGCTCTGATGTGTCCCCGCAACCTCAGAAGGGGATGTGCTTGGGGGCAGGCCTGCCTTTCTCCCCCAGGTTCCCAGCCCTCTAGCTGAGTCCTGACCTGGGCCACTGTCGTAATGTTAAAATCTGTCCTCCCAGGAAAGTTGCTTTGTTTGTGTTGAGTTGGGAGACAACAGGTCTGTTGTTCCATGTGTAAAGTAAGGCAGGAGGCTCAGCTTAGAACAACACAGCAGTCACAGCTTAATTGCAACTTAGCAAGGAATCCTGGGGGCAGGCATGGTGGCACAGCGGGTTAAGCTGATGCTTGTGGTGCCAGCATCCTGTACTGGAGCACCAGCATGTTCAAGTCCTGGTCCCTGCTAATGCGCCCATGTACCTGGGCCCCTGTCACCTATGTGGGAGACCCAGAGAGAGTTTCTGACTTCACCTGGGGAGTGAACCAGCAGATAGAAGATCTCTCTCCCTCCCTCTCTCTCTATCACTCCCTCTCTGTCACTCTGCCTTTCAAATAAATAAATCTTTTAAAAATGCTAAAAAAGGAAAGCAAAATGGAGAAAACCTTTCTTGAAAGACAAGTTCAGTCTTCTTGTTACTAATTCTTTCCTCCTGCCCACTTTGGCAACACCACAAGCAGCCCCCAGGCCAGAGGCCTCACCTCCCAGGGCCTGCTCTGGCCTCCCAAAGGCAGTGGCCTCTGCAGACCACAGAGCTGACCCCTGGATTTGGGGGTCACATCCCAGGAGGCAGCCTCAGCTGCTTCATGTCCCGCTACACATTATGAATGTGATGCACTTTAATAAAACTGGAGTGAAATCCTTCAGCGTCAGACCAGATAGAAAACAAGAACGTGAGTGAGAGTTGCAGTTTTTTTTTTTTTTTCAGTCTGAAATAACACTGACATCAGACTCAGCCGTAAGACTTAGAGGTCAGGCCGGCGCCGCGGCTCACTAGGCTAATCCTCCGCCTAGCGGCGCCGGCACACCAGGTTCTAGTTCCGGTCGGGGTGCCAGATTCTGTCCCGGTTGCCCCTCTTCCAGGCCAGCTCTCTGCTGTGGCCCGGGAAGGCAGTGGAGGATGGCCCAAGTGCTTGGGCCCTGCACCCCACGGGAGACCAAGAAAAGCACCTGGCTCCTGGCTCCTGCCACCGGATCAGCGCCTGCGTGCTGGCCGCAGTGCGCCGGCTGCGGCAGCCATTGGAGGGTGAACCAAGGCAAAGGAAGACCTTTCTCTCTGTCTCTCTCTCTCTCACTGTCCACTCTGCCTGTCCAAAGGAAAAAAAACAAAAAGATTTAGAGGTCAGGATGGGTGAGGCTTCCCCTCCCTGTAACTTGGGGAGCAAGATGGGATATCCCTAACCCTATGTCAATTGGGTCTTTTAAAAATATATATTTATTTATTTGAAAGTTCAGAGTTACTCCGAGAGGAGAGGCAAAGAGAGAGAAAGAGAGGTCTTCCATCTGCTGGTTCACTCCCCAGTTGGCCACAAAGGCCAGAGCTGCACCAGTCTGAAGCCAGGAGCCAGGAGCTTTTTCCAGGTCTCCCACATGGGTGTAGGGACCCAAGGACTTGGGCCATTTTCTACTGCTTTTCCAGGCCATAGCGGAGAGCTGGCTCAGAAGTGGAGCAGCCAAGACTCGAACTGTCACCCATATGGGATGCCAGCCCTGCAGGCGGTGGCTTTACCCACTACGCCAAAGAACCAGCCCCTCAGCTGGGTCTTGCTGTGACTTTTCCCCCAGCCTGGCCTGATAGATTTCCTTTTTTTTTTTTTTAATTTATCTGAAAGATGAATATCAGAGAGAGAGAGAGAGGTCTTCCATTCACTGGTTCACTCCCAAATGCCAGCAACAGCCAACGCTGGATCAGACTGAAGCCAGGAGCCAGGAACTCCATCTGGGTCTTCCACATGGGTGGTAGGGACCCAAACACTTGAAGCACCACCTGCTGTCTCCCAAGGTGTGCATTAGTAGGAAGCCAGATATGAAGTGGAATAGAGCCTCAAACTCAGGCACTCAGATACAGGATGCAGGTGTCTTAACCGCGGAGCCAAACGCCCTCCCCAGTGCTGATTGATTTCCATGCAATAGCACCTTATGCCCACCAGGGCTGCTGCTGGAGAGGCAGGTAGCTGAGGGACAGCACAAGGCACACGCTCGTGTCTGCCCCAGCAGAGCACCCTGGTTCCTGCAAGAGCAGGCACGTTTGGAAGTGGCTGGCGGGAGCCACACTGCGCCGAGGTGGCTCACCTGGGAATGCATGGAGTCCAGCCTGCACCCAGACAGGTCACATCAGCATCGCCTCTTGCCCAGCCCCTGGGGACTTGTGTGTCCCCAGAGCAGCACCTCTCAGATCACCACGCTCTCCTGTGTGCGCGTTGCCACCTCGGAGCCTGCGTTAGGCCAGCTGGGGTGCAGCAGGCCCACCCCGTGTGCTTCCCCGCAGCCTGACGCGTCCCTGTCTTGCCTGTCGCAGGAGCCTGCTGCGATTCCTGTCCTACACCGCCCAGGTGACCGGCCAGCTCCTCATCTACATGGGCTCCTACATGCTCGGCATGCTGGGTGACACGGAGGAGCAGCCTTCTCTCAAGTCGCACTCCAGGGGCCGGTTCACGTGTGGCTAGGGGTGCGCGCCTCTGGGTCCAGATGCTCCCTTTTCAAATGGGTCTTGAAGTGCTCTCGTGTTGTTTACCTCCGCGGCTGGCTGCTGGTCACTGCTGCCCGGGGTGGGGGTGGGGTGCGGGGGCTGGGTGAAGGAAGGGGGTGTGATGGTGTGAGATGCAGCCTGTGAGGCGGGTGGCCCTGGATGGGGAAGGGACATGGCGGGAGGGGGGGGCTCTGGGGGCCATGGCGAGGGACCAAATGGCAGGTACATCCAGGAGGAGCTGTTGGGTTCCTCACCTGCTACAATAAACCCGTGCCCTGAATCACTGGACTGTGTATAATACTCCCAGCATCTCTGCCACCTCCTAAAATGGCAAACAGGGGCAGGGGCTGTGTCGCCCGGGCCATACCCGGTCCTGAAATCGCAGTAGCCTGGAGGCAGACTCAACTGGGACCAATCCCAGGGATTTGGGGAGACTGGCCCTAGAATAAGGGACAGATGCTGAGAGGCAAAGCTAATCCCGTTAGGATTCGTGGGCTGGGCATCCGGCCTAGCAGTTAGGATGCCCACGCCCCACACTGCAGTGCTTGGGTTCAAGTCCCGGCTCAGGCTCCTGACTCTGGCTTCCCGCTAGTGCAGCTCTTGGGAGGCAGCAGTGACGGTGGCTCAAGTCACCCCCTGCCACCCACGGGGGAGACCTGGATTGAGTTCCTGGCCCCTGGCTTTGAACCCTCCGTCACTGTGAGCATCTGGGGAGAGAACCAGGTGGTGAGAGTTCTCTCTGTGTCTCTCTCTGCCTCTCAAATACTATTTTCCCTCTTAAGATTTAGGCTTTTCCTATCAGGAAATGTAGCTCAAAAGCCTTTTCCTTTTCCTAACTGCCAGCTTCAGCAAGGTACAAAGACACCCCTCCCCCGCGCCCTCCTGCAGCTGGGGGAGAAGAAAGAATCCCCTCCCCCACTCCTGTGCTGCCGCCAGAACTTCCCAGGGGGCCGACTTCCCGCCCTTCCCAGAGGCCCCTCCTGGGCTCTCCGTTGCTCCCCTGCAGCCCCCACCAGCCCCACCAGCGCCTCCTTTCCTGTCTAAGGGGCTCGCAACAGCACCCTCCACCCCCACTCCTCCCCACCCCGGCTGTCTGAAGTCACTCAGCGGCAGGAGAGAGGAACAGCGAGTGGCCCGGCCCGGCCCGGAAGAAGGCTGCCGCCTTCCCTGTTGCAGGTCCGAGCCCCTGAGCCAGGCTGCCAGGCACCATCCTGGAGCAAGGCACTCGCTCCTGCCTCTCCTGCCCCGGCCTTGCGTCACTTCCCGGGGACTCCGCCGCCGCCGGCCTGAGAAGTGGCTGCCTGGCTTCCAAAAAAGGAATTTTCGCTCCGGTGCCTGATCCTGTTGACTCAGCCGCTGCCCTGGCTCGGCCGGCCCCGGGCCAGCCCTGGGCCTTCTCACCGAATCCAGATGGTGGGAAAACTGGGCCGTGCGAGCCGGGTTGAAGGGAGATGGGCTCCGGCCACCTCGCGTCAAAAGGAGGACGAGTTCAGCAGGACCACAAGACGCTGGCCTGCTGTCCTCTGTCTCCAGTGCCCGATGTGCTGGGGTGACCAGGAGTGGAGCAGCCTCTACACAAGAATCCTTCAGGCCGGCCTGGGGCAGGGGCAGGGGCTGTGGGCTCCCAGGAGTGGTGCCTGCACCGAGGAAGCTACAGACCTGATTTTGCTGTCTTCAAAGGCTTCACGGGACCCCTGGCTTTTACCCCGAGAAACCCTGCGGAGTCCCACCCACCTCAGTTAGGGGAAGGGCTGCAGCAGGTGTGGACTCCTTTCTGTTCTGATAGGAGTCCCCACGACCCTCATTTCAGCCCCTAGCTCAGAGGGGCCTCTCCCGCGCCCAGCAGCAGGGGGTTGTGCTGGCTCCAGCGGCTGGGGGTGCTGCAGAATTTTGGATGCCGCCGATATCCAAGCTGTTAGTTAGCTGAGTCCACACCCCTGGGCCTTGTCCCTTTTTGGGACAGAGTGTTGTGTGTCCTTGGCAGCTCCTAGCATAAGAGTTCCAATGTGTTCACTCTAGAATCCTAACTCAGAGAAAAGGAAGTGGCTCTTAGGAGATCGGGGCAAAACCACAGGTAGCTCCACACCTGCTGTGGTACCCTCCCCCCATCCGACACACCTGTCCTGGCGGATCTCAAGGAGCACTTTCTGCTGTGAGCGCGAGACTGTACACCTGGCATGCACTGGGGATGTGAATAGAATGGAATGGAATGGAATGGAATGGAATGGAATGGAATAGAACAGAACAGAACAGAACAGGATAGGATAGAATATTCTGCATTACCTTGCGGCAGAGGCGGCCTCTGGCTGGACTCACCCCGCTGTCTCCAATCTCTTTCCTCATCTGTGCAGTTAAGATCCAGCCTAGGAGGCCCAGGAATTCCATCCCCAGACAGATGTTCTTGGCACAGATTTTCAAATGTAAACGCTGGGTCTTTGGCCGCCAGCCCCTCTCGGGGGACCCCTTTCTGCTCCTCTCCTCTCTGCCAGTGCTGGGCCCCCCGCTCAGTGACCTCACACGGCCCTTTCCAAGCTCAGATCCCAAACAAGGACTGTGGCCGGTGTCTGCCCTCTCCTTGTGCATCCGCCCTCTGCAGCTGTGCCTGGCGAGGACGCCACAGCCCGGCCAGCCCGGCCCCGGGGGACACAGGCTCAGTCTTCCAGCGTTTCAGGCCATGGAAGGAGGCCTTTGCTGCAGGGAGGTGGCCCTGCGTGCGCGCAGCACAGGAGCCAGCCGTGAACGGAACCGGACGCCACCTCCAAGGGGGGCAGTGCCACTGTGGGCGCCGTGCTTTCTGTTATAAATAAGTCAATGGAAAGAAACCCGAGGCAGGTTCCTCTCCTTTGCGGCCCTGGTTCTTGCTGTGATTACTTCTGTCTCCCCAAAGGTGGTGCCTGTCGCTAGGAGCACTCTCGGGAGGACAGGTGCAAACCCAGAGTCTTCCCTGTCGCACTCTGAGGACGGGGCAGGCCAGGAACTGCTTCCCTGATGACTGACACATGCCCAGGTGCCCCCCCCACACTGCTTGAGGCCGCCCTCCACCTCTCACAGCGGGAGCTTGTGGGCACCCTGTAGCTTCGCTCTTTCCCCAAGATTTCGTGGCACAGCAGCGCCCTTAGTCACAGGGATCCTGAACCCAAGGATAGTGCTGAGCCCTGTATACCCCACGTGTTTTCCCACACACGCATCCACACACGTAATAGCTTTTCCCCTTAAGGAAGCACTTCTCACGCACTTCTGCAGCTAGGGGTATGACAGCAAAGCTAGCGCCAATTTCTTTCACTCACAACTTTATGCATAGAAGATTCCTTCATGCCGTGGATCTTACTAACCTCGGAGTATGACTCTTTTCCATAATAAATTGGGAATTCACTCTGCACTTAAAGCAAGCACACGTGGTTTCTCTCTGGCATATCTGAATTGCTAGCATCGCTCCTCTTGTGCTTTGGGGCTGTTATTAAGGAAGTAAGGGTGGCTTTAGCACACAGGCTGAAATCCCACAGTCTGATAACCGAGAAGTCTACAAGTGACTAACACGTGGATAGTGCACGTCGTGGATACTCTAGACAAGGGTAATTCATGTCCTGGGTGGGATGCAGCACAATGTCCTCATGCTGCTAAGGACAGTGAGCAATTTAAAACATATGGATTGTTGGGGCTGGCGCTGTGGCTTAGTGGGTAAAGCCTCCGCCTGCAGTGTCAGCATCCCATATGGGCGCCAGTTCAAGTCTCGGCTCCTCCACTTCCCATCCAGCTCTCTGCTATGGCCTGGGGAAGCAGTGCTAGATTGCCCAAAAGCTTGGGCCCCTGCACCCACATGGGAGACCTAGAAAAAGCACCTGCTCATGCCTTTGGATCGGCACAGCTCTGGCTGTTGTGGCCATTTGGGGAGTGAACCAGCGGATGGAAGATCTCTCTCTCTCTCTGCCTCTGCCTGTCTGTAACTCTGCCTTTCAAATACATAAGTAAATAAAATCTTTAAAAAAACATATGAATTGCTTCTGGAATTTTCCATGTAATATTTTTGGTTGCAGTTGACCATGGGTAACTGAATCTGGAGAAACTGAAGCTGTGGCTAAGGATAAGGGGACACTTCTGAGCTGTGGTAACATGGACACGACATCTGGGCAAGTGTGCTTCCTCATCTGGTGCCAGTGAGTGGTCCCTCATAGCTCAGACCCAGGGGGTTCAGGCCAGATGTTTGGGAACTCCTGTGCCAAGGCACCAGGGGTACATGGATTGACCACAGGGATCACAGATCCCCAGGCCTCCCCTGAGATGCCCACTGGCTGTGAGCTTTGGAGGCTGACCTGTGGAGGTCACAGCTGCATCCCCCACCCCACCTGTGTGGTGTCCTCAGGCCACCCCCAAGCCTGACCACAGAGGGCCCATCCTGCCATTCCACGGCCAGGTCAGGGTACAAGGGCCCCTGTGATGCTGTGACATAATAAGAAGCCTATATTTGGTCTCTGGCCCTTGTCCCTGACACAGAACCCCTAAGACATTTGTCACTTCCTGTGTGATGGCAGCACCTGACACAGCTCCTAAGTCCCTTGGACTTTCCCGGGTGAGAGATGAGTCTTGGTGGGGCTCCTGGGTAGCTTAGGTTGGGGCTGGCTGCCAGGGGGAACAACTGTGGGATTAGAGCATAGACACTCTCAGCCCAGCCCCTGAGTCCAGGGAGGGCAGGGAGCTGAAGGCTGAGTTGACCATCAATGGCCAGTGGGGTGATCCACCATGCCTACATAATCAAATCTCCATAAAACTCCCCCAAACTGTGGGGTTGGAGAGCTTCCAGGCTGCTGAACGTGTGGAGATTCCTGTCAAGTGCTGCCCACAGAGGCTCCGCCCCTCCCCACATTCCTGGCCCTGTGGTCCTCTCCATTCAGCTGTTCATCCACCCACTTCGCACTGTTCATAAAGTCACCGGGTAAGAGTAAGTGAAATGTTCCCCTGAGTGCTGGGGGCGGCTCTTGCAAATTCACTGAACCTCAGGGAAGTGTCATGGGCACCCCAAACTACAGCTAGCTGGTGGGAAGCACAGGCCACAGCCAGGGACCTGGGTTGGCATCTGATGTGGGGGCAGTCTAGTGGACCTGATGCTCTCTCCAGGTGGGTAGAATAAGAATTGAGTTATGAGAGACCAGCTGGTGTCCACTGCAGAATTCGTGTGTGTGTGTGTGTGTGTGTGTGTGTGTGTGTAGAGAAGTCCTCACACACTTTTGCAACTAGAAGTGAGGTACAAGGGTACTTCATGGAAAAATGGAACTGAAAGGGGCGTTTGGCATAGTGGTTAGGATACTGCTTGGGACCTGAATCCCATGTTGGAGTGCTTGCCTTCAAGTCCCAGCTCCACTCCCGATTCTAACTTTCTACTAATGTACACCCTGGGATAGGTCAAGTGGTTGGGTCCCTGCCACTCACAAATAAAACCAAGATTGGGTTCCCATTTTCTGGCTTGGCCCTTGCCCAGCTCTGGCCGTTGCCAACATTTGAAAAGTGAACCAGGGCACGGTGGGGACATAGAGAAAGATCTTCCATTCAATGGTTCACTCCCCAAATGGCCACAACAGCTGGAACCAGACAGATCTGAAGTCAAGATCCAGGAGCTTTTTCTGGGTCTCCCACATGAGTGCAAGGGTCCAAAGATTTGGACCTTCTCCTGCTGCTTTTCCAGGTGCATTGGTGGGGGAAATTTTTTAAAATTTATTTTGGTAAAAATTGCAATCTGTGAACAATTTTTCATAACACCCATTTTCCATGAATCTTTTTGGATTTCAAATATTTTGCACCAAAAATATATATTTTAATTTCACTTTCTACGGATGTTCTGATTTGAGAGCGAGAGCAGCAACCCATAGCAGCACTGTCATCAGGGTGTTGCTGCTATAATGGCTGCGGCTGCCTTTGGCGCATGCGCGTGGCCAGGCCGTGGGGCTCCATGTGGTCCCACGCCAGGCTGCAGGTTGCAGTCAAGGAGGTTTTTGTTTTTTTGTTTTTTTTTTTTTTTTTTTTTTTAAACAGGCAGAGTGGACAGTGAGAGAAAGAGACAGAGAGAAAGGTCTTCCTTTGCCGTTGGTTCACCTTCCAATGGCCGCCGCAGCCGTTGCGCTGGGCTGCAGCCGGCGCACCGCGCTGATCCGATGGCAGGAGCCAGGTGCTTCTCCTGGTCTCCCATGGGGTGCAGGGCCCAAGCACTTGTGCCATCCTCCACTGCCCTCTGGGGCCACAGCAGAGAGCTGGCCTGGAAGAGGGGCAACCAGGACAGAATCCGGCGCCCCGACCGGGACTAGAACCTGGTGTGCCGGCGCTGCAGGCAGAAGATTAGCCTACTGAGCCGTGGCACCAGCCAAGGAGTTTTCTAGATGAGAGTGACATCTGTTTAAAGTTCCAGGGGAGGGGCTGGTGCTGTGGCATAGCAGGTAAAACTGTGCTTGCAGTTCAAGTCCTGGCTACTCCACTTTCGATCCAGCTCTCTGCTATGGCCTGGGAAAGCAGTAGAAGATGCCCAAGCCCTTGGGCCCCTGTACCCACATGGGAGACCCAGAAGAAAAACCTGGCTCCTGGTTTCGGATCAGCCCAGCTCTGACCATTGCGGCCATTTAGGGAGTGAGCTAGCGGATGGAAGACCTCTCTCTCTCTCCGCCTCTGCCTCTCTATAACTCTGCCTTTCAAATAAATAAATCTTTAAAAAAAAAAGTTCCAAGGCAGCAGGTGGGTGACCTTCCATGCTGTGGGTGGGCCTGCACCAGTCAGCTGGGACTGTGAGTGAGAAGACTGACCTTAAAGAGAGAGAGCAGGTGGCCTTGGCCTCCAGCCACAGTGTCAGCCCTCCTTCCCTGGGCCTGCAGCCTGCCCCCCACATTTCAGAGGAGCAGCCCCACAAGCCCATGAGCCAATTCCTTAAAATAAACCTCTTTCTCTATTTACACACCCTGCTGGGCCTGTTTCCCTGGGGAATCCTGACACATGCCTCCTGCTCCGTGCCAGGCACAGCAAACTCCAAGGAGTGCTGGCTTCCAGGACCACACCCATGTCAGCTCCCCAGTCCTCTGGGTGGTGAATCTGCCACCCCTGTCCCCATGGACTCTATGATCCGGGAAAGGACTCTTCTGGAAAGTTCTCTATCCTTTCTGTTTAAGATTGATTTATTTGTTTGACAGAGCTCCCATCCACTGGTTCACTCCCCAGATGCTGGCAACAGAGTTGGACCAGGCTGAAGCTGGAAGCCAAGAACAGCTTTTAGCCTGACCTACAACCTAGAAACCCACCCAGAGGACCTGCAGCGTGGGGCAGAGCCATCAGTTGAGTTGGCAGCCCCGGGTGCAAGAAAATAAGCCCCTGTCCACGTCCCTCCAAGTTGCAGGGCCTGCATCACTGTGCAGGGTCACTGAGCAGTAGTAAGCACAGCCCCCAGGCCCAGAGTCCACTGCTTCTCCCAGCCGTCGTGGCCAACGTTCCTGCCCAGTGGCGTGGAGTGGCCCAGGTCCCCACATCCTGTCTTCCTGCCAGGTAGGCGGGACAAATGTACCCTTCTTTGAGTAACAGTCTGTGGTGTTTGGGTAAAAATGGTCGTGAGACCCACGGTTCAGGCTGATCCAAGTAGCTTCCATACCCCATACCCCGTGCCCCATGATAGCCTAAAAGAATGAGACCAACTTGCAGAGCAGAATGCGACGGAATGCAGAGAAAGTGAGAAGGCCATGGGGGCTGGTTCCCCTTGGCCTTGGTTCTGAGTCAGCTGCATCAGGTTGTGATCAATGCAGGAAGAAGAGCTGCGCTAGACAGCGTAAGCAGAGAGGGTGCTAACACAGGTAGTCAGGTGCCAACAGAGCCATCGGGGCCACGGGCGGACGAGGGTCTGCTCCTCACCTTGCACCTGGGTGCCCTGGGCACTCTGTGGCCCCGTGTGGAATCAGGAGCGTCCAAGGCAGATTCTGCTTCCAGAGCAGACCAAGGGCTAGGATGTGTGTGTGTGTGGGTGTGAGTGTGGGTGTGTGTGTGTGTGTGTAAGTCATCATCGCATCCACACTCTAGGCCCCCTCTCCAAGCTCTCTTTCTGGAGGAAGGAAAGAGTGTTTCTGACCCTGCTAGTTTAAGCTTGTTCAAAATTTACTTTTTTAACTATTCTTAATCCATAGACGCTTGGGAAAGCAATACCCTCTAATGTCCACACTAGGAGACATTCCACACACAATCTTCAAAACATCAGACCCAATTCTTTTCCCATTTCTCCCTGGAAAAGGCAGATGAAAACATAGACTGCAAATATGATGCAGTCATAACTTTTGTTTGTTTTTCTAGAAAACAAGTATCCATTGAAGAAAATACCTCTACGTGAAGTTGAGTGAGCGTTATTCTAGTTAGTCCTGATGTTGTATATGTTTAAGATTTTGTATCATGAAAAGTTTCTTTTTAAAGAGGGGCTGGCACTGTGTGTAAACCTGCAGTCTGCAGCACTGTCATCCCACATGGGTGCCAGTTCGAGTCCCAGCTAATTCACTTTCAATCTGGGTCCCTGCTACTGGCCTGGAAATGTAGCAAAAAATGGCCCAGGAGCTTGGGCCCCTGCACTCATGTGGGAGACCCAGAAGAAGCTCCTGGCATCAGATTAGTCTTGCTCTGGTCGTTGTGGCCATTTGGGAAGTGAACCAGAGTACAAAAGCTCTCTCTCTCTTTCTGTCTCTCTGTCTCTGTCTCTTTCTAACTCTGCCTTTCAAATAAACAAATACATCTTTAAAAAAAAGATGTATTTATTTGCCAGGGGATAGACAGAGAGAGAGAGAGAGAGAGAGAGATCTCTGATACATTGTTTCACTCCCCAAATGGCTTCAACAGCCGGGACTGAAGTCAGGAGCCACGAACCCATTCGGATCTCCCACTAGGGTGCAGGGGCACAAGTGCTTGGGCCATCTCCTGCTGCTTTCCCAGGCGCATTAGCAGGGAGCTGGATCAGAAGTGGAGCAGCCTGGACTTGAGATGCTGGCCTCTCAAGCAGAGGCTTAGTCCTGTGTGCTACTACCTCTGCCCTGAAAAGGGTTTTTTACTCTTTGGTTTTTGTTTTGTTTTGTTTTTAAAGTTAACTCCCTCCCAGAAAACTGGGAATGAAGCAAGCCCTTCCTTTAACCAAAACTCTGGTGACTGTGGGGTCACAGGGGAGGCCAGGCTGTGAGGTTTCTGGATGGAATGACCCAGGTTCTGTCAGGACCCTGAAGGCATCAGCCAGAGCTGAGAGCGCCCTGTGGGTGCACTTCCTCCACCAAGCCAGGGTCTGTGACGGCAGTGGGCTGAGCAGCAGGTGGGTCAGCCTGGACGAGGTGGCCACTGCATCTGACCCACGCTGAGCTCCCGGTCAGCTCTACCCCTGGCCTCAGAACATTCCAGAAATGGACAAGGAAGCAAGGCCACCACCCTGCCCCAGCCATGATGTGTAGAAGGCGCTCTTGGCATCCCCAGCCCCATTTCCAACTTCCCTTGGAACCAAAGTCCACAGCAGGGCGGAGTGTTCTCAGCTGTCCACAAGTCACCACCTGCTCTGAACTCCCTTGCCTGTCCCTGCCCGGATCAGACAACAGATGGTCACATAAAAATAGGCTGGGAGCCCTTGAGAGGCCACCTCTCCAGCTGTTCTTTTGAGCAGAAGCCAGAGGAGAGCATAGAAGAGAATTGGCTGGGGCTCCAGCTGGGCCAGCAGCCCAGGGTGCTGGCAGCATGGCTGGTGGAGGCTCTGACCCAGCCGGGACACCTTGGAAGGGCAGGACCAGGAGCCAATGAGGAAAGCGCATCCAACAAAAAACACAGTGGCCCTCCCCTTCCTGGACTCATGGCTCTTCCTATTGTGTTGCTGGCAATTCCGCCACAATAGCAAGTGTGGCATTACGCTGGGCCAGGCGGACACAGCTGCAGCCTCGCGGGCCCTGCCTCTTGCTTAAGACACTGGATCCAAATGTGTGACTCGGGCCAGTTTGCACGGCCTCTCTCGGACTCAGTTTCCGGCTCTGTGAACCTCAATGACACCTGCCTCCGACAGGCTGATCATTGAACAAAAGGGACAGAAACGACCTCGCTTCTCCAGTGAATCAGTGTGTGGGCCCCGTGGCGCACCCTTGGGAATTTGTCACGAATGATATGGAGTCGGGAAGGGTTAAGAATGAGGGGATGTGGGTTGGCAGGGTGGGTGGGGCAGGCTGTTTTCTGAATCACTAGGCCAGCTGAGAGCCAGGGAGCGGCTGGCTGCAGCCGGATGCCTGAGCGCAGCTGAGACAGCTGGGGAGGGGGTGGCTGCAGCCGGAACGGAGCTGAGCTCTGCAAATAGCCACAGTTCACCTGGTGAGCAGAAACAAGAATTTCGCATTACTTCTGCTGGGAAGTCTGTGGTTTACAAGGCACTGTTACATTCGTTATCACAGAGGGTTCCCGGTAGGAGTGTGCCCGCCCCTGCTCACCCCCACAGCCGGAGACTCAGAAGACACGGGCTTGTCAGAGGGACTGCAAGAGGACAGGCCCCCTGCTCTCTCACCACTCACCAAGGGATCACTCCGGTCCCAGGCAAGGGCCAGGCACAAAAGCCTGTTCCTACCCAGACCAGCTGCACTGACTAGCAGTGGAATTCAGACAAATAACTAGCTGGACATATCCGTTATGAGCTGTTGATTCTCTTTTTCGCCTTTTTTAGAGCTTAATTCATTTGAAAGGCAGGGTAACAGAGAGAAAGACAGAGAGCGTCCATCCTGGCTTACCTTCCCCAATGGCCACAACAGCCAGGGCTGGGCCAGGCTGAAGCCAGGTGGTCTTCCACATGGGTGACAGGGACTCAGGTACTTGGGCCATCATTTACTGCTGCCTTCCTGGGTGCATTAGCGGGGAGCTGGACGGGAAGCAGAGCAGCTGGGATCCAATCATTCTAGCATGGGGGAGGGGCGGCATGGGGAGATGCAGGTGAATTTGATTTAGTCTGACAGTGGAATAAGTAGCTACAAAGCTAACATTCCCATTTGTACTTTTAACTGTAAATATGGCTTTAAACACCTTCGCTGGCCCCTGTGCGCTAGGTACTGGTTCAGTGGCAGTGACAGAAAGGGCAGGAAAAAAGACAAACAGGTCTGAAGATCTCACCTGTCCCGAGGGCGAGATGAGCCCAGCACCCAGCACCAGGAGGAGGGGAGCGAAGTGGCTTGAGGGGCTCTTACAGAGGTGACAAGTGGAGGTCCCCCAAGTAGATGGACACCTGGCCAGGGGTCCAAGCCGAAGGCTCAGGCGGAAGTCTGGGCCAAGGGGCAGAGGCTGCCCCTTGGAGACAGCAGGGGGTGCAAAGCAGGGGCAGCCACAGGGAGCAGCACGGCAGCAGAGAGACGCCCTGGTGTAGACTCAGGTCGGAGGACCCGGGCAGGTCTACATCCCTGGGGAAACAGTGTTCCGTGACTAGACCCAAGGGTCAAGGTTCAGAGCAAGATCAAACCAAATGAAATCTTTTCCATGACTAATAGTGCCAAGCAAAGGTTATGGTAACTAATCAGTGGACAAGTTCTGGCTTATCAGGATCCGAGGTCTCCTGGCATGTGCACACAGGCCTGCTTGATTCGTCTCGGACACCGTGCAGGAACCCAGGCTCAGCTGCAGAGAAGAGAAGACAGAGGTCGCTGGTGCACCCCCATTTCCCTGGGACTCAGAGCCCAGCTCCATGGTGTCACACAAGGTCTGCCCCTTGCCCCGAGGCAGGGTTGCATCAGCCCCTGGCCTGCTCCCCGGATCACACCTTGCACAGTAGCTCTCTCTGCTGAGCCTCCCAGGCTGACAGAGACGCCATGTCCTGGCAGGAGGGCCCTTCTGGGTCCTGGCTGTCCAACGAAGTGGCTCTGTCTTGCTTTTGCAAGGAATCTCTTCTGTCTGAATACGAAGGGCCATCAGAAAGTGGAAAATGCCTATTACAAAAATTCTAGGTGTGGATTTCAACATTTTTTCCACCAAAATAAGCTTTTTAAAAACAGATTTTATTTCTTTATTTGAAAGGCAGAACAACAGAGGGCGGGGGGAGACAGAGGGAGAAAGCGTCCATCCTCTGATTCATTCCCTAAATGGCTGCAAGACAGCAATAATGGTAATAGCAGAAAATTAGAAACAACCCAAATGTCCAAACACAAGGAAACAATGAAATTACACCATAAAATCGTGTTTGTCATTTAAAATGGTGTCTATGAAGTGCCGTACTAGCATGAAGTCATCTTTACAAAGTGAACTGATTGAAAGCATACGTGTGGCGCAGCCATCCTGGTGCAGTGGGTTAAGCTGCCTCCTGGGGGTGCCATCAGCCCACATCAGAGTGCCTGCGTTTGACTCCTTCCTCTTCCAATCCAGCTTCCTGCTAATGCGCACTCCGGGAGGCAGCAGGTGATGGCTCAAGTACTTGGGTTCCTGCCACCCACATGGAAGACCTGGATTGAGTTCCTGGCTCCTGACTTCAGCCTGGCCCAGTATCAGATGTGGGCATCTGGGGAGTAAACCAGTGGATGCAAGTGTTTCTTTCTGTCTCTAACCCCCCCCCCTTTAAAATAAAAAATAAAAAAAAAGGACTTTAAAAAGTCCTAGGGGACAGGGGAGGCAATTGGTCTAGTGGTTAAGTATCCAGCTGAGACACCCACAGCCCACACAGGTGTGCCAGGGTTTGATGTGCAGCTCCAGCTCTTGACTCCAGCTTCTCACCAACACAGACTCTGGGAGGCAGCAGAGATCACTCAGTGACTGGATTCCTGCCACACCTGTGGGATACCTGGCCTGAGTTCCTGGCTCTGGATTTCCAGCCCAGCTTTGGCCCCAGCCCAGCCTTGGTCTTTGAAGAGTAAATCAGTGGGGGGCTGGCGCCGTGGCTCACTTGGCTAATCCTCTGCCTGCCTGCGGTGCCGGTATCCCATATGGGTACCGGGTTCTAGTCCAGGTTGCTCCTCTTCCAGTCCAGCTCTCTGCTGTGGCCCGGGAAGGCAGTGGAGGATGGTCCAAGTGCTTGGCCCCTGCACCCGCATGGGAGACCAGGAGAAGCACCTGGCTCCTGGCTTCGGATCAGCGCAGCGCTGGCCGTAGCAGCCATTTGGGGGGTGAACCAACAGAAGGGAGACCTTTCTCTCTGACTTTCTCTCTCGCTGTCTAACTCTGCCTGTCAAATAAAAAAAATAAAAGAGTAAATCAGTGGATGGGGGCTCTCAAATTAAAATATATATACAGACCAGCACCGCAGCTCACTAGGCTAATCCTCCGCCTTGCAGCGCCGGCACACCAGGTTCTAGTCCCGGTCGGGGCACCGGATTCTGTCCCTGTTGCCCCTCTTCCAGGCCAGCCCTCTGCTGTGGCCAGGGAGTGCAGTGGAGGATGGCCCAAGTCCTTGGGCCCTGCACCCCATGGGAGACCAGGAGAAGCACCTGGCTCCTGCCATTGGATCAGCGTGGTGCGCCGGCCGCAGCGTGCCGGCCGCAGCGTGCCGGCCGCGGCGGCCATTGGAGGGTGAACCAACGGCAAAGGAAGACCTTTCTCTCTGTCTCTGTCTCTCTCACTGTCCACTCTGCCTGTCAAAAAATAAAAAATTAAAAAAAATATATATATACACACACACACAGAGAGGCCAATGTTGTGACATAGCTGGTTAAGGCACCACCTGCAATGCTGGTTTCCCAAATGGGCTCTGGTTTGAGTCCCTGGCTGTTCCACTTCCAATTCCACTCCCTGTTAATGCACCTAGAAATGCAGCAGAAGATGAAGATGGTCCAAGTGTTTGTGCCCCTGTACCCTTGTGGGAGACACAGAAGAAGCTCCTGGCTCGTGGCTTTGGCCTGGCCCAGATCTGGCCATTTCAGTCATTTGGGAACTGAACCAGCAAATGGAAGACCTCTCTGTGTCTCTCTCTGTCTCTCTCTGTCTCTGTCTCTCTTTATCTTTCAAATAAATAAAATAGATCTGTAAAACTCCCTTCACCCGAAGTTGCCCGGTTGGGTTATTCATTAGCTGGTTCCCACGGGGCGGCTCCCCCGTGCCTGAGCTCCTGACATTTCTCCCCTTTATTTCATATCTCCCACGTCAGCCCTCACCTGTGCCCCCTGTGAGTGCCAGGTGCTCAAGATAAGGGCCGGGGTGAGGAAGGGTGCAGGTGGGAGGTTAGAGTATGTGACAGGGAGCCTGGGGGGAAGCAAGGGACGTTTGGGTCCCAGTCTAATTCAACATCCTGGTATTACGGGGGAACGAACTGAGGCGCAGCAGCCAGGTCGCCTGTTGGGCGCTCGTGGGGAACTAATCCCCGGGTTCTGACACCTCATTCCAGGCCCTTTCTTTTTTCTTTTTTTTTCCCCCAGAGGAGAAGCAAACCATCATTTTATTGAGAAAATTCAATTCACATCAGAGTCTAAATCTTATAGCACAAAAGTGCTTTCAATTGGCAGTTTAAAAGTGATTCTTTTTGTTAATTTGTGTAAATCCAGCCAATGTCTATAGTGCACCTAGTGTTTAATACAACATAACTGTAAGATTCATGGCAAACATCTCCTTTATCAACTAAGAAGTGGAGAGGAGGAGAGTGACATAAATATTATCTTTTTTTAAAGACTTATTTATTTACTTGAAAGTCAGAGTTACCCAGAGAGAGAAGGAGAGGCAGGGAGAGAGGTCTTCCATCTTCTGGTTCAATCCCCACTTGGCTGCAACAATCAGAGCTGTGCCAATCCAAAGCCAGGAGCCAGGAGCTTCTTCTGGGTCTCCCACGTGGGCGCAGGGGCCCAAGCACTTGGGCCATCCTCTACTGCTTTCCCAGGCCACAGCAGAGAGCTGGATTGGAAGTGGAGCAGCCGGGACTCAAACGGGCGCCCACATGGGATGCCAGCACTGCAGGTGGAAGCTTTACCTGCTATGCCATAGCACCAGCCCCAATAAATATTATCTTG
Organism: Oryctolagus cuniculus; assembly: GCF_964237555.1. Taxonomy (NCBI): domain Eukaryota; kingdom Metazoa; phylum Chordata; class Mammalia; order Lagomorpha; family Leporidae; genus Oryctolagus; species Oryctolagus cuniculus. Next base: position 69,173,685 of record NC_091441.1, read on the forward strand.
AAAGTCTACTATAAATCCTTATGGAATGCTTAGCAAAACAAGTTGAAGGATTCACACACACACACACACACACACACACACAAATAGAGAAAACATTGATGATTTTAATCAGCTGATAAGAAAAAATTGTAATATTGTAAATGTCCTGACAAAAGCAGGTTTTCATCGGTTGTTCTGAGCTGAGCTATATTGCAAGCTGTGAAGAGAACTCTTAATAGTCAAAGATGAGAAATGATCATGTGGGCCCAAGAAACCACCTCCCAATACTAAACATCAAGACTGTGGCAGATCAATAGGATAAAAGTAGTAAAAGCTACAGCTACAGCGGAAGCTGTTTAGAGGAGCGGAACCTCTTGTGTCTCAAATAATCCCAGACTAAGCGAGCTCTTGCAATTCCAGGTGGAATTGTGATGTTCCCAGCCCCTCCATGCCCGAAATGTCATCTCCAAACCCTTTCACACCTGTCTTAGCCGGTTTGCTCTTGAGTCTGCCTCTGCTTGAACTTGGGTGGGCCTTTGCGTGGGGTGGTGGGACCCTGATTTGAAGCTGGAGGAGCCAAAGTTGTATAGTTGTCACTCATTTTGAAGTTCTTGGGTGGCTGATGTTTCCTGTCAGGCTCCTCTCCTGACTCATCCAGTTAGGTCTTCATATCTGGCTCCTAAATCTGTATAGGGATATAATCAATTGTCTTCTGAATGGGATTATGGGAACTAGAGTGCCAGTTGGAGTACCGGCTGCTCCAGTTCCGATCCAGCACTCTGCCATGGCCTGGGAAAGCAGTGGAAAATGGCTCAAGCCCTTGGACCCCTGCACCTGCCTGGGAGACCTCGGAAAAGTTCCAGGCTGCTGGCCAGGCTTGTGGCCAACTAGGGAGTGAACCAGCAGACAGAAGATCTCTCTCTCTCTCTGCCTCTCCTTCTCTGTGTAACTCTGACTTTCAAATAAATAAGTAAATCTTTTTTAAAAAGTAGATAAGTAAATTTTTGAAAAAAAATGCATTCCTTATATAAAAATCCTTTAAAATAGAACTAGTGAGTGAAGCATAAGTTAATTTAAAAGCATACAGATGAAGTAGACAAAACAGGACAATAAGGTCATGACAGTTCAATTGTATTAACTGTTTTTTGTTTGACTTAAGTTAGGGCACGTGTTGGTTAGTCACAGGATGTGAGAGGGAGGCAGTTAGAGATGCCCTTCTTACTGACTAATGAGGAAGTGGATTTTGTTGAGATCTAGAATTTCCAGGATTCAGGGGAAGAGGGAGAGTAAGCTCAGCGATTCGTTTCCTATGCAGGACAAAACTTCCCTCAGGACTGCCTTGAGTGCTGTAAGGATTTAGCAACTTCCATAAAAACAGAAAATAATTTCTCATCAGACATACCAAACCTGTCTGGATTCTTGCCAGCTTGTCTAGGAAAGATGTATCAGACAGACTCTCTATTTCTGTGTCTAGCCCTAGGCAAAACCAGCTGGAGAGCAAGCGTGGGAGGTGTGCCTACCTGCTGATCATGGCCACTGTCCAGGGACCCCAAACTCAGGGGCATAGTGAGGGGTGTGGGCCTTCTTGCTATTACCTTTGTGTTTCAGCCCACTGCCCCCCGGAAAATCTGGCCTCGCCTCTGGCTACCCACCCCCTTACAGTGGTTAGCAGTGACTCTGCCTCCCAAAGCAGCATGGGGAATTCACAAGAAGCCCAGTTCCTGCTGCTGGGGTTGAATCAGATGCAGAGGAACTGTGTCCTCAACCATTCAGTGACTAATTGCCGGGACACCAGAGCCCTGGGACAAGTGGGAATTCCAGCCCCCTCTCCACCCCTCTGCACTTGAGTCCTAGTGGATCAGAGATCATGATCTGTGATTAAAAGTGTCCAGCCTTGGGGTGGGGGTGGGGGAGTGTTGTGACACAGCCAGTTTAGCTACTACTTAGTAGGCCTGCATCCTACATCCAAGGGCCTGGGATGGAGCCCTGCCTCTGCTTCCCGTCCATCTTCCTGCTAATATACACTCTGGGAAGGAAGCAGGTGATGGCCCTAGTACTTGGTTCCCTGCCATTCATGTGGGAGACCTGGATTGCATTCCTGATTTCAGCCTTGCTCAGCCCTGGCTCTTTCAGGTATCCGGACAGTGAACCAATGGGTGGCAGTGTTCTCTCTCCTTGTGTGTGTGTGTGTGTGTGTGTGTGCACACGCATGTGTCTACCTTGCAAATAAAATAACTGAGTTTATTTTAAATTTTTAGGCTTATAATAAAGTTGAGGGGCCGGTGCGGTGGCCTAGTGGTAAAACCATCGCCTGCAGTGCCGGCATCCCATATGGTTGCCAGTTCAAGACCCAGCCACTCCACTTCCAATCCAGCTGTCTGCTATGGCCTGGGAAATCAGTGGAAGATGGCCCAAGTCATTGGGCCCCTGCACCCATGTGGGAGACCTGGAAGAAGCTCCTGACTCCTGGCTTCAGATCGGTGCAGCTCTGACCATTGGGGCCAATTGAGGTGTGAACCAGTGGATGGAAGACCTCTCTCTCTCTCTCTCTTTCTCTCTCTCTGCCTCTCCTTCTCTCTGTGTAACTCTGACTTTCAAATAAATAAATAAATATTAAAAAAAAGAAAGTTGAACAAGTAATACAGAACACCTACACCATTCACCTATAATAAATCTCTTGCCACATCTGCTTTCTCACTGTCTGTGCACCTGCACACACACACTGTTGAGACATTTAAAAGCAAGTCACACGCATTGTGACCCTTCAACATATAACACCTACATGACCACAATGCCATTTTCACATCCAAAACAAAACAAAACAAAACAACATCCATTAGATGGCATCTCATCTCCCCAGCTGTCCTCAAAATGCCCAATCAGAGATTTAAGACACAAAACAAAAGGCCAGCGCTGCAGCTCACTAGGCTAATCCTCTACCTTGCAGCGCCGGCACACGGGGTTCTAGTCCCGGTCGGGCTGCCGGATCCTCTCCCAGTTGCCCCTCTTCCAGGCCAGCTCTCTGCTGTGGCCCGGGAGTGCAGTGGAGGATGGCCCAAGTCCTTGGGCCCTGCACCCGCATGGGAGACCAGGAGAAACACCTGGCTCCTGGCTTCGGATCAGTGCAATGCACAGGCCGCAGCGCACCAGCCGCTGTGGCCATTGGAGGGTGAACCAAGGCAAAGGAAGACCTTTCTCTCTGTCTCCTCTCTCTCACTGTCCACTCTGCCTGTCAAAAAAAAAAAGGGGGGGGGGAGTGGCACCAGTGACGGGCCGCACTTGTATCCGCTGTCACGTCCGCATGGTAGCCGGCCCCTGGGCCGCCAGAGAAGGCTGGTCCTGCCCAGGCTCTCAGGCCCAGCCCTGCAGAGGGGGGCTCAGGCGAGTTACCAAACTGACAGACTCTCAGAATGGGAGGGCCTTAATTGCTATGTGCTAAATATATGCTAAGGTAGAACTCTGTCCTTTGTGCCTTACTTTGCAACTTCTCATACACTAATAATCATAATCATGACTGCGACGCAAAGCCCTCTCTACATGAGACCAAGCCCCATCATTATTTCCTCCTGCAACACCTGCCTGTCCCCTCTGCAAAACCAAAGCTCTTGAGACTCAGGGTCTCTGAACTAGAAGGCTTAGTGAGAGGTTACAGGTGCTGGCTTGGAAAAGGATCCGATCCTGGCACAATTACCATGCCTACCAGCATGGAGTCAGGATAGCGACTGGAAATATGGCTGCCAAGCCAAAGAGCCAAGAGCACTTTTATAATGAGAGAAAAAATGGCTGACACTGAACTTGCACTGGTCACAGAGGGGAGCAGGACAACTGAAAGCTGGGTGAGTTTTGGAATAGGAGGGCAGTGCATGGGAGAAGTAATTGCTGCTTCTGGATGGGTTGGGTGTATCAGTACAGGAAGTTTATACTAATAGGCCCCGGGGCCCTGCTAACGGACCCAAGGGTTAAGTCAAGGCTTCAACATACAATATGGAATGGGAAATAGTGTTTTGTTGATTTCACACACAGATATTAGCCTACTATGCCTTCTCTCATCTCTTCCCCCTCCATCTTCGGGTCTTGTAATTAAATGTGGGACATCTCAGAATTTTTCTTTGATTAAGCTCTTCCACTCTTTTTTTTTTTTTTTAGATTCATTTATTTATTTGAAAGGCAGAGTTACAGAGAGAGAAAGAGAGAGAGAGAGAGAGACAGACAGACAAAGGTCTTTCATCTGCTGATTCATTCCCATGTGGCCTCAGTGGCAGGGGCGGGATCAATTCGAAGCCAGGAGCTACTTCTGGGTCTCCCACTTGGGTGCAGGGGCCCAAGCACCTGAGCCATCTTCCACTGCTTTCCCAGGCCAGTAAAAGGGAGCTGGATCAGAAGTGGGGCTGCTGGGACTTGAACCTGCACCCATATAGGATGCTAGCAGTGGAGGCTTAATCTACTAAATTAAGATTAATCTACTTAATCTACTAAGTCACAGCCCAGGCCCCTCTTCCATCCTTCTTTACAGCTTCTAGCTCAGCCACAATTCTCCATCTGCTCACACACATTGTCCACCTTTTCCACCAGGTTTCGACCTGTTACTGATCACAGGTGTTTTAAAGTCCTAATTGCACAGTTCTAACATCTGGGCCACGCCTAAGGGCTGGATCTGCTGACTGCTTTATCTCTTAACTGCTTGACAGCTTTTCTGGCCTTTTTTTCTGTACCTTTTGTAGAACAGGACAATAAAGAGTGGAGTAAATGATATTTATGGCTGGAACTGTGCCTCTTGCCTCATGATTGGAAATTAGTGTAAGAGTGAATCTGGTCACTGGTGGAGTAGGGCTCTTTCATTTTGAGATTTATTTGAGAGGCAGAGTTACAGACAGAGAGGGAGAGACAGAGAGACACGTCCTCCAAATGGCCGTGATACCGACCTGCTTAATAGTATTTCTGAAATGAATAAGCTGTGTGGGCACTGGCCATGAATTCAGAGAATTCTGAATACTGGCTCAAATAGACCAGACAACATGGTAAGTTTTTAAGCTTTTTATTCAGTGAGAGAAATGTATAGGGGCATGAGGGCTCTATCTAAAGGAGAAGGGAAGTCTGGAAGTTAAGCTGGGGCCATACCGAGCAGAAGTCAGACCAGGTGCCACGTGCAGCAAGCGTTTGGGTATGAGCAGCTACTAGCAACGAAGCAAAGGCTGGGGCAACAAGGGCAACAGAGGTCCATAAAGACAAAAAAGGCTGGGCCCATTGTGTTTCAGGCCTTTTATCCACTTCCAACGAGGATTGGTCACGAAGCCTGATTGGTAGGTGGGTATAGAGGTAGGTTAGGTAAGGGGTGAGATCACACAGGGGCGTGGTAAAGGCGGAGGTCTTCCACCTCATAAATCTAATCAATTTTATCCTTTCTACCTGCCTACATCAGCCACAACACCCCAGGCTGGGCCAGGGAAGGCCAGGAGCCTGGAACTCCATCCGCGTCTTCCACGTGCATGGTGGGGTCCATCTTCCGCTGCTCAGCCCCAAGCAGGGTCCTAACCTCTGTGCCAGGACCGGTGGTTCTTAGAGGAGGACCCGCAGCCAGACTCCCTGGGTGCTCACTCCCACGCCCACTGCAGGGGCGAGTGGGAGAGCCAGTCCCCCTGCAGAATGTGATGGTTGTGGAGTGCTGCCCCGTGGAGCACACATCAGAGGGTAGGTGCCGTGGGGCTGTCCCAGCCCCAGCCCATCACAGGCGAAGCGAATGGGCCTCACAGCCAACGTCACTCTCGGAAATTCTCGGAAACTTTACTCCTAGCACCAGGAACTGAAAAATTAAGTGGCAGCTCTGACACAGCCATAGGGCTGTCCACTGCCAGGACTCCCCGGCACGATGAAGGAGGCCATGGTGCTTGGGAGCTTGGTTGCCCTCAGATTCAGTGTAGGGGACTCCAAGTCAGCAGCCAAGGGGTGGATGGTGAGGCTAAAGAGATTGGCCACAGCCTTGCAGGCCTGCCCTGGGGCCCTGCTGGGATCTGCAGGGCCAGATGTCCAGTGCTCATTCAAGACCAGGTGGTGCAAAGATAAGCAGCTCCCCGCCTAGGGAGGGGCCGGCTCTCCAAGTCTCTGTATCCCAGCAGAGCCCTGAGCAACCTCAGGAAATTCGAGATGCAAAGGCAGCCTTCCTTCCCAGCTAATGCTCCCAAAAATCAAACAAACAAACAAACAAAAAAAGGTGGCCTTCCCTGGTGTCATAAAGGTATGCATTGTTTCAGGGTGAGAAAATAGAGCATATTGTAGTATTACAAAACTTTTTAGGGCCGGCGCTGTGGCGCAGTGGGTTAAAGCCCTGGCCTGAAGCGCGGCATCCCATATGGGCGCCAGTTCTAGTCCTGGCTGCTCCTCTTCTAATCCAGCTCTCTGCTGTGGCCTGGGAAAGCAGTAGAAGATGGTCCAAGTCCTTGGGCCCCTGCACCCACGAGGGAGACCTGGAAGAAGCTTCTGGCTCCTGGCTTTGGATCGGCGCAGTTGCGGCCATCTAGGGAGTGAACCAGCACATGGAAGACCTCTCTCTCTGCCTCTACCTCTCTCTGTAACTCTGTCTTTCAAATAAATAAAATAAATCTAAAAAAAAAAAAAAAACAAAAAACAACTTTTTAAGTAACTAATCGATAAGCCAGGCAGAGAGACTTCTCACTTGCTGATTCACTCTCTGAACGCACACTGAACCTAGGCACTCTGATAGGGGATGCAGGTGTCTTAACCGATAAGCTTTAAGTATAGTCATACACCAGGTGGCCTCTCTCAGCCGTAGGTGCTGTCAGAGCCCCTCTGAGAGGGACAGAGGCTGGCAGGCCTGCCTGCTGACCCAGGCAGCAGCTCTGAGACCTGCTTCCTGGAGCAAGTCACACCGTGCTGGCCCCATCACCCTCCCCCACATTCCCCAGGGCGCTCTGCAATACAAGGCTGCTTTTCAAAGTTCATGGAAAATGAAATTAGAAGATAAGTTTGGGTGCAAAAACATTGTGAAATCCATGCCTAGATTTTTCTTTTTTTTTTTTTTAAGTTTTTGTTTATTTATTTGAGAGGCAGAGTTACAGACAATGAGAGGGAGAGACAGAGAGAAAGGTCTTTTGTCTGCTGGTTCATTCTCCAGATGGCCGCAATGGCTGGAGCTGTGCCGATCTGAAGCCAGGAGCAAGGAACTTCTTCTGGTCTCCCACGCAGGATCGGAAGTGGAGCAGCCGGGACTAGAACCGGCACCTACATGGGATGCTGGCAGGCAGCAGCTTAGCCTACTACACCACAGTGCCAGCCCCCAAATATCTTTTCTAATAAAATATATGAAATGTCATTTTCCCAAAAGAACAGGAACCCAAGAAAATCTACCCTTCAGATGGCCCTGAACACTGCCCAGCATTTCACAGCCCTACAGGCTGCTGCTGTAAACTTTGATTCTCTCATCTGCAACCCCAACCCCTGGGGCGAGCAGCCTCAGTACAATGGGCCACATTTAAATCCGCACACCATTGACACTGGCCCTAGGTGCCCCCCGCTGGATTAGTAGGACCTTGGCTCCTCTTTTCAGTGGACCTTCCAGAGAATAAGTTTTGACAATGCTTTATTGACAGCACCAGAGGGCAAAAGAGCTTAACTCAAGCTTAACAGAGAGCTGACCCCAGCTCTGATGCTGGCTGGCTGCTGTGGCCCGGAGCCTGCTTGCCCCAGCCAGGCGACAGGGAGCCACAGGTTTGTTACTGTCCTCGGAGTCCAGGCAGCAGTACCCGAAGGGCCCAGAGGGAGGACAGATCCCGACCTGTCTCTTGGCACCTGTCTGTGTCCACTTCCTGTCCCAGCACGTGCCTCTCCCTGGGCAGGTGGATTGCCCAGTGCTCTCTGAAGAAACCCCATCCTCTATGCACCAAGAGTCAAATCACATGAAAACACAGGGCTTGCTGTCTGCAGAGTGGGAGGGAGACACAGGAACACTGTCACCCGTCCCAGCTGTTCTGGGAGGGTGTAGAAGCCAGTGTTCAAACCTGGGCAGGGAGCTGGGAACCCTTTCTGCAGGTGACTGGGCTTGAAGGGGACATTCAGAGATTCAAAGTGCAGCCAAAGGCATAAATAGACGGCGAGACTGGGAGGGGAGCAGTACCCAGGAGGGGCTGGTTTTGTGACTCCAAGGCCACAGCCCTGACCTTGAGCTTGCTCCCTCCCTCCAGGGCCTCTGGGATGCAACCACTCATGGCACCCAAGGCTGCTTCTGGACTGCACTACACCAGCCAGATAGATCTCAGGATGCCCTGCCCAAACGTCCTGAACCTACTTCCAGGGCCCCTTCTTCCCACAAGGGCCTGGGGATGGCCTGGGGTTGGGGTGGGGGGTGGGGGGTGCATTGAGGACTGATTGCCCACAGGCATGCTGGGAGGGGGACTGTCCTCAGTGTGGGATGGAGCTGGAGGGGGGGGGGCGGAGAAGAGTGATTGCCAAGTTGGGACTAGAGACTGTGGCATCCCCACTGCCACTCCCTGACGCGGTCACCAGGCCTGACTTCTGAGTTGGAGCCTGGCTTTCAGACAGAAAGCTCTGTATTTTCCGGTGAGAGGACAGAATGGGATCTCTAACCTTTGTCCTGTTGTCTTGTAACCAGTGCAGCAGCAGCAGCACAGCCCCCACTGTGTATCCCTGCTCTGGCAGGCCTCAGACGCTGGCCAAAAGCCCCTTCCTCCCAACTTGCAGCAAGGTGACAGGGTCCCAGTCTTGGGAGGCTGTGATGATTCTGCACAAAAGCACGCAGTGCCGAGCCCTAGTGACTGTCCCACCCTCTCCATCTTAGTGTGGGTGGGAGACAGACGTCCCAGCTAACGGGGAAGGACCTACAAAAACTCCAGGAAGTCAACTTATCTCGCGATGAATGCAAGGCACGATGGAGTTCCTGAAGCCACGTGACACCTGCTTCCTGGCTTGACCCAATACCTGGGACTCGAATTCCAGGCAAAGGATCAGCACTGGAAAGGCGGCTATTTCAGCAAACCACCGAAGCTTCTACAGCGGACAACTTCCTATAAACTGCTGGATACACTGCTTAATTCTTAGGGAGTGAGCAACCCAAGCTGAAGGAAGAGCTCCCCTGGGACCACGCAGACCTCCACTGCCAGCACTGTGCGGAGCAGCCAGGGAAAGGTAGCATTTACTCAGAGTCGATGATTACAGCCTAAATAAGAGGGCTGAGCTCTCAGAGGACGGAGGCTGGATAATCACAGGCTGAGTCTGATAGGGGAAGAGGCATGGGCAAAACTGGTGTCCCCACCTGCTTCCCCTGTGTAAGGAAGGACGTAGCGGCCATGAGGAGGTGGAGTGGCAGCCCCAGGGGCAGGGGTATTCTGGCTAAAATGACCCCTAATCTTGAGAACATCTGAACAACTCCAGAAGAAAAATAAATGTTTTTAAGTCCACCCCTTCCTACCCCAGCACACTAGGATTTTTTCTCAAAAGTTTTCATATATCGGAAAAGAAACCGCTGGTGCAAATTACAGAGCAGGGCTGCTTTCTCATTATGTGGCATTGCCCCTTGGCCTTGGCGACGGGGTGCAGGGGGCGATGCTCCCAGATTCTCCGGTCTGAAGTGGTCCCCGAATTCTCCACCAAGGCCTTAGTGTGGATGTACATCCAGATGCCTCCTCACCATTACCAGAAAATCAGAGCCCGAGGCTCTTGGTGGGCCCTCAGGACAAGCCTTTCCTTTGACAGAAGAGTAAACTGAGGCCCGGGGCAGGAGTCAACACAGAACTCACTGGAAACTGCAGCAGGATCAACACACCAGTCACCCTGACTCACCACCCAGGGGCCACAGCCAACGCCTGGTTGAGGGGCTCTCGCTCCCTAAGGACACACGACCAGTCCAGAAGTAACCTGAGTTTTACCTGGTGGACACTGAGGGGTTCGTCCCAGGAGTGGGTGAGTGGGTGAGCCTTGCCAAGGGAGTTTCCCAACAGAGTTGACTTCCAGTGCTGCCTGTCCCCAGGGAGGGCATGGCTTATTCTGCAAGGAATCCCCGCATCTTTGGGCGGCCCCTGTCTGACTAGGGAGCAGAAAGCCAAGCTTGGTGCAGCTCAAGTTTCCTTCCCAAGCGCTGAACTTGTCCAAACAAAGAACATCCGCACGCGCACCCCTCCCTCCCCCTCCGACGGCCAAAGCCAAGAAGAGCCTAGGAGGTGGCGGACTCGGCCCAGCCCCGGGCGCTCTCAGCGCCGACTCCCGCCGGGGAGGCTTCGTAGACGCCAGTGCAGGGCGCGTTCACCTCGGATGCGGGCGTGCAGTCACCGCTGGCCGAGTCGCCAGGAGGAAACGATCCGGGCATCCCTGGAGTTGGGAGCGCAGGACCGCGAAGCATAAGGACTCAGTGGGGCGCAAATGCAACCCAAGATCCCCTACGTCCGCGTCCCAGACAGGCCACCCCGGGCGCCGGCGGTCCACGGCAGCTAACTGGTACCACAGCCCCGATCCCCAGCTGGGGAGCAACGAGGGGCAGCAAAAGTGCGTGGGGGAAGCCGTTTGTACTTACAGTCCCCATCCCTGCCCCCGCCCGCCCAGCCAAATTCTCCATGGTCCCGTCCCACCCCTGCCCCGAGAACCGCTCCCCCGGCCAGGGGCCGCTCAGCTGTCCCCTGTCCGTCCACGGAGTTGCAACGCCCGCAAAGGGAGGTTGCGGGGGCGCGGGCCGCGGCGGGCGCCGGGCGCAGGGAGGGGCGGGTGGCGGGCAGGGGCGGCCCGGGAGGGCGCGGCCCGCAGCCATTGGTCGGAGGCCTGGTGGGGGAGGTGGCGATGCGGGGCGGGCGCAGGGTCGAGGCCCGGGGAGGGCCGTGGGCCGCAGTTGCCGCCGCCGTCCCCAGAGCCAGCTCCCAAAGCGCAGAGCCGCGCCCGCCATGAGGGAGATCGTGCACATCCAGGCGGGCCAGTGTGGGAACCAGATTGGCACCAAGGTGGGCGCAGAGGGGCGAAGGGCTGCGCCGCCGGAGGGCGGGCGAGTAGCGGGCCGGAGTCTCCCGGGGCCGCCCCGCCGGGGCGCGCGGCCTCTCGACGCCCCCCGGTCCTCGACGCCCAGGGAGCGAGCGCCGGAGCGGTGGCGTGGCCGGGGCCGGGGCGGGGGCGGCGCGGCCGGGACCCCTGTCCATGCTCCGTCCCGCCCCAGCTGGGAGAGGCTGCCGGCTGCTCAGGCGCGCCTGGAATTCGGCCCCGCGCCCCCGCCCTGCCCCGCCGGCCCTGGGGGTGGGCGCGGAGAGGGCCCCGTGGGCTCCGGGTCCTGACGGCCTGTCCCTTCGCCTCGTCCTCCCCTAGTTTTGGGAAGTGATTAGCGACGAGCATGGCATCGACCCGGCCGGAGGCTACGTGGGTGACTCGGCGCTGCAGCTGGAGAGGATCAACGTCTACTACAATGAGTCATCCTGTGAGTAGCGCGGCCCTCCCCGCCGCCGCACCCCAGCCCATCGCTCTGGACCCCGAATGACCCCCGTCATGACCGGCGACCATGCCCCTCCCGGATCCCGGCCATGCCGGCCCCTGCTGGCCCCTGCTGGCCCGGATCCCGGCGTGGGCTCGGGGCCGCCTCGGTGCAGATCCCGCGGGATGCCCGGCCACACCCTCGCTCCCCCTGGGGCGGGCGGGAAAGCGGCCGTCAGTTAATTGCAGCCGCGGGGTCGGGCGGGCCCATTGCGAGGGTCTGAGCGCCGTGAGGAGACGCCCCGTTCGTATTGGGAACTCTGCTTTGGGCGCCCAAACAGGCTTCCCTTCCTTTAAGGGCACGGAGTCGCAGAACGGAGTCAGGGAACTTAAAATACACCTCGTAATGGGTACTGGGCTAAACTTTTTGAAAAACGCTGTCTCCAACTTTTTCTCTGGCGGCTGAAACTGCCCTAGGTCTGAGTCGCTAATGGAGTTTAGTAAAAAATTCCGGGCTGTGGTTTGCCGGCTCCTGTCCTGGGCACCCATCGGGGGTGCTTTAGAAAGTTGGTGAAAAATGAAATTAAAGGTAAGTTTGTTTGGGGGCAATAAAACACGGAAATCCCTGTATAGTTGTTGTGAAGACACCTGCTGTGCATGGATTTCAAATTTTTATTGTACCCAAATAAACTTCCTTTTAACTCCCTGGTCTTTTGTTGTCTATTTATTGAGAGAGAGGAGGAGAGGCAGACAGAGCTCCTGTCCACTGGTTCACGCTCCAAATGACCACTATGGCTGGGATGGGGCTGGACCAGAGCTGAAGCTGGGAGCCAGGAATTTCTTAAAGGCACCTACATCCAGGTGGCAGAATCACTGTAGCCTCACCAAGCCTCCCAGGGAGCAAACTGGAGTCAGGAGCTGGAGTTGGGAATCCAACCCAGGTTCTACAATGTGAGACCTGAGTGTCTTACCTGCTAGGCTAAGCACTCGCCCCTTAGTTCCATTTTACACAAAAATTTCTAAGTACCCTCAAATACATATTGTGATGTAAGCATTATTTCTACAGCAACTTTTGTTATAAAAGGGGTACCTTCCCCAGACAGCGAGGGAACACTGAGAGTGACAGGTGCTGCCCTCACACATACATAAATGTCCCCAGAGATAATCACTCTTGAGTCACTTGGTGCTTGTCCACACATGAGCTGCAAGAGCACTTTCCGTGAGTCACTGGGTCTGCTCACTTGAGCAGCTCTAACAAAAGGTCTGGATCACCAAGGGCATGCAAGATGGAATTTCTAGCCAGCACCGAGGAAAATTCCAGTGCCTGTTGCACTTCCTGTTAACCCTGTTAGGCCCAGGAGGTTGTGCCCTTTCTTCAACTTGGGTGTGGGCACAGCAGGGGACTTGTAAGGGGAGCTCCTGTTTGGAGTCCTATTAACCCTTGCCACACTGGGGACAGTGTCCTGCCCTGTGGGTATGAAAGTGAGAGTAAGGGGGCCCCCAGCACCAGCGGGCTGGAGCCTGCCGGGAGATGCTCGGATTGAAGCTGAGTGCTTCCTGTCTGTGTGTGCCCGGGGAGGTGCCAGAAAGCGTGTGACAGTTTGCTGCCACACAGTTTATTTCCATGGGGTTAAAAAAAAGAAAGCTTCCCAACAGGAAAGAGGGGTCAGGGTGAACTGGAAAATACAGGAGGCAGGAAGTCAGGAGGCTGATTTCTCATCCTGCCTCTCCCTGCAACCTGCTCTGCCCATCCACGCTGGCTGCTTCCTCACACCAGCGGGAAGCTGGGAGTTGGCGAAGCTCATGGTTTTCTCTGCGGAGGCGCTGGTTCCTCCCTTCTGGGTTGACTTGCTAGGGAGAGTCGATTACCCTAAAACCAGAAAATAACTTGCACTGCTTTTTTCTTTTTTTTTCTCTTCCAGCTCAGAAATATGTGCCCAGGGCTGCCCTGGTGGACTTGGAGCCGGGCACCATGGACAGTGTGCGCTCTGGGCCTTTTGGGCAGCTCTTCCGGCCCGATAACTTCATCTTTGGTAGGTTCCTTCCTTCCTGCTTCCTTCTTTCTTTATTTTAAAAAATCAAGCTGGTTTTTGTGCCAAGATTGAAGCATCACATGACATAGAAAAGTTCAGAGTAGAAATGAGCAGCTCCTCCCCCACCCCCACAAGGTCTGGCTTCCAAGTCTGCACTTTTAAGTTTTTTTCAAAGCATTTGTTTATTCAAGAGGCAGAGAGATAAAGAGGCAGACAGAGAGAGCCCCCATTCACTGGTTTACTCCCCAGATACTGGCCAGGGCTGGACCAGGCCAAAGCCAGGAGCTGGCAGCTCAATCCAGGTCTCTCCCACATGGGAGGCAGGGACTCAATTTCTGGAGCCATCACCACTGCCTCACAGAGTGTGCATTAGCAGGGGGCTGCATCAGGATCCAAAGCCAGGATTTGAACCTGCACACTCAGATGTGGGATATGGGCATTTCAACTGCTGGGACTTTTTCCTTAGGGAAATAATGGGTCTCTCAAATGAAATTATGATACTGATAGTTCTTGACCAAAATACAAAAATCAAGATACTAATTTCTTTCTATTGATCATTATAAACTTATTTCATCGTCTGGTTTTGGTTCTTGTGTTGGTCATTTTTTTTTTACTTTAATATGTGTTTATTGCTTTTTCCATCATCTATGGACAGTTGTATGGTTCTTTTTTTTTCTAGAGGCTGACATCATATGAGTTTTGTTTTAGCAGCATTGAGTAAATAGTTTTTTTCTCCCCTCTTCCACCTAAAAAATGATGATGGAACCTCTTTCTCAGCAGGTGCCTAAAGAAAATGATACAAATTTAAACAAAGTGCTACCATTTGTGTTACCAGGCAGAGCCTATAGGATGAGTGGCACATCTGAAAGTTTGGATATTTTAGAGAAATGTGCCTAGAAGAAAAAAAACCATTACTAATCAATAGAAATACCTCAATCCATCAGTGAACATATTTCCCATACATCTGAAAGGCAGTGTGTCATCCAGGGGACTGTGAGAATTTTAGGGCTGATTGCTGGCTTAAAGGCACTATGATATGGAAATTGAGTACATCAAAAATCTACATCCCAGCCCCTTCCTCAAAAGACACTAAGTAAAGATAGTTTAATTGAATGTAAAAGAGAATCCTATTTAAGCCATTCTAGACAGAAAATAATGGACACTTTTCCCATAAGGCCAAAAGTATCTTCTGTTAGAATATACACATGAAGCTATAAATCAAACTCACTTAAAAAATACAAATGCAACCCCCCCCCCCCAAATTTAGAATACCAAAAGAAGCTGTGTTTGGTTTATTTGTTTGAAAAAGTTCCTGTCCACTGATTCAGTCCCCCATTGCCTACAACGGCTGGGGTTGGGCTGTGGCCAGGAACTCAATCCAGGCCTCCCACGTGGGTGGCAGGAACCCAACTACTTGAGCTGTTGCTGATGCCTCCCAGGGTCTGCATTAGCAGGCATCAGGAGGGAGGCCAGGACTCAAACCTAGTCACTCTGATGTAGGATGTGGGCATCTCAAGTGACATCTTCACCGCTAGGCCAAATGCCTGCCCTGCAGCTGTGTGTGTGTGTGTGTGTGTTCTAAATATATTGTAACCAAGCAAGAGTCAGATGGTTAAATATCGGACTGTGCTGCTGTACTTCCTGGGTTTGAGTCTTTACTTATTTGAAAGGCAGATTGAGAGAGATAGACAGACAGATTTTCTATTCACTGGTCCACTCTTCAAATGGCTCCAATGACTGGAGCAGGTCTAGACTGAAGCCAGGAGCCTGGAAGCCATCTTGGTCTCTCATGTGGGTGGCAGGGGCCCAAAGTACTTGGTCCATCATCTGCTACTTTCCAAGGCAGATTAACAGGAAGCTGGATCAGAAGCACAGTAGCCAGTATTCAAACCAGCACTCTGATACAGGGATGCTGGCATCGCAAGGAGTGGCTTAACCCACTGTACCATAATGCTGGCTCCTTGATCTTTCCACTCACTGTGTAATGGACTTTGTGATTTAATTTCTTGATCTATAAATTAAACTGTACTTTTTAATGAGATGTAAGAATTAAATGAACATTTAGGATGTTTAATGCACTGTAAGTGCTTGATAAATATTTGCAACATCCCAGGAATGCAAGGATAGCTCAACATTAAGGTGTCTGCTGATGGCTTACTGGAGACAGTATTTTAATAGATTTTCAAAAAACATTTGGTAAAATTCAGTATGTGTTCCTGATTTGTAGAAGACAAAAAACATACATAAGCTAGAAGTGTAAAGAAACTCCATTCTTTAAGGTCTGTTTACTCCTACGATTTAAGGGTTATCTACTTACAGCAAAATCAACTCTCTGCTGAAACATGAGAAATCTTCCCAACAAAATTAGGTATGAGAAAAAGATGTCCACTGCCTCTACTATTTTTCCATCTTCTGAAGACTTAGCCAGTGCACAAAGACCCAGAGAAGGAAAGGAGATGCAAATCACCTTATTTGATTGAGAGTCTACTTATCTATGAAATATATTGGAGAAAAATATCCTGTTCACAACCATGATAAAAACTATGAATACCTAGGGGTAGAAGTTTTTAGTGATTAGGGGTGGGTGGGCAGTAAGTAAAGCAAGAAGATCCTTTTCTCCCACTAACTTGACCAGTATTTTAAGAGCTGCCGAGAGCTAGTGCTGGCGAAGGTGTTGGAAGAATCACTCCGCAGAGTTAGTGGATCAAGCGTTTGATCCAACAGGAAATCTGTCCTCCTGGAACACTTGCACAGGGAGACAGCGGCCTGGCTTCCGGAAGAACTCGGCCACCCGGCCTGCCTCCCGGGTCGTCATTCCGCTCGCGTGGTGTGGTCTTTGTCCATGGTGAGGGGCTGCTCGCAGTCCTCGTGATAAGGACCTGGGGTCTCAGTGCTGCTGCAGTCTGAGGAGGGACCAGGGAGGATCCCGCCTAGTAGGATCCGTGCGCACGCAGTGACTTCCGGCTGCCCTCTGGGACAGCTTCCGGGGTTACGGCCCTGGTGTAGGCGGAAGGGCAATGAACCGGGCGATGCAGTGCCTTCGGTCCTGTGACCTGGGGTCTGAGCTGTACTGTGTGTGAATTGTAGGGTCCCAGCCACCTTTAAAAACACCCAAGATCTCTTATTTTTAGCTAGTTTATTTTTAAAATTTATTTGAGAGATCTCTCACCCCCTGGTTCATTGCCCAAATGCCCCCAGCAGAGAGCTGGGGCCAGGCTGAAGCCAGAAGCGGAGAACCTATCCAGGTCTCCTGTGGGCGTGGCAGGGACATAAATACCTGAGCCAGCACCTGCCACCTCCCAGGGTCGGCTTTGGCAGGAAGCTGGCGTCAGGAGCAGAGCCGGGAATTGAATCCAGGCGCTCGGATGTGGGAGGTGGCACGCTCTGGGCGAGAAGCCTGCCTCCATCTACTTGGGAAGGCGTTGTATGCCCGTGGTGCCCAGTGCACAAAGGTTGTGCAGTGAGTACCGCCCTCCCGGGAGGCCCAGCACTGTGTCAGCTCTGTGGGTGTCCTGCCTGCGATGGGTTTCACATTTACATGTGTGGATTTTTTTAGATATAAAAAAAGGTTTATGTCAAATACCCACCTTTTCTCCTCCTAAGAAGTAACTGAACATAACAGCAAAAGTCCTAAAATGTGGTTTAAAACAAGTCTGCTGGGAGCGTTAATTCAGTTAGGGCTGAGAATTAATTTTAGCTCTGGGTTTCTGGCTACTCAGTCCAAAAAAGGAAGCACAGCAAGTGGCATGGTTGTCCTCGTCCCGACCAGGGAGTGGCGTACACTGTAAGAAGGGAGATCCTTTCTCAACCTAAGTTACTCGTATTTAATTTTGAATTTTTACTTTCTGAAAGCGTTGATGGAATTCCATTGTTAAAGAATTCCATTCTAGAGTAAAAAAAGTTACCCCACTTGCTCCTCCTCTGCTATAATCAGTCTCCACTGAGGTCATTTTACCTTGGTTTCTGTTTGCTGATTTTCATTAGTTGTAATATCTGTTACCATTTCGTGTCTTTTCTTCCTGGTGAACATCATGTGATACATCTTATTCTACGTTAAGGGTAGCTTCTCAAGGCTGTGGTTTTTAATAGATACCTAATGTCTAATTAATTCTTACTTTATAGTGGTCCATAATCAGGGGTAGTTTATCAGGGAGCAACTTTTGCTCACATAAACACTTCTGTCATGAACATCTTCATCCGTGTAAATTTGGCTGTGTTTCTGACTGTGGTTCCAGAATAGATTCTTGAAAGTAAAACTAGTAGAGCAATGCATGAACCCATTTAAACCCTGTATATATTTTGCCAATTTTCCCAAAGGCATTAATGCCACCAGCAGTGTTGGAGAGCACAGTTTTTGCTATGTTTCTGCTTGAAATTAGAACTTTTAAAGAACTTGCAACCAAGTGCTTGTTCTATGAGGGATTTTTTTAAAAGATTTATTTTATTTGAAAGGCAAAGTTGGAGAGAGAAATATATATAGAGATATCTTCCCTCTGCTGGTTCACTCCCCAAATGGCCACAATGGTGGGCAAGGAGCTTCATCCAGGTCTCCCACGTGGGCTCAGGGGCCCAAGGACCTGAACCATTCTCTGCTTGAGAATCATGGGCTGCTTTCCCAAGCCCGTTAGCAGGGAGCTGGATCAGAAGTGAAGCAGCCGGGACACAAACCAGTGCCCATTTAGGATGCTGGCTATGCAGGTGGCAGCTATACCCACTGTGCCACAACGCCGGCCCCAGGACTCTAAGAACTGCTTTATAGGAAAGGGAAAGCAATTCTAGTTTGGCCATGGTCGTAATTCAGTTGTAGAAATTGTGTGTGTATAAACAGTGACCTGCACACATGTAACACACAGGCCCGCACCTCGAGAGACCTGAGACTTGACACTAAAATGCAGCTTCGGGAGTGAGGGGAGGGTGTGTGCTGGGGGGGCACAGGTACACGGCCCTGCTTTTGGAGAGGAGACAGGGGAAAAGGATTCACTTACACATGGTTGGAGATGCCCACACTCAACCTTGTCACGCTGGCTGCGTGTAACGTTGGTAGGTTTTATTTCTGAAGGTGAGTGGTAGGTACTGGAGATGCTCTTTACATTCTTCTTCATGACTGTAAACCTTCACGCCTTATATCCGTCACTGGAAAACGTCAGATGTCTGAGAGGGGGCCTCCCTGGAAGAAGCGGTGCACTTATTCAGCACTTGTCCAGCGAGGTGTCCACCCTGCCCCTGGCCTGGCTGCTCCGCCAGCCTCACTGAGGCCCGGGCCTGACCTGGGCTTTGAAATCCGATCATCACAAGCCATTGCAGTGTGAGAAGCTCGGTTCTCAGAGCGGCTGCTGCTTCAAGTGTTTTCTTGGGCTTATTTTTTTGTTTGTTTTTTGTTTTTTTAACAGGCAGAGTGGACAGTGAGAGAGACAGAGAGAAAGGTCTTCCTTTGCCGTTGGTTCACCCTCCAATGGCCGCCGCGGCTGGCGTGCTGCGGCCGGCGCACCGCGCTGATCCGATGGCAGGAGCCAGGTGCTTCTCCTGGTCTCCCATGGGGTGCAGGGCCCAAGCACTTGGGCCATCCTCCACTGCACTCCCTGGCCACAGCAGAGAGCTGGCCTGGAAGAGGGGCAACCGGGACAGAATCCGGTGCCCCGACCAGGACTAGAACCCCGTGTGCCGGTGCCGCAAGGCGGAGGATTAGCCTAGTGAGCCGCGGCGCCGGCCTTCTTGGGCTTATTTTATCTGACTGAAAACGGGGAGAGTTTAAGAAAAGTCTGTTCTTATTTACCTAGCTGTTGATAAACAGGATCCAGAAGACTCAGAACAAATTAAGGCAGATCCATGTGGTGACCATTTCATTTTCTAATTGTCCCCAAAGCCTTCAAAAATGTTAAAAATGACATTTGCAGGCTGGCGCCGCGGCTCACTAGGCTAATCCTCCGCCTTGCGGCGCCGGCACACCGGGTTCTAGTCCCGGTCAGGGCGCCGGATTCTGTCCTGGTTGCCCCTCTTCCAGGCCAGCTCTCTGCTGTGGCCCGGGAGTGCAGTGGAGGATGGCCCAAGTGCTTGGGCCCTGCACCCCATGGGAGACCAGGATAAGTACCTGGCTCCTGCCATCGGATCAGTGCGGTGCGCTGGCCGCAGCATGCTGGCCGCGGCGGCCATTGGAGGGTGAACCAACGGCAAAGGAAGACCTTTCTCTCTGTCTCTGTCTCTCTCACTGTCCACTCTGCCTGTCAAAAATAAATAAATAAATAAATAAATAAAAGAAAAATAAATAAATAAATTTTTTAAAAAATTAAAAATTAAAAAAAATGACATTTGCCACTTAGACTGCCTCCAGCCTCCAGATTTTTTTTTTTTTTTTGAATCTTTGCTTCGTTGTCAGACATAAATGTATATTCTTGACTTAAGAATATTTAAAATTTTTAACAGGCTGTGCTGACTTGGAATATCTTTTTTTTTTTTTTTTTAAAGATGTATGTATTTGTTTGAAGGCACGAGTAACAGATTTTTCCATCTGCTGGTTCACTTTCCCAATGGCCACAACAGCCAGGGCTGGGCCAGGCCTAAGCCAGGAGCTGGGAACCTCGTCTGGGTCTCCCACATAGATGGCAGAGGCACCAGCACTTGGGCCCTCCTCTGCTGCTTTCCCAGATGTATTGGCAGGAAGCTGGATCAGAAGGGGAGTGGCTGCAAGCTGAACCAGAGCTCCCATGTTGGGTGCTGGCATTGCAGGAGATGGCTAGTAACCCTGTGTGCCACAACACTGGCCTCTTGAAATACTTTTGATGGTAAAAAACAAATTGACATTTTTTAAAAAAGTGGTTTGTGTGTGTGTGTGTGTTTATTTCAAAGGCAGAGCTAAGAGAGAGGAGGGAGAGACACAGAGAGGTCTTCCATCTGCTGGTTCATTCCCCAAATGGCTGCAGTGGCCAAGACTGGGCCAGGCCAAAGCCAGGAGCCTGGAGCTTCTTCCAGGTCTTTCATGTGGGTCCGGGTGATTTTCCATTGCTTTCCCAGGAGTGTTAACGGAGAGCTGGTTAGGAAGTGGAGCAGCCAGGACTCAAACCAGCACCCACATGGGGTGCTGGCATTACAGGAGAGGCTTAACCCACTACACCAGGATGCTGGCTCCAAATTGACACTTTTAAATTATGAATTGTTTAACTGAATACACTCACAAATATGCTGTGTTATCTGTTAAAATAACACATGCTTGTTACAGAGGCTGAGACGGTATCCAGAACGCGTAAATGTACTATGTTGTTCCATTCAACCGTTGTTCTAAATCATTCGTCAGTGAATAAAGGAGGCAGGGATTGTCTTCTTGGAGATGTTCTGCCCCATATTACTTTACATAGCTCATCATTCCAGCTAGCGTTGGTGAATTAAAATAAAGCAGCGTCATGCCATTTGCAGTTTGAAAGGGTTTAAAATAGCAAGTTAGAATTGTATGATTTTAAAAATTAGTAGGGGCCGGCGCCATGGCTCACTTGGTTAATCCTCTGCCTGCGGCGCCAGCATCCCATATGGATGCCGGGTTCTAGTCCCGGTTGCTCCTCTTCCAGGCCAGCTCTCTGCTGTGGCCTGGGAAGGCAGTGGAGGATGGCCTAAGTGCTTGGGCCCTGCACCCACATGGGAGACCAGGAGGAAGCACCAGGCTCCTGGCTTCAGATCGGTGCAGCACCATCCGTAGCGACCGTTTGGGAGTGAACCAATGGAAGGAAGACCTTTCTCTCTCGCTCTCCCCTCTGCTGTCTATAACTCTACCTGTCAAAAAAAAAAAATTAGTTACCTATGTGAGTTTTGGACAACATAGATATACACAGGATCTTCAAAAACCTCATGGAAAATACATTATGCAAAAACTATGCATGGATTTTAACTTTTTTTTTTTGCACCAAAATAAACTTACCTTTTCACTCTATTTTTTTCCATACACTTTTTGAAGTATCCTTGTACTTCGTAAAACTTTTTTTTTTAAAGAGTTGCTGGTGGCATAGCTGCCATACCTGTTACGCTGTTGCAGTTTTGCGTGTGTGTGTGTGTGTGTGTGTGTGTGTGTGTGTTGGGGGTGGGGTGGGGATTGAGCACCAGGAAGATGAACTTTGCTTTAAGCCTCTTTTCTGTGTTTGTAATAGTTTCTTCCACAGTCAGGGCTGGAGGAGGGAGCACCAGGGTGTGCAGCCTTAAGACTTCATCCATCAGCCGGTGTGGGTTGGGGCGCTACCAGAGCAAACCCTGAGGGGCTGTGGCAGATGACTGCCAGCGCCTGGCGATCTGCAGCCGATGTGTCATAATCTGGAGTCATGATTAATGCCACACACATCACTGCAGAAGACGTTCAACTTATGACCCCCAAATATTTAACTGGGAATGTCTGTTGCTATGAGACAGTAGCAAAATATTTTCAGAAGTCACCAAGCTTCCTCCTTTTGCTCAGAGCAGAGAAAACCTGAGTGAGAAAAGTAACAGCTAATGGGGCTACAGAGCTTCAGGAAGACAAGTAGCTGGTGGGAGTTGGAGATAGGGAAAGTCAGGTTCAGCGTTAGGACATTTAGCAACCACGGTGGGTTTGATCTAGTGGGGTTTTATGTCTGCCCAAAGTCACCTACTGTTTTCAGTTGTCAGTTTCTGCCGTCTTAGTCAGTTCTAACCTCTTCCGACAGCTGCACTCACAGCCTTTCCTATGTGAAGGTGTGATAGTTCTACCCTGAGCTCCAGGTACAAGGCCAGCTCTAAGTATGAGGCTAGCCCCAGGTTGATGAAACCCAGTGCCAGTGTTGAGGTCTGGCCAGGCTGCTGCCTGCTGGGTTGGGTGGGGCAGGGGTGGACCTAGGAAGGACAATGACCATTGCACGTCATCCTCCCCGAGTGGAGCTGAATCAGTCCTGTGTGGCCTGCTGTAGTCAGTTTTGGGTGCTTTAATATTTAAACATGTTTCATGTTTGCATTACAAAGGTAAAATAATTGATCATGCAATGCTTTCTCAAATAACGCACAAGAATAGAGTATAAAAATGGAAGCCTCCCAGCCTGTCCACGGATGGCCCCTAAGCTTTGTTCCCCAGGGGGACAGCCAAGGGCCCTGAGTGGTTGGGGTGTGACCTGCTGACTTTTTTCTACGCACACACACAGAGGTGATTTTGTTTTTAGGAAATGAGATCATGCTCCACAAAGTGTTTTGCAGCCTTCTGAGAAGTTCAGCAATACATCCAGGATGCTCTCCATGACGGTCACAGTGCTGTCCATTTTATTTGTCATTAACTAGTAATTCCTACTTACTGATGACATTTAAGTGTCCTTAAAAGTATGCTTTCATCTCTGACTTTCCCTTTCTCAGCTTCCCTTTGATTAGTATGTTTGACTACTTAAAATTTTATAAGCATTATGTAATGCTGAAAAGAACCCCCTTGTGATCCCATTGTTCAAAGACTGTATTTTAAATGTTGTAATACAAGTCAGCATGTTTTCATTTTGCTAGATAGTGAGGTCAAGTACTGCCAGGGTACAGGATCCAAAAAGAACAAAAGGGTGTTAAGAGTGTCCTCAGCCCTTATCCAGGACCTTCCCCAAGGCAAACACCACCAGGTTCTTGCGCACCCTTCCAGGTGTATCCTGCCCACACACAGGGATTTCAACATGTGTGGAGAAATGGAATTAGAAGACAATTTTGGTAGAGAAAAGCTGTAAGTTTGGGGCTGATGTCGTGGCCTAGCAGGTAAAGCTGCCACCGGTGATGCTGGCATCCCACCTGGGCACCGGTTTATGTTGCAGCTGCTCCACTTCCCATCCAGCTCCCTGCTAATGGCCTGGGAAAACTCAAGGAAGATGGCCCAAGTGTTTGGGCCCCTGCACCCATGTGGGAGACCTGGGTGAAGCTCCTGGCTTTCGGCCTGGCACAACGCTGGCCATTGCAGCCATCTGGGGAGTGAACCACTCTCTCTGTGAACCCTCTCTCTGTAACTCTTTCAAAATAAATAGATCTTAAAAAATTTTTTTTATTTATCTATTTGGGAAGCAGAGAACAGCAACAGAGAGAAAGAAAGAGGGGCAACTCCTGTTTACTGGGTCACTTCTTAAATGACTGCACCGGCTAGGAGCTGGGAATGCAATCCAGGTCTCCCATGTGGAACTAGTCACTTGAGCCATCACTGCTGCCTCCCAGGGTTTGCTTTAGCAGGAAGCTGGAGTCAGGACCTGGAGCCAGGAGCCAAACCAGTACACTTTGATGTGGGATGTGGGCATCTTAACTGTTAGGTTAAATGGTGTTTGAGGCAAAACATTTTGAGATCCATGTATATGAGGGGTCTTTGAAATAAATACAATAGAAAAACTATGCATGGAGTTCAGATTTTTTTTGCACCAAAATAAGTTTTTAATTCCATTTCCCCATGAGCTTTCTGAAGTATGCATGCAGAAGTAGCTGCATGAATTTTACACACGTACAGTAGCAGCCTACAGTGAACCCTATTCATTAGGGTGGGGTCTCCCTTCATTGCTGGCTGACAGCATTCCTATGAATTGACACCATCATGGATTTACCCAGTCCTGTTATTATCTGGGATGTTTTTTGTTTTCAGACTGTTTCTCTGTACCTATGTCATTGTGCCCATGGGTGGGTCTATCTAGAAAAACTCACAGCAGTGTAATTGCTGGATCCAAGGGGATTAATTCTGATAGGAACTGCGAAGTGTTCTCCAGATACCAAGACCTCTCAGATCCCCCAGGCGCTGTGGGATGTGAAGGAGTTTTTCCCACTGGCACAGAGGTAGTGAGCTTTTTGATCTGCATCAGTTTCAAGGAGGAAAATAGGATCTCCTTGTTTTCATTTGCATTTCCCTTCTGAGAAAGTTGCGTTATTTGACTTTCCTGGGCACTGCCTGTATCCTTTGCCCGTTTTCCCACTGGTGACTGTGGATTCCTAACTGATCGGTAGAACTGTAGATATTTAAGCTGGGCGTCCCTTTGCGTGCGATCCAAGTTACTAGTAGTTCAGTACTTTGTAAACCTACTGAAGAGGCAAGAATTTGGTTGTTTTCTTGCTTTACTGGCCTCCACTGGATAAGTGCTTCATTCCCCCAAGGGTGGGGCGGAGCCCCTGTGCAAGGCTGTACCTGCTGTGCACTGCAGAACCTGGGTGTGGTCAGTAGACCTCAGGGTGAGCGGGGAATGGCCCAGAGGCTCAGGTCTGCTAGTTGGGATCCAGAAATGAATGGTGGCTTATCTGACCTGATGTGGCACCTGGTGGCCGTGGTGGTTTTGGGGTGCCTTAGCTCGGTACCCCCGTGGGTGGGAATAGCATCAGGGATGGACCTCTCCCCCCGGATCAGAGAGGCAGGCCTCTGGATGGTGCGTGTGAACTGCTGCCACCAGACTTGTGCAGACAGAGGTCAGGTTGCTGTCTTTGCAGTAGGCACGGACAGGTCTGTACAAGGCAATGCAGGTTTTAATCACTTGAAAAAGCTAAATCTGCAACCTAAATATTTATCGAGAATATATTAAAAATGAAACTGTGGTGGGCACTTGGCATAGCTGCTCAGATGCGTGCATTCCTATCAGAATGTCTGGGTTTGATACCCAGCTCTGCCTTCCCGCTGATGCAGACCCTGGAAGGTGGTGGTGATGGCTCAAGTGATTGGGTTCTTGCCACCCCTGAGGGAGACCTGGATTGAGTTCCCTGCTCCCAGCTGTAGGCATCTGAGGTGTGAACCAGCAGGTGGGACCTTTACTCTGTTCCTCGTTCTCTCTGTGTCTCCAAGTGTGATGGAATAAACAGACTGCCTTCAAGTGAAAGAGTGAGATTGTGTTTACTAAGTCTTGGCAAAGCCTTCTTGGTGTGCGTCCAGAAACAAGACAAGAATGATGGATGTAAATAATGTGATGCATTATTTTGCAAGTCAGCTTCTTTTTAATTCTGCTTTCTGCGAATTTGAGTTGTTGGCTAATAGATGGTTAAAAATAGTTTTTGATAGTAGATTGCTATTTGAATTTTGGCGTATAACTCAGAATAAGGTCAAGTAACTGAATGGCATTGTTAGAACATAATTCATTCCATTTACATGTGTATGTGAATAAGATTTTTCAGTTTTTATGTAAAAAAAGAGAACTGGAACTGATGCCAAACCTTGTCCCATCCCGGCAATAATTACTATTCACCTTTGCATAGATGAACTAATTAATATATATATAGATAGATAGATACCAATCTTTTTTTAAAAAAAGATTTGATTTATTTGAGAAGTACAGTTACAGAGAGAGGGAGAGAAAGATCTAACATCCTCTGGTTCACTCCCGAAATGGCCCAGCTCAGCTGTAGCTGAGCTGATCTGAAGCCAGGAGCCAGGAGCTTCTTCTTGGGTCTCCCACATGGGTGCAGGGGCTCAAGCACTTGGGCCATCTTCCACTGCTTTCCCAGGCGCATTAGCAGGGAGCTGGATCGGAAGCGGAGCAGCTGGGACTTGAACCGGCACCTGTGTGGGCTTTAACCCACTACACCACAGCACCGGTGCATAGATACCATTCTTAAATATCTTGTATGTAATCATAGGAGTTTGAAAACAACTTCAGGGGCCAGTGCTGTGGCACAGTGGGCTAAGCCTCCTCCTGCAGCACCAGAATCCCATATGGGTACTGGTTCTAGTCCCAGCTGCTCCTCTTCTGATCCAGCTCTTTGCTATGGCCTAGGAAAGCAGTAGAAGATGGACCAAGTTCTTGGGCCCCTGCACCCACGTGGAAGACCCAGAGGAGGCTCCCAGCTTGGATTGGCCCAGCTCCAGCCTTTGCAGCCATCTGGGGAGTGAACTAGCAGGTGGAAGACCTCTCTCTGTCCACCTCTCTCTGTGTCTGTAATTCTAACTCTCAAATAAATAAAATCTTTAACAAGAAAAAATTTCAACTTGCTAGATTTTTCTGGTATTTATATAGATTCTATTGGATACGTTTAATAGGATGATACATTTGGGTTTTGAAAGGGATTATTTGTAGTGCTCCCAGAAATTAAAAGTACATTATTTGACACCAGTTGCATTTATGAAGAAAAATTAGATGTCAGCTTTGAGAGGTGTGCAGTTTAAAAAATATTCAGAACAGCAGTGTGTGAAGGACATTGCATTATAAGACATTTGCTGTGTCCAGGAAAGCAAAAACTAAGGTAAAGCAAAGTAAACTCCTCCCAGCCCTCCCTCCTGGTGGTTTGGAGGGCACCTCCCACCTCCCACCTCCCTCCCCCTCCACAGGCCTATATTATTATTATTTTTTAAAGATTTATTTATTTATTTGAAAGACAGAGTTACAGAGAGGCAGAGGCGGAGGCAGGGAGAGAGGTCTTCCATCCACTGGTTCACTCCCCAGATGGCTGCAATGGCTGGAGCTTCACTGATCTGAAACCAGGAGCCAGGAGCTTCTTCCAGGTCTCCCACATGGGTGCAGGGGCCCAAGGACTTGGGTCATCTTCTACTGCTTTCCCAGGCCATAACAGAGAGCTGGATGGGAAGTGGAGCAGCTGGGTCTCGAACTGGCACCCATATGGGATGCCAGCACTGCGGGCAGTGGCTTTATCCGCCACACCACGGCACTGGCTGGCCCTGGGCCTATATTATTTTTACAGCTTGGAAAAAGATGCTTTGTCTCATACGTCTTCAATTTTATAATGAAACGGTCTTTCACTTTCAAAGTGTCTTCTGGACAGTGATGTGTACATAAGCCTCTCTGGCAAGAATGCAGAAAACATGAACTGGAGTCTCTTTCCTGCACGCGAGTCCTCCGTGTTGGGGCAGCATTAAGCTGAACAATTAACGTGCCCACAGTTCAGCCGCACTGCCTGGCTTTGAGGCCCAGCTCCACTTCCAGGTCACTCTCTGCTCCGGCACGGCAGCAGGTGATGGATGGCTCAAGTACTTGAGTTCCTGCCACCCAGCTGGGAGGGGTGGGCTGAGTTCCTCCTCCCCTGTCCTGGCTGGCCCAGCCCTGGCTGTTTAGAGCATCTGGGGAGTGAACCAGCAAATGGAAGCTTGCTCTGGCTCGCTCTCTCTTGCTCTCACCCCGCCCCCCACCTCCCCTGCCCTGTTACTCTGCCTCAAAAATATAAATCAAAAAGAAAATACACCCTGTTTAAAAACAAGACTGAAACTGCCAGGTCAGAAGGTATGAAATTAGGTATTAACACCCTCTCACGCCCTTCAGCCCCGTTGGTGGGTGCCCGACCCCCCTCCCTAGCCCCTTGGGCCTGTAGGGGCTTCCTCTGGTTGTGGCAAACACGACTTCCCCCAGCAGCCGAGGAAGGTGCGGCGATCACCGGCCCCTGCCTGCATCACACTGGCTCTCTCTTCCTCCCTGTAGGGCAGACGGGCGCCGGCAACAACTGGGCCAAGGGCCACTACACGGAGGGCGCGGAGCTGGTGGACTCGGTGCTGGACGTGGTGCGCAAGGAGTGTGAGCACTGCGACTGCCTGCAGGGCTTCCAGCTAACGCACTCGCTGGGCGGCGGCACGGGCTCGGGCATGGGCACCCTGCTCATCAGCAAGATCCGCGAGGAGTACCCCGACCGCATCATGAACACCTTCAGCGTCATGCCCTCGCCCAAGGTGTCGGACACCGTGGTGGAGCCCTACAACGCCACGCTGTCCGTGCACCAGCTGGTGGAGAACACGGACGAGACCTACTGCATCGACAACGAGGCCCTGTACGACATCTGCTTCCGCACGCTCAAGCTCACCACGCCCACCTACGGCGACCTCAACCACCTGGTGTCGGCCACCATGAGCGGCGTGACCACGTCGCTGCGCTTCCCGGGCCAGCTCAACGCCGACCTGCGCAAGCTGGCCGTGAACATGGTGCCCTTCCCGCGCCTGCACTTCTTCATGCCGGGCTTCGCGCCCCTCACCAGCCGCGGCAGCCAGCAGTACCGCGCGCTCACCGTGCCCGAGCTCACGCAGCAGATGTTCGATGCCAGGAACATGATGGCCGCGTGCGACCCGCGCCACGGCCGCTACCTGACCGTGGCCACCGTCTTCCGCGGGCGCATGTCCATGAAGGAGGTGGACGAGCAGATGCTGGCCATCCAGAACAAGAACAGCAGCTACTTCGTGGAGTGGATCCCCAATAACGTCAAGGTGGCCGTGTGCGACATCCCGCCGCGCGGCCTCAAGATGGCCTCCACCTTCATCGGCAACAGCACGGCCATCCAGGAGCTGTTCAAGCGCATCTCCGAGCAGTTCTCCGCCATGTTCCGGCGCAAGGCCTTCCTGCACTGGTTCACGGGCGAGGGCATGGACGAGATGGAGTTCACCGAGGCCGAGAGCAACATGAACGACCTGGTGTCCGAGTACCAGCAGTACCAGGACGCCACGGCCAACGACGGCGAGGAGGCCTTCGAGGACGACGAGGAGGAGATCAACGAGTAGGGCAGCTGCGCCCGAGGCCCGGCAGTGCAAGCCGCTTCGTTCAACCCCAGGCGGCCTGTGCTGCGGCTGCCCCGTGGTGCACTGATCTTGGGGTGTTGGTGTGGGCCCCTTGCGGCAGCGGCAAAGCCGTATTCCCAGCCATCTGGAATAAGGAAACGTACTTGACCACCGTCCAACCCAGTCACGTTTGGTGCTGGACGACTTGAAAGAAACAAACCAGGGGGCCACAAGAGCTAATGAGAGAAGTGTCACCTTCCACTGGGTGTCCAGCCACCTCTGAGAATCAGCAGGGGAGTTAGAAACAGTATTTTTTTTTTCATCCTTTGTGATGAAAACTGAAGCTGTGCAGTGTTGCCTTATTTGAGTATGCAGTATGGAACTTTGAAACAATCCATTCATAATAAAATGCTCAACTTGTGCCTTGGTCCTCTCCAGCCTCCTGCTTCCTTGACAAGCTACTTTGTGTAGTTATAGGCAGGTCCAATCACTGAGCTTCGCCCCCCCCCCCCATTCACTAAAAAAGAGCTTTTGCTTTAAGAACTTTTCTTAAAAGGTCAGCTTTATTAGAGGTGGCAGCCAGTTCTCTGAGCCCCCAAGTTTGCAAGCATAAGGAATTGGCCTTCTTCCCCTTTGCAGCCACCACACAGTCCTTTTGCTGGGTCAGGGCCAGGGCCTGGGCAGGAGAACCCCAGTGTTCTTGCAGAAAGGGCCCCAGGAAGCACGGCCAGCCTTACAGACAGGGCTGGGGTGGGCTGCTGGCGTCCCGCCTGGCGTGGAGGCTGAAGGGCTCTTTTCTGTGATTAGTTCATCCCCGGTCTATGGCTTTCACAACCAGTCACACCCGTGACAGGTCCCTCAGAGTCAGACCCCACAACACATGACCAAGTTGCTGTTCCCCAGTGCCTCTGGTCTAACTCACCTATCCTCTGGGAGTTAGCTGTGAACTTTCAAGAATGAGCATGGCACGTGGCTTCCAGTGGGGAAGCTGTGCTCCCTGTATCCATCTGGGACCCTGCATAACCATGTTGGGCAGAGCCACTCATTTTTGTTGCACAGGGAGCAACAGACAAATGAAACTTGGTCATCTGGAGCCGCTGAGTTAGGGTTACCCACGTAACCAGAACACCATGCTCCACAACCCTAGGTCTTACGTTCAGTAACTACGGACAGACACAAAATTTACCAGTTACCATAGCAGCATGACTAGAGATAAACAAGGCCTCATTTTACAGAAATCTGAACTATTCTGTGAGACTACAGTAAAAAGGAACCTCTTAGCAGCCTACCCTCCACCCCCGTCTATCCTGGAAATAGGCTGTTTGATCTTGGAGGAGAGAACAAGATGTGTGCACGGGCACCTGCTGTGGGCCAGGCTTCACCTGGTACCCGGTGGCCAAGTAGCCCTCACCACACCCCTGGTGCAGACAGGAAGGAAACAGGCAGGGCTGAGTAGCTGATCCAGGCCAGGCTGGCTGGCTAAGGCCCAGGGCCCAGGTGTGGCTTCCCTCACCGGAGATGCAAGGGTGCCAGGTTCTACCTCACTGACCATCCATAGGCAGCCTTGTCAGCTTCCTGCTGACTCACTGTTGGTCCCACTCACCCCCAGGAGGTACACGGCCAAAGCCTGCCAGAACTTGGCACATGCTGATGCCTCTCCTTGCAGTGGCTCCAGTAAACAGAGAGCGTTTCCCAGTGGTCTGCTGCTTGTGTGGGGAGCAGCACTCAACACCCTTGGGCCTTACAGCCTTCAAACGATGCTCCCCTGAGCTCCCTTGGAGCATGTGGTGAGGAGACGGGGAGGTAGGCGGGTTACTGCTCAGTCACTGCCTCAGGGAGGCTCCCATTCTGCTAATGCTGGATTTGTGGACTCCACACAGTTGCTTCTCAGGCCCATCAAGGCACCCTCAGGCCATGGGGAAGAGTGGCCACACATGGAGCATGTGTGGCCTGGGCTGCCCCTTGCCCTTGTCTTGGAGCCACTTCAGAGGTGCCACTGGATTCTGGGTCTTCAATCTGAAGCCGCTGTCCCCAGCACAGCAGCAGCACACAGGCAAGGTGCTATAGCATTAAATGAGAAAATACTGGGCCAGCATCTTGCACAGCAAGTTGGGCTGCCAGCTGCAATGCGGGTGCCAGTTTGAGTCCCAGCTGCTCCACCTCCAATCCAGCTCCCTGGTGTTCCTGGGAGGGCAGCAGAGGATGATCCAGGTACTTGGACCCCTCCACATGGGAGACCCAGTTGGAGTTCCAAGCTCCAGGCTTCAGTCTGGCCCAGTCCCAGCTGTTGTGTTCATCTCAGGAGTAAACCAGTGGATGGAAGACCTGTCTCTCCCTTTTCCTGTAACTCTGCCTTTAACATAAATAAAGCTCAGGAAAGAAAAAAAAAAAAAAAAAAGGTAAATACTTAGAAATGCCAGAGTGTCTGCACCTGAAGCCTCCGGGCCGGCTCTGGCTTTTGCGGAAACTCACACAAACTCCCTCTTCACAGAGCACTGCAGCAGTGAGCGAGACCACGCCCGTGAGGTCCTAGAGATCCAGATGCACGGTCCCTTCTCGGAAACGTCGGCGATGGCTAGGAACGGTCAGCCGGGCCCACTCGGGCCACATGCTGACTTCCAGGCCCACTGTGTCACCACTACTGGGGCAAGACAGGTGTGGGGAAGACCTGGCAGAAGGGGCGGTCACGGATTCTCACGGTGACCAAGCCTTGAGACCAACACACTCCACGCCCAGAGCCCAGCAGACACGTGGGACAGGTGAACACAGGTTACCAGTCCCCATGGGAGCTGAGAACTGGCAACTGAGGCTTGGAAGGATTCCTAACTTCTTACCGTTACGTTTTCTAAAATATCCCACCAATGAACAGCAATTCTTTTTTCAGAAAAAAAAGTACAGTGTTCACATTTTATTTCTGCTGTAAAGAAGCCGTATTTACACAATACAATCATTTTTAAATATGTTACAGCTTTCTGTAGAAAACCATTCCATTAAAACAGCAACAAGTAATCTGGATTCAATCTTTAAAATACAAGTCAAATCAAAATGTTCTTTGCAGGACTCTGATTTAATTCCACATCCCATCTGCAGAGGGAACAGAGAAAAGGAATGAAGAGTGGCCAGCGAGAAGACGGCTTCTCCCGCACGGTCGAGCCCCACAGCGAGTCTCCCCTGCGCTTCACCCGGGCGCCGCGGGGCTGCCTCCACTGTGCCAGCCCAGGTCTGAGAGCTCCTGAGGCTATGGGAGCGCGGGTCTCCCGGGGGCCTCTGCAAAGCTGCCCCGCACCCCGCAGTCAAGGGCCAGGCACTTGTCTCCCCCACCATGTGGGCAGGCTCCGCAGCTGGCTACCACCAGCCCAGCAGGCTCTCACTCTGCCGCGCCACAGCTGACACAGGGTGGCGTGGGCAGCACGGAGGGCTTACTGAAACGGCCTCCACGCCTGCATCTGGTTGGCGATCTTCTCGCCGGCCGGTGGCTCCTCCTTCTCCTTCTCCTTCTCCTTCTCCCGTTCTTTGTTCCAGTCCTTCAGGCCCTCGGGAAGTGAGGTGTCCTCGTCCAAGCTGCCAGTGCCTTCTACAAATTCTTCGTATGTAGATTTTTCTGCAAATGGTCTGGGGCCCAGGAGCTCAACCATATCGTTCTTATCTAATACTTCTTTTTCTAACAACAGCAGAGCAACCTGAAAAGTGAACCATGTGCATTAAATACAGTTCCTCAGCAGAGTCTATTCAACAGCAACCGCGGTTATACTTTTAGTCGACCCCATTCCAAAAAAGGATGAGACCACTGAAAGACATGTCTCACATGAGATCACACTCTTCGAAGAAGATGGACAGAGTCCTGGAAACGACGTCTCTCCCTCGGTAGCAGGAGGCCACACTGTTCATCGGTGACTGTGCGCCTCTGGGGAGGAGGAGGAGGCTTTTTTCTTACCAACCTCAGAGATACATACTTCAGTGAAAAAACCAAGACACACAATGTGTACAGTATGCTATGCTTGTTTCTTTTTTTTTTTTTTTTTTATTATTATTTTTTTTTTATTTTTATTTTTGACAGGCAGAGTGGACAGTGAGAGAGACAGAGAGAGAAAGGTCTTCCTTTGCCGTTGGTTCACCCTCCAATGGCCGCCGCTGCAGCCGGCGCACCGCGCTGATCCGATGGCAGGAGCCAGGATCCAGGTGCTTTTCCTGGTCTCCCATGGGGTGCAGGGCCCAAGCACCTGGGCCATCCTCCACTGCACTCCCTGGCCATAGCAGAGAGCTGGCCTGGAAGAGGGGCAACCGGGACAGAATCCGGCGCCCCGACCGGGACTAGAACCCGGTGTGCCGGCGCCGCAAGGTGGAGGATTAGCCTATTGAGCCACGGCGCCGGCTCTATGCTTGTTTCTTAAAAAGAGGGAGGATTCATTTTTATGTGATGTTCAAGCAAAAGAATCAGAAGGCCACTAGCCCGGGGTAGTTTCATACCTGGAACCCTCACAGAGCAAGGCAAAGTGTAACTTAGAGGCATTCCTTACAACTGATTTCACTTTAAATGAAGCATCAGCAAACACAGGCAGTCACCGGGCGGATCTGGTGTGTACCGGCGCTCCCACTGGATCACACCCAAATAAGGGAAACGCCCAGCAGGAGCCAATCAAGTGGTGTCTTTGCCTCTGTGCTCAGCCTGAAGTCTCTGGCTGCGCCCACTGCTGGGGCAGAGCTCTCTGAACTTCCTGGGGCTCTGGGCGCTGCCTGGCTCATGAATCAGTCTTTGCTCAGATCAACTGGTAAACTATTTTTGTCTAGTTCCTATTGTACAGTGTGTTTCCATACGTAAATTCTCAGAGCATGCATAAGAAAGTTACGTGGTTTTATGGAGGAAACAGGCTGGGGGCAAGAATGAAAATAGGGTGAGCAGTAAATAAAAAGTCAGAAGGGAAAAAAGACAAGATAAGCACAAGGCAGGGACCCAAATGAAACCAGGAAGGTTAGTGTGAAAACAGGGATCCTGAAGTTCTTTCTGATCATTTCCTTTGCTGAACCAACACTGACACCACATGTTCTAAAGGCTACAGGAAAAAAGACTGCCTGGCATCAGACCAAGGAACAGTGTTTATGTGAGCTCACTGACTATTAGAAAGTAAACCGTTTAAATCATAAATTTATCTCACAAATAGAGGTAATTCCTTACTTAGAAATTTAACCTATCTGTAATTTACAATAAACACTATATCTGTTATAAAAGATATAAAGTAATGGAATAATTTTCTTCTGTTTTTAAAAACTTTATTGCAGGGGCTGGCATTACGGCATAGCAGGTTAAACTGACACCTGCAACACCGGCATCCCATATGAACATGGTTCAAGTCCTGGGTGCTCCACTTCCAATCTAGCTACTTGCTGATGCACTTGGGAAAGCAGCAGACAGCCCACCCATGTGGAAGACCTGGATGGAGTTTTGGGTTCCTGGCTTCGGCTTGGTCCAGCCCTGGCTATTGCAGCAATTGGGGAGTGAACTAGCAGATGTAAGGTTTCTTTCTGTTCTTCCTCTACCTCTGAGAAAGGAAGAAAGGAAGAAAGGAAGAAAGGAAGGAAGGAAGAAAGGAAGGAAGGAAGGAGAGAGAGAGAGAGAGAAAGGGGGAGAGAGAGAAAGAGAGAGAGGGAGAGAGGGAGAGAGGGAGAGAGGGAGGGAGAGAGGGAGAGAGGGAGGGAGAGAGGGAGAGAGGGAGAGAGGGAGAGAGGGAGAGAGGGAGAGAGGGAGAGAGGGAGAGAGGGAGAGAGGGAGAGAGGGAGAGAGGGAGAGAGGGAGAGAGGGAGGAAGGAACCACAAAGCTATTGCAGAATTTTTTAAAAGATTTTTTTTATGTATTTGAAAGGCAGAGTTAGAGAGAGGCAGAGAGAGGGGCAGAGAGAGAGAGAGAGGTCTTCCATCTGCTGGTTCACTCCTCAAATGGCTGCAATGGCCAGAGCTGCGCTGATCTGAAGCCAGGAGCCAGGAGCTTCTTCTGGGTCTCCCATGTGGCACCCATATGGGATGTTGGCACTGCAGGTGGAAGCTTTACCCACTAGGCCACAGTGCCAGCCCCAGGCTGGGGCTTTAACCCTGCTGTGCCACAGCACCGGCCTGCAGATTGATTTTTGTGAGTAAATTTTAGGCAGAGCCATTGAGGAATGCTAACTAGTCACCCTTATTGTTCTGAAGCTTGGCCAACTCCTTGTCACCCAAAGTAAACTGGCAGAGTTTAGAGGGCTCCAGGGGCAGCCCCCTCTTCTTAATGGACTCCCTGTCTCCCGGCTGATTCAACATTATTCTTCACATGGTTAACTGTCTGATGGACCAGCAAGTACCTGGGACTCTGTACAGCGTTTCAAGAGCCTCACCTCATTAAACCAACTTCCCTCTACAGTTCTTTGCTACACAGTCAATGCATGCACCGGGAACATGGAAGGCTGGACCCACTCCCGCATCTCTTCTGAGCAAGGGACTTCATTCTCGAATCACTGCAGACCTAGTAACCAGAGGGAACTCACTGCCTTGTTTTCAACGTTGGGCTACCTGTCAGCCTGGCCTCTGTGCGTCATCCAGGAACATGGACCACTCACATCTCTTCTCTGGCCCTGGCCCCCACCTGTGGCTGCCGCTAGATGCCTCACAGCCACTCGAAGGCTCTCTTTCATTCTCTGTATTTAACCAGTAATCTGAG
This sequence comes from Oryctolagus cuniculus, assembly GCF_964237555.1. Classification (NCBI taxonomy): domain Eukaryota; kingdom Metazoa; phylum Chordata; class Mammalia; order Lagomorpha; family Leporidae; genus Oryctolagus; species Oryctolagus cuniculus. Next base: position 69,209,183 of record NC_091441.1, read on the forward strand.
ATTTCTCGGATCTGCCTTTGCCCTTTTATTTCTGTTGCCACCACCAGCAACTTCTGACGAATGTTAAACAGGCCTGCCACAGCCCCTGAACCGGTCTCTGCAGTCCGACTGCGTAGGTATGCTGTGGCCACATTATTTATTTATTTACCCTCCCCCACCCCCCCAAGAAACCTTTTATTTAAGAAATACACACCTCATGCATTTCATAAGTACAACTTTAGGAATTTAGTGATGCCACATTCTTTTTAAATGATAAACTTTAAGGGGACAATGCTGTGGCACAGTGGGTTAAACCACTGCCTGTGATGCTGCAATTCCATGAGTGCTAGTTCAAGTCCTGGCTGCTCTGCTTCCAATGCAGCTCCTGCTAATGCACCTGGGAAATCAGTGGAAGACGGCCCAACTACATGGGCCCCTGCACCCACACGGGAGACCAGGATGGAGTTTCACGCTCCTGCCTTCAGTCTGGCCCAGCCTCAGCTTTTGCAGTCATTTGGGGAGCAAACCAATGGACGGAAGATTTTCTCTCTTCTTCCCCCCTGTAACTGTGCAATTCAAATAAAATAAAAAAATCTTTAAAAAAAATGATAAACTTTAATCCTAAGGATTCCTTTCTGGACTACTATAAAAAAGTGGGTTTCTATTTCTGGATTATGATAAAACAAGTGAGTGGGCTTCTATTTCTTTTTTTTTTTTTTTATGGACTTTTTTTAATGTATTTGAAAGGCAGAGTTACAAACAGGTCTTCCATTCAATGGTTTACTCCCCAAATGGCTGCAATGGCTAGAGCAGGGCTGATCCAAGGCTAGGAGCCATGAGCTTCTTCTGGGTTTCCCACGTGGGTGCAGGGGCCCAAGCACCCGGGCCATCTTCCACTGATTTCCTAGGACATTAGCAGAGAGCTGGATTGTAAGAGGAGCAGCTGGAACACGAACTCACACCCATATGGGATGCCAGCGCCATGGGCGAAGCTTAGCTACTATGCCATAGTGCTGGCCCTCAATGCGGGATTCTATTTCTAAAACTGTCCCTCAATTTCCTACCAGCTCTGGGGGCCCGGCCCAGCTGCTCTAAGATTACGTCACATAGGACTGGGTCTGCTCTCCTCTGCATCTCTACCCACCTGGCTCCTCTTCCTCCCCCTCCTTCATTGTTGCTTACCAACCAATCCGTCAAGGCACAGGTCAAGCTGTGGCTTAGCCAGAGCCTTCCTGGCAGATCTCTCCTTCCTTGGGGCCCCTGCTTCACACTTTCAGTGCTTCAGGGGCACTGGTGCTCTCCGGTAACACCTGACACCTTAGTGACAGACGGCACGGATTCTTCTGGAACTGCCTAGTCCCAGGCACGCCAGCAGCCTGCTTCTCTGAATGCCTGCTGATTCTACATCATTTTCTAGAATTAGCTTTTCTGTCACTTGCATTAGGCTGTGCCCCCCACTGTAGGTGGGCTCAGCTGAGGAACAACATGAAAAACAAAGCACGTTCTTCATGGACGCTCACAGCCGAGCCCCGGGGAATCCGCCTCTACCAACTTCCTACTTAGCTAAATTGGTGGATTCTTTTGTTTGCCCTAGTATCATTCACTACCTACTTACTCCACAAGTGAAAAACAGCAGTAAATTCCAAGCAGGCAACAGACTTCATTAACAGCTCCCTAGGGCTTCCACGCAAAGCCACTAAAGCCAGGCGAGTGTCTGCTCCAGCTCATCACAGTTCCATTCCTTGTGGATCCAGAACAGATCCAGAACAGCAGATGGATGAACCCAAGGGTTGGACAGAGAGGGAATTCTGGAGTCTAGACACCAAAGAAAAAAGGCAATCTGTCACTGCACAGAGATTGTTTATACAGCTGCGCCTACCTTCTCCACGTCAGCTTTCTTTTCTGTAAGAAGCGCTACTGTTCTCTTGTAAGCCTCATTAATAAGTATTCGCACTTCATCATCTATCAGTCTTGCGGTGGCTTCACTGTATGGCTTCTCCAACACCATGTCGCCCTGGCGTGGGAGGTCGAAGGAGATCTGCCCGACCTTCTCATTCATGCCAAACTGCACGATCTGGAAAACAAGGTTCGCAGGATTACTCTCTGACCTGGTAAAACTACCCCGGGGCCTGGGGCTGGCTACGGGGACAAGGCATCCTGTGTAGCTATGGGCTGCAGTGGCAGCGTGCTGGAAACTCCCAAGTTGGAGCAGAAACCACAAACCCACAGACAATGCAGCAGAGACTCCCAGCATGACAAGGCCTGTGTAATCTAACTATCCGTGTGAGGGGAGGCACAAAGCCCACCCACGCCACCAGCAGGTTCTCACCGGGGGGAGAGCTTGCCACTTGGGAGGCTAAGCAGCACCGCAAGGGGTGTCTGCATTTGTCCTGTGTACTACGTCCTTGGGCCGGGGGACAGTGTGAGGCTGACCCAATCTGGACTCAAAGGACCCTGGAACTGACCAGCAGCATGCCAGGAAGGAGCTTCTGGGAGTAAACCTGAACTGAAGAGAAAAGAGAAGGCCCAGGGGCCGGCACTGTGGCATAGCGGGTAAAGCGGCCGCCTGCGGTGCCGGCATCCCATATGGGTGCTGGTTCAAGACCTGGCTGCTCCACTTCCAATTCAGCTCTCTGCTATGGCCTGGGAAAGCAGTAAAAGATGGCCCAAGTCCTTGGGCCCTTGCACCTCCATGGGAGACTAAGAAGAAGCTTTTGGCTTTGGATCAGCACAGCTCCGACCGCTGTGGCCAACTGTGGAGTGAACCAGCAGACAGAAGACCTCTCTTTCTCTCTGTCTCTCCTTCCCTCTGTGTAACTCCTTCAAATAAATAGACAAATATTAAAAAAAAAAAAAAAAAAAAAGAAAAGAAAAGAAAAGAAAAAAAGAGAAGGCCCAGCCAGAGCAGGGATGGCGAGAACAGAGCTGGGGAAGCCGGAAAGCAGGAAACCCATTTCTAGCACTTGAAGAAAATGAAGCAGGAGCAAAGCCAGGACACTAGGAAACCTGCCCTAACCACTTCCCTCTTAAGGGATCAGGGAGACAAATTTCATGTGAAAATGGGCAGTAGAAAATCCCTTACAAGTTAAGAAAAAGAGTAAGACGCAGAACAGTATCTCCACAGATAAGAGCAGTGTAAAAAGGTCCACAGAACAGGTAAACCGTGATCTACTACTTCAATTACAGCTCAAGGACTTGGGAAAATGATAGGAAATATGAAAGAACTACATTAATTGGAATTAGAAAGCTCAGATGAGGTGCTGGAATGCAGAGAAAATTATATAAAAGAATAATTATTTTTATAATTAACTTTAAATTAGAAAGAAACAAGGGCAAATAATCCTAAGATCTAATGCCCTGAAAGAACTACATAGTGATGGCTGGCGCTGCGGCTCACTAGGCTAATCCTCCGCCTGCAGCGCCGGCACCCTGGGTTCTAGTCCCAGTCAGGGCGCTGGATTCTGTCCCAGTTGCTCCTCTTCCAGTCCAGCTCTCTGCTGTGGCCGGGACTGCAATGGAGGATGGCCCAAGTGCTTGGGCCCTGCACCCGCATGGGAGACCAGGAGAAGCACCTGGCTCCTGGCTTCGGATCAGCGCAGTGCGCTGGTTGCATTGCACTGGCCGCAGCGGCCATTGGGGGGTGAACCAACGGAAAAGGAAGACCTTCCTCTCTGTCTCCCACTGTCCACTCTGCCTATCAAAGAAAAAAACTATATAGTAAAAAAAGACAAGTCAAATTTAAAAAAAAAAAAAATACTTTTAATGAGGCATTAAGAAGGATTCACATGAGGCAGGCATCTGGCCTAGCAGTTAATATGCCCACATCCCGTATTAGAATGCCCAGATCCAGGGCTGGCACTGTGGCATAGAGGGTTAATGCCCTGGCCTGAAGCACCAGCATCCCATATGGGCGCCGGTTTGAGTCCCGCCTGCTCCACTTCCAATCCAGCTCTCTGCTATGGCCTGAGAAAGCAGTAGAGGATGGCCCAAGTCCTTGGGCCCCTGCAACCGTGTGGGAGACCTGGAGGAAGCTCCTGGCTCCTGGCTTCAGACTGGCACAGCTCCAGCCGTTGTGGCCAATTGGGGAGTGAACCAGTGGATGGAAGACCTCTCTTCTCTCTCTCGGCCTCTCCTCTCTCTGTGTAACTCTGACTTTCAAATAAATAAATCTTAAAAAAAAAAAAAAAAAAAAAAAGAATGCCCAGATCCAACACCCAATTTTGGCTACCAATTCCAGCCTCCTGTCAGTACAGACCCTGGGAGATATCTGGGTTCCTGCCACCCACAAGGGAGAGCTGGATTGAGCTCCAGGTCCGAAGCTTTGGCCTAGTCCCAGTACTGGCCATTCTGGTCATTTGGGGAGTGTACCAGTGGATGGGAGTATGCTCTTGTTCTCTCAAATAAATAGGAACTTAGGAGGGAAAAAAGGATTTGAGAAGATGACAGACACAGAAGACAGGCAAAGAGGAGCTAAGAGATGAATGAAGTTGACGAAGACTCTCCTGGACTTCTAGAATGACATTCCCTGTAAACAGTCTGACCTCAGAATCAACCCTTAAGGCTTCCTGTTCTGGCTGAAAGGCCTGTGAGAGCATTTCAGGCATGGAAAGCCAAAATTTTGTGGCAAAAAATATCCTTTACACGAAGGATCTCTGTGAGATCCCAGTGGAAAGAAGGGGCCATCAAAGAAGGATGTACTTTTCTCTGAAGGGAGGAGAGAACTTCCACTTCGCTTATGGCTGTGTCCAAATACTGATGGAGTCTATGGACTCAAAAGGCTTCCATAGCCTTGGCAGCTCATGGCAAGAGCATCGGGTCATCACTGACATCATAAATGAGAGTGTTAATTGTTAAAGGAACAATGGAAGTCACTGGGCACTTACTCCCCATGAGGGACCTATGTCCTTAATGAGTCGTATGATGAGAATTAAATGCAAAACTTGTTCTCAAAAAGTACTTTATACATTGTGTGTGGGTGTGGGTGCAAACTGTTAAAATCTGTACTTAGCATAGAGTTGGTCCTCTGTATATAAAGTTAAACTAAAAATGAACCACAATGAAGAAGGGGATGGGAGAAAGAGTAGGAGGTGGGATGGGAGTTGGGGTGGGAGGGCAGCTATGGAGGAAAGAAAAGCGATTTCCCTAAAGTTGTACCTATGAAAAATGCATTCATTAAATAAATGTTTAGAAAAAAAAAAGGTCTGCTATTTGCATATGTACACTCCTGTGGTAAAACTTAACGAAAACAGGGGCCGGTTCTGTGGTGTAGTAGGCTAAGCCTTTGCCTGCAGCGCTGATATCCTATATGGGTGTTGGTTAGTGTCCCAGCTGCTTCTCTTCAAATCCAGCTCCCTGCTAATGAGCCTGGGAAAGCAGCAGATGGCCCAGGTGCTTGGGCCCCTGCACCCATGTGGGAGACCTGTAGGAAGCTCCTGGCTCCTGGGTTCAGACTGGCCCAGCACCAGCCATTGTGGCCATATGGAAAGTGAACCAGCAGATGAAAGACCTCTCTCTTCCTCTGTCTATAACTCTGCCTCTCAAATAAACAAACAAAATCTTTAAAAAAATTGAAGAAAATAAAATGACAACACCAAGGCAGGAAAGTGGTCACTGCCAACAAGAAAGGAGGGAACTGTGAGAAGGGACAGGTATCATTTATAACCACACTTCAGCCTCTGTACATACATTTTATATATTCAGGAGTAAATTTTATCTTCATATATTTTGATTTCTTTAAAATGGATTTAAGAAATGATCCTTGCCCCCAAAGCCTAAACCAGTGAAACACAGCACACCATTTCAGAGCCCTAGTGGGCGTCAGGGACTCACCTGGGCATAGGCGCTCTGAGTCACTTTTCTCAGGTCGTCCTGAGCACCGGTGGTAATTCTCCCAAAGAATATTTCCTCCGACACACGGCCACCTAAAGTCATGCACATCCTATCCAGGAGCTGCTCCTTGGTATACAGATATTGTTCTTTTGGTAAATACTGAGCATAACCCAATCCTTTGCCACGGGGGATGATAGATACCTGGTAAGTGGAACACACACACAACGCTGAAGATCCCACTACCAAATGTACACCCCAGCAAACCGCCTGCCTGCAGATAAAGCCAGCACAGCAGCAGGCCAGTCCACCACCCCAGGGTGACAGCACCCAGCAGCAGGGATAACTTCAGGGTAACTTCAGAGTTCTAGGAAGTGATTTTTGTCTTCTTGATATTATTCAGTTTTGACAAAAGGAGCCCCTTCTGGCAGCAGGGACATCATGCAGTCTGGGCTCAACTCACATAGCCACCCCTTGACAGCGCAAGGGGCCAGGCGGGCCACACGCTCAACAGTTGCTTTTCTTGTCCTCTTTTTGCAATTAAGTAAATCTGTTTAATTTTTTAAAAATCAACTTTTGGAGAGAATTTATATATATAAATCACCCATTTTAAGTACATACTTTAATGGGTTTTGACAAACATAACCTCTGACCACACTGGAGATATAAAACATTCTCATCGTGCCTAAAAATTTCCCACACACCCTCTGTAGTCAATCTTTTTGGTCCCAGTCCCAGGCAACTGCAGATTTGCTTTCTGCCCCTGTGAGCAAGGCCACAATTCCAGGAATTGCATACAAATGGCTCGTACTTTCCTGGGCCTGGTTCCTTTCCCTCTCTGTGATTCATCCTTACTGCTGTGTGTAATAGCTCATTCACTGTTAATGCTGTATGGCACTCCGCTGTACAAACTTACTAAACAATGCTTCATTCTGGATGGACTTAGGGCTAGCTTACGATATTCTAAGTAAAACAGTAACAGTCTTTGCATGGGCCTCCCTGTTCATTTCTGATTGCCTGCTCAGGTGCAAGTGTTTATTGACCTTTGCAAGAAATTGCCAAACCACTTCCTGAAATGGTTGCACCATTTTACGTTCCTCCATTCAGAATGCGCCACATCTTTACCAACCCTTTTTTATTTCAACCATTCCAATGAGTGTGTTTTGGTATTTAATTATGGTTTCACTTGCATTTTCCCCGTGATTAATAATATGACCTTCACATGCTTACTGTCTTCTTTCACAATATGTTACAATCCTTTGCCCATGGTTTTACCAGGTTGCTTCTTTGCACTCTTGAATTGTTTCTGTTTTTCAGATACATGTAATTTGTTGTATCCGTACATGGCAAACACATTCCAAGTAGGTGGTTTGCCTTCACTTTCTTAATGGTATCTTTTAAGAAAGTTTTAAATCTGATAAGATCCCATCTACCTCTTTTGTGGTTCATGCTTTTTATGCCCCAAGAAATTTTTGAACACTTAAGGCCACAAGGACTTTTACCTGCTTTCTCGAGAGGCTTTAAAAGGTTTAGCTTTTATGATCTACTTTGAATTACTTATTTCTAGGAGGTAAGGTCAACATTCACTTTTTTTTCTTATGAATACTGAGTTGCCAGAAATCCCTGTTGATAAGACAGCTCTTCCTTCTAGAATTACCTTCGTACCTCTGTTGAGAATCAAGTAAGAAAGCGTGTGTGGTCCCTTTCCACACCCTACTGTATCTCACTGACCTACATGCCAATCCTTTCCTCATTATGGTGGCTGTGCACTAAGGCTAAAGTCAGTCAGTAAACACTCAAAGTTAGCAGTCCAGGCTATTTTAGTCCCTTTGTAGTTCCATAATCTTTTTTAAAATTTATTTACTGGAGCCGTCGTTGTGGTGTAGTGGGTAAAACCATCACCTGCAGTGCCTGTTTCCCATATGGGTGCCAGTTCGAGTCCCACCTGCTCCACTTCCAATCCAGCTCTCTGCTATGGCCTAGGAAAGCAGTAGAGGATGGCCCAAGTCCTTGGGTTCCTGCATTTGCGTGGGAGACCTGGAAGAGGCTCCTGGCTCCTGGCTCCTGGCTTCAGATTGGCGCAGCTCCAGCCATTGTGGCCAACTGGGGAGTGAACCAGCGGATAGGAGACCTCTGTTTCTCTCTATGCCTCTCCTTTCTCTCTGTGTAACTCTTCCAAATAAATAAATATTTTTTTAAATGAGATTTATTTATTTATGTGAAAGGTGGAGTTAGAGAGAGGGAAGGGAAGAGAGAGAGGTCTTCCTTCTGCTGTTATTCACCAGATGGCTGTAATGGCCAGAGCTGGGCTGATCCAAAGCCAGGAGCCAGAGGCTTCCTCCAGGTCTCCCAGGTGGGTGCAGAGGCCCAAGGACTTGGGTCATCCTCCACTGCTTTCCCAGGCACACCAGCAGGGAGCTGGATCGGAAGTGGAGCAGCCATCTCAAACTGGTGCCCATATGAGATGCCAGCTTGTCAGAGAGCAGCCCAACCCACTATGCCACAGCGCTGGCTCCACTACCACACTTTCAATCCAGCTCCTGGAAAGGCAGAAGAAGATGGCTCAAGCGCTTGGGTCACTCACATGTGAGACCCAGATGGAAGTTCTGGCTCCCTGCTTCAGCCTAGCCCAGCCCCAGCTGCTGCAGCCTTGGGGGAGTGAGCCAATGTATGGAAGTTCCTTGTGTGTGTAAATAAATCTTAAAAAAAGAAAAATACAACTGTTCTTGAGTTCTGCAAGGCCACTAGTACCTACACTTATTACTTCTAGTGGCTTCTTTGCAGATCCTTCAGGATGTTTATGCACACTGTGATGCTCCCCAGCTGCAGACTTCCTCCCCCTCAATTTCTAGGTCCTTTGACACTGCTGGGCAGTCAGACACCTGCTTTGTGCTGCACCGGTTCGTACCACTTTTCAGGTGAAAAAACTCAAGACTTAAAAATCCCACTTGGCGGGGCTGGCGCCAGCACCCCATGTGGGTGCCGGTTCAAGTCCCGGCTGCTCCACTTCCAATCCAGCTCTCTGCTATGGCCTGGGAAAGCAGTAGAAGATGGCTCAAGTCCTTGGGCCCCCGCAACCATGTGGGAGACCTGGAGGAAGCTCCTGGCTCTGAATCAGCACAGCACCGGCTGTTGTGGCCAATTGGGGAGTGAATCAGTGGATAGAAGACCTCTCTCTCTGTCTCTCTCTGCCTCTCCTTCTCTCTGTGTAACTCTATCAAATAACTAAATCTTTAAAAAAAAAAAAAAATCCCACTTGGTGCAACCCTATCCTTCAGGGGAGGGTTTCTCCTTTGTCTTAGCTTCCTTTTCTGCCAGGGTCTCTGTGACCACTCCTCTACATACTCGGTTTAGGGATCAGCCTCCGCTCTCCTCCTCATTTCTAAGATTTTCCTGTTAAATTCCCAGTATTCTTTTAAATCCTGACCTCCCTCTTCTATGACCTCAAGACTATACGGCCAATGTTTTCACACTGGAGTATGGAGCTTACAGAAAATCCTCGAGAGCCGCACACTTTAACCACCACCGCCGCTGCTGCTGCTTTGTCAGGGCAGCCGCTCCCAGCTCCGCTGCGTTGGGACACTTTGCCGTCCCTTTCACAAGTTTGCTACCCCCACTTTATGACCTATCTGTGAGAGAGTTTATGTGACCACTTCACACAACGGTCATTAGTTTTTTGCTAAACTCCTCTGAAGTTAAACATCGTAAACATTTGTCCTAAGTGAGAGTGCTACTCTCCTCCCAAGGGAGTGCTCAGGGAGTGAGTTGGCCATTAGCACGCACGGCTTTACCTTGAGGAGCGGATCGGCATGTTCCAGGTACCAGCCGGCGACTGCGTGGCCGGCCTCGTGGTATGCCACCGTCTTCTTCTCCTCAGGCTGCAGGACCTGGGTTTTCTTCTCTAAGCCTAACAAAATATCAAAACCCAAATTGTGGTTTTGGCGACACAGACAGTAAAAAACAGTTACATGATGCTATCTATTGCCTATGTGGGGTGCATTTAGAGACTTCCGGAGAGGGGAATGTGTGGAAGTGCCCCAAGGCGCGCACCCAGAGAGGGCAAGGAAGCTCCGCACCCCTCCTCACAAGACTCAACCGCGTATCTCTTCCTCTATGTCCTTTACAACTAATAATGAAAAAAAAAAGTGCTTAGAGACTCAGCTGCCTACCATTACCCAACTACAGCAAAAATGCCCTCACTACCCCTACCCTCAGGCCCACTTCCATTTCTCTCATGCTTTTAAAGTCACAGAGCCAGGTGTGGGAAATAAACAGAAAAACAAAACTAAAAATAAATTAAAAAAAAAAAGAAAAAAAAACAGAATTCAGCACTTAAGTCATTTTAAAACATATTCCCAGAAAACAAGGGACTCTGGAAAGATCCTCAGCACTCAGTCTAGGTATTGAGAATGAGCTGCTGGCCACGAGAGACCTGTTGCCCTCTGCTCCTGATCCCAGGCTGATGCTGGGGCACCCACTACACCCACCACGAGCCACGGGCATCAGTTAGCCAGAATGGACCCGAGAAGGCCACCTCAGAGAGGCTGGGCCAACAAGTACGCTACAGAGCAAAAGACCTGCAGTCTAAGCACCCTTCTTCTTTGGTCCCTGAACCTCATGTTGTCACCGTGTGCTGTGAAAACTGACTCTGCCCAGTCAGTACTAACACAAATCACCACACTGTGACAAAAGCAGCTTTGCTGTGTTCAAGGTAATTCATCAAAGAGAATTTCTCAACTGATAATATTAAGGAAGCTGGAAGATTCGCACATACACAAAGCGATGCTCCCAGTGACCGCCCCAGAGAGCTGCAAGGCTGGGGAGTTAGAAGGAAGGTTAACAAGCCCCTCCTGCCTATCTGAAAAGACAAAGCATGAACTCCCCAGTTTACTGCAGGCACCTCTCATTTTCTCAGTCGGCCAGCTCACTACAAGCAGTTGCTCCTAGCTTGGCTTCCAGCAGCAGCGCTGTGAGATAACAAGCAAGTTCTACCTCAGAGCAGGGGGAAGGGGCACAGACACGGAGAGCACAGGGCAGGCCCCAGGCAGATCCCACCGAAACACAGAAACCCCGGCCTCCCTCAAGTTCATTTGCTCAGTCTCCTGACCCGAGTCCCATCAGCTGCCTTACCCCCAATCACTCGTTCAATTGCTTGTTCAAAATGTTTCTCATTTATGGAATCTGAAAGGTGTCTTGCAGCAATCAAGGCGGCTTCGTTACAGACATTGGCAACATCCGCTCCTACAAAATGAGCACACAGAACGGCTTACCACCAAAATACACCCACACTGCTTGCCACACACTGTGGAGGACTAGATCCAGAGTCAACTTCTCAACCAGCATTAGACTGGATAAGTGTTTTATGGAGAGATCAATCAGTTTGGTTCATGATAACTCTAAGCTTCTCCAGCATTTAGTGTAAACCTCGTATAATCTTGGTGTTTCGTACTGAGATGAAAGTATTAGTAGTAAACAGATAATTAAAGATGACCCTTTACCTTAAGACAATACAGTTTTTGTTGCAGCTAAGACAGCATTTTATTATCTTAGTTAACTCATTTAGTTTCACCATCTCTGCTGGGAAAATGACTTAGGTGGACACATTAGTTAATAAGCTGACAAAAAAATTATGAACATAAGCATTACAATAACCTAGGACACTCAATTAAACAACTTAAATTAAGATACATGAAGCTGGGGCTGGCGCTGTGGCGCAGCAGGTTAACACCCTGGCGTGAAGTGCTGGCATCCCTTATGGGAGCTGTTCCGAGACCCGGCAGCTCCACTTCCAATCCAGCTCTCTGCTATGGCCTGGGAAAGCAGTAGAAGGTGGCCCAAGTCCTCGTGCCCCTGCAACCATGTGGGAGACCCAGAGGAAGCTCCTGGCTCCTGGCTTAGAATCGGGGCAGCTCTGGCTGTTGGGGCCAATTGGGGAGTGAACCAGCGGATGGAAGACCTCTCTCTGCCTCTCCTCTCTCTGTGTAACTCTTTCAAATAAATAAATAAATCTTTTAAACAAAAAGATACATGAAGCTGCAATAAGTGTTGTGGCACAGCAAGTTAAGCTGCCACTTGGGATTCTTGCATCCTATGTCAGAATGTCTGGTTTGCATCCTGGCTACTCTGCACTTCTGATCTAGCTTCCTGCTAATGCACCTGGGAGACACCAGATGATGGCCCAAGTACTTGGCTTCTTGCCCTTACATGGGAGACCCTGATGGAGTTCCAGGTTCCTGCTTCAGCCTGGCCCAGTCCCAGCTGTTGTGGGCCTTTGGAGAATGAACCAGCAAATATAAGATCCATCCCTGTCACTCTTTCAAATAAATAAATCTTTTTAAAAAAGTATACATACATATTTAAAAATTTTTTTAAATTTAAAAACAAATGTCAAGCTTGCCAAATGCTTTTCAGATCTCTAACTTTTCCGATAAATACACGCATGTGGATCAGAACCTGCTACTGAGTGAGACGGTGGGTGTGGATGGGCTCGCTATGCTAGCTCCTCATATTCTGTGTGTGTCTGACATTTCCCACGTTAAGAAAATAAAAACACAGACTTCAGCAACCCAGGTAAGAGGTAGTACAGTGGACTGTGCCTGGTGCTTATCAGGGGCAAAACAGCAGTTATTCCACTCACCTGAAAATCCTGGAGTTAAGGATGCCAATTTTCTGGCCAGCTTCTCCTTCTCCAAGGCACTGTCCAGTTTTAGTGGCCGCAGATGAACTTTGAAAATAGAGGCTCTTCCTTTTATGTCTGGTGGTCCTTTAGAAATTATTAAGGAAAAAAAAAAATGTCAGACAGTCATACTTACACCATGAGAAGTGGAATGAGCCTGGGGGACACCACCTCACCAATAAAGATCTGCCTGTCAAAACGCCCTGGTCTCATCAGTGCTGGGTCCAGGATATCCGGCCGATTGGTACCCGCCAAAATGACAACATTTGTTGTTGTATTAAATCCTGAAAAGATAACAAAAATGTAGTCATTAAATGACACACAGCAGGAAGCCACAGTGTGCCTGTCCAGAACACACGAGCATGACAAGGCATAGCTGCACTACCATGTTTTTCTATTATCCAGAATTTTTAAAGTCACTAACTTGAATTATTTTTCTTGCTATTCATTTTGTCCTTAATAACCAGAGAGCAGGGGACCACTGTTGTGGTAAGGCGGGTTGAGCCACTGCCTGCGACGCTGGCGTCCCATATGAGCGCTGGTTCAAATTCTGGCTGGTCTACTTCCAACCCAGCGCCTCGCTAATGTATGTGGGAAAGCACAGAAAATGGCTCAAATGATTGGGCCTCTCTACCCACATGGGAGACCTAGATGAAGCAAATGGCCATTTGGGGAGTGAACCAGTAGATGAAAGATCTCTGTGGGTAGCTCTGCCTTTCAAATAAATAAATCAATCTTAAAAACTTAATAGTCATATGATGGACTAAAAGTTATTAAATATGTTTAATATTTTTAATCGGTACACAGTAATTATATACAGCTGTGGGCTACAATCTGTTATTTCAATATCTGGATATAATCTGTGATGAACAGATCAGGGTAACATATCTCTCACCTCAAACATTCCTTATTTCTTTGTACTGGGAACATTCAAGAGCATTGTCCTAGCTGTTCTGAAACATACTATTAACTGTTGTCACCAGTTACTCTACAGTGCTACAGAACATTCGAAGTCATTCCTCCTGTCCAACTGCACTCCTGTAACCATTAACCATCCTCTTCCATCCCTCCCTGAGACTTAAAATTTGTTTTGGGGCTGGCGCTGTGGTGCAGAAGGCTAAAGCCCTGGCCTGAAGTGCCGGCATCCCATATGGGCGCCGGTTCAAGTCCTGGCTGCTCCTCTTTCTATTCAGCTCCCTGCTCACGGCCTGGGAAAGCAGTAGAAGATAGCCCATGTGCTTAGGGCTATCTGCATGAGACCCAGAAGCTTCTGGCTTCAAATTGGCCTAGCTTCAGCCATTGCACCCACTTGGGAAGAGAACCAGCGGATGGAAGACCTACCTCTCTCTCTCTCTCTCTCTCCCTCTCGCCATCTGTAACTCTACTTCTCAAATAAATAATTAAATCTTTTTTTAAAGATTGATTTATTTATTTTAAAGTCAGAGTTACACAGAGAGGAGGAGAGGCAGAGAGAGAGAAAGAAAGAAAAAGAGAGAGAGAGAGAGAGAGAGAGAGAGAGAGAGAAAGGGAGGAAGGGAGGAAGGGAGGAAGGGAGGAAGGGAGGGAGGGAGGAAGGGAGGGAGGGAGGGAGGGAGGGAGGGAGGGAGAGAGGGGGAGGCCTTCCATGCTCTGATTCACTCCCCAATTGGCTGCAACGGCTGGAGCTGCTAGGAGCCAGGAGCTTAACTCCTGGTCTTCCCACGTGTGTGCAGGGGCCATCTCCCACTGCTTTCCCAGGCCACAGCATTGAGTTGGATCGGAAGTGGAGCAGCTGGGACTCAAACTGGTGCCCACACAGGATGCTGGCACTGCAGGTGGCAGCCTCACCTACTACGCCACAGCATCAGTCCCAATAAATAAATTTTTTTTTTTTGACAGGCAGAGTGGACAGTGAGAGAGAGAGATTCAGAGAGAAAGGTCTTCCTTTTCCATTGGTTCACCCCCCAATGGCCGCTGTCAGCACGCTGCAGCCAGCGGCGCACCACGCTGATCCGAAGCCAGGAGCCAGGTGCTTCCCCTGATCTCCCACACGGGTGCGGGGCCCAAGGACCTGGGCCATCCTCCACTGCCCTCCCGGGCCACAGCAGAGAGCCGGACTGGAAGAGCAGCAACTGGGACAGAATCTGGCACCCCAACCGGGACTAGAACCTGGTGTGCTGGCGCCGCAGGTGGAGGATTAGCCCATTGAGCCGCGGCACCAGCCCCAATAAATAATTCTTAAAAAAGAGTATTTGAAACTGGCCAAATTCACACTTGGTCACACTTGCATCCCCTGATGCTTCAGGATCATAGATGATTTGGCAATGGGAATGTCATTTTTCTGTGGATCATTTCACCATTTTTCCTTTTACTCAACTCCAGATACAAATACCAGCTCAATACCGATATTACATTATGGTAGGTTGACAGGCAACTATAGTTTGTTATCATGCATATTGATATAAAACAGTAGCTAAAGAGGAATGCTTTAGATATCTTTTTTCCCTGGAGGTGGGGGAGACCACTCAATATGAGAATAAGCATTCTCATTTTTATAGATAAGCAAAACAGTGAGAAAGCATCATTTAAAATACAGAAAAATAGGGGCCAGTGCTGTGGTGTAGTTGGCTAAGCCTCTGCCTTCGGTGCCAGCATCCCATATGAACACTGGTTCTAGTCCTGGCTGCTCCTCTTCCAATCTAGCTCTCTGCTAAGGCATGGGAAAGCAGGAGAAGGTGGGCCAAGTCCTTGGGTCCCTGCACCCGTGTGGGTGACCTGGAAGTAGTTCCTGGCTCTGGACTGGCCCAGCTCCAGCCATTGCAGCCATTTGGGGAGTAAACTAGCAGATGGAAGACCTTTCTCTTTCTCTCTCCCTCTCCGTCTGTATTCTACCTCTCAAGTAAATTAAAAAAAAAATAAATAAATAACAGAAAACTTTCAGGTAGGCATTTAGTCTAATGGCTAAGACACTGGTTGAGATGCCTGTGTCGAGCATCACAGTGCCTGGGTTTGAGTTCCAACTCTGGTTCCTAACTCCAGCTTCCTGCTAATGCAGACCCAGGAGACAGCAGTGATGGCCTAAGTGATTGGGTCCCTGCTACTCAATGTGGAAGACCTAGACTGAGTTCCCAGCTCCCAGCTTCAACCTGGCTCAACCCCAGCTATTGTAGGCATCTGAGGAGTGATCCACTGGATGAGCACTTTTATTTTTTCAAATAGTAAATACATAAACATTTTAAAAGAATAAAAAATAAAGTACAAGGGGCTAGCATTGTGGCACAGTGTGTTAAGCTAAGCTGCTGGTTGTGACACTGGCATCCCAAACTGGAGTGCAAGCTGGAGTTCTGACTGCTCTGCTTACAATCCAGCTCCCTGCCAATGTGCTTGGGAAGGCGGCAGAACATGGCCCAAGTACTTGGGCCTCTGCTAACCATGTGGGAGACTTATATTGAGTTCCTCACTCCTGGTTTCCACCTGGCCCACACATGGCTGCTGCTGTCATTTGGGGAGTGCACTAGTAGACAGAGAGCTCTCCTTCTCCCTCTGAAGCTCTGCCTTTAAAATAAATAAATAAACCTTTAAGAAAAATAAATAAAATACAGAAGACTTGACTATTCACCATCCATCTCCACCAGCAGCTGGTTGAGTGTGTTTTCCTGTTCACTTTGCCCACCAAAGTTGCCTCTTCCTCGCTTCCGTCCCACAGCGTCGATTTCATCAATGAAGAGAATGCAAGGAGCATTCTTCCGAGCCAGGGCAAATAAGTCTCGCACCTTGGTAACAAGAGAAACAGAAGGAGGCCTGACAAGTGAGTGCTATTTATCTCCTCATGAAACATAAGCCTTAAGGTTGTTTTTTTTTTTTTTTTTAAATCTATGAAGGAAATCTTTGTTACATACTGTAGAGGACATATTTAAAGGGTTACAAGTAGCAAAGGACAAGCAAAGCATGAGTAACTTGGTAACTGACTCGAGGCAAGCAAATATCATTCCTATAATCTCATCAATTATTGCATCTGTAATAAACACTAACAACATCTGTTGTCCTAGTATCAACTTAATATGACATGGTTTGCCCTACAAAAAAGACAACACTATAGAGCTGTAAACCTCATATTCAGTTGACAAGTTCAGACCTCCCAGTTCACATATCATGCCTAAAAAGAAGGCAGTGAGCAGAAATTTACTAATAGGTCTATGCAACCCTTGCACACAAAGTAAGGGCAAGGACTTTGCAAGCCTACCCTGATGGCCACCACCAAGCAGCAGTGATGCCCCTGCTCCCAAAGCCACTGTGAGAGGACAGCAGCTGGCACCTTTGCTCCCAGAGATGGTCTCTCAGGCCATAAGCTGAGGTGGGAAGAAGGGGCTGTCCCTGCTGTGCCCATGTCAGTCACTTGCCCCTTTTACAAGTGCCAGACATGAGCCCCAGCACCTCATAGCCCTTTCACTTCAGTTTCCATGCCTCCTCCTCAGCCTCTCCTGCCTGGACTTCAGGATTTTCATTTTTAACACCTCCTGATGTAACTCACGCACCCCTACAGTCTTCCTCTGAACTCCAGATCTGTGGCTAACAGACCCCACAGCTTAAGCTCATTCCTCCCTCTTTGTGCCTGAACTGAACTTGGCATCCATCAAAGCTCTCACATAGAGGAACTTTCTACCTTCTCCTCCAGGTGAGGTGGAGTTGGGGTCTGCTTACAAATCACCAAAATAATCCTGCTGGAAAACCCTTGCCTGCAGAGGCTCACAAGTGGGGCGGGCACCCTACCCTCCTTGCCGAGGTCCTCTGTTGGCCTATGTCCCACATCCCTCTGGCTCTTGGTCTCTCAGTCCCCTGACCCACCTGTTTAATACCTGCTGCACACTTTGACAAGTCCAGCACCGTCAAGGTGCCCAACAATCAGCCTCAAGCTCCCTCCTCTCTGACCAGCCCAGCCAATGGGTCTGTCCAGCCCCATACACCCTCAAGCATCTCACATGACCAGTTCTTTTTCAAAAAATTTCACTCATTTGAAAAGGAGAGAGGTAGGCAGGCAGAGACTTTCTGTCCATTTTGTCACTCCACAAATGCCCACAACAGCCTGGATTAGGCCAGGCCAAAGCCAGGAGTCCATAATTTAATCTGGGTCTTCCATGTGGGTGGCAGATACCCAACCACTTTGGCTATCACCTAGTGCCTCCAGGTCTACATCAGCAGGAGTCCAGACATTCCAATATGGGAGTCGGCATCACAAGGACAGTCTTAAGCACCATGCCAAATGCCCATCCTACATAACCAATTTTTCACCTATTTCTCAGCTCTCTACGTGCTAGGTTCCCACACATCTGGTCCCATGGTCCATCGTTATAACCATGTGACTCTTCCTTCCTCCTCTGTTTTTTAAGAGTCATGAGCCTTATAAAAGCCATGTGAATTCACCTGTTTTATCTATTGTAATTCTCTTAAACTAAGATGTCATTAATAAGATCTATTGTTACTAGCTATTAACTGAGGACACAGTACTTTTCTTTTTTAAGGTGTATTTATTTTTTTGAAAGGCAGAGTTACAGAGAGGCAGAAGCAGAGAGAGAGTTCTTCCATCTCTGGTTCACTCCCCAGATGACCAATCCAAAGCCAGGAGCCAGGAGCTTCCTCCGGTCTACCACGTGGGAGCAGGGGCCCAAGCACTTGGGCCATCCTCTACTGCTTTCCCAGGCCATAGCAGAGAGCTGGATCAGAAGCGGAGCAGCCGTGACTTGAACTGGCACCCATATGGGATGCTGACACCACAGTCAGTGGCTTTACCCACTATGCCACAGCGCCAGCCCGAACAATACTTTCTTACTGATTCTAAGTTGTTCCTTGATGTCTAGAAAAGTTAACTATGATAGCTGTCGCTCCCCCTCTTCGTGGAGGAACGACACTAAACCCTGCCTAGGCTTCATATCCGAGTCACGGCACCATTATGTCGCTCCCCCTCTTCGTGGAGGAACGACACTAAGCCCTGCCTAGGCTTCATATCCGAGTCACGGCACCATTATGTCGCTCCCCCTCTTCGTGGAGGAACGACACAGGACCCTGCGCTGTTCTTTCATCTGCTCGGCCCTCCCCGGGTTTGCTGCTGGTTCTTCCCGGGTTGGCTACTGTCCCTTCCACCTCCGTGGAAGGGCGGTTCCCCCTGCCACATTCCCCACTTCCGCAGGGGAGCGGCACACCGCCGGCCGGCTCTCTCGGGGGCTGCACAGGTGTTCCCCTTAGATGTTCCTCTTAGATGTTCCTGGTGCATGCCGTCTCTCTCCTCCTTTATAGTCCTCCTCCGCCAATCCGTGCTCGGCTGCCCACACGCCGAGTACGCTGCTCTCCTCCAATCAGGAGCAAGTCCTACAGTTTATTGGTTGAACTGGAGGCAGCTGTGTAGAAGCTGTTTTCTTCTCTCCCAGCGCCATATTGTGGGAGAGCAGGTGCATAGAATAAGTCTTAATTCCAGTAACTTAGTCTAGTCCGAGCTTGCTCCCCACAATAGCATTTTGCATTTCTACAGTATTTCTGTTCAAAGTCACATTCTAGACACTGATGAAATAAATACAAGTGCTTCTTTAAACAATAAACCATACACTTCCTGATTTCAAAACTCACTACAAAGCAACAGGAATCAAGACGGTATGGCACTGGCCTAGGAACAGACATATGGGGGTAAGCATTAAGCCCAGTGGTTAAGCTACCAGTCAGGACCAACATGTCTCATGCTGGAATGCCTGGGTTTGAGACCCACCTCCAGCTCCTGACTCATTTCCTGCTGATGCAGACCCTGGGAGTCAGCTGATGATGGCTTGAGTAATTAAGTCCCTGCCGCCCACCTGGGAGATATAAATTGAGTTCCTGGCTCCCAGTTTAGCTTGGCTGCTGTGTTCATCTGGGTAGTAAATCAGAGTATGGGAGCATACTCTCCCCCTCTCCAAACCCTTTCTCACTCTCATCTGTCTCATTTTCCCTCTCAAATGAACAAATTAAAAAAAAAAAAAAAAAAAAAGACATACAGATCAAAAGGACAGCACTGAGAGTCCAGAGATAAGGGTCAAGAGTATCAAGATTATTAAATGGGAAAAGGCAGTCTTTTTAACAAACAGTGCTGAAAACTGGATATCCACCTGCAAAGAATGAAATTAGACCTTTACCTTGTATAATAAACAAAAATTAGCTCAAAATAGATTATTGAGCTAACTAAGAAATAAATCTCTTAGAAGAAAACAAAGGAGTAAACATTCATGGTTTTGGATTTGGGAATAAGTTCTTAGATGTGACACCAAAAATATAAGCAACAATAGGAAAAACAGACAAGTAAGACATGAAATTTAAAAACTTTTTTGTGCTTTACTATCAAGAAGGTGAAAATGCACAAGATGGAAGAGGATATTTGCAAATCATGTATCTGATCAGAGTAGATACCCAGAATCTATGTAGAACTTGTTAAAATTCAACAATAAACAGACACACAATCTAGGGTGGGTGTTTGACCAAGTGGTTAAAATGCCTGCAACCCTTGGGGCAGGACTTGTGGCACAGTGGATAAAGTCTTTTCCTTCAACATTGGCATCCCATATGGGTACTGGTTAGAGCCCTGGCTGCTCCACTTCTCATCCAGCTTCCTGTTAATGAGCCTGGGAAAGCAGAAGAAGCTGGCCCAAGTGCCTGGGCCCCTGCACTCACATGGGAGACCTGGAAGAAGCTGATGGCTTCTAGCTTTGTTGCATCCCTGGCTGTTGTGGCTATTTAGGGAGTGAATCAGTGGATGGAAGACCTCTTTCTCTGTCTTTCCCTTTCTCTCTCTCAAAACTGTGCCCTTCAGATAAGTAAATTTATATGGGAGTACCTAGAGTCAATTCCAGGCTCTGGCTTCTGATTCCAGATTCCTGCTAGTGTAGACCCTTGGAGGCAGCAGATGATAGCTCAAGTGCCTGGGTCTCTGCCATCCACCTGGAGACCCCAGCTGAGTTCCTGGCTTCTGGTTACTACCCGCCCAAACCTGGCTAACGGGAGCATTTGGGAGTGAAAGGGAAGATGGAAGTTCTCTCTGTGTCTCTCAAGTATAAAAATGAATAGAGAGATCATCTAATTAAAAAAAACAGCAAAGGTCTAAATAGACATCTCTGCAAGAGAGACAAACAGCCAATATGAGAAGACAGATGCGCAACATCATCAGTCATTAAGGAAATACAAATCAAAAGCAAAACGAGACACCATATCACACCCACTAGGATGAGCAGTGGTAATAAAAAAGTGAGAAAAGATGAGGTGGTGGTGAGGATCTACAAAAAAAAAAAAAAAAATCATACCCCCTGCCAGTTGGAATGTAAACGTGTGCAGGAATTTTGGAAAATTCTGGTGGCTCCTCAAAAAAGTAAAACATGACAACCATTTACCTTGAAAACATTGTGCTAAGTGAAAAAAAACAGGCATAAAAGACCACACACGGAACAGGAAATTTTATAGACAAAGCAGATTAGTATTTGCTTAGGCTGAGAGTAAGGCAGCAGCAATGGGGAGCTGGTAGTTGAAGGTCTGGGGTTTCTTCTTCAGGTGATGAAAACACTGCATAACAGACGGTGGTGGTTGCACATAACTGGTAATACACTAAAAGCCACTGAACTGGATACTTTAAGATGGTGAGTTTTGTGGTACATGAATTCTATCTCAATAAAACTGTTACAAAACCAAAAAACATTAAAGTCACTTCTTGAAATATAAGTTCGGGGGCCAGCACTGTGGAATAGAGGGTAAAGCTGCTGTCTGCAGCACCGGCATCCCATATGGGTTCCAGTTTGAGTACTGGCTGCTCCATTTTATTTATTTTTTTCTTTTGATAGGCAGGGTGGACAGTGAGAGAGAGAGAGAGAAAGGCCTTCCTTTACACCGTTGGTTCACCCTCCAACAGCCGCTGCGGCTGGTGCACTGCGGCCGGCGCACCACACTGATCCGAAGCTGGGAGCCAGATGCTTCTCCTGATCTCCCATGCGGGTGCAGGGCCCAAGGACTTGGGCCATCCTCCACTGCACTCCCTGGCCACAGCAGAGAGCTGGACTGGAAGAGGGGCAACTGGGACAGAATCCGGTGCCCCGACCGGGACTACAACACGGTGCGCCAGCGCTGCAAGGCGGAGGATTAGCCTATTGAGCCACAGCGCCGGCAGTACTGGCTGCTCCATTTTTGATCCAGCTCCCTGCTAACGTGACTGGGAAAGCAGTGGAGGACGGCCCAATTCCTTGGGCTCCTGAACCCATGTGGGAGACCCAGAAGAAGCTCCTGGCTCCCAGATTTGGACTAGCCCCGCTCCTGCCATTGTGGTCATTTGGGGTATGAACAAGTGGATGTAAAATCTCTACCTCTCTGTCTCTTCCTATAACTGTAACTTTCAAATAAATAAATCTTAAAAAAAAAAAAAAAAAAAAAAAAAAAAAAAAAAAAAAAAGAACAGTATGGGGCTGGCACTGCAGCGCAGTAGGTAAAGCCACCACCTGCAATACCAGCATCTCAAATGGGTGCCAGTTCAAGTCCTGGCTGCTCCACTTCCAATCCAGCTCCCTGGTATGGCCTGGGAAAGCAGTAGAAGATGGTCCAAGTCCTTGAACCCTTGCACCCACATGGGAGACCACGAAGAAAGAAGCTCCTGGCTCCTGGCTTTGGATTGGCCCAGCTCCAGCCATTGTGGCCATTTGGGGAGTGAACCAGCAGATGGAAGACCCCTCTCTTTCTGCCTCTCTGTAACTCTGCCTTTCAAATCAATAAAATAAATGTTAAAAAATAAAAATAAATAAGAAAGAACTGCATTAGATCATTGACTGCCATCTCAGTTGGGGTAAGGGAGGTGGGCATGAAGTCACAGGCCTTGCTGGAGGCTGGCCTGGAGTATTCAAAGCAGTGACTGATGAGAAGTCACTCTGGGGACTTCAGGAACAGGGCCATCTTCACCAAGGCCCCATCGATGGGGCACTGATCTGGGAGTAAGGAAGTCGAATCATCAAAATAGATAGAACAGTACTGGGACAGGCATTTGGCTTAGCAGTTAAGACACTGGTTAGGACAACCTCATCAGGGTGCTTGGGTTCAACACTTGTCTCCAGCTCCTGATTTCAGCTTCCTGCTAATGCAAACCCTGAGAGGCAGCAGTGATAGCTCATGTAATGGAACTCCTGTCACCCACACGAGAGACCTGCATAGAGTTCACAACTTCCAGCTTTGGCCCAGCCCAGAAGACATTTGGGGAATGAACTGGCAGTCGTGAGCCCCCTCTCTGTCCGCTCTCAAAGAAATAACTAAGTTTAAAAAGAAAACAAAAACAGAATAACAAGAAAATAAGACTTACTCTAGCTGGACCCACACCAACAAACATCTCCAAAAATTCGGATCCACTAACGGTGATGAAGGGGACGTTGGCTTCTCCAGCTGTGGCCTTAGCTAGCAGTGTCTTCCCAGTGCCTGGAGGACCAGTGAGAATCGCACCCTTCAGACATTAAAAAAGAGAAATTACATTTTCAGGAAAGTAAATTGCATATCTACACAATGTCAAGATGTAACTGTCTCTAAATCTCATTGATACATGTATTTCTTAAACATCTTAACTCTTAAGATATATTAGCAAGAAGAATGACTAGTGACAATTCTTCAAAAAATTTGTTTGAATGTGAAACCTTAAGTGCTTCCCTTACTTTAGTGTTTTCATTTTAGACCTTCAGTAGTACAGAGGTACTTCAAAAGTATGTGAAAAAAACGGAATTAAAAGATAAGTTTAGGGGCAGGCATAGTGGTGAAGCAGGTTCAGTCACTGCTTGGGATGCCTACATCCCATATCAGAGTACTAGTTCACGTCCTGGCTACTCTGCTTCTGATCCAGTTCTCTGCTAACGAACCTGGGAAGTGGCAGATAATGGCCCAAGTACTTGGGCCCCTGCCACCCATGTGGAACACCAGTTGTTGCAGTCATGTGGGGTGTGAACCAGTGGATGAAAGATCTGTCTCCCTCCCTCTCTCTCTCTTGCTGTCATTCTGCCTTTCAAAATAAACAAACAAATCTTTAAAAAATAAATAAATAAAAGACAGATATGTTTAGGAGGTGGTAGTTTCTTTGCAGGTATATTTTTCCTGGTGGTTAAGACAGCCATGTCCCATACTGTAGTGCATAGGTTTAAGTCATGGCTCTGTCCTGATTCTAGCTATCTTGCCAATGTGTATCCTGGAAGGCAGCAGGTGATGGCTCAAATGGTGGGGTCCCTGCAACCCACATGGGGGGCCCACCTTGGGTCCTGGTTCCTGGATTTGACTTGCCCCTATTGCCAGCTATTGTGGGCACTTGGGGAGTAAATTAGTAGATGTGAGCCCTCAGTTTCTTAACCTGCTTTTCAAATACATACATACATACAAAAAATTAAAGATAAATTAATTTTTATGCAAAAATAATTCTGAAATCCACGCACAATTTTTCTGTAAGATCATCTTTCATGACCTTTGTGAAGACCCCTTATATGTACATTAAGGGTGACTTAAGCTGGAACTCTATTAATACTCACAAAATTCAAGGAGATATAAACATCAGATTCTAAATTTACATCTTTCTTTTACTCTTTACAAGTAAAACTGGTCTTTGAACTCAAATAATAAACTCAATCACTAATTTCTACTTTCACATGCAAGTCAACATTTTTAGCATTGATGATAATTGAAACCCAATTCTATAAATTGACTTTTACAATTATTGTCCATTAAGAGATTAGCTATAAACAGTGTCCTATCGTTTTCATCACTAGGCATACTACTGTAATGCTCTATTTATAAATTCCACCATGTGGAGAGGTGGATATATTATACACCATATTAGTCAAAAGACATTTTCCCCCTAGATTTTGTGACAAAACTTTAAGGTATTTATTTCTTCTTTATAAGTTCCATAAAGAAAGTAAAAATCCAATGACCAATGATGAACTTAAACAAGTTTGCTTAAATAATATAAAACTGTTGGGGCCAGCATTGTGGCATTGCGGGTAAAGCTACCACATGCAATGCTGGTTTCTATATGGGTGCTGGTTTATGTCCTGGCTGCTCTATTTCTGATTTAGCTCCTGAATAGCCTGGGAGGAGCAGCTGAAGATGGCCCAAGTGTGGGCCCCTGCCACCCATGTGGGAGATCAGGATGAAACTCCTAGCTTTGGCCTGGCCCAGTTCTGGGTGGCCATTGCAAGCATCTGTGGAGTTTACTAAGGGATGGAAGTTATCTTTCTCTCTCTCTTTCAAATAATTAAATAAGTCTTAAAAATATGAAACTGTTACATTGAATTATATAGATGCCTGGATATGAAATACAATAACAAATTTTTTAAGAGGATTATTTATTTGAAAGGCAAAGTTACAGTGTGAGAAGGAGAGACAGAAAGAGATCTTCTGTCTGTGGGTTTACTTCCCAAACAGCTGTAACAGCCAAGGATGGGTCAGGCCAGAGCCAAGAGTTCAGAACTCCATCTGAGTCTCCCACATGGGTGGCAAGGGCCCAAGCACTTGGGCCATCTTCCATTGCTTACATAGGGGCATTAGCAGTGAGCTGATCAGAAGGAGGGCAGCCAAGACTCAAACTAGCACCCATGCGGCATCCCAACCATATGGGATGCTGGTGTCACAAGCAGCTTAACCTACTGCACCACAATGCCAGTCTCCAAAGCACAGCAAATTATGAAACCATGCAACAGGACTTTTTATCCATGTAGACAGGACGTGAAAATCAAGGAAATGATGATTTTTTTTAACAAATGATTCATTTAAAGTAAATATTAATGGACTGCAAAAAGAATTAAAAGATTTTTATGTATTTAATTTATTTGAAAAGCAGAGAGAGACAGAGAAAGCTCCCATCTACTCGTTCACTCCCCAAATGCCCACAATGGCTGGGGCTGAGCTGAGCCCAAACCGGGAGCCAGGAACTCAATCCAGGTCTCCCACATTAGTGGCAGGGACCCAACTATTTTAGCCATCACCTGCTGCCACCCAGGTCTGCATTAGCAGGAAGCTGGAATTTGGAGCATAATCAGGACTCAAACTCAAGCACTCTGAAGTGCAATGTGGGCATCCCAACCAACATCTTAACCATGAAACTAAACACCTGTCCCAAATATTTCTTATTTATTTACTTAATATGAAGGTGCTATCCATTCAACAAACAGAATACGGCCGTTTTGTGCCTAGCCAGAGGTACAAAGCCCAGGAAGGCCCGGGCTGTTTTGCTAACAGTGGCCACAGATACATCTGCTGGAAGAAGGGGAGGTGTTCATTAGAGCTGTCTCTTCTATACCCTATCTGTGCCATGATCCTCAGTGCCAGGCACAGGCAGACGGTCCACACACTTCTGTGAAGTGAGGGAACAATGGGTAACAGCCAAGTGTGATGTGCTCAGGGAGCTACAGGAGGGTTCAGCAGCCCAATCAGACTGAGAAGGAAGATGAATCAGACCTCCAAAAGGAGACAACACAAGTAGTTTCAGGAATACACCCCAAAAACCCCAAAACAGACGTTAATTAAAGTA
Organism: Oryctolagus cuniculus; assembly: GCF_964237555.1. Classification (NCBI taxonomy): domain Eukaryota; kingdom Metazoa; phylum Chordata; class Mammalia; order Lagomorpha; family Leporidae; genus Oryctolagus; species Oryctolagus cuniculus. Next base: position 69,235,186 of record NC_091441.1, read on the forward strand.
AAGCTAAAAGGAAAAAAAAAAACAGCTACTTTATAACAAGTAATCCACCTTCCTAAAATGACTGCAGGGATCAAGGGCTACTTCAGAACACTGCTGGGTATAATCCTCTGAAAGTTCATTTTACCTTTGGGATTTTTGCTCCTAGGTCTTGATACTGTTTCGGGTTTTTCAAGAAATTCACAAATTCCATTATTTCTAGCTTGGCCTCCTCACAGCCAGCCACATCTTTGAACTTCACGTCTATCTCATCCTTTAAGACCTTGGCAGTGGTTTCTCCAACACTGAAGAGTCCACCCATGCCCCGGCCGGGCCGCCCGATGCCAGCAGGCCCTCTTCTTATGGTGTACAGTAAAAAGGCGATGATGAGTGCTGTGGGCAGCATGCTCAGCAGGAAGGAGCTGGAGGGATGACACACGGTGTTAATGTTGCTATGCTGGCAGGGGAGCCTTGGCTTTTTCAATGTTTTGCATATACAATTGCAAATATTTTCAATTTTTGAAAAATCTAATATTTTACTTGAGGTACAAGGAGAATCTAAGTGTGTTAATATCACTGATGTTGAATTATAAAGGATAAACCAACATCAATGCTGTCTATTTTAGTCTCACCCAATAACCACCACTTATACACAGGATGCACTGTGATTTATTATTGCTAAACATGTTTCAAATAGATTTCATATCAATCATTTAAAGATTTTAACATGGGGGGAGAATGTTTAGCCCAGCAATTCAGATGTATGTCCCCATCAGAGTACCCGGGTTTGATTCCTGGTTCTCACTCCTGATTCCAGCTTCTTGCTTATGCATACCCTTGGAGGCAGCAGGTGATGGCTCAAGAAATTGGGTTCCTAGCATCCATATAGCTTGTGTGGGCATTTGGGAAGTGAACCAGCAGAGAATTCTCTGTCACTCAAATAAATAATAAAATTTTTTTAAATATTTTTTTCAGATGACCTTGGTATTAATCTGGGTAGAAATTCCAGTTTTCTTGTTGAGATGCAACAATTTATTCTGAAATGTCTTTCAGATAGCAAATCTTTGCTAATTTAACAGCGAGCGAGTTTCAGAAGTAAAGCACACAATGGTTACATCTCTCCTGCAACTGCTGCAGGCGCTGCCTTAGCATCCACTTCCTGGCAGCTTCCCAGGAGACTCTCGGGCTCCTTCCAACTCCTGCCTGCTGTGGAGGAAGCTGCTCAGGGTGACTCAGCGACTGAGGTGCCTTTTGTCTTAGTAAAGTTTATTTCAGCACCACTAGGGGTGCAGATACATACTTATGTTTAGTATAATGCAGTTCAGTTTAACTTACCCTAAGAAATTTGGATCAGAACTTTGTACAGTACACAGTCTTCAGATAACATTTTGAAAACTTCTTACCCATCACTTTCAGCAATGTAGACAACAGGCACCCGGTTTTCTCCTTCTATGCCCAATTCTTGCTGTAAAGTTTCCAGATTCCGCTCAAAGGTGTCTACACTGCCAATGTTAAACCAGACGTACTGCTACAAAAACAGAAAGACAAAAACGCTAAGGATAAAGTGGAAACAAAGGGTTAACCTCACTAAAAGGTTCAACTGTTTCAGAATGTTTTAGAAATGATGAAGGCTTACAAATTAAAAACAAGAGGCTGGTTATAATGGTGTGGGACTAAGTTTCACTCAAAATACTTGGCAGTGCTTTAGTGAGATTCCTCAGAGGCTCTAAAACGATGAACTCAGAGAACAGAATGGAAAACCTACTGGAAAAGACAATCCTCTTTATAAACAAACATGCACTTTTCTTCTCCATTTCCCAGCTGCCCACTCCCAAAGTAAAAACTGATGTTAGACAATAAACATTTGTGTGCAAAAAACACAAAAAACTGATGTGATACAATAAAGACAGCTAATGCTCACTGAGCACTTCCTAAGTGCCAGGCACCATTCCAAGCCCTGTGTATACCTCGACTCACTCAATCTTGAGGAGCAGAAACATCATCTCAGGCAACAGTCAAAATCTGAACAATCGGAAAAGCAGTATTTACCACTGTCCAATCTGAACAGAAGTGCCATGCTGTACCAGGATTTCCTTTCCCACTCTCTGGGGCTGGGGAGCTCCTACAGGCCCTGGGGATCCCAGGATCCCTGAGGACTTGGGGCAATGGCTGTGATACTGTCTAGCACAGAAGCACAGTTGTCCTTCAGTATCCACAGGGCATAGGAAATTGGTTCTAGGATCCCTGAAGATACCAAAATTTGCAGATGGTCAAGTCCCTTATATAAAGTGGTATAGTATCTGTGTATCACCTACATACACCCCCCTGTACACTCTGTCTTTCTAGATGACTTTAATACCTAATACAATGTAAATGCTATGTACATCAGTGGTATACTATATTCTTTAGGAAATACTGAAAAAGTCTGGGGGCCAGTGCTGTGGCGTAGCAGGTTAAGCCTCTGCCTGCAGTGCAGGGATCCTATATGAGCACTGGTTCAAGTGCCAGCTGCTTCACATCTGATCCAGCTCTCTGCTAATGGCTTGGGAAAGCAATGGAAGATGGCCCAAGCATTCCATATGGGAGACCAGAAAGAAACTCTGGGCTTTGGATCAACACAGCTCCAGGCACTGCGGCGATCTAGGGAGTGAACCAGTGGATGAAGATTTCTCTGTCTCTTCCTTTCTCTGTAACTCTGCCTCTCAAAGAAATCTTAAAAAAAAAAAAGTCTATAATATTCATTACAGATGTAATTTTTCTCCAAATACATGTTTTAAAATATTTATTTATTTGAAAGGCAGAGTTACAGAGAGGCACAGGCAGAGCCAGAGCCAGAGAGGTCTCCATCCGCTGGCTCACTTCACAAATGGACGCAACAGCCAGTGCTGGGCTGGTCTGAAGCCAGGAGCCAGGAGTTTCTTCTGCGCTTCCCACATGGGTGCAAGGGCCCAAGCACTTGGGCCATTTTCTACTGCTTTCTCAGGCCACAGCAGAGAGCTGGATCAGAGATGGAGCAACTGGATCTTGAACTAGCGCCCATATAGGATGCCAGCACTGCCAGCAGGCAAAGCTACACCACAGTGCCCACCCCTAAATATTTTTAATCTGAGCTCAGTTGAATCCATGGATGCAGAGGATTATCTTCCATACTCTATCAGTGTCTATGGGCTGGATATGAGCCCTGAACTACAGGGATTTAACTTGCCCATAATTACGTGAGAATGAGACCACATCCAAAATTCAGGCAAGCTGGTGCCAGAGCCAGTGTCCTAACCTCTGTACCACACTGCCTTTCTGCACAACCAGGAGATACTACAAGTAACAACTCACATTTATGGAGTTTTACCAGCTACAAGACCCTGTTCCAAGGACCTTGCAAGTATTAGTCTCATTTTATAACACAAAAACAGTTTCTCCTTTAACCTACAATAGTCCTAAAACAGTGGAGTATTTTAAAAATCAAAATATTTCATTTAAGATATAAAGCTGAGAAGAGAACATGACATTGATATCCTTCCCACCAACCAATGTTACTGAGTGAGGAAAACCCCTCTGGTATTTCCCTCCACGTACAACAGTACTTCAAAAAAGTTTGTGGAGGGCAAGTGATTAGCATAGCAGTGAGATGCCTGCATCCCAGAGCAGAGTATTTGGGTCTGGTAGCCAGGCCTGGGCTCCTGACTCCAGCTTCTTGGTAATGCAGACCCTGAAAGGCAGCGGTTATGGCTCAAGAAATTGGGTTCTTGCTACCCATGTGGGACACCTGGATGGAGTCCAGCCTAGTCAAGCCTCGGCTGTTATAAGGGAGTGAACTAGTGGATGAGAGCTGAGAGGTCTCTTTCTCTCAAATAAATTGGAAAAAAAAAAAAAAAGTTTGTGGAAAATAAAATTTTCTTTTACAAAATAAAATCCATATTGAGATCCATGCATAAGAAGATCTTGAAGTTAATAAAAATATATATAATGAAAAAACTATACATGGATATCAAAATTTTTCACACCAAACTTATCTTTTAATTTCATTTTTTCATGAAATTACAGTATCTGGAAAAATATAGACAGTAAGCTTTACGCAAGCTAACAGTAGTTCTTGGTAAGTTGTTCTCTGACAAAGATAAAAAATTCATGTGGTTACATGCCCCAAAACATGCACGTAGCATACTGACACACGACTGGACTTCCTCTAACTCAGCACCTGACGTCAGCGGGCCAATATGCAGAATGCCTGGTTCTCCTCAGACAATCAGTGCAGACCCAGGGCCAGCGGCATAGGCATCAGCCACAAGCACATTACAAGTGCAGGTTCTCAGAAAGATCTAGAGACGATCTTCTGGGACGGACAGTAGTCCTGACCCAGGTGCTTCTCACACAGTGAAGACCGGGAATCACCTCTGGCTCGCACACCACCTTACTGCTATGGCTTGAACAGGATCTGGCTCCCCAACTCTGCCAGACATGTAAGTCCCAAAGTCATGGACTGATGGTGCTGACAGGGTGGAGGCTTGATCCAGCTGCGGTGACTGGGCTGGGATGCTGGGGCACAGCCACGAGCCAGTCAGGATGGCTTCATGAGGAGAGACCACAGGAAGGAGTGAGCGCCTTGCCTCTCAGCTTCCTGCTCACCACGTGATCGTTCCTCAGCACTCGCTCCACCGCTGACAGCCTCCACCCTCGTCAGATGCTGGACGAATGGGCCCACCCAAACGTGCACTGTAAACCTCCAAAACCAGAAGCCAAGATCAGCCCTCTTCCTTCCCAAAGCGCTCCTCTCAGAATTTGAGAGTGACCAAAAGGTGACTCACAAAGCACTAGCCGTAAACATGTACTACTGTTGACAAATACTGCAGCTCATTTAGTGCAAGTGATTTGAAGCCAAAGCACAGGAATTAATATGGCTACTCTCTGAGCAGTAGGACACTGAAAATCTTACATCTGAAAGCTCAAAGCATCTATTGAACAGGACATAAATATTTTCTGTAAAAAAAAAAAAAAAAAAGGAAATGGGGCTGGCGCTGGTGGCACAGTAGGTTAATCCTCCACTTACGGCACTGGCATCCCATATAGGTACTGGTTCTAGTCCTGGCTGCTCCTCTTCTGATCTAGCACTCTAAGGCCTGAGAAAGCAGTAGATGGCGTCCCAAGTGCTTGGGCCCCTGCACCCAAATGGGAGACCCAGAAGAAGCTCCTGACTCTTGGCTATGTGGTCATTTGGGGAGTGAATCAGCAGACAGAAGACCTTTCTGTCTGTCTCTTCCTCTCACTGTGACTCTACTTCTCAAATAAATAAAATCTTTTTTAAAAATTAGGAAATATACACAAAAAGAAAATTAAAAACACAACCTCAACACCTAAAAACTATCAGTATTCATATCTATCCTTCAAGATTTTATAATACTTCCTTTAGTACCTTGAAATGCATGCCTCATTTCAAAGGAAATCAATATAAACCTTAATTATAATATCATGGAGGAATAAAAAAGAAAAGTTCTTCATAACAGTATAGAGTTCACCATGTCAATTCCTGTGCCAGACTATACTAGAAAACAAGGTCCTGCCCAATGTCAAACTGCTCTCTTGGGACAGCAGTGCCCTCCTAGGACCACTGCTCAGCCTGGAAGCTGACAGGTGCCCAGTAGGTGGCACGGACTCACTGCCGAGTGCTTGTTGTATGAACAGTGCTCTGGAGGACATCCTTGTACAGGCATCTTCACACAGTCCTTAGAAACTTCAGCAAGGTTACTGGGCGTGTGCCCTAGAAATGGCTGGTGTACACACTGTTCAACTGACCTTGAGAGTGCAGATCTAATTCCCAGCACTAAAAGTCTGAGGGAAAAAGTAGCATAGTTATGAGTGTACGTTTCACCCTAAGGCATACAGAACGCAGGGAAAATCAACCATCAAACAACTTTCTTAAATATGACCGAAACACCAGGGCCATAACTTTATGGCTATTCTTATATTTGTTTCTGCACAAATTAAACAAGTCATTATCACTTCTACTTTCTCCTTGAAATATTACCCCATCCAAGGCAGAAAGGCTAGCAAACAGTTAAAATTATCCCAAGGGAGCAGGGATGCAATCTGGTAAGAGATGTCTGGCCCTGGAAGCCAGCAGGACTGTAGAACACCAGTCTGGGGGAGGGGACAAAGGCAGATGTCAAGGGAGGACCGGATACCACCCGGAAGTGGTGCCTCTCCCTCCCCCATGAACCCCTCAATGCATTCAACTTGGTCTGGGGTCCCTGAAGTACAGCCTAAACCAGTTAGAAAAGAAATACAAATTGTCTTTAAAACAGCAAAACAAATGGAAATTGAAATAATATCACAAAAGGGTTGGGAGACAGGTGATCAGAATGTTTCTTAAAGTGACTAGAATAGAGCTGTTTTAAAACATAAGATTGCAACATTTTTTGCTTAACCAAACTGTCTCATAGTCATGAAAAATCAGACTGTTCTGGAATACTGAACACTCAGATTTTATTCACTGTTTCCTATATGTACAGCTGAAATGATTACCAAAAACAAAACACTGCCCCGAATCACATCACTAACACACTGTGTTCACATGTTCACTAGGCTGGTGAGCATCACACAAGCACATCCAGTGTATGTGTCTACTACAACGTGAGGGACATTTCCTTTCCCATTTCAAATCTGGAAAGTTAATTTGTAACTAATTCATATCAATTAATAAAATGAGTTACCCCATCAACCGGAGTTTTTCCTGGTGTAAAGGTCACTCGAACAAAACGCTTGTTGACGACTTCCAGTCTGTCTACCTAGAATTTTAAAAAGTTAGATATCAACATAAATTCACAGGAAATACTTAAGATATTCTTTTAAGATCACTTAAGAAGCATGTGACAATTCAGACATACAAAAACAAAGGAAAGAATTAGATAGGGGCACTCCATGTCCCCACCTGCAACACTGGGGAAGCCACCAGGGCACAGCTATCGCCCAGGAGTGACGGCTGTCATTCAGGGGCTGAAAGATCTAGGACACATCCTTTAACTTGGACTGCACACATACATAACCCAAACAATAGCTTTACTCTCTTCTGCCTGTTTTGCTTTTTAAAGATTAGTTTTTATTATATTTCAAAGTCAGAGTTCTAGAGAAAGAGGGAGAGACACAAAGAGAGGTCTTCCATCTGCTGCTTCACTCCCCAGATGACCACAACAGACAGGACTGGGCCAGGCTGAAGCCAGAAGCTTCATCCTGATTTCCCATGTGGGTGGCAGGGGCCCAAATAATTGGGCCATCTTCCACAGCATTTCCTAGGCCATTAACAGGGAGCTGGATCAGAAGATCTGCCAGGACCAGAACTGGCACCCATATGGGATGCTGGCATCAAAGGTGGTGGCTTTACCTGTTACCCAACATCAGCCCACTAGGCACTCTTCTAAAGTTTCTCCATGTGGACCTGTGGACAGGCACACTGACACTGGGTTGCAGAGTACACAGATCTCCCGACTTAACTAGCTAGGTAAGGCCAAATTGTTCTCCAACTCACTTTTATCAGCAAAATATCCCTATTGCTTCACATTCTCTCCAATACTTTCTCCTAACTATGTAAGATTCACACTAACACTCAATGCCTCATCCTAAGGTCTGGGGCTGAATCCAGACATGCTTGTCTCCCATTATCTGCTTTATCAGGAAGTCAGGAAGGTATGAATGACACACACACAGCAAGTTAGGGAGCCCCAGAGTTGCCAGAGGAGCTGGAATAGGGGAGGAGCTGATCTTAACAGTGGTCTGGCAGGGAATGATTAGAAGTGCTCTACTTTCCACAACACTGTTGCCACAAGCCAGAGTGTGATGGAGACACAGAGAGATGGAGACTGCTCCTCAGGCACCTGTTAGCACATTCGAAGGCCTGCCCCAGCTCAGCCACATCGGAAAAGCTACTCCTGAGAAGCAGGCTACTTACTGCATCTGAGAAATATAAATTATATCCTCACTCACTTGAGATACATAATTACTTCAAATTCTGAGTAGAGGGGCCAGCACTGTGGCGCAGCAGGTAAAGCCGCTGCCTGCAGTGCTGGAATCCCATATGCACCAGTTCAAGTCCCAGCTGCTCTACTTCCGATCCTACTCTCTGCAATGGCCTGGGAAAGCAGTAGATGGTCCAACACTATGAGAGACAATGACATGGTCACCCCTTGTCTAGACTGTTGAGGAACAACTTACTATTTTTTTCCTTTAAGTATTTTTTGTTGTTGTTGTTGCTCTGTTTGTTTTACTTAATACCACAGGTTGAACTCTGTAATCAATACACAATCATTCTTAGGCGTTTAAAATTAACAGAAAAGTGATCTCTGTTAAATATAGGAGTGGGAATGAGAGAGAGAGGAGATATATAGGTCGGCACATGCTCACTCGGACTAACCTCCAATGGTGGAACTAGAAATGTGCCAGGGGATTTCAACTCAATCTTATCAAGGAGGCATGTACCAATGTCAGCGCACTTGGTAAAGTGATAAGTGTAAGTACATAACTGATCAAAAAGATAGAGTAAGTGTCGAAGAGATTTCACAAATAAGACCAGTGTAAGCAAACAATGAAGGATAGAATTAAAAGGGAGAGAATGATCCTGCGGGGGAAGCATGACACACAGCAGACTCATAGAATGGCAAACGCCCCAAACAGCACCGCGGCCTCAGAATCAACCCTTGGGGCTTCGGATCTGGCCAGAAGGCCCATGGGAGTCTCACAGGCATGGAAAGCCATGACACGGTGGCAAAAACAACCTAAATAAAAGATCCTGGTGAACAAGACCCCAGCAGAAGGAACAGGCCATCAAGGAGGGAGGCGCCTTTCTCCGAAGGGAGGAAGGAACCTCCACTGTGATACGGCCTTGACTAAACAAGTTCAGAGTCGGTGAACTCAAGGGGCTTCCATAGCCTAGACAGCTCATGGCAAGAGCCTCGGGTGATTGCTGACGTCATGAATAAGAGTGTCAATTGTTAAATCAACAACGGGAGTCACTGGGTACAGGCTCCCCACGTAGGATCTCTGTCCTTAATGTGTTTTACTATGAAACTTAAAAACAACACTACTTGTTGAACACTACCCTATACCTTGTGCGGTTGTGTGAGTGCAGCCTGTTGAAATCCTTGCTTAGTATACACTAAATTGATCTTCTGTATATGAAGGTAATTGAAAATGAAACTCAATGAAGGGCGGGATGGGAGAAGGAGTGAGAGAGGGGAGGGCTGCGGGAGGGAGGGAGGCTGTGGGGGGGAGCCACAACAATACAAAAGTTGCACTTTGTAAATTCACATTTATTAAATAAAAAAAAAGAAAAAGAAGATGGTCCAAGCCCTTGGGTCCCTGCACCTACGTGAGAGACCTGGAAGAAGCTCCTGGCTTCAGATCAGCCTAGTTCCTGCCGTTGTGGTCATTTGGGGAGTGAATCAGCAGATGGATGGCCTCTCTCTGTCTCTGCCTCTCTGTAACTCTGCCTTTCAAATAAATTAAATAAATCTTAAAAAAAACTTCCGAGTAGAGGGACAGGTGTTTGGTTAAGACATCACTTGGGATGCCTGCATCCCTCATCAGAGTACTCAGGGTCACATCTCAGCTTGCTCCCAATCCCAGCTTACCTGCTGATCACACCCTGGCAATCAGCCGGCGGCTCAAGCAGCTGGGTCTCTGTCACCCACGCAGGAGACCCAGATTGAGTTCTCACCTTCAGCCTGGCTCAGTCCTGACTATTGTGGGAATCTGGGGAGTGAACCAGAGGATTTCTCTCTGCCTTTCAAATAAATAGACAATTTAAAAAGAAAACAATCTGAGTAGATAGAATTCTGGAAAGCTAATGGAGTAAGACGTCAGGAATCAGTCTCCTGTTTCCATAACTGTGCAAGCAGAACACCTCTGACTAACTATTCTGGAACTCTAGAGTCTATTGAAGGCCTGCAGTTCCCTGGAGGAGGTCTGGATGGTGGTAAGTTAGGGCTGATTTCTGCCAATTTCAGCTTTTAGTATGGTAGCAGCTACCTAGCTCTAGCCCTCCCTCAGCTATATACATTCCCATGTTTCTGGAGTAGCTGATGTGCAGCCTGCAACAGTCAGAAAGGGCAAAAAGGATCCATTCTCCAAAAACCAGGAAGCTGTGCCCTGACTGCTGCTTCTGAAGTCAAAAGGTTAGGCAAAGGAGAAATGGCACTGAAGGAACGGAGCTGACCGCCAGGGGTTAGTGGGCTAATTCCTTCATCTATGCTCTTCATCTTCTCTTTCTCCCGATTCTGGAGCCAATATAAAAGGTCAGGATGTTAAAAGACAATCGCATATGCAGGGAAAACTGGAAAGTGACCATGCACACCAAAGAAAGGCACAGTTTCAGAAAAGGCCCGAGTAAATCTTAAGTTTACACTTCAGGCTGATCCTTGGCACATAAACAGCCTACAACACTCAGAATAACAACATTAAACAGAAAACACTGGGAAAGGGGAAGAATCTGATATCCAGACTTAATCAGATCAGAATGGCCAGTTTTCAACAACAAAAAATGTCGTAAAGCACACAAAAGGGAGGAAACTATGTTCCATTCATTAAAACAAAACAAAACAGAACTGTCCCTGAAGAGAGCCTATGGCAGATCTACTAGACAAAGAGAATTAGAATAATTATCTTAAAAATGCTCCAAGAACTAAAGGAAGATGTCAAGAAAAGGACACTTAAATTAAATGGGACTATCAATAAAGAGCACTTAAAAACAAAACAAAAGAAATTCTGCAGCTAAAAACTACAATAACTAAAATTTAAAAATCAATAAAAGGGAGGGCCTGGGCATTGTGGCATAGCGTGTAAGGCTGCCACTTGCAGTGCTGGCATCCCATGTGGGTGCCAGTTCAAGTCCCGGCTGTTCCACTTCCGATCCAGCTCTCTGTTACGGCTTAGGAAAGCAGTGGAAGATGGCTCAAGTCCTTGGGCCCCTGCACCCATGTGGGAGACCTGGAGGAGGCTCCTGGCTTCAGATCAGTGCAGCCGCAGCCGTTGTAGCCATTTGGGGAGTGAACCAGTGGATGGAAGACCTCTCTTTCTCTCTCTGCCTCTCCTCCTCTCTCTGTGTAACTCTGCCTTTCAAATAAATAAATCCTTAAAAAAAAAAAAAAAAATCTGAATAAAAGCAGTGGGCATTTGGCGCTCCAGTTAAGACACTGTTGGGATACTTACATCCCATACCATGCTGCCTGGCTTTGAGTTCCACCTCCACTTCTGATCCAGCTTTCTTCTGATGTGTGCCCTGGGGAGGCAGCAGGTGATGGCACAACTACTTGAGTCCCTGCTAGCCATATGGAAGGTGCAGATTGAGTTCCAGGCCCCCGGCTTTAGCCTGACCTGGCCCTGGGTGTTGTGGGCATTTGGGGAATGAACCAGGGTGGAAGATCTCTGTCATGTCTCTCTCTCTCTCTCAAATAAATACAATTTATTTAAAATAATTTACTAAAGGGATTCAAAGGAAAATTGGAGTAGGCAGAAGAATCATAATTTAAAGGAAGGACAACTGAAGTTGAGTTTGAGGAACAGAAAGAAAAGAGGCTGAAGTGAAATCAAGTTTAAGGATCTGTGGAATACCTTCCATTGGACCAGCACACACACACGTGTGGGTATTCCAAAAGAAGAAGAAGAAGAAGAGAGAAAGGGTCAGAGAGAATACAGAAATAATGGCTGAAAACACCTCCAAACTGATTAAAGATAAGAACAATGACATCCAAGCTCAACAAACTCGAAATACGGTGAACTCAAAGATACCCATTTCAAGATACACTGTAAGTAACACTAAATTTTTCATTAACTAATTTGAGAGACAGAAATAGAGTTCCCATCTGCTGGTTCACTCCCCTAAATGGCCACAACAGCCAGGGCTGGACTAGGATGAAACTGGGCCAGGAAACTCAATCCAGGTCTCCACCGTGTTGGCAGGGGCCCAACTACTTGAGCCATCACTGCTGTCTCCCAAGCATCCATTAGCAGGAGACTCGAATTAGGATGTGGGTGTCCTAAGTAGCTTCTTAACCAGCAGACTAAATGCCCACCCCATACATAAAACTTTTCAAAGAATCTCGAAAGCAAGAAGAGAAACAACACGTCACATTCAAAAGATTCCGATTAGACTGTGAATACGCCTCTCATCAGAAACCTAAGGCCAAAGACAACAGGTCAATAGTCAAAAGGCTAACGAACAAACAAAAAACATCAACCAGGAATCACGTATCTGGCAAAATTCTCTCTCAAAAGTAAGGGAAAAATTAGACATTCCCACATACACAGAAGCTGAGGCAGTTCATTATCACTAAAACTGCAGGAAATGTCAAGAAAACCATGCAGGGGCCGGTGCTGTGGTGCAGCAGGTTAACGCCCTGGCCTGAAGTGCCAGCATCCCATATGGGGACCGGTTCTAGTCCCAGCTGCTCCTCTTCCCATCCAGCTCTCTGCTATGACCTGGGAAAGCAGAAGATGGCCCAAGTCTTTGGGTCCCTGCACCCATGTGGGAGACCCGGAAGAAGCTCCTGGCTTCGGATCAGCGCAACTCAGGCCGTTGTGGGCAATTGGGGAGTGAACCAGTGGATGGAAGACCTCTCTCTCTCTCTCTGCCTCTCTTCTCTCTGCGTAACTCTCTGACTTTGAATAAATAAAAAATCTTAAAAAACATGCAAGGTGAAATGAAAGGATACTATAGACACTGACATACAGAAATAAGGATTCTGAGAGATCACTATGAAGAACTGTACATCAACAATTGGATAGCCTAGATGAAATGCACAAATTTCTAGAAACACAAACTTTCCAAGAGTGAACCACAAAGAAACAGAAAAATCTGTAAGCCTATAGCTGAGGAGTTTGAATCAGTAATAATAATAATAAAAAAAAACTCCTGATAAAGAAATGCCCTGGATTAAAGAATTCTACTAACTATTTAATAAAGAACTACTACCAACTCTTCTCCAATTTTTCAAAAAATTGAAGAGGAGGGAACACTTCTTAATTTATTATAAGGACAGCATTATCTTGATCCTAAAGACAGAATAAAATATGACCAAAAAAAGCACCAACCAATGTAAAGGACTATAAATGCAAAAATCTTCAACAAAAGATTAGTAAACCAAATTCAGCTTATTAAAAGACTACATCAGGGGCTGGCACTGTGGCATAGCAGATAAAGCCCCAGCATGCCGTGCTGGCATCCCACATGAGTGCTGGTTCAAGTCCCAGCTACTCCTCTTCAGAACAAGTGCTGCTAATGCAGATCCTAGGAGGCAGTGGTAATGACTCAAATAACTGGGTTCCTACTATCCACATGACACCAAGAATGAATTCCTACTCTTGGCTTTGGCTTGGCACAGCCCTGGCCATTGAGGGCACTTGGGGAGTAAACCAGCAGATAAAAGCTCTCCTTCTGGTCGGCGCCGCGGCTCATTGTGCTAATCCTCCGCCTAGCAGCGCCGGCATACCGGGTTCTAGTCCCAGTCGGGGCGCCGGATTCTGTCCCAGTTGCCCCTCTTCCAGGCCACCTCTCTGCTATGGCCAGGGAGTGCAGTGGAGGATGGCCCAGGTGCTTGGGCCCTGCACCCCATGTACCTGGCTCCTGCCATCGGATCAGTGCAGTGCGCCAGCCTCAGTGCACCGGCCGCGGCAGCCATTGGATATGGGCCATGAAGGGTAAGGGTGTTGGTGAAACAAGACCACCCATGCCTGCATGTGAGTTCAGCGTTCAACTCTATTTTTACTTTTCTTATGTTTATTTGTTTTATTTACTTGGAAGGCAGAGAGAAAAATGGAGAGCTCCCACCTACTGGTTCACTCCCCAGATGCATACAACAGGCAGGGCTGGGAACACTGGGTCTCCCAAGTGAGTGGCAGGGACTCAACCATTTGACAGAGTTGGGACTTGAATCCAGGCACTCCAATATAGGATGCAGGTGTCCCTCTCTAGTGGCATATTACTCTCATAAACACCCACCCCTCTCTCTTGTACCTCTCAAATTCTCCATGATGAAGCTTTTGATAACTAGACAAAAAAAAAAAATCCTCCATTTTAATACAATATTTAAAATGTCTGCTTTGTTATGGCCTTGCCTAAATACTGACGGAGTCTATGAATTAAAAAAGCTTCCATAGCCTAGACAGCTCATGTCAAAAGCCTTAGGTGATTACTGACATCACACATAAGAGTACTAATTATTAAATTAACAAGAGTCACCGCACACTAACTTCCCATGTAGGACCTCTGTCCTCAAAGAGTTGTATTCTAATTAAGACTAAGTGCTTGCAAAAGATGTATCATTCTTGGGTGTTTTTTTTTTTTTTTTTTGACAGGCAGAGTGGACAATGAGAGAGAGACATAGAGAAAGGCTTCCTTTTGCTGTTGGTTCACCCTCCAATGGCTGCCGCAGCCGGCGCACCACGCTGATCCGATGGCAGGAGCCAGGTACTTCTCCTGGTCTCCCATGGGGTGCAGGGCCCAAGTACCTGGGCCATCCTCCACTGCACTCCCGGGCCACAGCAGAGAGGTGGCCTGGAAGAGGGGCAACCGGGACAGAATCCGGCACCCCGACTGGGACTAGAACCCGGTGAGCCTAGTGAGCCGCGGCGCTGGCCTCTTGGGTGCTTCTTTAAAGTTAATTGAGTTACTAAGGAAAAAAAAGAAGCGAAATTAACTTCAAGATGCAATGACGGGCCGGCGCCCTGGCTCACTTGGCTAATCCTCTGCCTGTGGTGCTGGCACCCCAGGTTCTAGCCCCACCTGGGGTGCCGGATTCTGTCCCAATTGCTCCTCTTCCAGTCCAGCTCTCTGCTGTGGCCTGGGAAGGCAGTGGAGGATGGCCCAAGTGCTTGGGCCCTGCACCCGCATGTGGAGACCAGGAGAAGCACTTGGCTCCTGGCTTCGGATTGGTGTAGCTGGCCAGCCATAGCGGCCACTTGGGGGGGTGAACCAACGGAAGGAAGACATTTCTAACTCTGCCTGTCAAAAAAAAAAAAAAAAAAAATGCAATGACTGGGGGCCGGCGCTATGGCATAGTGGGTAAAGCCACCAGTGCAGTGAAGGCATCCCATATGAGCGCAGGTTCAAGTCCTGGCTGCTCCACTTCCAATCCAGCTTACTCATTTTTGTGCTTCTGACCAACTAAGACACAAAACTATTTCCCTCATCCTAGATGTTCACTTAGTTTCTTTCCTGCTCCTCTCTTTTAAAAAACTCTCAAATGAATAACCTAGTGAATCTTATTAAAAAAAAACTACTAAAGTGGCTCAAAAGATTAAGCCTCTTTATACACACTGCCCTACATGAAAGATGTACTGAGACTGCCCATTTCACATGTCCTGTCAATACTGAGTAATGACTTTTTTTTAAATTTATTTGACAGGTAGAGTTATAGACAGTGAGACAGAGAGAAAGGTCTTCCCTCCATTGGTTTACTCCCCAAATGACCACCATGGCTGGCACTGAGCCGATCCAAAGCCAGGAGCTTCTTCCTGGTCTCCCATGCGGGTGTAGGGGCCCAAGCACTCGGGCCATCCTCCACTGCCTTCCCAGACCACAGCAGAGAGCTGGACTGGAAGAGAAGTAACCGGGACTAGAACCCAGCGCCCATATGGGATGCTGGCACCACAGGCAGAGGATTAGTCAAGTGATCCACAGCACCAGCCCCTGAGTTATGACTCTTTATTAATAATCATAGCAAATCTGGTTTCTTGCTTTTAATCTATGTTTATTTGTGAAGCTAAGTTTTGTCATGCTTTTCTTTTTCTGTTTTTCCCTTCCATTTACATTTCTTATATTCACTTTAAAAAAAAGAGAGATTTACTTATTTATTTGAAAGCCAGAGAGAAGGAGCAAGACAGAAAGAGATCTTCCATCTGCTGGTTCACTCCCCAAATGTCCGCAATGGCTGGACTGGGCTGATCTGAAGCCAGGGTGTCTTCCAGGTTTCCCACTTGGGTGCAGGGGCCCAAGCACTTGGGCTATCTTTCACTGCTTTCCCACACACATTAGCAGGAAGCTGGATTGGAAATGGAGCAGCCGGACTCGAACCCATACCCACATGGATGCCAGCACTGCAGGTGAATGTTTTAACCTTCTATGCCACTGCACCAGCCTCACATTTCTTATTTTATACCTGAGTTATATTCTTTGCTCCACACAACTACCTACTTTTCACTCAGCTATCTTGGTCTTACTGATTATTTTACAATAATGTATATTCTGGGCTTGTAATCTCAAAGTAAACATATTAAAGGTAAAACATCTAAATACGTAACCATTTCCATTTCTTCCATTCTTATTCTCCTGTATAGCCTCAGGAATAACTTAGATTTTTTTATACTAGCTCAGGAAGTATTAATATTGGATTTTTATTTTATCCATAAAACCAAGTGTTAGGAGGATAAAGCATTGCCCCCCAGGTGACACAGCAGGCCTAATATTGCTTCTCTTGCTATCATGACATTTCATCAGTTCTAAGATGCACACTATTCATATTTTAACATCTCAGAAATTGGGATCCAATTATAAAGTGAGTCCATATCACAGTTTCACTGGCAGCTCATTACATTTTTCTTAGTAATATTAAATAACATGTCTGACCATCAACAGCATTTTAAACACACTGAAATACAATCTCACCTGGCCAAAGACCCAGCAGGTGGCAACCAAGGCTTCTAGCAAACAGTCACTCACCACACACTCTCCTGAGGCCCTCCCTTGGAGCCTGTCCACTCTAACAACTGAGTAGCCACCAAACTCAGAATACTGAAAACAGTGAAGACATAAAAACAGCTCTGAGAAAGGCTGGCTGGCACACGACAGCAGTGACACATGAGAAAATGTGATGGCAGGCTACCAGGACTACCATTGGAAGCAATGCTAAAACTTGGTGAGGTGCCTGCAGAGTGGCACAGTGGGCTAAGCTCCTGTCAGCAACACTGGCATCTCAAATGGGTGCCAGTTTATGTCCTGACTGCTACACTTCTGATCCAACTTCCTGCTGATGTACTTTAGGAAGCAGAAGATGGCCCAAGTGCTTGGGATATCCACAAGGGATATCCAGATGAAGCTCCTGGCCTTGGCCTGGCCTGGCCCTGACCATTGAGGCCACCGGAGGAGTGAACCAATGAATTGAAGAGCTCTCTGTCTTTCCCTCTCTTGCTCTCTGTAACTCTGCCTTTCAAATAAATAAATCTTTAAAAAACAAAGAGAAGGGGCCGGCGCCGTGGCTCACTAGGCTAATCCTCCGCCTAGCGGCGCCGGCACACTGGGTTCTAGTCCCGGTCGGGGCGCCGGATTCTGTCCCGGTTGCCCCTCTTCCAGGCCAGCCCTCTGCTGTGGCCAGGGAGTGCAGTGGAGGATGGCCCAGGTGCTTGGGCCCTGCACCCCATGGGAGACCAGGAAAAGCACCTGGCTCCTGGCTCCTGCCATCGGATCAGCGCGGTGCGCCGGCCGCAGCACGCCGGCCGCGGCGGCCATTGGAGGGTGAACCAACGGCAAAAGGAAGACCTTTCTCTCTGTCTCTCTCTCTCACTGTCCACTCTGCCTGTCAAAAAAAAAAAAAAAAAAAAAAAAACAAAGAGAAGGGGCCGGCACTGTAGCATGGTGGGTTAAGCTGCTGTCGCAGTGTTGGCATGCCATATGGGTGCCAGTTTGATTCCCAGCTGTTCCATTTCTGATCCAGTTCCTTGCTAATGTGTCTGGAAAAGCAGCAGAAGATGGCCCCAGTGCTTAGGCCCTGCATGGGATATCTGGGTGAAGCTCCTGGCATCGGATCAGCCCAGCTCTAGTCATAGTGGCATTTGGGGAATGAACCAGGGAATGGAAAATTTCTCTCTCTCTCTCTGCCTCTCTGTAACTCTGCCTTTCAAATAAATAAAATACATCTTAAAAGAGAGAGAAAAGAAAAACCAGGTGAGATAAAAGGAATCTCGAAAATTTGGAGATGCTGGGTCAAAACAGGTTTTTTAAATGCAGCAATTTTCAGCATTAAAACAATACAGTGTGGCCGGCGCCACGGCTCACTAGGCTAATCCTCCGCTTTGCGGCGCCGGCACACCGGGTTCTAGTCCCGGTCGGGGCGCCGGATTCTGTCCCGGTTGCCCCTCTTCCAGGCCAGCTCTCTGCTGTGGCCAGGGAGTGCAGTGGAGGATGGCCCAAGTGCTTGGGCCCTGCACCCCATGGGAGACCAGGAGAAGCACCTGGCTCATGGCTTCGGATCAGCGCGGTGCGCCGGCCACAGTGGCCACTGGAGGGTGAACCAACGGTAAAGGAAGACCTTTCTCTGTCTCTCTCTCTCACTATCCACTCTGCATGTCAAAACAAACAAACAAAAACCAATACAGTGTGGTAGGCAAGGCTGGCTCTGCCTTGCTGACTGCTTTACTTCCTTCTTGGTCGGCTGGCCCAAGCCCGCCTTCTGAACTACTACAGCCACCAACCCCATAAAATACTTACTACTCCTTTAGAAAGATAGTTATTGACAAAGTCCTTCCAAGTAATTTCTCTCCCCGAGCTCTTGAACAAGAAGTAAAGCATGATTCCACCCCAAAACAGAGCAGTCCAGAGAAAGTACATCCTGAAGTCCTTGTCGTCCCATGGAAAGTCACCCTGGCAAAAAGGAAGACAGTTTCCGTGAAAAACAAAACTGGCCCACAACGATCCACACCATGTGACACAAATCCCTCCCAACCTTTCCGGGGGTCCCCATCGGAACCTCCAAATGAACAAAGTTTAGAATCAGACCTTCTGGAACCTGGACCACCAGTGAGAATCATCTTTCTTGCTGCTTCGCTTTCCACCGCCACCACCGCCTCCTCCAGAAGAGCGTGAGGTAGATGCTGGTTTTGATTCTGTTCACAGAAAAACAGCACACACAGCACGGCAGGTTTTATCTCTCACAATGTTTTCATTATTTAGATGAATAAATGACTTACTAAACGATACATGATAGCAACCTACAAGTTACTAAATAAAGCACTGAGATAGGATGCAAATACAAAACAGTAACATTCAAGGAGATTCCAGATATTCTACCACATTATCTCATGAAATGTGCACAATAACCCAATGGCCTGAGAGGTATGCTATTATACCCATCTCAGAGGAAGAAAGTAGAGCTTAAGTAATTTGTGGGATCACTTGGTGCAGTGGTTTTTTTTTTAAGATTTATTTATTTTTATTTTATTATTTTTTGACAGGCAGAGTTAGTGAGAGAGACAGAGACAGAGAGAAAGGTCTGCCTTTTTCTGTTGGTTCACCCCCCAAAATGGCCGCCACGGCTGGCGCACTGCGCCAATCCAAAGCCAGGAGCCAGGCGCTTCCTCCAGTCTCCCTTGCAGGTGCAGGGCCCAAGGATCTGGGTCATTCTCCACTGCCTTTCCGGGCCACAGCAGAGAGCTGGACTGGAAGAGGAACAACCGGGACAGAATCCAGCGCCCCAACTGGGACTAGAACTCAGGGTGCTGGCGCCACAGGGGGAGATTAGCCAAGTGAGCCATGGAGCCAGCCAACTTGGGGCAGTGTTAATAACAGAGTTGGGCAAGCAAAATCCTGCACCCCTGCTCAATGTTAAAAAGTGAGGACTCCCCTTTCCCACTCCCACAAAGCACTGCTTGTTGTAAACAAAAGTCATGACTGATCATTGGCAAAAAGAAAAAAAAAACCACACAAAATTAGTCTGCAACAATCTAAATTAATCAGTTATGTGCTGAACTGTAGGCGTCCCCAAATCCAGGTGCTAATGCCCTAAGCCTCAGCACTCAGACTATGGCCTTACTTAGAGACAGGATCTCTACAGGAGGAAACCAAGTTAACATGAGGTCATCAGGGTCATAATGGTGTCATTATAAAAAGAGGACATTTAGAAAATACACACACACACACACACACACACACACACACACAGAGCAAGTGATTTGAAGAGACCTGGAGAAAGACAGTGAACTACAAGCCTTGAACAGATTCCCCCTCAGCCCTGAACTGCCTGCTGCTGACCCCTTGCTGCTGGATTTCTAGCCTCCAAGCCTATGAGACACTCAGTCTCCCCAGCCGGTGACATCGTGTAACAGCAGCCTTAGCACACTACTGCATCACAAACACCTTCACTTCTTTCCCCTCTTCTCTCTCTTGAAGATCAACAAATTGCATTTTTTAAAAGATTTTATTTATTTACTTGAGAGGTAGAGTTACAGACAGTGAGAGGGAGAGACAGACAGAAAGGTCTTCCGTCCATTGGTTCACTCCCCAAATGGTCGCAACTGCTGGAGCTGCGCCAATCCGAAGCCAGGAGTCAGGAGCTTCCTCCCAGTCTCCCACGTGGGTCCAGGGGCCCAAGGACTTGAATCATCTTCCACTGCTTTCCCACGCCATAGCAGAGCGCTGGATTGGAAGAGAAGCAGCCGGGCCCAACAAATCGCATTCTAAAGTCTACAACCACCAGCAGCAACCCCTCCAGTGTCAGAATGGGAGGCTGCAGTACCCAGTCATGCTCAGTGCCATGACACTGTGGCTTTACGACATACTCACCACACTGTGCTGAGTTCACAGAGCCCCTGTACCCATCTCAAATGAAGCCAAGTCAGGGTGGGCTATGATATGCATGAACCTCCCCTCTGCCAAGGCCCCCGACTGGGAAACACAGCAACAGCATACCACTCAAGCTGTCTGACAACACTGCAACCTACTGTGGGACACAGCAACACAGATACAAAAGGTACCCAAGCTTGTACACATAAAATGCACATATTCTCACTACTCTGCTCCTAAACCAAGATGCAAGGACTATCTGCTGTGCCCTGAGAAAACTGGCAGCTGCCTGTGTTGCCAACACTGCAGCCCAGAACCCCAGGGACATAACCCATGCTAGTGTTTCTCCCTCCTCTGACCTCCTAGCCTTGCTTTTCCAATCCCTGTATTCTTGGAGCACATTATTTGTCTCTCCAACTAGATGCTAAGCTTATTTAAAAACAAGGAGGACAGGCATACAGTGTAGCGGGTTAAGCCACTGCTTGTTGACACCCAAATCCCATATGGGAGTGCCAGTTCAAATTCTAGCTACTCTGTTTCCAATCCAGTTTCCTGCTAATGCACTTGGGAAGCAGCAGATGATCGCTGAAACACCTGAGTTGCTGCCACCCATATGAGAGACCCAGTTGGGGCTGGCTCCCAGCTTCAGCCCTGGCTGTTGGAGGCATTTAGGGAGTAAACCAGCAGATGGAAGATCTCTTTGTCTCTCCCTGTCACTACGCCTTTCAAATAAATAAATCTTAACCAAACAAACAAGGTTGAATTCTATTTTTTCTCACAACTCCCTAAAAAGGTAAGATGTCAGGTGAATGCCAACATATGCTAAATGTTATCACACTCATGAAATGAAGGCAAAAGCTCAGGGCCCACAGAGCCCCTTCAGCCACTCAGCTCTAAGAAACCCTGTCTGGCAAGTTGGCACTGTGGCGCAGCAGGTTAAAACCCCAACATCCCATCTGGGCCCCGGTTCGAGTCCCAGCTGCTCCACTTCCGATCCAGCTCCCTATTAATGCGCCTGGGAAAGCAGTGGAAGATGGTACAAGTGCTTGGGCCCCTGCACCCATATAGGAGGTCCCGAAGAAGCTCCTGGCCCCTGGCTTCTGATCGGCTCAGCTCCAGCCGTTGCAGCCATTTGGGGAGTAAACCAGTAGATGAAAGATCTCTCTCTGCCTCTCTGTAACTCTGCCTTTCCAATAAGTAAAATAAATCTTAAAAAAAAAAAAAAAAAAAGGCAGAAACCCTGTCTGAAGAGTTTTGGGAATATTAGGTTATCAGAACAATTTCAAAAAATAGTGTATTATACCCCAATATACATTACATAAATGAGATGTATTAGCTAAGACTTTTCTCAATGGCTTAAATTATGTGTCAGACATCTACCAAATATACTGAGTTTGATCAGTCAGTATCTCTAAGGTGATTAGAGATAACTAATTTACTTTAACCTAAAAATGACAGGAAAATACAAACAGAAAATTAAGGTGCAACGAAACACAGGATGTAAATCTTTCATGCACACATAACCTACAGTTTCAGAAGTGATTTACGGTAACTCTTTATTCGGTACAAACAATTACCATCATATGTTAGGGAAAAACAATAAAGCCAAACAAATCTTTGTTAAAAAGTACCTTTTTTCTCTCCCACAGCTTCTTTAGGTTCACTAGCATTTTTTCCATTTTTCCCATTCGGAAAGTATTTTTCAAATCCTGTTAGAAAAGGAAAAAATACACATCCTCAAAATAAAATTCATCAAGGTGTACGTGTGCTCATTTGCTTTTAAACCAGCTGATACATCATCAAACATATAAGCCAGGGGCCAGTGCTGTGGCACAGCGGGTAAAGCCGCTGCCTGCAGTGCAGGCATCTCATATGGGCACCAGTTTGAATCCCAGCTGCTCCACTTCCCATCCAGCTCTCTGCTATGGCCTGGGAAAGCAGTGGAAGATGGCCCAGGTCCTTGGGCCCCTGCACCAGCGTGGGTGGCCCAGAAGAAGCTCCTGGCTTCAGATTGGCACAGCCGGCCGTTACGGCCATCTGGGGAGTGAACCAGTGGACGGATCTTTCTGTCTGTCTCTTCCTCTCACTATCTGTAACTCTACCTCTCAAATAAATAAATAAATCTTAAAAAAAAAAGTACATGAAAGTCTAATGCAGCTTACAACCCTCAAGTATTAAAGAGGAAAGCCTCCTTTGCATGCCAATTTCACTATCTATAAAACGCTTAGTATTTGAGGGTGACATATTTTCATCGCTGTAATCAGAAAGAAGCTGGAGGTGCAGACTGGTTACAGGAGACAGAAGAGTCAACCTGAAACTAAACCCGTGTACCAGCGCAGGAAACCCTGCTGACGACACGTCTCTTCAACATTGCAGCCACACCTGTGTGCTTACCTTTCGGCGGGCGAGAACAAAATCTCTGATAAGCAGCAATCATATCTGTCAAGAGGGAATTTCTGCTGGCTGCCGCCTGAGTTGTAGCATATCGGTAAAACTGCAACACAACAGAAAAATCAAAGCATGAAGGCCATATCAAGATAACAAATGCAAGAGGGCTTTACTTCCTAATACCAGAGTGGGTGGAATGTTTCCCCCTTGCACAGCAGTTTTAACTAGCACAGAACACCACCCCCTCAGGACAGCAAGGGTTATCAGCAGTCTGCCACTCTGTTCCAGCAACAGAGCCAGGAAACAAACATCATTACCCAGAAGACAAGAATACTTCAAAATCGAACATCATTTAAAATTGTGGATCACTGTCACTACAATTACCTGACAGCGGTCACTCTGGCAATGTTTACTTAATCTCCAGTAATATTTAAAAGACAAACTCAGACACAGAAAAACCTGCTGCTTCATGCTGACTCACTGACATGATCTGACACACAGCAAGACATTTACCTGAAATTACAGACCGGTGCTGCCAGTCAACCTAGTTCTAAATTTATGTAAGTTCAACCATAAGAAGTTATGGTCCAACACCACTGATAATTTTTTAGAAAGATTTACTTATTTACTTGAAAGTCAGAGTTAGAGATATCTTCCATCTGCTGCTTCATTCCCCAAAAGGCTGCAATGGCCAGAACTGGGCCAAGTGGAAGCCAGGAGCTTCTTCCAGGTCTCCTACATGAGTGCCCAAGGACTTGGGCCATCCTCTACTGCTTGCCAAGGCACGTTAGCAGGGAGCTGGATCAGAAGTAGAGCAGCCAGGACTCAAACTTGCACCATATGGGACGCAGCACTGCACGTGGTGATTTAACCAGCTGCCACAGTACCAGCTCCAGCCACTGATTTTTTTTTTTTTTTTTTTGACAAGGCAGAGTGGACAGTGAGAGAGAGAGAGAAAGGTCTTCCTTTGCCGTTGGTTCACCCTCCAATGGCCGCCGCGGCTGGCGCGCAGCGGCCGGGGCACCGCGCTGATCCGATGGCAGGAGCCAGGTGCTTCTCCTGGTCTCCCATGCGGGTGCAGGGCCCAAGCACTTGGGCCATCCTCCACTGCACTCCCTGGCCACAGCAGAGAGCTGGCCTGGAAGAGGGGCAACCGGGACAGAATCCGGCACCCCGACCGGGACTAGAACCCGGTGTGCCAGCGCCGCAAGGCGGAGGATTAGCCAAGTGAGCCGCGGCGCCGGCCTGATAATTCTTATACTATCAACATTTGCTAAAAATACCTGATATACTGTCATCTTGGTATCATGGTGATACAAGTTCCATTACAAATATTTTCCTACTTTATACAACATGTTGCAAAAAAGCTGTCTGTAAACACACTAAATAAAGTATAAAACATATTAATAAGCCAAAGGAGCTCCCTATTACATTTTTAGACGTACAATTAAAAACAATCAATAGCAAGGGACACTGAGGGAAAATGTCCAAATCTGACACTTACAAAGTTCAAGTAATCCCAACCTTTTGCCAACTGAACATTTACCACTATTTTTTTGGAGTGGGGACAGGCATTTAAATACAGGTGGGAAGGTTTCATGTGAAGCTCATCTGTAGTAAAATCTTTCACCATTTGCCTCTTTTACGGCCTAAGAAGAAAATCAAAACTTCACAGGACCAAGTAAAACCACTTCACATCCACTAGGGTGGCCATAATCAAAGACAACAAATACTGCTGAGAACTGCAGCCCTTGTACATCGCTGGTGAGAACGTAAAACTGTGCAATCACTGTGGATTTTTCACAACGTTAAATGTAAAGGTACCATATGATCCAGCAATTCCACTCCCACTCAAATTGAAAACATAGATCCTCAAAAAATGTGTGTCAATGTTCAGAGCAGCATTATTTATAGCAACCCCCAAATGTGGACAACTCAAATGTCCTACTGCTGCTGACTGGATAAATAAAATGTGGTACATCCACAAGTGGACTATTCACCCATAAAAAGGGTACTGATGCATAGATAAACCCTGAAAATACACTACGTATATGAAGCTAGACAGGTTATACATTGTCTGATTCCAATTATGTGAAATATTCAGAACAGGGCTAAGCGGATGGTTATAGTGAAACCGAGAGTGGCTACTAAAGGTTATGGGACTTTTTTTTTTTTTTTTGGAGTGATGAAAATGTTTGTTTTGGAATAGGGACTGTGATGGTTTAATAACCTTGCATATAAGTTAAAAACCCCTGGACTGCACATATTACGATGATGGATTTGATGACATGTGAACAAAACTATCAACAGAAGCATGAGCTAATTCACTGGGCGACAGGGCCACGGCAAAGGGAGGCCTTTTGGATGAGATTCCCAACATAAAAATGGCAAACTCACAAGGCAGATCCCTACCTGCCCTTTGTATGTCTGAGTCCAATATTTAGGGGCAAGAGGAAAGGGATCAAAGCAGGACAGGATGAGAAAATGGATGTCATGCAAGGGCAGCTGGGAGTAGGAAACGGATGAGAACTAAGGAATCAACAAAAGACTAGCGAGGGTGCTTCAAGGTAAAAATCGTGAATGCAGTAGTCAGTCCTCCATATTCCGGGACCCCACATCCTGGGACTCAGGGGACTGCACCAGGCACAGACTGAAAATATTCGAGAGGCTGCCACTTGTGATGCTGTCAAGTGCAGTCCCAGCTGCTCTGCTTCTGACCCAGCTCCCTGCTGCAGCACCTGCGAAGGCAGCAGATGAACCAACAGCTTGGGCCCCTGCACCCAAATGGGAGACCTGGATGGAGTTTCAGGCTCCTGGATTAGGCCTGGCCCAGCCCCAAGCAAGTCCTTGGTGCCATTTTGGGAATGAACCAGCAGACAGAAGACCCACCTCTCTCTAATAAATAAATCTTTTAAAAAATAAAATTTGGAGGAAAATATTGCACCTACTGAACACGATTCAAAGTATACGAAAGAATGTGCATAGATTACATGCACTCAATACTGTTTTATATAGGGGATTTGAGCATCCTTGATGGAGCCCATTCCCCACGAACACCATGGGGTCACTGTACTATTACTCCCTCCTTTTAAGTGTCTCGGGCCATTAAGTGGTCAAGCCAACTTCCGATGGCTGACCCCAGGGCCTCAATCATGTTATGCACCGCTAAGGGCTGACAAGCCGCAGCTGTGTCAGCCAACAGCTGACACCCACTAATCAATACACCTTCCCTGAGACAGACGCCTGCCTGGTTCTGTCAACACTAGCATCACACTGCGCCCTGCACAGGGCTTGTTACCACTCAAGAGAAACAGCCTCCTGATGAGGGCAGGCCCTGTTATGTAACCAAATACGTAGTTACCACCCTGTGGAAGTGGCATTTTTGATACTGAGAATTCGTAGTTATTGGTATCTCCTAGGGCCAGTCTCAGAAGGCCAGCAACAGGCCCAATCCACAGCTGGGAAAACAAAGGACGCGGGGCCTTGCTCCAAATCTTCCGACTGCACAAGCCCCGCTGCGACCCTGAAATACACACACACCACACGCGTTCTGTTTTCCAAGGTCATAAAAGCAGGTAAAACACGCCGCGCCGTGACCCACGCAGGTTTCTGTTGCCTGCTGAGGACCAAGACCCGGCTCCACCACAGATGAGCGTTTCCCAGACGGAACCTAACACCCAGGGCCGGCCACACGAGAGCGCCCGCGGCACCACGGACACCGGGCCGGAGGGCCAGGTGCTCGGCTCGGACCCCACCAGGCACGCGGCCTCGTTCCCCAGGGGCCCGGCTGCGGCTCCGGCAGGGCGGTGACCTTGACGCCCGCTCGCGGCCGTAAGCAGGCTACCGGCAGGGCAAAGGGCGCCGGCCGCCCGGGACTCACCCTCCGGAGGCAGGGCCGCTGGCTGAGGCCCAGGCCGGCGCCAGGCACGAGCAGCGGCGGGAGGCCGCGGGGCCAGCAGCCGCCCCGGCCCCACAGCAGCAGGCAGCGGTGCGCCATGGCCGCCTGAGCGGCCCGCAGCGCCCCAGCGCTGCGCAGGCGCGGCGTATGCCGCCCACCGGCGGCCTCGGAAGCGGACTCGGCTCCGGCGAGAGCGGCTGCCGGGGAGCGCAGCCGGCCAAAGGCTCGCGAGGGAGCCCACGCCCCAAACACGCGCGTCTTCTCCCGCCGGCCCCGCCCCGGCGTGCCGACGTCGGCGTCCCCTCCGGGGGCCGGCTGCGACCCCAGGCTGGGCTGAAGGCGGGGCCTAGGGAGAGCAGCGCGGAGGGCGAGCGGAAAGCGTAGCCAAAGAGAGACGGGCTACGAAAGCGTGGGGCGGGGCCAAGAGGCACGCTTTCTAGAGTAGGGAGGGAGCCAATAGGAGGGGCGTGCTGTGGAGTGGGAGTGGGCGTGGGCGTGGCTAGCGTGGGCTAGCATATTGATAGGCCGCCGTGAGGGCAGGGGGCGGGACCTAGGGGGAAAGCGCGGAGGGCGAGTGGGGCGGTGAACATAGAATGGGGCGGGGCTTGAGGTGGGGCCAATGGGGACGAAGAGGCTGGAGGCGGGGCATAGGCAAGAGGGTCGAGCCAGGAGGCGCCAAGGGCTAGTGGCGGAGGTTTTCGGGGCTGCCCCCCTGAGCCGTTCTGTCTCTCAGGACTAGATGCTTTCACCTTTTTAGCATTCATGCTCTCGCCCAGTCACTGGTAAAATATATAATTGCTCGTCTGCCCACTGCCGAGCGTCGTGCCAAGCATCACGAGTCAGTTGGGCTGAACTCTGTAACAGCTCTCCTGGGCCCGACAGGAAGGTCTCAGGGAGTGAGACTGCGGAGTAGAAAGGGAGGACTTTGTAGGAGGATCCTCCGTGAGCTCTGCCAGTGACTGTGTCTGCTGTCGCGGATGGGAGAGGAACAGAAAAGGCGGGCGAGTGAAGAGGCGGCCTCAGAAAGCCGCGGGGGGGGGGGGCATCTGGAAGAACAGACGTGAGGAGGTCAATGACTATCTGACCTGTCCAAATGGCAAGCACCCAGATTTTGACAGCCCGCTCGCTGCTGGCCAGACGTTCTCAGAAACAACCGTCGGCCAGCCCCCGGGAGGGAATTTGGCGGTGCCTTCCAAAATGTCAAAGGCATGGACTCCAAGCCAGTTATCCCATTTATGGACACGTGCAATGGTGACATATAAAATGCTGTGAGCACAAGGTTAACGTGTGTAATGGCAGCATTATTTGCAGTAGCAATGACTGAAAATGACCCAAGTGTCCATCTGTAAGACCTGGTTAAAACTATGAAAAAAGCCACACAGTACAAAACGATGCAGCAATTTTTTAATGAGAAATTTTCTGTTCCCAGATAATATAGAGTAGCAGGGCCTGCAACGACCAAGAAATACAAAAAGCAAAATACCTGAAGTATGGTTTTGAAGACGTCAAACACCAGGCAGTGATGGCCAGCAACCCCGAGAGCCAGGAGACTGCCAAGGTGAGCCCTGGGATAACCTCGCTGTTTCCAGGCGCCCCCACCCACTGCCGGCACACAGGAGTCCAGGCGGAGGCTCCCAGCCTCCTCGAGTTTGAGGCAATGGACACAGGAGTCAGGGCAGGTCCATAATGAGGACAAAACTCCAGTGACCGAGAGTGACTCAGAGGCACTGTGGCACAGCGGGCTAAGCTGATGTCTGCAGTGCCAGCAACCCATATGGGTGCTGGTTCAAGTCCCGCCTGCTCCACTTCCGATCCAGCTCTCTGCTATGGCCTGGGAAAGCAGCAGAGTTCTTGAACTCCTGCTCCATGTGGGCTGGCCCCCAGCTGGCCTGGCACAGCTCAGCCATTGCAGTGATTGTGGGTGTGAACCAGTGCCTTTTTTTCTCTTTTCTCTTTCTCTCTTCCTCTCTTTCTTTTCCCTTTCCTTTCTTTTCTCTTTTTTAAGATTTGCTTATTTATTTGAAAGAGTTACAGAGAGAAAGATCTTCCATCTGATGTTTCATTCCCCATATGACTGCAATGGCCGGGGCTGGACAGGCCAAACTAGGAGCCTGGAGCCCTATCTGGAACTCCCACATCAGTGGCAAAGGCCCAAGCACTTGAACCAACCCCTGCTATCTTCCCAGGCACATTAGCAGGGAGCTGGATTGAAAGTAGAGCAGCTGGAACTTGAGCCAGTGCTCATATGGGATGCTGGCTTTGCAGGAGGTGACTTAACCCACTTTGCCACAACACTGGCCCCAAACAAATCTTTAAAAAAAAAAAAAAACTTATTGGGGCCGGCACTGTGGTGCAGCGGGTTAAAGCCCCAGCCTGCAGAGCCAGCAGCCCATATGGGCGCTGGTTCGAATCCTGGCTGCTCCTTTTCCAATCCAGCTCTCTGCTATGGCCTGCGAAAGCAGTAGAAGATGGCCCAGCTCCTTGGGCCTCTGTATCCGCATGGGAGACCCAGAAGAAGCTCCTGACTCCTGGCTTTGGATCAGTGCAGCTCCGGCCATTGTGGTCATTTGGGGAGTGAAGCAGCGGAATGGAAGATACAGCTCTCTCTCTCTCTCTCTCTCTGCCTCTCCTTCTCTCTGTGTGTAACTCTGACTTTCAAATAAATAAAATAATTTTTAAAAAGACTTGAAAGGCCTCAGAACCAGGGCAACCAGGGTGTTGTTCCTAATCCAAAGGCCTGAAAGCCAGGATGCCACTAGTGAGATCCTGAGTCCCATGGCCAGGGGACCTGGCGTTCTGAGGTCCAAGGACGGGAGAGTGAGGGTGTCCCTGCTGCACAGGAGGGAGACAGAACTTCCCCGTCCCTGCCTTTTTGTTCTGCCTGGCCCCCAGGTGTTTGGATGGTGCCTGCCCATATTGAGGCGAATCCACTCCACTTAGTCCACCACCTCACAAGCCAGTCTGCCCTGGAAATTCCCTCACAAATAATGCCTTACCAGTTCTCTAGATACTGCTTAATCCAGGCAAGTTGACACCTAAAATTAACCATTGCAACCAGTGATTTAAAATAAAATTCGTGGGCTGGCATTATGGTGTAGTGGGTAAAGCCACTGTCTGTGATGCCGGCATCCCATATGTGTGCTGGTCTGGGAGCCAGCTGCCCCACTTCTGATCCAGCCCCCTGTTGATGGCGTAGGAAAGCAGTGAAAGGTGGCCCAAGTGCTTGGCCCTCTGCCACTCACGTGGGTTACCCCAATGAAGCTTCTGGCTCCTGGCTTTGGCCTGGCTCAGCCCTTGCTGTTGTGGTCACTTGACAAATGAACTAGTAGGTGGAATGTCTCTCTCTCTCTCTCTCTCTCTCTCTTTCCAACAAAATAAATAAATAAAATTAAAAATCCTGGGGTAAACTTTTAGCACAGTGGTTAACATGCCCTGATCACATCACAGAGCCCGAGTTCAAGTCCCAGCTCTGCTTCTGGTTCCAGCTTCCTGCTAATGTGCACCCTGGGAGAAAGCAGGTGATGGCTCAACCGCTTGGGTCCCCGTCACTCATGTGGGAGATATAGATGGTGCTCCTGGCTCCTGGCTTTCCCTGGCTGTTGCAGCCATTTGGGAAATGAATCAGCAGATGGAAGATCTGTGTGTGTATGTGTGTGTGTGTTTCCCTCTTTCTCTGTCACTTTGCCTTTCAAATAAATAAATATTTTTTAAAGATTTATTTATTTATTCGAAAGTCAAAGTTATACAGAAGAGAGGCAGAGAGAGAGAGAGGTCTTCCATCCGATGGTTCACTCCCCAACTGGCTGCAACTGCTGGAGCTACGCCAATCTGAAGCCAGGAGCCAGGAGCCTGCTCCAGGTCTCCCACACAGGTGCAGGGGTCAAAGGACTTGGGCCATCTTCTACTGCCTTCCCAGGCCATAGCAGAGAGCTAGATCAGAAGTGGAGCAGCCGGGACTTGAACTGGCGCCCATATGGGATGTTGGTGCTTCAGGCCAGGGCATTAACCCGCTGTACCACAGCGCAGGTCCCAATTAATATTTTTTTTAAAAAAGTATCTTCGGGGCTGTCGCCGTGGCTCACCTGGTTAATCCTCCGCCTGCAGCACCGGCATTCCACATGGGCACCGGATTCTGTCCCTGTTGCTCCTCTTCCAATCTAACTCTCTGCTGTGGCCCAGGAAGGTGGTGGAGGATGGCCCAAGTGCTTGGGCCCTGCACCTGCATGGGAGACCAGGAGGAAGCACCTGGCTCCTGGCTTCAGATCAGCGTAGCGCGCTGGCCATGGCGGCCATTAGGGTAGTGAACCAGTGGAAAAAGGAAGACCTTTCTCTCTCTCTCTCACTGTCTGTAACTCTACCTGTCAAAAAAAAAAAAAAAAAAAAAAAGTATCTTCTCTGACCACAACAGAATGAAGGTGGAAACCAGGAAACCAGTTACAAGAGGAAGACTGGGGCCAGCACTGTGGCACAGCGTGTTAAGCTGCCACTGTAGTGGGCTTCTTGGACAGAGAGACAGGACACCGAGGCTCTGAGCAGGAAGCAGTTTTATTCATGTTGGCATGAGGCCCAGTGGATTGACATCCCAAAGACTGAGCCGGGAACAAAGTCCAGCGTTACCCTGTCTACAATCTTGGTTTCTTTGTCTCCCTTAAGTGATTACATATGTTCAGATTGGGTACTTTAAGGCTATAGGGTTGCACATGCATGCATACACAGTTACTGGTTAGTTGCTCTTTCTTTGTTCTGGGAGGTTGTTAACTGTCCCTTTTATCCAAGAGGACCCTTGACTTTCCCTTTGAAAGCCATACCTCACCACTTGCAGCACCAGCATCCCATATAAGTGCCGATTGGCATCCCAGTCCCAGCTGCTCCCCTTCCAATCCAGCTCCCTGCCAATGCACCTGAGAAAGCAGCTAATGATGGCCCGCATGCTTGGGCCCCTGCTGTTTTGTGATTTACTGTGGCCATTTGGGAAGTGAATCCATAGATGGAAGATCTCTTTCTCTCTGTTCCTCCTTTTCTCTCTTTTTTAAAAGATTTATTTTTTTGAAAGGCAGAGCGACACAGAGGCAGAGAGAGAGAGGTCTTCCATCCGCTGGTTCACTCCCCAAACAGCTGTAATGGCCAGAGCTGGACGGATCCAAAGCTGGGAGCCAGGAACCAGGAGCCAGGAGCTTCTTCTGGGTCTCCAACGTGGGTGCAGGTGCTCAAGCACTGGGCCATCTTCTATTGCTTTCCCAGGCACATTAGCAGGGAGCTGGATCAGAAGTGGAGCAGCCGGAACTTGAACCGGCACCTAAATGGGATGCCAGCATTGCAGGCAGTGGCTTTTCCTGCTACACCACAGCACCGGCCCCTAAAATAAATGTTTAAAAAGAAAAAAAAAAGATATCATGTCAATAACATAATTTTTTTTTTGACAGGCAGAGTTAGTGAGAGAAAGAGAGAGACAGAGAGAAAGGTCTTCCTTCCATTGGTTTACCCCCCCAAATGGCTGCTACAGCCGGCGCACTGCGCCAATCCGAAGCCAGGAGCTAGGTGCTTTCTCCTGGTCTCCCATGTGGGTGCAGGGCCCAAGCACTTAGGCCATCCTCCACTGCCTTCCCAGGCCACAGCAGAGAGCTGGACTAGAAGAGGAGCAGCCGGGACAGAATCTGGCGCCCCAACCGGGACTAGAACCCGGGGTGCCAGCGCCACAGGCGGAGGATTAGCCTAGTGAGCCGCGGCACTGGCCAATAACATAAATTTCTTATGGAACTAGAAAAAGGATCAAACTCAACCTGAATCTAGGAGAAGGAAGAAAATGGTACACTGCCATTCAAAAATAAAGATGAACATAAAGATAAATAAAATAGAAGACAGGAGAAACAAATCTTGGTTCATTGGGGTGGGCATCTGTCAGTCAAACAATGAGTTCCACCTCACCCAAATTAGAATGCCTATCATCCAAAAATCAAAAAATAAATACTAGTGAGGATGTGGGGGCAAAGATACCCTAGGGGTCGGCACTGTGGCGTAGCAGGTAAAGCCACTGCCTACAGTACAGGCATCCCATATGGGCACCGGTTTGAGTCCTGGATGCACTTCCAATCCGGCTCTCTGCTAGGGCCTGGGAAAGCAGTAGAGGATGGCCCACAGTCCTTGGGCCCCTGCACCCGTATGGGATGGAAGAAGCTCCTGGCTCTGGCTTCAGAGCAGCACAGCTCTGGCTGTTGTGGCCAACTGGGGAGTGAACCAGTGAATGACGGAAGATCTTTCTCTTTCTCCTGCCTCTCCTTCTCTTCTCTGTGTAAATCTGGCTTTCAAATAAATAAGTAAATAATCTTAAAAAAAAAAAAAAAGAAAAGATACCCTAATCCTGAATCCACTGTTGGTGGGAATGTAAACTGGTGCAGCCATTGTAGAAGACAGTATAGAGATTCCTCAGAAACCTAGGAATAGACCTACCACACGATTCAGCCACCCCACTCCTGGGAATTTAGCCAAAGGAAATGAAATCAGCATATGAAAGTTATCTGTGGGGCCAGAGCTGTGTCATAGTGGTTAAAGCCACCACCTGCAGTGCTGGCATCCCATATGAGGGCACAGGTTTGAGTCCTGCCTCTCTACTTACAATCCAGCTCCCTGGTATGCCTGGGAAAGCAGTGGAAGATGGCTGAAGTCCTTGGGCCCCTGCACCAATGTGGGAAGACTGGAGGAAACTCCTGGCTTTGGATCAGCACAGCTCCGGCCGTTGTGGCCAACTGGGGAGTGAACCAGAGGATGGAAGACCTTTCTCTCTCTGCCTCTCCTTATCTCTCTGTGTAACTCTGACTTTCAAATAAATAAATAAATCTTAAAAGAAAGTTATCTGTACCTCCATTTATAGCAGCTCAACTCACAATAGCTATGATATATTCATCAGCTGATAACAGAATAAATAAATTGTGGTATATATACTCTATGGAATACTACTCAGCCATTAAAAAATTGAGATATTGCCTTTTGCAACAAAATGGAGGACATTATGCTTAGTGGAATAAGCCAGTCCCCAAAAGACAAACACTGTATGTTCCCCCTGATTTGTGGTAACTAATAAACACGATACAGAAAAAGTAAGGTATTTGAGTGAAATTAGCATTTTGAGATTTGATTATTGTTTCTAGCCCTTGCCTACACTCTTGAGGAACAGTAGTCCTTCTTAAGTTTTCCTACTTACTACTTGTTGAATTCTTTATTTGGTGGAGGGTTAAACTTGTGATTATAAAGCAAATTGAATGTATGTCATTGTAAAAATTAAAAGAAAAATGAGAAAGGAAGGAGGAGGGAGAATGGGAGTGAGGAAGGGAGGGTATGGTGGGAAGTTTCATTATGCTCCTAAAATTGCATATAGATAGATAGACAGACAGACAGATGGGTGCTGGTTAAGACTCCCACATCCCGTATCCAAGTGTCTGGGTGGCTCCAGATTCCTGCCAATGCAGACCCTGGGAGGCAGTGGTAACGGCTCAGGTAGTTGGACCTCTCCACCCACGGGAGATCTGGATTGAGTTCTCAGCTCCTGAGTCCAGCACAGCCTAGCCTTTAGGGTAAACTAGCAGATGTAAGCTCTCTTTCTCTCGGAAAAAAAAAGAAAAAGAAAAAAAAAGAAAAAAAATAGTGGTTCTTTGGAAAGTTCAAGAAGATTAACAAACCTTTTTGTTAAACTAACAGAAGCTGGCGCCGGTGGCTCACTAGGCTAATCCTCCGCCTTGCGGCGCCAGCACACCGGGTTCTAGTCCCAGTCGGGGCACCAGATTCTGTCCCGGTTGCCCCTCTTCCAGGCCAGCTCTCAGCTCTCTGCTGTGGCCAGGGAGTGCAGTGGAGGATGGCCCAAGTGCTTGGGCCCTGTACCCCATGGGAGACCAGGAGAAGCACCTGGCTCCTGCCATTGGATCGGCGCAATGCGCTGGCCGCAGCGCACTGGCCGTGGCGGCCATTGGAGGGTGAACCAACGGCAAAGGAAGACCTTTCTCTCTGTCTCTCTCTCACTGTCTACTCTGCCTGTCAAAAAATAAAAAAATAAAAAATAAACTAACAGAAAAAGGAGAAGTTGCTATTTGCAATCAAACCAGAAGTTAATATTTCTAAAATCAGAAATGAAAATAGGTCATCACTATTTTCTTTTCAGATAAAAAGTGTTAAAAATGATACTACGGACAATTGCATGCCGGTCAGTCAGACAGCCTAGAACAAATGTCTAGAAAGAGTTCTCGTAAACTGATTAAACAAGCAATAGAAAAATCTCAATAGATCTATACAAGTGATCAAATACAAAATCAAAAGCCTCCAAACAAAGAAAATCCAGAACCAGATGGTGTCACTAGTGAATTCTACCAAATATTTAAGGACGAATTAACCCTAATCCTCCTCAAACTCTTCCAAAAATAGAAGAGAATGAACACTTCTTAACTTATTCTGTAAAACCAGCGTTCCCTGTTATCAAAGCCAGATGGACATCGGAAGAGAAGTAAAATACAAAAAAGTATCCCTTAGGAGTATACAGGCAAAATTCTCAACAAAATACCTGTGCAAACAAAACATAGGGTCATTTATAGTTATACATATTTAAAAAATTGTAGGTCATCACTAAGTGGGATTTATATCAAGAATGTAAAGTTGGTTAAATATGAAAAAAATGATTAATGTAACTTGAGGGTACTTTGAAAAGTTTATGGAAAATGGAGCTAAGAGTTAAATTTCTTTTTGTACAAGGTTTAAAAAAATTATGCATAGTTTTCCCATAATACCCATTATTCACAAGCTTGTTGGAGACCCCTCATCCACCATACGAATAGAATGATGGGGAAAAGAGTCACATGCTCATCTTCCTTTGTTTAGAAAAGACCTTTAACACAATTCAACACCATTTCATCAAAACTAGAAATTCTCCAGCTTGATAAAGGGCATTGGTGAAAAACGCATAGCTAACATCATACTCAATGGTGAAAGACTTTCTTTCCCTCTAAGATAAAGAGCAAGACAAGGCTGCCCACTTAGGCAGACAAAGGAACTAGTAGGCATCCATGTTGGAAAGGAAGAAGTGAAACTATCTCTATTCACAGGTGACGTGATCCTGCAGCATTAAACATCCCGAGGGATCTAGAGAAGCCACTGGAAGTAACAGACAAACTCAGCAAAGTTGCAGGGTACAAGATCAGACACAAACATTGGTGTATTTTTATATATCTGCAATGAACAATCCAAGAAAGACGTTCAGAAAGCAATTCCAGTGACAATTGTATCTAAAAGGATAAAATATCTAGGAATGAATTTAACCAATGAGGTGGAAAACGTACACAGAAAACCAGAAAACATTGCTGAAAGAAATTAAGGAAGACTGTAATATTAACTGATAGAAGAACATTCCCCACTGATAGACTGGAAGATTCAATACTATGAGGGCCATGCTGCCCAGAGTGACCTGCAGAGTCAACACCATCCCTGTTACGGTTCCAACAGCTGTCTTCTTCTTTTGCAGAAATTGAAAGGTCAGTCCTCAAATTCATATGGAATTTTTTAATATTTATTTATTTGAAAGTCAGAGTTACACAGAGAGGAGAGGCAGAGAGAGATCTTCCATCTGCTGGCTCACTCCCCAGTTGGCCACAATGGCCAGAGCTGTGCCAATTTGAAGGAGCCAGGAGCTTCCTCAGGGTCTCCCACGTGGGTGCAAGGGCCCAAATACTTGGGCCATCTTCCATTGCTTTCCCAGGCCATAGCAGAGAGCTGGGTCAGAAGCGGAGCAGCAGGGACTCGAACCGACACCCATATGGGATGCTGGCACTGCAGGCAGCTGCTTTACCCACTATGCCACAGTGTCAGCCCCACATATGAAATTTCTAGGGGTCCCAAAAACATCCTTGAAAAAGAATACAGTTAGTGGCCAGCACTGTGGCATAGTGAGTAAAGCCACTGCCTGCAGTACTGGCATCCCATATGGGTGCTGGTTTGGGTCCCGGCTGCTCCTCTTCCAATCTAGCTCTCTGCTATGGCCTGGGAAAGCAGTGGAAGATGGCCCAAGTCCTTGGGCCCTTGCACCCACGTGGGAGACCTGGAAGAAACTCCTGGCTCCTGCCATCGGATCAGTGAAGTTCTGGCTATTGTGGTCAGTTGGGGAGTGAATCAGCAGACAACGGAAGACCTCTCTCTCTCTCTGCCTCTCCTTCTCTCTCTGTGTAACTCTTTCAAATAAATAAATAAAATCTTAAAAAAAAGAAAAAGAATACAGTTAGACTACTCATACTTAACTGCAATCAAAACTATGTGGTATTGGCATGAGGATAAACATATAGATCAATGGAATAGAATTGAGAATCTATTTACAAATCCATATATCTCAATTGAATTTTTTAAAGATTTATTCATTTATTTGAAAGTTAGAGTTACACAGAGAGAGGAGAGAGAGAGGGAGAGGGAGAGGGAGAGGGAGAGGGAGAGGGAGAGGGAGAGGGAGAGGGAGAGAGTCTTTTATCTGATGATTCACTCCCCAATTAGCCACATCTGCACCTATCTGAAGCCAGGAGCTGGGAGACTCTTCTGGGTTTCCCACATGGATGCAGAGGCCCAGGCACTTGGGCCATCTTCTGATGCTTTCCTAGGTGCATCAGCAGGGAGCTGGATCAGAAGTGGAGCAGCCAGGACTGGAATCAGCATCCATATGGGATGATGGAGCTGCAGGTAGTAGCTCAACCTGCTACACTACAACCCCAACCCCTAATTAGTTTTAAACAATCTTTTTAAAAGAAATATTTTCTTTGATTTTTATTTTTTATTTTTTATTTTATTTTATTTTTTGACAGGCAGAGTGGACAGTGAGAGAGAGAGACAGAGAGAAAGGTCTTCCTTTTGCCGTTGGTTCACCCTCCAATGGCCGCCACGGCCGGCACGCTGCGGCCGGCGCACTGCGCTGATCCGATGGCAGGAGCCAGGTACTTATCCTGGTCTCCCATGGGGTGCAGGGCCCAAGCACTTGGGCCATCCTCCACTGCACTCCTGGCCACAGCAGAGAGCTGGCCTGGAAGAGGGGCAACCGGGACAGAATCCAGCGCCCCAACCGGGACTAGAACCCGGTGTGCTGGCGCCGCAAGGCGGAAGATTAGCCTAGTGAGCCGCGGCGCTGGCCTGATTTTTATTTATTTATATTTATTTGAGAGAGAGAGAGAGAGAGAGAAATAAACAGAGATCTCCCATCTTCTGATTCAGTCCCTAAATGCTCACTTCAGCCAGGGTTGGACCAGGCTGAAGCCAGGAGCCCAGAACTCAATCTGGATCTCCCCTTTGGGTGTCAGGGACTCAAGAATTTGAGGCATCACCTGCTGCCTCCCAGGGTGTGCATTAGCAGGAAACTGGAATGGAAGCAGAGCTGGGAGATGCAGGCATTCTGGGTAGCATCTTAACCACTGCTCCCAAAGCCCACCCCAACCATTGATTTATATACTTCATTTTAAGCTATTTATTATTTTAAAATTTATGTATTTGAAAGGAAGAGAGAGTGTGTGTATGTGAGAGAGATTCCATCCATTGGGTTACTCCTCAAATGCCTGCAACAGCCAGGCCTAGGCCAAGCTGAAACCAGGAACCTGGAACTCAATCCGGGTCTCCCAGCAGGTAGCAGGAACTCAATTACTTGGGTCGCCACTACTGCCTGCCAGCATCCACATTAGCAAGAAGCTGGAGTCAGGAGCCTGAGCTGGTTGTCAAACCCATGTAATCCACTGTGAGACGTGGGTATCTTAACTGCTAAGCTAAATGCCTACCTCAGATTTTTATGCCTTAAGTGGATGAATTATCTGCCATGTGAATTTTATCTCGTTAAAACCATTTTTTTTTAAATGGGCCAAGCATCTGAATAGATGTCTCCAAAGCAGAGATACAAATGGCCAGTAGGTAGGAAAAGCTGTGCAATCCCCTTAGTCAATGGAGAAAGGCAGGTGAAAACCACCAAGAGATTCCTCATCAGTCCCCAAAGTGACCATCACCAAAAATAACAGGGGGCCGGCGCTGTGGCGTAGCCGGTAAAGCTACCACCTGCAGTGCTGGTACCCCCCCCCATATGGGCACCAGTTTGAGTCCCAGCTATTCCACTTCTGATCCAGCTCTGCTATGGCCTGGAAAAGCAGTAGAAGATGGCCCAAGCCCTTGGGCCCCTGCACCTGCATGGGAGACCCGAAAGAAGCTCCTATATCCTGGCTTCGGGTTGGTGCAGCTCTGGCCATTGCGGCTGTTTGGGGGAGTGAACCAGCTAATGGAAGTCTCTGTCTCCCCTCCTCCCAACCCCGTGTAACTCTGACTTTCAAATAAATAAATAAATGTGTTTTTTTTTTTTAATTACACAGATCTGAGTGTTGTCTGGTGTGTGGACTCGGAGCCCTCACTGTGGTAGGACTGTAACGGGCTATGGAAAGCTGTCGGGCTGCTCTTCTGAAGGTAGACACCGTTGCCATCTGACTCACCTTGTCCACTATCAGGGGTCGGCCAGGAGGCCTGAAAGCATGTGTCCACACAGAAACCTACACAAGTGTGTTCATGGCAGCATTGTTCTGAAGAGCCCCATAGGGGAAAGAACCCAAATGCTCATCAACTAAAGAATGAATAAGTAGCATATTCTTTTTTTTTTAAGATTTATTTATTTGAAAGGCAGAGTTACAGAGAGGCAGAGAGAGAGAGAGGTCTTCCGTCTGCTGATTCATTCCCCAAATGGCCGAAACAGCCGGAGCTGGGCTGATCTGAAGCCAGGAGCCAGGAGCCAGGAGCCAGGAGCCAGGAATTTCTTCTGGGTCTCCCACATGAGTGCAAACACTTGGGCTATTTTCTACTGCTTTCCCAGGCCATAGCAGAGAGCTGGATCAGAAGTGGAGCAGCCAGGACTCAAACCAGCGCCAGTATAGGATGCTAGCACTGCAAGTGGCAGCTTTACCCAGTACGCCATAGTGCTGGCCCCAAATACATAATCTTTTAAAAAAGCATGAAGTGCTTATACAAGCTACAACATGAATAAACCTTGAAAACATCATGTTAAGAGAAAGATGCCACACACAAAAGACCACTTGCTGTATGATTCCTTTTTTTAAAAATATTCATTTATTTTTATTATGTGAAAGATACAGTTACAGAGAAAGAGAACTTTTCCACCTGCTGGTTAACTCCCCAAATGCTCTCAACAGCCAGGGCTGGGCCAGGCTGAAGCCAGGAGCCGGGAGCTCTGTCATTGTTTCCCACATGGGTGGCAGGGATTCAAGTACTTGAGCCTTCACCCGCTGCCTCCCAGGGTGTGCATTAACAGGAAACAGGATTGGAATGGAGGTGGGATTGGGTCCCAGGCAACACTGATAAGGGGAGTGGCTTTATCCAGGGCACCACAACTCTTGTCCCTGTGTGGTTCCATTTATATGAGATGTCCATAATGGGCAAACCTATAGAGATAGAAAGTGGTGATTTATGATTGCCAGGATCTCAGGGGATGGTTTATGGAATGTTCCAGAAATGAACAAAAATGGCTACCTACAGAAGAAGGTAGGATGGCTTGGCTCAGCTGAGACTTCTCAGTTTATCTTTTTGGAACCGGGTGACTATAAATATAAAATAATAATGACATTTGAGACTATCAAAGGGTGTTATTTATCTTGGTGATGAGATTCTAAGCAGCTTGTAAAAACAAAATTATACCCATGTATATTTTCCAAATAGCATATAACTATATAATATTTTTATAACCAA
The DNA here is from genome assembly GCF_964237555.1 of Oryctolagus cuniculus. Classification (NCBI taxonomy): domain Eukaryota; kingdom Metazoa; phylum Chordata; class Mammalia; order Lagomorpha; family Leporidae; genus Oryctolagus; species Oryctolagus cuniculus. Next base: position 69,275,715 of record NC_091441.1, read on the forward strand.
GAAAAATTTAAATACAAAAATCTCAGGGTAAAACAATGGTGTAAAGTTGTAAAATGGAAAGTAAGTCTCTGTCAATTGTTAAATCAACAAGAGGAGTCACTGTGCACTTGCTCCCCATGTAGGACCTCTCTCCTTAGTGTGTTGTAATACGAGAATTAACAGTAAAACTAATCTTCAAACAGTACTTTATACTGTGTCTGTGTCGGTTCAAACTGTTGAAATCTTTTCTCAGTATGGAGTTGATCTTCTGTATATAAAGATAATTAAAAATGAATCTTAATGAAGAGTGGGATGGGAGAGGGAATAGGAGATGGAATGGTTTGCCGGTGGGAGGGTGGTTATGGGGGGAAGAACCACTATAATCCAAGAGTTGTGTTTTGAAATTTATATTTATTAAATAAAAGTAAAAAAAAAAAAGAAAGTCTCTCAATTTCACATTCTCCTTCAAGGGAGCCCTGTACATATTGTTTCTGTGTGTGTGTATGTGTGTGTGTGCCCATGCATTTTATACATATTTGCAAGCCTATGAAACTTACTTTTGCATGAGTGAAATCTTAATTTATGCACTTTGATTTTTTTGATTACCATATGTTTTGTACATTAATAACCAGCGGATCCACCCCATTCTTTCATCAGCTCCGTTGTATTCTCTTGCAAAGGGTTAAGTTTTCTAAGTAACACCTAGATTGCTTCCAGTTTATTTCTATTTTAGATGCTAAATGAACATTATTATTTATGCATGTATGTGTGTGCGCCAGTATCCATGCCAAAGGTGATTTTCTAGCAGAATGATTACTTGGTAAACATTTTTCAGAAATCCCAAATGTTTGGGGCCGAGGACCCCGAGATAGGTGATGCAGAGCTGCGCTGCATACATTTCCCCACTAGGTGTCAGGAGAGGGCTTTGAATTGCTGAGACAACCAGGCCTCATTCGAAAAAACTTCAAAATGTGGGCGAAGGGCTGATCTGGACTTTTTTTTGAAAATTACTTTGTAATTATTCATAGTTCATCTCTAGCAGCTGCGATGCTGTTTCCTCTCCAGGGTAAGGCTGAGATGGCATTTTCCAGTGGTGGTCACAGTTTGCGCTACTGTTCCTGGCAATGTGCAAGAGACCGCAAAGGACACGATGTCTAGTTAGTACCTTCCAGACGACAATGGAAAAAGAATGAATCATGACGTGGACACCAGAGTGCTAACGAGGAAGCTGCGTGAATGACAACAGCAGAACATATAGAACATTCTTTACCACCACTTTGCTTGATAGCAAATATTTTCCTGAAAGTGTTGGCCCCACACCGGTGTCCTCGGCTCATAAAGTGCCCACGTGAGTGCCTGATGCGCCCCCTTGCAGTCAAGCGCGCCCGACTCCGGAGTCAGCCAGGCCGCCTTTTGAGGCTGCTGCCACTGCTCCAGAGGGCACAATGGGAAAGGGGAACCGCAAGCCGGGAAGGAAATGGCTGGCGAGCTTTCTGGAGAAAAGCCGCGTCAGCTGTCTGCATAGATAGAATCAAGCACTTAGAAGCAGAAATAAGGGGCAAAAACTTAAGAAGTGCTTTGGAGAGACTGACTGAGCATTCCTGTTTTCCCGGTTGATGTCGTAGCGCAAGGAGTAAAGCACCCCCCTGCAACGCCGGCATCCACGTGGACGCCTGTTCCACACACAGCTGCTCCACTTCCTATCCAGCTCCCTGCGGCTGGGAAAGCAACGGAAGATGGCCCAATGCACTCACATAGGAGATCCAGAAGAAGCTCCTGGCTCCTGTTTTTTTTGTTTTGTTTTGTTTTGTTTTGTTTTGTTTTGTTTTGTTTTTGACAGGCAGAGTTAGACAGTGAGAGAGAGAGAGAGAGAGAAAGGTCTTCCTTTTTCCATTGGTTCACCCCCCAAATGGGTTCACCCCAATGGCCAGCGCGTTGCAGCCAGTGCGCTGCGTGGATCTAAAGCCAGGAGCCAGGTGCTTTTCCTGGTCTCCCATGCGGGTGCAGGGCCCAAGCACCTGGGCCATCCTCCACTGCCTTCCAGGGCCACAGCAGAGAGCTGGACTGGAAGAGGAGCAACTGGGACAGAATCCGGCACCCCAACCGGGACTAGAACCTGGGGTGCCGTGACTAGTGAGCCGCGATGCCGGCCTGGCTCCTGGTTTTGACCTGGCCCGGCCTGGGGCCTTTGTGGCCATTTGGGGAGTGAACCAGCAGATGGAAGCTTCTCTCTCTCTCTCTCTCCCTCTTTGTGTCTCTTCCTCCCTCTAACTCTTTCAAATAAAAAAAAAAAGAATATAAAAAAAGAAATCTTGTTTTCCTACTTAACAATTTAAAACAATGAAATTTATTCACATCTCTTAGGACATCTTTAAAAATGCAATTTTGATCATTTCAAGATGCAATGTACTATGACTTTAGAAAATAATAACAATTCTCCATTGGTTTTTACATTTTTTAAAAAAAGATTCATTTCTTTATTTGAAAGGCAGAATTACAGAAGAAGAGGGAGAGACAAACACACACATACACAGAGAGAGAGAAAAAGAGAGAGAGAGAGAGAGAGGTCTTCCATCTGCTGGTTCATGCCTCAGATGGCCACAATGGCCAGGGCTGGGCCAGGCTGAAGCCAGCTTAGAACAGCATCCAGGTCTCCTGCTTGGGTGGCAAAAGCCCGAGCACATGGGCCATCTGCTGCTGCTTTCCCAGGCAGAGATAGACTCTCTCTCTCTCTCTCTCTCTCTCTCCCTCTCCCTCTCCCTCTCCCTCTCCCTCTCCCTCTCCCTCTCCCTCTCTCCCTACCTCCCCCTCTCTCCCCCTCTCTCTCCCCATCTTACTCTATAGCTTCTGGCTTTCGAGTAAAATAAATATTTTAGAAATATACCTCACTCTGAAAAAAAAATCTTAGAGGAATAAAGCCACATCTGAGATCCAAAGAAAAGACACCTAGACATGGAATTATAAGAGAACATCACTTTGAACACACTTTTCTATTCCTTTTAAGTTTAATCACTATAATCGCCTCCTGGTTTATTCACTAATCCCCGAGTTTGCTGTTTTCCACGTCAGCGCCTGTATGTGGACGCAGGAGATGACACAGCAGCAGGTATTCTGGGCTGGGAAGCCTTGGCCCTGTGTGTGTGGGACTGAGTGTCCCTGTGCTCCGTCTGGACCTGCTCTGCAATGGGGAATCCTGTGCAAGGCTTGGGGAAGAGGAAACACCCTGAGCGCTCACACTGCCATCCTCCGTCTTAGCAACGTGCCTGTCTGCTTGAGCTCTGAGCTCGGTTCTGAACATGCCCTTGGATTCCAATCATGTTCTGTGAGTGGGCGCTTAGCAAACCTGGTGCGACAGTGAGCTCCTGGGCGCCCACTGCCCGGTGGGCGTGGCAGGTGCAGTGTCTCCGCGAACAAGTCCTTCACCGCCACTGCACTGCAGCGTCAAGGGCACAGTCCTGGGGTAGCCACTGAAGCAGGGAACCCGTGCCAAGGGGGCACGAAGTCTTCAAAGCCGCTTCCCTTCCTGGGCCTGATGTTCTTCCTCAGTTAACCAGCTGGCCTGGTACAGCGGTTTCCAGACTCATTTATTCTCAGCCAGCCACTCCCCAAGCTCATGGCTCCCTGGGAGTCATCTTTGAGTCACTGAGCAAGCATTTTTCAAGCTCCTCCTGCTTGAAGGGCCTGGGTGACAGCCTGAGGACACAAAGACCAACAAGGCTCAGCGCCCGTGCGCAAGCTGCTTTCCACAGTTGGGGGTGCGTGATAATTGCCCGGGCTGCTCACTAAAGATGTGTTATTCCTAGGGCTCACCCCAGAAACTCCCATTTGAAAGGTTAGGGGTGCAGTCCCGACATGTGCCTCTTTAATCGGCGTTAGTGCTGTGGGAGGGACAGAAACACAAACAAGCACAGCAATCACAGAACAATGTGCTGAGCTGAGCGTGGGCCTAGAGGCTTGTGGGAGGCAGGTGCCTGGGAGAGGGGGAGGGCTGGCGGAGCCCAGGCGGCCAGAGGGGGCACCCGAGAGGCTCTGCAAGGACAAGTCACAGCTGTCCCCATGGCCGGAGAGGGCCCAGACCAGGAAGGAGACTGGTAAAAAGGGACAGCTCTGGGCTTCACCGCCTTCCCTGATTTCTGGTGCTGTGAGGAGGGTTTCACATAGTCCTCAATGACTTTCCTGCTTTCTTTAAAAAATACTCTGAATTTGCATTTCTAATATTTCCCTTTAAATTTTTTCTTTATTTACTTTCATTTCATTTGAAAGACAGAGGAGACAACTGGAAAGAGATGCTCTGTCTGCTGGTTCATTCCCCACATGCCTGCAACAGCTGGGGCTGTGCTAGGCCATCCAAGTGCACCAGGGGTCTCAGTCAGGGTCTCCCGCATGGGGAGCAGGGCCCCAAGCACTCGGAACTGTCATCTGCTGCCTCCCGGGATGTGCATTAGCAGGAAGCAGGAAGTGGAGTAACCCGGACTTGAACCAGGCACTTTGGCATGAGACACGGGTGTCCGGAACAGTGGCTGAACCCACTGCACCAGACACCTGCCCCATGTGTCTTCCTTTTGGCCACCCAAATCCAGCAGGGCAGGAATTCCTATTTCCCAGGTCACCCTCCAGAGTGACCAAGTGACTTGTAGAAGGGGAGCAATTGGAGCCCACATTTGGTCCTTTTCTCCCACACCTTCCACTATGAAATCCCTCATGAACGCATAGTGCCTCTTGTGGGGTGCAGGCGAGGACTGGATGAACGCAATCAGGAAGAGTTTGGCTCCAAAGACTACGCTGGCTGGCAGGGGTGGGATGGTTCCCAGTTCTATTGTGTAGGGTGCCACGGTGAATCCCCGGAAGAGGAATGTACCCGAGGAGGGAGGGGCCAGGATCTGTGTGCAGGTGGATGCCAGCGGAACGCCCTGCAGGTGATGGGATGACCTGGGCGTGGGTGGCGGTCACGACCCGGAGATAAAGAGCCTAAGTCGGCAGGCCTGAGTTAGGTGCCCTAGTTGTCTGTCGGCTCAGCCACCTGGACGCAGGAAGGGTCCAGAAGGAAGGTGACAGATGGACAGAAAGAGGAGCAGGGGAGCCAAAGCTGCCTCCAGCCCCTGGGGATGAGGGGGATGTTGAGGCGACGGTGCCAGAGACACGAGGGATGGAGGGAAGCACCTGCTCTTCCTCTCCCTGAACCCGGCTGCTGCCGGCTCCTTTGCGTTTGCAGGTCTTTATTCCCATGCGTGGCACAGGTGCTCTGGGGCCCTGGCTTCCCGCCTGTCTCCCTGCCTCACCTGTACCCTCTGCTCTGCGTCCTCAGCCTTCACTGCCCATTGGCAACACCTGGGGTGGTGTGTTGGGGGGATCTCAAAGTCCTGATGCCCAGGCCACGCTGCAATCCTGATAAACAGAAGTCCTTAGGGGTGCGGTCCAGGCCTTGCTACTTTGAGGAGCTCCTTAGATTATCCATTACTGTGGATCCTGGGTTGGGGCCAGCCCTGCCTATTATTGCCCTCCGGAAGGAGCTGGAGCAGGTGATTCTCACTCAGTTACCAACCATTTGTCAAGTGGCTCAGACTCTCCAGCTGCTGGTAATGCCAAGGTGTGCTCACCACAAGGTGCTCACCTGGCGGATGTGCGCACACAGCAGGGGACGGCAGGTGCCACGGCAGGTCGTATCCGGTACCCAGGAGTCTTCCCATTGGCCATTTTCCTCTCCCTTTGATGTCAATCCCTGTAGCCAGGCAAGCCTGCTTCCTGGGGGTAGCTTCTTTATCTGCTTGTTTATTTATTTAGTTAAAGATTTATTTTATTTATTTGAAAGGCTGAGCTACAGAGAGAGAGAGGGAAGGAGGGAGGGAAGAAAGAGGGGGAGGGAGGGAGAGAGGGAGAGAATCTTCTATCTACTGGTCCATTTCCCAAATGGCTACAATGGCCAAAGCCAGGAACCTGGAACTCCATACAGGTCTCCCCCATGCACCCAGGGGGACCCAATCACTTGGGCCATCACCCACTGTTTCTCCAAGTGCGTGAGCACTGTGCAGCTATGACTTCAACCTGTGCTCGTGTGGGATGCCAGCATTGCAAGCTGGGGGCTTAACCCTCTGTGCCACAGTGCCAGCCTCTAACTATTTATCTATTATTTGAGAGGCAGAGCCGTAGAGAGACAGAGAGAGCACCCACCCACTGGTTCACTCTCCAAATGCCTGGATCAGGAGAAGGGAGGTAGCCGATGCTTTGGAATCTGGAACTCTATCCAGGTCTCTCACATGTTAGCAGAAACCCAGGAACCCAATTATTCAAGCTATTGCCACTGCCTTCCAGGTTCTGCGTTAGTAGGAAGCTGGAATCAGGAGCTGGAGACAGGACTTGAACCCAGGCACTCCAGTATGGGAAGCCAGCATCTTAACAGTGAGGCTGAATACCCACCCCTGGTGCAGCTTATGTTTCTAACTGTTTTGTCTCTGAAACCTCAAGCTTTGAAATCGTCCAAAGTTCCGAGGTGGAATACGAAGCCCTTCATGCTACAGCTCCCGTCTCCCTCTCCAGCCTCATTCCCACCACTTACCCTGCACAGGCTGCCCTGGCCTACAGCGGCCCGGAAGCATTCCCTACCCCTGCTCCTGGGTCTCCGCATGTTCTCCTGTCTCTCCCTGAAAGATGCTTCCAGGACAGCCCAGAGGAGGGCACAGGGGCGGAGGGAACTGCCTGGCGAGCGTCTGGCACATCACTGTGCTGGTGTGCACAGGAAACACCATTGGCCGCATTGGCAGGGGGCCGGATGTGTTTGAGATAGCGGGGCTCCGTGAGCACACGCATTTCCTGGAGAGTGTACTGTACCTCACGTTTCTGCCCCCCACCCCCGACAAGAGATACCACGTGGGGGTCCGAGATGGGGCCCAAGTCTTCCTTTCTTGCTGCTGGTGCGGCACCTGCTCCCAGACCACGCCAGGAGGGACAGAGAGCGGAACAGTGAGGGATGAGGGCGGAAGGAGGACTTGGACAGAACACACAGATACCAGTGTGGGGTGCCGGGGTGTGACTGTCCCTCACCCATTCCTTGCCTGCCTACAACGTTCCTGACGCAACAAGGAGAAGGGCATAGCTCCTGATTTCCAAAGCTTTTTGGCCCAGTAAAATCAGCCAACAGAGAGCTTTTCTGCCTTCAGGCAAGCTGACGAGTGTCTATTATGGCCTATTAAAGAGCTCTTTAGATTTGAGCCATCGAACTGGCAGAACCAGATTTGGGAAGTTATCCCAAGAGTGCTGGTCTTGCTGGTCTCTAATCGCGGCTCTGCTACGGCCTCGCTGTGTGTTCTTGGACGAGTTACTTGCTCTTTGTGTGCCTTGGTCCCCCTGCCTATAGAAGGAGGCTCATAATAGGCTCATTCGCAGGATTGGTCTGAGTAGGAAAGGAGCCACTGCTCCGTGGGGTGTGCCTGGTCCAGAGTCAGACGCCTCTCAGGGCTTTTCATTGCCATCACCATCATTCTAGTGAGGCTGCGAGAACAAAGCCTCCAGGTTTGGGGGTCAGCATCCTTCTAGGAGGTGACCCCAGGGAAGTTTGCAGAGATGCTGGCACCCTCTGATGTTGCACTGTCTCCTCTTTAGAAAAGAAAGGGCTGGGCGTTATCACTGTGGCGCAGCATGTAATCCACTGCCTGTGATGCCAGCATCCCGTACGGGCACCGGTTTGTGTCCCGGCTGCACAACTTCTGATCCAGCTCCCTGTTAATGCGCCTGGGAAACCAGCAGAAGATGGCCCAAGTGCTTGGACCCCTGAACCCACGGGGGAGACCCAGAAGAAGCTCCTAGCTACTGGCTTTGACCTGGCCCAGCCCTGGCTGCTACGGCTATTTGGAGAGTGAACCAGCGAATGGAAGATCTCTCTGTCTCTGTCTCTCCTATGTGTAACTCTTTCAAATAAATAAAAAAATCTCAAAAAAAAAAAAAAAAAAGGGAAAGAAACAAAGGGCTCGGGATGGTTCGATGGTTCTCTAGCTGGTCTGAGCTGGCTGCCTGGGGACAAGTGATCTACAAATACCAGTGGACACTGATGTTCCTGTACTGATCTCACTCCTCACAGCAGAAGGCCCCAGTGGCTATTAGCATCCTTGCTTGACAGCTGTGGAAACTGAGGTTGGGTCAAATTATTCCTCTGTCCAGAGCATAATAAACGGTAAGACCAGGCTCAGGAGTCAGATAGACTTTGAATTCCAGGTCAGCCAATCCCAAGCTCTGTGACCTGGGACCGGTTTGCTCCCTCTATGTTTTTACCCTAAATACAGGGCATAGCTCAGGGCTTGCACACAGGAGCTAGCCAGCAACTGGCCCAGGGATCACGGTGAGTCACCACAGCATGGTGGGCAGAGGGGCCTTAGCTGGCAGTCTTTGGGGGAAGCCTGGTTTGCTTGTTTATGAAACGGAAAAGAACAGACCTTGCTAGACAATGAATGATAAGGCGAAAGGCACAGGTGGTAAACAGCCCATGTGGGTAGGTGGTGGAGCCAGCATCCTACTGGGTCTGCTGGCCGACACCGCGTGCCCTTCCCACGCCGCTGACTCATTGCACAAATACGCACTGGACACCCACTGGGCACCAGGCACGGCTTCAGGTCCTGGGATCCAGCAGTGAGGTAAACAGGGCCCTGCCCAGTGCTGCTGGCACTCTGCTCAGCAGTTGTGTCTCACTTCCTTGCACTTTGTGGTGGTACATGGTAGATATAAATTTCAAAGGCAAAAACAACAACAACAACAACCACCCAAAAACAAAAAAAAAAATGAAATTCTCCCCTGGAGTAAAAATGAAAAGGATCCCTTTCCCTTCCTTCCCTGAGTTACTTAAAGAAACGTAACTGCAAGCTGCTGTTCTGACACGTATGCACTGTTGTTTTAAGATTGATTTCTGTATTTGAAAGGCAGAGTTACAGAGGGAGAAGGAGAGGCAGAGAGAGAGGTCTTCCACCTACTGATTCACCCTGCAAATGGCTGCAACAACCAGGGCTGGGCCAGGCCAAAGCCAGGAGCCAGGAGCTTCTTCCAGGTTTCCCACGTGGGTAGCAGGGGTCCAAGCACTTGGTCCAAAGCACTTGCTGCTTTCCCAGGTGCACTAGCAGGGAGCTGGATCAGAAGCAGAGCAGCCAGGACTCGAACTGGTGCCCACGTGGGATGCAGGCACTGCAGGCTGTGGCTTTTAACCCACTGAACCACAGAGCCGACCCCATAGGCGCTGTTTTTAAAGGCCAAGTAAGCCCCCTTTCTAGTTTATAAACCAGGAATATTTTTTTCCCTCCAGGCTTTGGGAGCCGCCTCTTGTAAATGCCATTACCAAGGAAGATGGCAGCCCCACCTCCCGAGGTCCCAGGGAGGGAAGGGACCCAGCACCAAGGTCCTGCCAGGCTGCAATTTGCAAACCCCTTCTGTTGCCAAGATTCGAGAAACGTCCCTTGTCAGCAAAGAAGAGACAGAGCACGCAGCCACAGCAGACCAGGTTTACTCAGAAGAGCGAAGTCCGGAAGGGGCTCAGTCCCAGGTGAACACACAGCAGAGAGGGGGCCGCTCCCTTAGCGGCTTCTACGGTGCAAAGGGGCGGGAAGGGGCTTGGGGGTCTGAGCTAAAGCTGGGCTGCGCGATGACAGGGTGAGCTGGGAGGGGTTTGTGCTGAAGCTGAGGCTGGACCCTGAGGGTGAGCTGCCGAGTGGCGTGCGCGGGGTGGCGGGGAGCCTGGGGGAGTGGAGAGAGCAACCTCCTCCTCCTTAGCCGACCGCCTGTGGTGCGCCCCGCATTCTGGTTACAGCTTAGCTACCCGCGCTCTGTTTCCTTTCTCTTTACCCCTGTGGGGAGGTCCTCCAGCAGGACTGGCATTTTTGGTTTTCACGATACTGCCCAAGCGGAAACCGCGCAGCCGGAAAGGCTCTGGGAGAAAGTGGACGAGCTGGGAACGAGCCCCCAGGCCCCATATTTACAGCCGCGCAAGTCACTGCGAACCTCACAGCGGCCGCCCGCATCCCTATTTTTAGCCTCCGCAGCCAGCGGATCACGTGGCCGGAGGGCGGTGCCTGCGCACGCCCCGCCCACTCCCCACCCCCCGCCCCCCGCTCCCGATGCCCGGTCCAGAGCGGCTCCGAGCGCGCGCCCTGCGGCCGCGACGATGAAGATCTGGAGCTCGGAGCACGTGTTCGGGTGAGGCCGGGCCGCGGGCCGCGGTGGGCTTTCTGCCGACACCGGCTTCTGTTCCTGAGCCCCGCTGGGTCTGCCCCGCAGAGGCCGCTCCCACCTCGGGACCCGCAGCCCTGAGGGATGGTAGTCTGCGGGCGGGGGACTCGCTGCTGCGGGGCGAGCGCACGGGGGAGGCGGAGCTGGCCGGTCCGGGCTGCCTGGGCCTACTGGCGGAGGAGGGCGGTGCGAGGGGTGGGGTCCGGGCAGGCGTCGTCCCCAACGGGGGCGGGCTGAGACCTGGGTGCACTGTGCTGCGTGCTGGGGCTAGGGGCTAGGGGGTCTCCTGAGCTGGTACGGGCCTGCGGATGTCATGCAGTGCCGGCGATCTGAGCCTTGGGGCTGTTTTCTGAAGGGTCCGCAGCCCGTGATGGCCCCGGAGGGAGCTGAGTGGGAAGAAGGCACCTAGGGGACCTTGGCCTTGAATTTCCTTGTAGGCCTCCAGGCCGTCCAGGCCATCCAGACCTAAGTGATGCCTCCTCTCAATCTGATCCATGGCGCTCCAAGATTACCCTTTAAGATTTTTCAGCATTTCATTTCCGGGAGGGAAAAAAAAAAACCAACTTCACAAAATGGAAGGATCCTTTGGCTTTTTAAATGTAAAATTAATATCAGCTGGTTTCAAAACCTCTGAATTTTTAAATTTATTTTTATTTGAGAGACACAGACCAAATCCAGGAGCCTGGATTTCCACCGGGGTCTCCCATGTGGGTGCAGGTGCCCAAGGACTTGGGTCATCTTCAGTTGCTTTCCCAGGCCATAGCAGAGAGCTGGATCAGAAGTGGAGCAGCCGGGACTCAAACCAGCGCCCAAATGGGATGCCGGCACTGCAGGTGGCAGCTTTACCTGGTACGCCACAGCACTGGCCCCATCAGTACATTTCTGAGAACTGTCCATAGTGAGATAGAGGTCTATGCAAATGTATACATAGATCACAATAGCTGGGTGACATTCCGTTGCATGAATGTGCCACAGTTTGCCCTTTCTCTTGTTGAAAGGACATCAGGGTTCCCCCTTCTTACAGAGCACGCTGCAGTGGCCAGCGTCGCGCGCGGGCGCAATGTGTGTGTGTGTGTGTGTGTATGGGTCAAAGGCCCAGGGACGCCAGCAGATCTCAAGCTGTTCAGCCCCAATACCTCTTTGCATTCTTGTAAGATGTTGGACACCCCAGACAGTTTTGGTTTATGTAGATGACACCTATCATTATTTACCATAGTAGACAAGTTATTTATTCATGAACATTAAAAATAATGAGCCTATTATTTTAACACACTATTTTTAGGTTTTAAAAAACTCTCTTTCCCCCAAAGTAGCACTTGGCTTGTGATGTCTGGCTTGCTAGAAGACAGCTTAGTTTTCACACCTCTGTCTGCATTCAGTGCTTTGTAATACAGGTTTATGGTTTCGGTTGAAGGCTGTGTAGGCTCCAGCCCCACACAGCCACGTTGTTGGCAGAGGTGTGTTTTAATAGTCTCTTCTGTGGGTGCTCTTGCTACTATGACAAAAGGAGTGGTGACCTTTTTATTTATTTATTTATTTGAAAAGCAGAGTTACGGGGAGCTGGAGGGGGGAGTTCTTTCACTCCCCAAATGGCCACAATTTCTGGAGCTGGGCCAGGAGCCAGGAGCTTCTTCCTGGTCTCCCACATGGGTGCTGGGGCCCAAGCGCTTGGGCCATCTTCTGCTGCTTCCCCTGGTGCATTAGCTGGGAGCTGGATCCAAAGTGGAGCAGCTGGGACCCAAACCCGCACACATATGGGATGTCAGCATTGCAGGCAGCGGCCCAACCCACTGTGCCCCAACTCCGGCCCTGAGTGGTAACTTTTTTTTTGGACAGGCAGAGTGGACAGTGAGAGAGAGAGACAGAGAGAAAGGTCTTCCTTTGCCATTGGTTCACCCTCCAATGGCCGCCGCAGCCGGCGCGCTGTGGCCGGCTCATCGCGCTGATCCGAAGCCAGGAGCCAGGTGCTTCTCCTGGTCTCCCATGCGGGTGCAGGGCCCAAGTACTTGGGCCATCCTCCACTGCACTCCCGGGCCACAGCAGAGAGCTGCACTGGAAGAAGAGTAACCGGGACAGAATCCGGCCCCCCGACCGGGACTAGAACCCGGTGTGCTGGTGCCGCAGGCGGAGGATTAGCCTATTGAGCCGCGGTGCCGGCCCAGTTACTTCTTAAATTGGTTGTAACATAAACTCTGAGACCCTAATGAGTATTGAGCTGTCACTTCAATGAATACTCGTTGGCCTGTGTTGTGCTCTGAGCGAGTTTGCCAGGTCTGCTTTCGCGACATCCTGCACTGGTCATTTGGAATCCATGTGTTCACCGAGTTTGCAGTCTGGGGCAGTCTTCAGGGTCCTGGTAGTGGATCCAAGTTTTCTAAAATCCCAATATTCTAGAATCGAAGGCCCAGATTCAATCTTTGGCAGCAAATACCGTGAGTTGTCCTTGAAGTATCACTGGTTAATTTTTCTGGAAAATGCTGCCGTAGAAGTGCTCTGTTTCTGCATTGTTCTTCCAGGCGGGGGCCTGGTGGGTGGCAAGCACAGTGCCCTGGGGCGGCCAAGAACTTGCTTCCAGCAGAAGCCTGTTGCCTCTCACACAGTATCAAAGAGGAGAGTCCTCAGGGTCAAGTGCAACTAAAACTGACAATTTTACCTTTTCATCCTGTAGACTCAGGAGAGGAACCCGTGGCCAAGCTGTGATTTGGAGCCTGCCTCGATTGCCCCGGGGGCGCTGGTGTAAATGTCAATGCCCTGGGAAGGCCAGTAGCCTCAGGCTAGGAACTGCTGAGCCCTTTATCTTGTCTGTGTCTGCCTACATCTTCAAGCCAAAAATCTCTTTATTATGTACCTTTTAGAAATATGGGGCCAGTGCCGTGGTACAGTGGGTTAAAGCCCCAGGCAGGCTGCTCCTCTTCTGATCCAGCTCTCTGGTATGGCCTGGGAAAGTAGTGGAAGATGGCAGAAGTTCTTGAGCCCCTGCATCCGCGTGGGAGACTAGGAAGAAGCTCCTGGCTCCTGGCTTCAGATGCGCCCAGCTCTGGAATGGAAGAGGCTCTGCCTCTCTTTGTAACTCTTTCAAATAAATAAAATAAATCTTTAAACAAAATTTAGTAATATGCAAGAGCGGTCGGACTAGGATTTTGTTTTTAAAGACATTATTTGTGTGAGAGTAGAGTTACAGAGAGAGGGAGAGACACAGAGAAAGATCTGCCATCCACTGGTTCACTCCCCAAAAGGCCGCAATGGCTGAAGCTGGGCTAATCCAAAGCCAGGAGCCAGGAGCTTCTTCCGGGTCTTCCATGTGGGTGCAGGGGCCCAAGGACTTGGGCCATCTTCTACTGCTTTCTAAGACCATAGCAGAGAACTGGATCAGAAGAGGAGCAGCCGGAACTCGAAATGGTACCCATGTGGGATGCTGGCGCCGCAGGTGGAGGCTTAGCCCACTCCACCACAGCACCGGCCCCTGGACTAGGATATTGAGTGGCTGCTGCCATGGCCCAGGTTATCCTCCAGCAGCCTGTCTGGGCTCAGCCGTGGCCGTACCCACTTCCCTTCCCCTAATGCTAGACATAGACTCCTCCTGTGCCATCTTCCTGACAGCTGCAGGTGCGTAAGGAAGCCTGCAGGGGCGGGAGCAGACATCCACGCTGGGTGGCGGTACAGGCTTCTCTTCTGCCTGCTGGGGACAAGTTCAGACTCCGGTGGTCCTGGCGCAATGCGAGGGACTGATCCTGGGTAGACCTTTCTCTGCCCCTTCTTTGAATTCCTGAATCTGTCTGAAGTACTCACAGGTGTGGGGGTGTGTCCATTCTCATCCTTCTAGGTAAACAGAAGTGCTGGTGACCATTTAGTGTCCACCCACGGGGCACGCCTTCCTGTTTCCCACACCTTTTCCACCGCCTGATGCAGCCAGGCTTGTTGGGATTTGCCACTTGAGTGGGTGTCAGGCTGTTTTCTGCAACCATGGTGTGTGCCACAGCCTTAGGCTCTTGCGTGTAAAAGATGGCACAGTGCTGTGTGCCCTTTCCCTCCATTCGTCTTCGATGTCAGTGTGAATGTGTGTGGTCATCCTGCACTTGTCAGTGGAATTACAATGTGCATATTGTAAGCACTTTGTATTGAGCTTCAGTCATCAGCTGGAAAGATCCAAGACTTTTTTTTATGTGTGTGTGTGTGTGTGTGTGCATATATAAAAGAAACAGATAGGGGCTGGCATTGTGGTGCAGCAGGTTAAGCTGTCTCTCATGACGCCAGCATCCCATATCAGTGCTGGGTTGAGTTCTGGCTGTTTTGCTTCTGATCCAGCTTCCTGCTAGTGTGCCTGGGAAGGCAGCGGATGATGGCTCAAGTGCTTGGGCCCCTGCCACCCATGTGGGAAGCCAGGATGGAGTTCCTGGCTCCTGGCTTCAAACTGGCCTAGTCCTGGGTGTTGCAGCTAGTTGGGAAGTAAACTAGCAGGTGGAAGCTCTCTCTTTGTCTCTCCCCTTCTCTCTGATGCTCAGTCTTCCAAATAAATATTTAAAAAATCCAGATAAGCCCAGTGCAGATACTGCTCAACACTTACACAGTTTTAAGCTTAATTTTAGAAGGCATAGCCTATTGTGCCTTAAGTACTGGTTTTTGTGGGAAGAAGCCCAGGGAACTTAACCTGGAAGTCCCCCAGCAGGATCCTTTCTGCTGTTCGTGTATCTCTAGATTCCCCTCCCTTCCTTCCTTAGATCTGGGATCGACTATGCCCTCTGGGTGTTCCTCCCTTAGCTCAGAGAAGACAAGACTGGACTCTTCTCTGTGCTACATGGTGATCAGGACCGGCCACATCCCTGTGGGTTCACCCCTTGTTGTTAAAGCAGCAGACACAGTGACTCAGCAGCCTGATTCCACAGTGTGGAAAACTGAGCCTAAGCTTTTCTGGTTGAGGAGAGGGAAGTTTAGACCCTCACAATGTAGAGGCTGCCAGATGTCTTAGAATAAGTGAGGAGACCCGCTTACCACTGGCCACTGCTGCTGCCAACTTCTTCACCTAGGACAAGAGTTTTATGATGATAAGGTAAATTACTGGTCACTTGGTTCTATTAAAAATGACATCAGGGGAGCGGGCATTTGGCCTAGGGGTTAAGACACCCATGTCCCACATCAGAGAACCTGGGTTTGGTTCAGGGTTCCAGCTGCTGAGTCCAGCTTGCTGTAATGAGCACCCTGTGATGGCTCAAGCACTTGGGTCCTTGCCACCCATCGGCGAAACCCAGATCGAGTTCCCGGCTCCTGGCTCCTGGCTGTGGCCTGCCCCAGTGTAACCTATGGCAGGCATTTGGGGAATAAACTAACAGATGGGAGATCTCTTTCTGTCTGCCTTTCAAATAAATAATACTAATAAATTTTGAAAAAAACACTGTCAAAAAAAAAGCACATCAGAACCAAGTGATTGGGCTCCAGCCACCCACGTAGAACTGGATTGGATTCCCACCGTGAGAGAGTCTGCTTGCTTGTAGACTGTGGGGCCAGGGGAGGGGGGGGGCGCTGGCTGGCAGCACCCTGGCCTGTGGAAGAGAATATCTCTTTCTGGGCCCACAGGGGCAACAGGCGGCGCTGCGGGTGGGTCTGGCAAAGGGCGCCGGGCAGACTGCTGTGTTCAGGGTTCTGTGGTGCAAGCATTGCCCTTGCTTTCCACTGCGTTCTCCCCCGCAGCCACCCATGGGACACCGTGATCAAGGCTGCCATGCGGAAGTACCCGAACCCGATGAACCCGTGCGTGGTGGGCGTGGACGTGCTGGAGCGCGGTGTGGACGGCCGGGGGCGGCTGCACAGCCTGCGCCTGCTCAGCACCGAGTGGGGACTGCCCAGCCTCGTGCGAGCGGTGAGCCTGCAGGAGCCCGGCGGTGTCCAGGCCGGTCGCTCTCCGAGGTGCTGGGGGTTGGGGCTTCCACACAGAAATGAGGGTGGGGCGCCACATTCAGCCCCTAGCAGCTTTGTGCCTCAGTGCCACCAGGGAGCCCTGAGAGTGTAAATGTGAGGACAACCCTGCCCCGCCCACACACTCCCCGACTTCCCCTCCGTGTGGAGCCCGGGTCCTTGCACGGGTGTCAGGCCCGGGGTCTCTCTGGACCCCTCTTCTTGACCCTTCCCGGTTCCTGGACCTTGGCACGCAGTCTCCTGCATCAGGGCCTGGTCCTCCTGGCCTGACCTCCCCCACAGTCCCTTCCTGGGGGTGGTTCTCTGCCCAGCACCACCCTGTGTAGGGGCGTCCCCGGCCCCTGTCTCACATACATGCCCCGGCTCCCCAGCCCTCACCTGATTGTTCACCGAATGGTTTTGGGTAAAGCTTGCATCGCCGTCTTGCACCAGCTGGGGCTGAGCTCCTTCATTTGTTCCAAGCATAGCACCTGAGGACGGGTCTTGTCTCTTCCGTCCAGTGTGGCAGCCCCGGCCCCATCACTGATGAATACCCAAGTGAGCGGTTACCACAAATGGAGTGGTGCTGTTTGATGGTGTGAAATGGAATGTTGCCCTGTCACTCTGCCAGTTTCGCTTTGTTTTGTAGATTTTGGGAACCAGTAGGACTTTGACATACATCAAAGAGCATTCTGTTGTGGATCCAGCGGAAAAGAAAATGGAACTTTGTTCCACCAATGTAAGCAATGGCCTAAGATGAGAAAGGCGCTTAGTGTTTCTTGGTGATGGTGCGTAATGCCTTCACTTGATTTGATTTCCAGCCTGCCTCTGATCTAAGTGATTACTTGTTTTTTAAATAGAAAAATGACTTTATTTAGCAGTATTGTATTTATCTTTTTATTCAAGTGTAAAAACATAGAGAAAAATGTACATAACGATAGATTGTTAGAAAGTGCACACACGGGGGCTGGCACTGTGGCGTAGTGGGTAAAGCCACCTGCAGTGCTGGCATCCCATATCAACGCTGGTTCTAGTCCTTGCTGCTCTCCTTCCGATCCAGCTCTCTGCTATGGCCTGGGAAAGCAGTAGAAGATGGCCCAAGTCCTTAGGCCCCTGCACCTGTGTGGGAAACCTGGAAGAAGCTCCTGGCTTCTGGCTTTGGATTAGCCCAGCTCCTGCTGTTGCAGCCATTTGGGGACTAAACCAGTAGATGGAAGACCTCTCTCTGTGTCTCTCTGTAACTCTGCCTTTCAAATAAATAAATCTTTAAAAAAGAAAAGAAAAAAAGAAAGTACACACACTGTGGAACCAGCAGGCAGGTCCAGCCACAGAATGTGGCCAGCTCCCCCAAGGGGCACTGATCCCCCCCCACACCCCACCCCGTAGCCACTGTACTGATTCCCAGCAGCAGAGATGACTTGAACAATCATTTAAAATTTATTTATTTACTTATTTGTGTTTACTTGAAAGAGAAAGAGATCTTTCATCTGTTGGTTCACTCCCCAAATGCCCCCAACAACCAGGGCTGGGCCAGGCTGAAACCAGGAGCCTGGAACTCATTCTAGGTTTTTCACTTGGGTGGCAAGGGTCTAGATACTTACACCATAGCCTGCGGACTCCCAGGCTGTACACTGGCAGGAAGCTGGAACCGGCTGTGGAGCTGGGATTCTGATATGGTATCTGATACAGGAATTCTGAGCAGCGCCCTTACTGCTGTGTCAAATGCCTATCCCTTGAGCATTTTTTTTTTTTTTTTTGACAGGCAGAGTGGACAGTGAGAGAGAGAGAAAGGGAGAAAGGTCTTCCTTTGCCGTTGGTTCACCCTCCAATGGCCGCCGCGGCTGGCGCGCTGCGGCCGGCGCACCGCGCTGATCCGATGGCAGGAGCCAGGAGCCAGGTGCTTCTCCTGGTCTCCCATGGGGTGCAGGGCCCAAGCACTTGGGCCATCCTCCACTGCACTCCCTGGCCACAGCAGAGAGCTGGCCTGGAAGAGGGGCAACCGGGACAGAATCCGGCACCCCGACCGGGACTAGAACCTGGTGTGCCGGCGCCGCTAGGCGGAGGATTAGCCTAGTGAGCAGCGGCGCCGGCCGAGCATTTTTTTTTTTTTTTTAAGATTTATTTACTTACTTGAGAGGCAGAGTTACAGTGAGAGGGAGAGACAGAGAGAAAAGTCTTCCATCCACTGGTTCATTCCCCAAATGGCTGCAATAGTTGGGGCTGGGCCAGACCAAAGCTAGGACCCAGGAGATTCATCTGAGTCTCTGACATGGGGGCAGGGGTCTGAGCACTTGGGCCAGCCTCTGCTGCCTTCCCAGACGCATTAGCAGGGAGCTGAATTGGAAGTGGAGCAGCCAGGGCTCAAACTGGTGCCCATATGGGATGCTGGCCCCTCAGGTGGGGTTTACCTGCTACACCACAGCGCTGGCCCTGGGCAGTCATTTTTAAAGCCACTTTCCCCCCTTCACTTCTCTCAATTAAAGAACGTATATTGGCCTTTTGTGGATCCAAAGAGCATGTTGGGAACCACGCGAGGGCTAGGAAAATGGTTCATTTCCTAAAATATTCTTTATTTTAAATAGACATAGGAATGAGCAAATGTGGGTGAAATCCTAACAGTGCCTGTGCAGGGCTTTTCCCTCTTTCACGAGTCCCCCTCATCTGGCCACCTGCTTTGTCCCCAGCACCATGGCACTGGTTCGAGTCATTGTTCATGTGTTGGTTCCAGCAGCAGTGTCAGGCCTACCATGAGCCAGAAGCCAGGCGTTGTCCTAGTGCTAGGAAAGTCAGCAACTGGAAGGTGTCTGGCCTCGCTGTTAGGGTCCCATGGGTGGACAGAGTTAGACCACGCAGACGGTGAGGAGAGGCATCCCGAAGCTGCCACTCGGAACCTCACGGGGAGCTAACAGGGAGGCTGGGCTTGCAGATGCCAGGATTTTCAGAGAGACTAGCAGTGGCCCCTTGAACCTGAGGGTGCGTGGGCCACTCAGAGGGCCGCAAGCCTCGTGGTCTCTCAGAGACCAAGAAGAAGGTGGAGTGTGTGGCGGCGGCAGGGGTGTGTGTGTGTGTGTGTGTGGAGGCTGGAGGGGGCAGGGACAGAATCACAGAGGGCAGAGGAACTGACCCCTGTGTGTGCAGTGGCAGCCATTGCATGTTGGTTACAGGAAGAAGGTGACATAACTGGATTGTGTGTTGGGACTGCCCTCCTGGTGGCCTTGTGGAGAGAGGCTGGAGGTGTCGGGACCTCAGCTGGAAGGGTCAGTAGGGCGGTGGTATTGCGGCAGTGCAGGTGACAGGAAGCAGGAGGTGGCCTGGGGGTGTGGACAGCTAGTGACTGCGGAGGGACACCTGGGGAGCAAGGGAGCAGGAGGGGCCGCAGTGTGACTCCGCTCCCTGATGTGGGCACCAGGCTGAGTGGGGGGCTGTCCTGGATTGGAGAAGAGAGTGGTAGGATTTGATGTCGTGAGTGTGAAGGCCCTGCAGGATGACTGTGCATAGCAGGTAGCAGAGTCTAGGTCTGCAGCTGAGGGTGGGAGGGACCTGGGCCTGGGGTGGCAGCAGTGCTCCCAGTAGCCCCAGGGACACTCCCTCCTCCCAGCAGCTTTAGTGGGACCAGTGTCTAAGACAGAAATGGAGCTCTTGCCCGTGAGGGTGTCTCTGATCCTTGAAGAGGCTTTGAGGACCAGTGGCTCAGCCCCTAGCCAGAGCTTCCAGGCTGTCGGTGCTGTGGGTATACGCCCTGCCCAGTGCAATGCGCCCCCTGCCCTGCCCTGTCCTGGACCCTCGTCCCAGCAATCCTGCTGCTGAAGTTACAAGGAGGCAGTTTGGGTCAAAGTGGAGAGCCGGGACTCGAACTGGTGCTCCTATTGGATGTGTTTCTGGCAGCATGCCAGAACAGATGTTGTTTCTGTACCTGCTATGCCACAGCTCTTGCCCATGATTCAGCTCCCTGCTAATGCACCTGGGGAGGCAGTCAAAGATGGCCCAAGATTTTGGGCCTTGTACCCATGTGGGAGACCAGAATGGTGTTCCAGGCTTCTGGCTTCAGCCTGGCTCAGCCATGGTCATTGCAGCTATTTGGGGAGTGAACCAGCAGATGAAAGAGCTCTTTCAGTCTCTCCTCTCTCTTTCAGATAAATAAAGTCTTTAAAAAATAAAATAAAAACATCCTGTTCCCCAGTCACACTCGCCACTTCTCAGGTGTGGATGAGCTGCGTGTGTGTGTGTGCGTGCGTGTGTGTGCGTATGTGTGTGTGTGCACTGCATCTGGCTGCACAGGAGCAGGGCGTTGCCAGCACAGAAACTCTAGCTTGGGTGGTGCGGTCCTAGAGCTCCAGCTTGTAAATTGGCTTTAACAGACGATAAAATGCACAGGAGACATTAGACTGTTCACAGGAAGCCATGCTGCGGGGGACCAGACCCCCTGCAGTCTTTGTGAACTCCGTCTATCTGTCCAGTCCTCAGGATGATGCTCCAACACCAGGCTCTGGCACCGGTGGGGCTTGGAAAGCTTTCTGCCCCTTTATGTGGATCCTGGGGACTGTTTTGTCCTTTACCTTGAAAGTTGCTGTGACAGCTGGATCCCTGCTTAGGGGTGGGCATGGGGAATGATAAGAGGGCAGGTGACTGTCCGCTAAGCTCTGGTTTCCCTAGAACTGAATATGGTGGCACCTCCTGTGCCTAAAGGTGTCTTCTGTGCTGACCCCAATAAGTGCTCATTTGGGGGTGGACAACTAGGGGCGGTGGGTTGGGAAGAGACTCAAGTGCAATAGAACCTAAAGCCATTGTTTCTTTCCCTTTTTTTTTTAAGATCACACTCACAAATTTGGTGTCAGTTAATGAGAGGTTGGTGTATACACCCCACCCAGAGAACCCTGACATGTGAG
The DNA here is from genome assembly GCF_964237555.1 of Oryctolagus cuniculus. Taxonomy (NCBI): domain Eukaryota; kingdom Metazoa; phylum Chordata; class Mammalia; order Lagomorpha; family Leporidae; genus Oryctolagus; species Oryctolagus cuniculus. The sequence continues at coordinate 69,296,669 of NC_091441.1, forward strand.
CCATCTCCTCCTGGGCTTGCTGCATTGAACAACAAGGGGGAGGGCAGGGCGGGGCCGCCCCTCTCCCAGGCCTGGTCAGCCCCTTCACTTCTTGTACTTCCGCAGGACCGTGCTCACACAAGAAGCCATTATCACCGTGAAGGGCATTAGCCTTGGCAGCTACCTGGAAAGTTTAATGGCCAACACGATATCGTCCAATGCAAAGAAGGTGAGTGCCTTGGTCCTAGCTGCCCTGTGTGTGATTCGGATGGAAGGAGTCAGATGAAGTGGCAGTTAGCTCTCCTGAGTCTTCCTGAGCGCTGGGACTGTCAGCCTGGAGCTGAGCTTTTAATGCCACATCCGAGCTCATAACGCTACAGTTAGTGTGAAAAGGCCCTGGCTAGGGAAGCCAAGGGAGCTTGAGGGTTACTACTGCCCTTCTCAGCAAAAGCATGAGGTGGGCCTGGAGCAAAAACCTGGCCAAGAGCCCAAGGAGCAGAGAGGCTCAGGAACCAAGCCAAGTAGACCACAGCTTTGGAGAGAGAAGAGGCATTCTCTGCCTGGGCTCTCAGGAGCTTGGTGTTCCACAGGCATCAAGTGGTTTAGCAGAGCTCCCCACTGGCATGAGTTGACGGGGAGAGGAGGAAGGATGGATGGCAGGAAGCTGGCCATGGGCTGGCTCCATGGGTGCCGGGTCACTGGTGCGGAGGCAGACACTGACAGTCTGGGTTGCTGTCCCCTCTACAGAGTTGATGGCAGAGGCCTGAGTGTTTGGCAGACACGAGCCTCTCACTCCGGGAGGTGCTGCTCGCCCGGGCAGGGCCTCAGCTCGGTGCTTCCTGCACCTCCCGCTGCATGACCTCCCCTTAGCCTCTGCCCCTCCTGCTCTCCTTTCTTTGGTCAAGAGTGGAGCTTTGTTTCCAGGACGGCGGCTGAAGCCTGAGGCTGCCCTTCCTTCCCTCCTTGCCTCTGTGCTAAGTGGCCACCTGCTGGCACCTGGTGACGACTCGTGCCCGGCTGGTCACCGGGTGAAGAGCCAGTCTAACCAAGTATGCGGGAAAACCCAGATCTGAGAAACTTGGGCAGCAATGAGCTTGGCCCAGGTGTGGCCACAGAGGCCACACACAGCAGCCCTCGCAGGGGAGGCAGAATCCTGACCGTCTTGAAGGTTGCGGGGCTTGGCTTAGGGCCCTTGGTGTCTGCTGCGCAAGATTCTTTTGGAGGACGTGAGTACTTGGTGAGGCCAGAGCCTCCGCAGCTGACTTATGAGAAGAAATCAGAGTAAAGGCTGAGGCTCTCTTTGCTTATCCCAGGCTTAAGAGCGCAGCCCTGCCTGCCGCCCGCAGAGGACAGGAGCCATCCAGTAGCTGGAGTCCCTGTTTGACGTCACCTCTCTTGCTGTGGTTGGAGCAGGAGATGGGATGGAGGTGCAGGTGGAGGTGTCGGCCTGGTGCTTGCCTGCGGCCCGGACTTCGGGGAGTTAGGATGGGGACCTCTGTGCTCTGCTGAGGGGCCGGGTTGGTTTGCTAAGGCAATGGGGCCCCTGCGGCAGCTGGAGGAGCAGCCTGCCCCTGGGACCAGCTGCTCATCCGGGGCCCTGTGCGGTGCTTCCCGGCTGCGGTGTCCCCCCACGTCGCCGTCTTTCTGTGTTGTTGCAGGGGTGGGCCGCTATTGAGTGGATAATTGAAAACTCTGAGAGCGCTGTGAGCTAACGGCGGCCGCACCGGGCTCGTGGGATAAGCGGCGGTAACTACGGCGCGGTTGAGCGGGGCAGGACGTTGGCAAGATCGCCGCTGCGGGCGTGGGCTGTGGGCTGGGCGGACGTGGAAGCCACGCGGCTGCATGCTGGCCTCCAGCCTGGGCTCCTTGGTGTCTGCCAGGTGAGACAAGCCCCTGGGCGCATCCTCTTAGTCCTTCCCCGGTCCATGGCAGGGTTCGTTTTCTGCGGAAGCTGGAGCTGTGCCCTAGCATCAGAAGAAGGCGGCCCAGTGGCTCCCGCCGGCCCTTCCGAGGCCTTGGGTGCCAGAACGTTCCTCCTAACTGGTGCACAGCCAGAAGCTTCCGTCGGGAGGCCCAGAGAGTGTTCTAGACTGATCTGATGGGTGGGGTGCGGCGGTTTCATTTTGAGCAAATTCGCACGTGTGCCCCTCTCTTCACCCGCAGCAAGCCAGAGCTCAGCCACGTGGCCAGCGCTGGCCACATCCTCTTAGTAGCCAAAGCCATTCCTGGCGTTTACTGGAGCTTCCCGACCACTCCTTGGTTTCCTCGGGCCCCAGCGGCCGGACGGTCAGCAGGGAATCAACGCGATTGGGCAGCCTCACCTCGGGGGTCTTCCTGCTTCAGGAGGAAACGCCTTTCGGTGCCCGCTCTGTGTCAGGGCTCCTCGCCCTCCTGCCTGGGAGCTCCGTGTCCCTGTTGGGCGCTATGCAGGGCTGCCCTGGGCCCCGCGTCCCACCGACTGTCTGCCCCCGCGCGCATGCACTCACTCGACCCGAGTCAGCAAATGCACTGGGCGGCGGATGGCGCCCACCTCATGGGACGGAAGGAAAGCAAGCCTAATGCAGCGAGTGTGGCTGTGGAGAGGGGTCTGTCTGCTGGCGTCGCCTGTCCTGTGGTCATGTCCTCCCCCCCGGGGGTCCTGCAGGGCGACCTCCCAGGTCGTGGGCGCCACCCTAGGACCGGCGAAGGCTCCGCCGTCAGGAGGACAAGGCCGCACAGCCCCCCCGCCCGCCGATCCTGTGCGGGGACCCCGACCCTGCACCGCTGCCTGGACGGATTGCTCTCCAACCTTTGCCTGCTCTGCCCCGCCTCTTTTCTGCCAACTCTTGGGATCTTGCTAAAGGACATCTCTGCCCCCTCAGCTGACGCCATGTGACCCGTTCCCCCCGCTTGTGCTGCCACAGTCCGTACTTTGCAACGCAGTGGCTTCCTGCCTTCCTCTGTGCCCCTCACAGTCCCCTTGCTCAGACTCTGTTGAGACTGAGGTACCCACGGGAGTGAGCCCTGAGTGGGGAGCCAGCTGCCTGCCCCCCTGTCGGGGGCCTTGTGGCCCGCCGCCTTCTCCCGGCATCCCTGTAAATCTCTTTCTATTGGTTCCGTTTCTGACAAGACTCCTCCGCCCCTTGGGGAGCAGGGAGGGGCCCCAGGGCCTGCTTGCCCTTTCTGCCAGCTGGGGAGGACCCCCGCCTGCCTGTCCCCTGCCTCGCTTGGGGCAGGCTGGGCCTAGGGGCCCGCGACTGCCTTCCCTATGGCACCCAGCAGCCTCTGCATTCCAGCGGCACCTGCTGGCTTGCAGTTGCTGAGGCCTCTTAAGTTCCTGAAATTTCTATTCCCTGTTTGTCTCGTGGCAGTTTTGGGGCATTTTTGAGCGACAAAGGCAAAAAAAGTCTTTTTTCCATGATTTTAAAATAAAAAATGTTTAAAACAGCATTAATTTAAAGAAAAATACAAAACAATACATATTTATGGTAAAAAAAAAAAAGTGCAGGTGTCTGCTGAGGAGTGAGGGCCCCTCTCCTCAGCCGACTGCTCTGTTTTGCAAAGCCTTCAGGAATGCCCTATGCGTGGGAAAGTGTCGCTGTGGTTTTTTCTCTTCCTTCCATTATTAAATTCAGATGGGATTGTACTGTGTATTCCGTTTCGTGTCTTTTTCCCTGCTGTTGCACCGCTCTGTCTCCAAGAGCCCCTCTGGAGGAGCAGCCACATAGCACCCGAGAGTCAGTGGCCGAGGACACCCACGGCTCCTCCCTCGCTCACAGGGTGTTGGGGTCTGCCGGGCCTCCAGGAGGCAGTGGGCCCATTGGGGATTCCCTGGGCCACCAGCCATCCCCTAGACGCCATCTCTAGTGGCCAGCCACCTCTTACACTGCTTGTGTCGAGGGAGCTGGGACTTCATGGAGGTAGTGTAAAAGTTGTCACGGGGCTGGTACTCGGCCTGGCCCACCTTGCAGTGCCTGGGTTGATTCCTGGCTCCCGCTCCTGACTCCAGCTTCCTGCTAACACAGACCTTGGGAGGCAGGTGACAGCTCAAGTAACTGGGTCTCTACCATCCTGAGGAAGACCTGGATGGAGTTTCCAGCTCCTGGCTTTGGCCTGGCCCAGCCTTGGCCTTTGCAGGGGTCTGGGGAGTGAATCAGCGGATGGGAAATCTTTCTGTCTCTCTGCTTATGAAATTATGAGACGACTCACACAGCTGGTTCTGTTCTACAGGGAGACATGTGTGATGTCTGAAGCAGGGACAGTGTCAGAAAGGGTGGCCCGACTTTCATCCTCCCCAGTGCTGAGGGCTTACACACAGCCCTTGGGTATTTTGCGGGGAGATGGAGTTTTAGGGCTTCTGGGCATCTCTCAACAGTGCTGTCCCTCTCGTATTCACTGGGCGCCCTGGCACCGGCAGCCTCACATCTTGGGGTGCCCCGGGGGCAGATGTTCTAGAACACAAGTCCGAGGGGTGCAGGCCAGGTCTCCTTCCAGGTCACCACAGCGGCACTGTTCTCTCGCAGGGTCGGGAGGCCTTGGAGTGGGTGATCGGCCGCCTCAACGCGGACCTGGACGACGTGGAGGACCTGTCGGTGCAGAGCGCCTGAGACTGCAGCCACCCAGCAGGGTTCGAGCGGAGCTGGCCCGGCACGGCGTGCCCTGCGCCTGTATTGTGAGGGTGCTTGCGGCCGCAGGCTGGGTCTGCCTGAAGACCCACGGGGGCAGGAGGAAGGCGGTGATGCACTACCTCCTCCTGGCTCTCACCAATTTAGCTTCCGTGGTGGGAAGATTTCATTTCTTTGTTATTTTTTAACTGAGTAGGAAGTTATTTTAATTTGCCCTGAGTCTGGAATACCCAAATGAAGGCAAGGGGGCACTCCTCGGGAGCCCTGCCCCGGGGGCGAGGCTGCCTCACCTCCCTGGCTGTTTTTGAAGGGAGGCTGTTGGAGATTTATCCCCTGGGGTCCTGGGCCGGGCTTGCCCCAACCCCCACCAGCAGAGCCCACCTCCCCCCAGCACACCTGCCATTGCGGGCCTATAGGGCACCTTGGGTCCTTGCTGGGGCCAGGGGCCTCGAGCTGCAGGTGTGCCCCATTTTTTCTTGTTTTCCAATTTCATTATCTTCCATGGATCCCACAGCTTGGGTTTAATTCAGGAGCTAGATTTTTTTTTTATTGTACATGCACAACAAATAATGCAAAATATCCCCATTTCCTTTTTGTTTTGGAACACAAAATGGGATATAATCTCTCCTTACTTGTGTCTTCACTGAAGGAGGCGTGGGGGAGTGCGTGGATGCTGTGCTGTCCACCGAGGTGCCTTGAGCATCCGCCGATTTGCTGTCTTCAGCATGTGGGGCCGCCTGGAACCGGTCCCACGTGGATGCTGAGAGACGCCCAGGAGAGCAGCTGAGAACAAGCTCAGAACTCAGCCTGGCCTTCATTTCGGTCCCTTGAGTTTGGCAGAAGCGGGAGCTGAGCACACCGGCTACTGTGTCAACCCCTCCCACAAGCCGGAAACTGCCGGATGACGTTCAAGAGGAACCTGGCCTGCTTTATAAAAAGTTTTATTTAATTGAGAAGCAGAGAGACAGTTCCCATCTGCTGGTTCCCTCCCCAGAGACCCGCAGCAGTGGGGGCTGGGTCACCGCTGCTGTCTCCAGAGGTCAGAATCGTGAGGAAGCTGGACCAAGAGCTGGAACTGGGACTCACAGCCAGGCACTCTGGTGGAGGACCTGAATGTCCTGGCTGGCACCTTAACCACAAGGCCACCGGCCACCCTGAGTTCTCTCTTATATAGGCTGGGTTTTGGGAGCCTGTCGGACCTTCCTGGAGTCTGTGCCCTGGGGCTTTGACCTTGGTGGGGTGGCCTCTGTGGGGGCAGTGCCAGGAGCGCTTTGAGATCAGCCTGCCTTTCCTGGAGGAAGAGGGGTGGAACTGCCCACCCCCTCTTGCCATTTGGCATTAGAAGCAAACATTAGAGCAGCTTTGGATTTGAGCCAGTGGCTCTTTGACTTCTAAGGAATGGAGATCCTTGCCTGTGGCCTTTCTACCCCCACTTTTGGGAAGGGGCGGTGTCTCTGCTGTGAGCCCCGCCCCCGGAGTCATCCTGTGCAAATCTCTGTTATGGCTAAGCCTTGGCGCACGCCCACTGTGGTAAGAGGAGGTTTTCGCAGGCCCTGGCTTAACTTCAGTCTCCAAAGGGAGGCGGCTAAGGAATCATTGCTGGCGGCGAGGTGGTTGTCTGGGGTGCATGAGCAAGCCTGGGCAGGTCCCGTGACTGTCACGCTTTGGGTTCCACATCTGTGAAATGCGGATGCTAACCCTGCCCGGGGCTGAGCAAACCACACAGCAGGTACAGCACCCTGGTGCTGGCAGCGTGGGCACCCAGCTCCTGGTGCGGTGATTACTGGTGGAGGCCAGCTGCTCAGGCTGCCTGGTGGCTGGGGGGAGATCACCAGGTGATTGTTAAGCGAGGGTATTTTTAAAAGCTTTAGTCCTAGGAAGAGTTAACTGCAGTAAAACTGTATCCCGTGACTGGTGAGCAGTCGGTCCTGGTGTGGTCCGGCCTGCTGGGGCTCTGTGACCCGGGGCGGGGCCGGACGCCCACAGCCTGCACCTGTTTCTGTTCAGCCCATGCCAAGGTGGTCTGTGTGTTTTTACTGGGTTGTAAATGCCCCCCTTTGGAAGGACATATGACTGAGAGTGATGGGGTCCCACAGCCTGCTGTATTTACAATAGGTCCTTTCCAGAAAGCTTGTCGACCCCTTGCTTGGGGATCCCTCTTCATTTCTGGGTGCACTTAAACCCAGCAGGACCCGTTCCCCCACATCCGACTGCTCTCCTTTCCCCATTTCTAGTTAATGCTGCCTCTGTTCCCCACATCACGGCGAAACTGCACTCCTGCTTCCTCTGTTTGGTAACACAACATTCCCTTCAGGTCCCAAGCCAGCTCTAGCTCTGACTGCCCTGCTCTGCTCTGGGGCTTATGGCCTGGGGTAGCCACTTTCACGATGGCCCTGGGGAGCTGTGCCTGTGACCTTGCTGTGGGCTGTGTCCTGCCTGCTGAGGGCTGGCCCGTGATCGTGGAATCTGAGCGTGCTGGAGATGGTGGCGTGTGACTCCAGTGGCCGGGTCAGAAGGGACACTGCGGGTTAGGCGGGGCTGGTTCTCGCTCTCCTCACTGTCTCACAAGGACGCTCAGGAAGCCTCCAGGGAGGCCCTTGCGGCCAGCAGCCACATGATGGCGCCACCTCGGGGGCACCACAGAACCTTGTGAGATAATAAACGTTTCTTATTTCAAGCCACAGTTGTACAGTGATTTGTGATTCAGCAATAGTAATTAGTACATCATCTTTTTTTTTTTTTAAGATTATTTGAAAGGCAGAGTTACACTGTGAGATAAACAGAGGGAGAAGGCAGAGAAAGAGGAGGGGGAGAGGGAGAGGGAGAGGAAGAGAGAATCTTCCATCCACTGGTCCATTCATCAAATGGCTGCAGTTGCTGGGGCCGGGCCAGAGTGAAGCCAGGAACCAGGAGCCTGGAGCTCCATCCAGGTCTCCCACATTGGGTGGCAGGGACTCAAGCACTTGGGCCATCTTCCACTGCTTTCCCAGGTGCATTAGCAGGGAGCTGGATCGGAAGTGGAACAGCCTGGACTCAAACTGGTGCTCACATGGGCTGCAAGCACTGCAGGGGGTGGCTTCACCCACTGCGCTGTAGCTCACGTTCTATCTGGTGTCCCTTTCCTGCTGTTCCACCTGCTGTCAGGTTACGCCAGAGCGCTGCGGTCGTAGCGTTCCTTGAGGACACAGCTTCGTGGGGTTTTGCATTCCTTTTTGAAGTAAGCCCTAACCAAGTTGAGGTGCTGGCAGAGATGACTGACGCAGGGAGTCATCAGATGGAGCTTGCAGAAACCCGGGCCCCGCCCTCCCCTGCAGCCCCCTTAAATCCATTTCAGCGGCGCTGTCCTGCACTGACAGCTCCTCACAGTCCCAGGGCTTCTGCTCACTTCCTAGAGATCTAGATTGCCTTACACTGTGTTTTAAGCTAATTGCATGTGCATTTGACCATTTATACTTAAAGCTCTACAAGAGCCAAGGTCTACTTGGCATGCATGGTTGTGAGTGTTTACTGAGTGCTTTAGTGGGTTGGGGACTGAATTCTGAATCATAGCAGTTAGTAGTGGTTGGGAATGGGCACACTCAGGGTCCACACTGGCTGGTGGCACATGCCACACTTAGCAGTGCCGAGTTCTTTGTCAGTACCACAGGGCATCAGGGCTGAGGGTTAAGGAGCTGCCAGGCTGAGGGTGACTAGCTGCGTCTGATCTGCTCAACCACTGGTAGCTGTCGGCTACTCGAAATCAGCCAGAATGTGTAAAGTTAGATATTAACAGTAACATACTCCGCACAGAATATCTAATATCACAAAGGTTGTTTTCATAGTTTTCTTTATTGGTCAAATGCTCTTTTTTTAAAAATTTATTTATTTGAAAGGCAGTTACAGAGAGGCAGAAACAGAGAGAGAGAGAGAGAGAGATGTCTCCATCTGCTGGTTTACTCCCCAGATGGCAGCAAAGACTGGAGCTGCGCTGATCTGAAGCTAGGAGCCAGGAGCTTCTTCTGGGTCTCCCACGTGGGTGCAGGGGCCCAAGGATTTGGACCATCTTCTACTGCTTTCCCAGGTGCATTAGCAGGGAGCTGGATCGGAAGTGGAGTAGCTGGGTCTCGAACCAGTGCCCATATGGGATGCCGGCGCTGCAGGCCCAGCTTTACCTGCTACACCACGGTGCCAGCCCCCAAAGGGTCTTAATATGACAAGTGTGAAATATAAAAACAATTTTTTAAAGATACAGAGAGAAAGAGAGCCTTCCATCTGCTGGTTCACGCCCCAAATGCCTGCAGTGGCTGGGGCTGGCACAGGCTAAAGCCAGGAGCTCCATCTGGGTTGCCTATGTGGATGGCAGGGCCTTGGCCACTTGAGCCTCAGTGCTACCTCACAGGGTCTGCATTAGCAGGAAGCTGGAATGGAGAGCAGAACCAGGACCTGAACCCAGGCACTCCAATATGGGATGCAAGCATCCCAACTAGATCGAATGCCTACCTTGATTTTTGAAATAATATTTATCTTGGCATAACTGGCATAAAGCATTTGCCAAACTATGATTACTAGTAAGTTAACTACCGGGGCCAGCGCTGTGGCATAGTGGGTAAAGCTGCCGCCTGTAATGCTGGCATCCCATATGGGCACTGGTTCAGGTCCTGGCTGCTGCACTTCCAATCCAGCTCTCTGCTATGGCCTGGGAAAGCAGTGGAAAATGGCCCAGGTCCTTGGGTCCCTGCACCCACGTGGGGGACCTGGAGGAGGCTCCTGGCTCCTGCCTTCAGATTGGCATAGCTCCGGCCAATTGGGGAGTGTACCAGTGGATGGAAGACCTCTCTCTCTCTCTCTCTCTCTCTCTCTCTGCCTCTCCTCCTTTCTCTGTGTAACTCTTTCAAGTAAACAAAATAAATCATTAAAAAGAAAAGAGTTAACTACCCTACTGTGAAAGAGGCAGGTAGTTAAAAATTAATGAGTGAGAACTCAGTAGTGATAAAGACTCCCTTCGTGTTTATAGAGCAGTTTCTATGACAGATCTTCAGGGTGTCCGTCCATCCGCGCATACATTTGTTAATGGAGGAGGCTGAGCTTGTGCAGGGTCCCTGCAGCCAGGCACTGTGGAGGTGGAAGGGAGCCAGAGAGGAACGCATGATTGGGGTGGGAGCCCCGGGCTGGTGGGCCGGGTCCTGCCAGCAGCAGGTGCTGCCACTCAAGCTCTCTATGGGCATTCACTGTTTCAGGGCGGCAGGAAGTTGGCGTAGATGTAACCTCCTGACTTGAAGGGAAGTTGCAGGGCCGGATGCTGCCCGTGTCTGCTCAGGGCACTCGAGGCTGGTGTCTGGAAGCCATCTTGATGGTTCCATGTTTGTATTTCTCACTCATTTCTGTATTGAAACTACTCATTCATTTGTTCACCCATGCCACATTTATCGAGCACATGTCACATGCCAGGTGTGTTTTCCTTTCAGAAACGGGGGCTATGGTAGAGAAGACATGACAAAGATCCTTCTCTTCATGGGACAGAATAGTAGGCTGCTAGTGGCCAAGTGCAATGGAAAAGACTGCAGGAGTGGCGGGGAGGCGCAAGTGTAGGAGTGCAGATGAGGGTCCAGGGGCCGCTTAAGGAAGCGTCGTGGACGGGATGGTGGTGTTTACAGGCACGTGTGCAGCACCAGCGAGTAGACAGGGGGAGGTAGTAAGTTACACGGGGGCAGACTGCTCAACCACTCGACTTCGTCAGACGGAACTTTGCAGAGAATAAGTGTGCCTCATCCTGGGCCCGTTTACACGCAGGCGGCTGTCACACGGCCAGAGTGGGGAGACGCCTGCTGCTGGCTCTGGGTGGACGGGGTGTCGCCTGGGATCGCATTCAGCTCTGAAGGAACTGCAGAGGCCAAGTCTGTGAGCAGAGCCGTCAGGCAGTGGTGAGGGCTGAGGCGGCCAGCTTCCCCGCTGGGGCTCCCCCCCCGCCCCCCCAACAACACACACGGCAGTGCACCTGCAGCCGTGCTGGCTGCCCTCGGCCACGCTGGGTAGCAACAGTTGCCTTCACTCTTGCTCAATGAGCATCCTGATGTACGCTGCAGAATGAGAACGGCCTGTCACAGGTAGTCGCCTGCGCAGTCCCTCGCTTCTCTCGGCATCTGACAGGGCGCAGACATTACAGGTTGGGAACAAAGTGCCAGGTGCCTGCTCTTGCCAAGGCCAGCAGAGGCCTCTCCTCCAAGAGGAGCTGAGATGAACCGCCAGTGACTGGGCCGAGGCAACGCGAAACGGCTGTGCAAACGCAGTCCACTCCTCTTCCTGGAGGTTTTCCGTTTTGAATTTTGAAAGATTGACTCAGCTTCTTGATAGCAATTAATAAAACAGAATTTACTTTGCGTTTCAAATAAATGTGGCATGTCGCACTTTTTCTTGTTTCCATGCAATATTCATAACTAGGTTTGTCATCAACAGAGGTACGGCCATCAGTCATTTCACACTCCACGCGAGGAAAATGGTGGCTTGGTTTCCACAAAGATTCTTCTCCAGGGTGACGTGTGGCTCAGGTTTCAGTGTATTCTCTGGTGGGTGCCTGTGGTGTCCTCTCTTGAGTGCTCTCTTCTGGGTAGGAGTGACCTAAAAACCACCCAGCCTGACACCCTCACTTTAACCCTGAAGCAACAAACCTGGCACTGTTCAGGCACTGTAGGGTGCAGAGTTGCAGGACAACTGTGAGACCTCTTCCCATACTGGAAAACCAGGCATTGCTGAAAAGAACCCACTTCGCTGCTCACAGCCTAGGTTTTTGGCTTTTGTTTTCACTTATCAGGTCAGAAGTCCCTGGGCTCTAAAGAAGTTTCTGCTGAACACAGTTCTAGAACAGAGGGGTCTGGTGTCACCACGCTGTGCCCGCAGGAGTGCGTCAGGCCAAGGCGGGGGAGTCCCACTGCTCCGGCTGGGCGCTTAGTCCAAGTGTAGATTCTGTACACTTGGCGTCCCACCATGACTGGGAGTTTGTGGCAGGATTGCCCTTGGTGGGTAGACAAGCTGACTTCTTAGGCCTCTTCCCCTTTGGGGAGTTACTCTGCTGCCCACCCATTTGGGCTTCATGCTGCAGATGCTGCACAGTTCGAGTCCCCTGGCAGCCCCTGGGCCTCCCTCCCTGCTCCTCCACTGGCTTCCCACAGTGTCCTCTGTGCTGCTCAACACCTACGTGTGCAAAGTGGTGCAGCACAGCCCTCTGCATCTTTGCATTTGTACTTTCTGGAAAACAGCACCCGTGCCCATGGGAAGGAGCCTGGGGGTGGAGGCCGGCCAGGGTAAGTGACAGCTGCAGCTGGAAAGGGAACAGCACGGCACAGCAGAAAGTGAGAGCAGCAGACATCTAGTGAGCGCCTGCTCAAGGCTGTCTCCAGCCACACCTGGGAAGAGCGCCCCTCAGACTCACTACAGCTGCTGGGAGAGCGCTCAGGGCACGTGACCCAGAGGGCCAGAGTGTGTCAAACACCCAGATGCTGCCTGCGCTTCCCAGCCCCAGGGAGGTAGAGGGCTTCTCGATGCCCCTCTGGAGAGCTCCATCCTGTCAGTTCAGAACCCTTTGACTTCCAGTTTCCACAACATGGGTTCCAATTTGGCCAGAGCTGCAGAATGTCCTTGTGGTAAAACATCTATTCCAAGTAACTGGATAACTTCATGTATAGTTTAAATAGGGAGACTAGTGGTACAGGCTGTGTCTTCTAGGAACTGCATCTGAATACTTTCTTATTGTAGACAGAGTTTTATTATTAATTTTTAAAGCATATTTTATTTGAAAGGTAGAGTTAAAAGAGGGAGAGATCTTCATCTGCTGGTTCACTCCCCAAATGGCTGCGATGGCAGGAGCTCAGCTGATTTGATGCCATGAGCCACCTTCTTCCTGGTTTCCCACATGGGTGCAGGGGCCCAAGCAATTGAGCTATCTTCTGCTGCTTTCCTAAGCACATCAGCAGGGAGCTGGATCCTAAGTGGAGCAGCTGGGACACCGGCAATGCAGACAGTGGCCTAACCCGCCACACCACACTGCTCGCTCCAATAGGAAGAGTTTTATATTAAACAGGTTAGCTTTTGTAAATATATATATATTTGAAAGGGGGAAGAGAGAGATACTGAGAGAGATATTGATTCATCTTCCATCTGCTAGTTCACTCCCCAAGTGGCTGCAATGGCTAGAGCTGAGCTGATCCAAAGTCAGGAGTGAGCAGCTTCTTCCGGGTCTCCTATGTGGGCCCAAGCACTTGGGCCACCCTCTGCTGTTTCCCCAGGCACATTAGCAGGGAGCTGGATAGGAAATGGAGCAGCTGGGAGTGGAACTGGTGCCCATATATGATGCCAGTGCCGCAGGCAGCGGCTTTACCTGCTATGCCACAGCTCCAGCCCCAGGTAAACTTTTATGCTACTTTTTTTGTGGGGGCAAAGGGTGAAGTTTCTAGACATGTGCTTTGGTTGACAGGAGGGAAGAAGGGCTGCACCCTTTATTAGCAGTGTGTGTGTGGACTAAACCCCTCCAATGTAAAGGCAGGACCCAGTCTCATCTGTCTCCCTCAGCCCAAGGTGTCCTTGCCTGTCCTTTATCAAAAGGAATTCACTGAACTGAGGGAGTGAGACAACTGTCCCAACAAGGTTCTAATAACTGACTCCAGAAGTCATTTGGTTCTCCAACAGATAAAACCCTGTAGGCCAGTACTGTCTGGAGGATCTGTGTAGGAAAATTCCAGGCCCAGGCAGGAGAATTCCAGATATGGGGCAGACCAACTGAAACCCACCAGGCCATCATAAAAAATTCATTAGGCCGGCGCTGCGGCTCACTAGGCTAATCCTCCACTTAGCGGCGCTGGCCCACCGGGTTCTAGTCCCGGTCGGGGCACCGGATTCTGTCCCGGTTGCCCCTCTTCCAGGCCAGTTCTCTGCTGTGGCTCGGGAGTGCAGTGGAGGATGGCCCAGGTGCTTGGGCCCTGCACCCCATGGGAGACCAGGAGAAGCACCTGGCTCCGGATCAGCGCGGTGCGCTGGCCGTCGCGGCCATTGGGGGTGGGGGTAAACCAACGGCAAAGGAAGACCTTTCTCTCTGTCTGTCTCACTGTCCACTCTGCCTGTCCAAAAAAAAAAAATTCATTAGAGAGCACAGCATCACTGACAAAAGGAAGGTCATGAGCACAGCTGGCCAACCAGGAACTTGGACACAAGCTGATCATGCACCTCTCAGCTCCAATTTCCTTTTATTTTTCCCTAAAGATTTATTTGAGGGGCCAGCGCTGTGGCGCAGTGGGTTAAAGCCCTGGCCTGAAGCGCTGGCATCTCATATTGGCACCAGTTCTAGTCCCAGCTGCTCCTCTTCTGATCCAGCTCTCTGCTATGGCCTGGGAAAGCAGAAGATGGCCCAAGTCCTTGGGCCCCTGCACCCACGTGGGCGACCCGAAGGAGGTTCCTGGCTCCTGGCTTTGGATCAGTGCAGCTCTGGCCATTGCAGCCAATTGGGGAGTGAACCAGCAGATGGAAGACCTCTCTCTCTGTCCCTACCTCTCTCTGTAACTCTGTCTTTCAAATAAATAAAATAAATCTTTTTTAAAAAAAGATCTGTATCTCTGGACCCTTGGGGCACGAGATGAGCTAGATACATACATCGCAAACTGCAGTGCAAGGAGCTACCAGTGAATGCCTGGCAGCTGAGCGGACAGCTCGTGTGAGTGAAGTAATACCCCACTCAGTATCACACAAGGTCTCCGGTGTGCATGGGGACAGTGTTCTGCTCTGTTTCAGTTAATATGAGAACAACTTCCCTGAGTTCATATTTTAGGACTATGTCCCTGGGAAAATTCTGTTTAAGCAGAATATATAAAAATTTCATCCCCAATTCATCAAATCATACACATTAAAAAGATACGGTTTTTGTTGTTGTTTACCTCCATAAAGCTGTTTTAAAAAGGTTCACCTACACACAATTGGTCTCCGGTTATGTGACTTCCATAATTAAATAAATGTCATGTGTTCTTCGTACAATTTTAATTTCCTACCCTACCAGGATTACAGAGAGGAGTCACAGCTGTCTGGGAGCTCTGGGGTTTGTTTTTCCAGGGCCGTCCTTGTGGACAGTGGCCTTGTGGACACATGGCCTCCCGGCGGCTGCTGCTGAGTGTCGTGCCTTCGGCCCTGGGTGACTCCTCCCAGCTGGTTACCAAAGCACACAGCATCACCTGACCAGAGGCACTCGACACAGGAGGTCTGATGAAAGCCATTTTATTCTTCCCTAAATAAATTTCCTTAAAATAAAATGGAAAACACTTGGTACCATCCTGTAACCCTGAATGCCAACAATGCCTGACTCTGACACACACAGGGAGCCAGTCAGTAGTACACATTTCTTCTCGGTCCTTCAGCAGTTTTGCACGTACAAAATGCTTCACTAGTCTGCTTTAGCACACAGCAACATGATTTAAAACTTTCACGTTTCCGTATGACACCTAAAATCCAGTCCTGTATTTATTAATATAGTTAGAAAAATAAAAGCCTTAAAAATTTCATGGTATGAGTTCATGGTGATAATCACATAACCGCTTCAAACATAAGACATTTTAAAAACTCCTACATTAACAACCTTCTTAGTTTAACCTGAAAGGCTTAAGACTCAAAATCTAGTAAGACAATGTTAAGTCAATGTACATATAAATTATTTAATTTTCACTTGCCTTGGGAGAGTTAATCCCCATTGTCCACTGAATGAATGCCTTTCAATTATTAATAAATATATTACAGTATTTACAAACATTGTTATATACTCTGACACTGATAAAAAGTTACACCATGGGGAGGGAAGCAGAGGGTTCCCAACATGGTGACTCTTGGTGGAGGGGACAAAAGGAACTGGTGCTCACACTGGGAGGGAGCTGGATGAGAGGAGGGATGGGTTCAGATATGCACACATCAGACATCAACTGAGTCCAGCCAGACAACAATATTTTTGTTGTTGGATCAGAAGTAAAAGCTGGGCAGCAGGAAACACGGACAAAGAGAAACACTGCAGGTTATTTTATGAGAGAAAAGGAGGCTCTGAAATCAGACTAGGCTAAGGATTTGAAAGTCAAGCTCCATAACTCCTAGTGAATCACTCCATGGGAAATCAGCTAACTCAAGAATGTAGAGGAGCAGGCACACGTCACGTTGAGAGAGGGTTAAATCCAAACATTTGTTTTGGCACCCAAAATAATGCTAATTTAACTTCTACAATAGTAACTGTGCCTGGGCTTTTTCTTAGCTACTTTCTGCAAACGGTTTCACATGGACACACCTGCACTTATCTCCTTAAAGCCCCTGGCAAACCTTGTTCATGCGGTTGGCATTCACATTCTGATGCTCTGGGAAGAGGTAATCACAATGCCCAAGTCATCCTATACCGTATCATAAACCCGGAGAGGTGAAGGCAGTTACTAGGTATTTGCTTTGTGAATGTGAACAAAATTCTCATTCAGGTGGCTCAGCTTCTTAGATTTCAAAACGCACACTGCCCAGGTGCAGGTTTATGTGCCACAGACCACCACTTCCTCTCCTGGAAGTGGACCTCTTGACCACTGAGGACGGTCAAGCCTGTGGCCGTCAAAGGAGATGGCTTCCACCTAACTGCAGTATCAAGTTCAAGTGGTCTCATGGAAAATTTTATAAATGATATTCCCCTGGTATAACTTTTAAAGCCCTTTAACAAGAGCCTTTAAAAATAATAAACTTAATTGAGCTTACATTGTCAGGAAGGGTTCCCTGGTGGCCCACATTCACATGCAAATACAGACGGGACTGTTAACATGCATTACTTTAGTCAACTGTTAAAGTTTATTTCATTATGTAATTTAAAGCCATTTACTAAATTTAAAATTTCAATCCATTAAAAATTACTACTGGAGCAGTTCTGAGGTATTACTGTTAACTTAGTACAGAAATGTTCCTATATTTTGATGTATTATGAAATGTGACAGACATGCCTTTTGTTAAATGGTGCTGTCACAGTGTTGATTGCATTTGTGTTTTGTACCTTTCAAGAAACTGTGTATGTGTACCATCTAATTTTCCTAACATCAATGGCAATTTGAATTGGTTGGTCATTCCAAGCACACCAAAATGATAAAGCACGTGGGATGGGCCAAAGAAACTGAGAAATTTCAGATACACAAAGCTGCCCTCCAATCTACCTTCATCAAAAACCCAACCTACTCATTTGAGTCACTTCTAAGGAAAACTAGTTGCAAAAAGCATCCAAAAATGTTGCTGTCAGCAGGTTAATTATCTTGGTAGTTTTAAAGGAACTAGATATATTTTTCTTTTAAAATTCATTTATAAAAATAAATTTCAGTTTGAGGCCTTAGGTACCAAATTGTGGCTGAATTTAGTCATGACGGCTGTACTATAAAGTTGTGAAAAATGCTGAAAATGTATGAGCGCCTTCCTTCTGGCACCCTGTGCTGTCCCAGCCCTTCCCACAGTTAACCAAAATACACTCAACAGTTCAACATGTTTGTAGCTTTCCCTTGTCCTGAAATTCCCACTAAACTTAATTCCTAGACCTTCTTTATCAAATTACTGGTAACCATTATTACACATCCATGACAGGGAATGAAGTGTCACCCACTCAGGAGACACTGGACCAGAGCACCAGACAAACCACGGCTGCTCAGAGAAACCGGCCGTCCTCGTGGGGCGCAGCTTATTGCGATGTCTTGCACTAGGATGCAGGTGCAAAGCCCCTGACACAGTTTTTGTCTCAGGGCAACAATGATCTAAAAATCAGCTGGATGGTATCAGCAGTGTCTTGTAGGTTTTGTGCCGTGAGGTGACACAGAGCTGGGTCCGCCTGCAAGTGCCTGGCGCGGGGCAGGCTCTGGGCTGTTATGTACATGAGATAGGAACACTGTCATGTGGAAATGCCAATATGACTTACTGCTTAGAATTGTGCTAACATCGACACCTCTGTCACACTGATTTCTCACGTGAGAAGCTTTTTGCCTTAGTCAGGAAATAATTTGAAGACGAGTAAGGAACTGAGCCAAGGAAAAGGTTTCAGGCTTCCAAAGCCACACACTCACAAAAGCAAGTCTCAAACTCTTGTCCTCTCTCAGTGCAAACGAGCAATTGGCTGACCTGTCACATAGCATCAATCGATACGAACACAGCATTCAGTCTGTGGAACAATGTGATGCAGCAAAAATCTGATCTAATGCAAATTCAAGCCTGTTAAATAAACCGCAGGAAGCAGAGCTGGCCTGGGTCAGTGTTCTCGCACACCCGTGCCAGCCTGGACACAGAGTGACTGCAAGGCACAGGCTCAGATCTCATTGATGGTCCTCTCGGAGGGGCAGTACTCTGAGGGGCCCGGTGAAGACATGTAGAAAGACTGTGTTTTCCTTTTCAACCGGGCTCTTTTGTTGGCCAGTACCAGGCTGCGTCGGCTTGAGCTGATGATTTCGGAAATGAACTTTTTGCAGTCCACGCACACTTCCATCGTGCTCCAGTCCTCCATCAGCTCCTTGGGAAACTGCAGTTCTTCATCTGATCTGTCCACAGACTTAGATTTTGAGGAGAACCTGGAAGAAAAACCCCCAAAATGTCCAGCATTGTTACTTACACTTTCACTGCAATACTAAGAAAATATGTACTGAAAAAGCAAGTCTGCTGCCAAAACATTATGAAACAGATGAGTGATTTCATCATGTCATGTTTTCCCAAAGAGGAATTTTTTTTTACTGGAGACAAGGTTCAGAAATATTTTTTTCAGCAAAGAAAGCAGAAAACTTGTTTTATTACAAAATAATATTGAGAATTTTTTGGAAGACAGAGCTTTTTGGAAGACAGGGTATTCACCTGCTTTGCATACAGCTGTGGACTGTGCATTCTAACAACTATAATGAGCTAAAGTCCATGTTGCTAATCAACTATTGAGGATTCAGAAGGACTTGAAGGTTCTAACCCTAGGGATCCAGTGCACCTATGTCTCCAGCAATGGGCAGTAATTGACCCAGATGGTGGGTCGGATGATAGAAATTGAAGTAAACAGATGTTAATCCTGATACAGTCTGACCAGTCTTCTTGTCATTTGTATATTGATCTAATATGCCTCCCCTTCCCCAACTAGTCTCTGTATTTGGATAACTGGTTAGTTGGATTCCAGAGAGTTAGAATGAAGGAGACCAATATCATAATAAAGTTTTCTGCAGTGTTTGAGACAACTAAGAATTATCTACTCCTTTATTATTTTAATTAAACAAAATAAGAATATGCTGAGTGGCAGACAGTGGGTTCAGAGTAAGTACAGAAAAGAACAAGAGCCGGTGCCGCGGCTCACTAGGCTAATCCTCCGCCTTGCGGCGCCGGCACATCGGGTTCTAGTCCCGGTTGCCCCTCTTCCAGGCCAGCTCTCTGCTGTGGCCCGGGAGTGCAGTGGATGATGGCCCAAGTCCTTGGGCCCTGCACCCCATGGGAGACCAGGATAAGTACCTGGCTCTTGCCTTTGGATCAGCACGATATGCCAGCTGCAGTGCGCCGGCCATTGCAGGGTGAACCAACGGCAAAGGAAGACCTTTCTCTGTCTCTCTCTCTCTCACTGCCCACTCTGCCTGTCAAAAAAAAAGAAAAAAAGAAAAAAAAAAAAAAAAAAAAAGAACAAGAGCTGTCAGGCACATGCCCTGAGCCTGTGGAGCACAGCTCCCCTGAGGCTGCCAGGGGCTGTGGTGTCTCAGAGGACAGGGGTCCGAGCAGGGGGCAGGCATCTGGGACACAGTTTCCTCAACCCACCGTCCAGATCGCTGTGAGCCTCTCGGCCCTTCCAGGTGCCTGAGCTCACCCACTGCCTTCTTCCACCTTCTTTAGGACCCACACCAACCTTACCCTGCACTAAAGGTGAAGGAACTGATACTCAGGCAACTTGTTTTTCTTCTAAATTGTCAGCTGGTGGTATAAAGCTATATTTCTGCTTCTATAACAATAAAGGAAGTCAAAGCTATTGCAAACCATTGTAAACACAGGAGTAAAGAGATTTTCTTTCAAAACTAGGGAAGAGGAAAGAAGGATTGGACTGTTGCATGAAGGTTTTCAACTCCACTGAAAACAAAGTCTGTTATAAATACGTTTATACAACACAACAGTTATTTGTAAAGCAGAAAAAAATACACACTGTATGATTAAAGTATCCTTCAAGTAGCTAGCCATTATCCCTTGAAAAGTTATCTTTGGGATGTTTTAGAAATTTATATGCAAGTCTAAAACTGTATTAAAACCAACAGACCAATCACAACAACAAAACCCTGCGTCAGTGTTGGAAAGGTGTAGCACCTTTGACACGGGGGCTGGGGAGGCTCAAGCCACTCACTCACCTGGCGATGCTCCGGAGCGGCCGATGGTGGCCAGTGGAGGTCTTTTCTGACCTCACACAACTTTCCCCTCGTTGCAAGGCTGAAGGTCCCAGTGAAAAGATAGGAAGTGTGGAGTATGGCTTGGAGGGCAGCCGCATCTATTATCCCAAATAAAACTGAGAATGAGCAGTACTGTTAAAGAGGCAGAGTCATTAAAATTAGCATAGTTATAGTTTAACTAAGCTCAGCTTACCTTTTTGCAACACTGTGAGCACACGGGCCTGTGTACAGAATCACAAGTATTACTTGGTATGATACAATGGATACTGATGGAGTGGAATGGCTGCATGGTTGTGAATTTCTACAATAAATTGCAAAAACTCTCTGATTCTTACCAGAATGTAACAAACTGATGCAACTGTGGATTGCCAAAAAGGCTGTTAATGTGTACAATCTAACTCTGACAGAAAATCAATTTCTATCTGTTTGGAATTTTTTTGGGGGGGTCTATCCTGGGATCACATGAGTCACTTTTTTTCTCTGTTTAAACATGACATAGAATTCAATCTTGGTTATGTAAAAAAAAAATAACATGCAGAGAAGCATTTTCCAGGTTCAATACCAAATAATTGCCTGACCCAGATTTTTAAGGAAATCAATATTCCTAACCTGCGAGGGTAGTACAAGATAATACAAAAGAATCATTCATTTCTAACATCATTCTTGGGTAGAAAAATGATGAAACAATGGAAGCCATTGGTTCTGCTTTCTTTTACAGTTGATCTTTTCATCAATTACAAAGTACCTTACCTCTTACAGAACTGACAGGTGTAAGACCAAGTGAAGAAGGAAAACCTCCTGGTTCGGCAACAAAAGCAGAGCTAAAAAATACAAAGTTAGAAGGAGAAAAGAAGCATGGGGAAGAGCTGATCTCCTACCTCCCTGTGTCTAAGCAGGCTTCACACGGATACTCTGTGGAACTCAGGAATCCTGTTTTGATGTCTGCCTAGGTATGTGATGATAATTCTATTTCAAAAGGTAATAAAAGGCCAAGCTCTCAAGCATCTCACTGATGTGAGGAGGTTTTGAAAAAAATCCTTCTCTGTTGCTCAAATAGAGTTTAGTTGGAGAGCTTTTAAAAGCACGATGACTGGGACCCGAATCTGGTATACTGGTCAAGACGCCCACGTTCCACGCTGGAGTGCCTGGCTCTGCTTCTGCCTCTAACTTCCCACCATGAATACGCTGGTGGCAGTAATGAAGGCTCAAGTAGCTGAGTGGGGGACCAGGATTGTATTTTGGCTCCTGGCTTTGGCCTGACCCAGCCTCTCTGTTGCAGGCATTTGGGGACTGAACCAGTACATGGGAGACTGTCTCTCTTGTCTCTCAAATAAATAAAATGAATTAAAAAAAAAACTGACTAAATACAGTTTTACAAATAAATACTATTATTTTTATGTTATTTTTAAACCTTCCACAGATTTTGATCTCTAGAGTCAGGGAAAAAAAATAAACCTCTTGTGAGGCGGAACTGGGATAACCATGTCAGACTCCAAACATCTTCCTTCCCAAGCTCCCCTCATGCCCTGTCCCTTCTGGCTATGAGCGCACATCTGGGACTGGCCATTCTTCTAGCATGCTGCTCAGTTAACGTTAAACGGCTCTACCTTTCCTTTTTTCAGGGCGGTGTAGACATCTTTATACTGTTGGTATTTCTCCAGCTCTGCCTTCACCAGGACCTGCCGAATATGCATCACTTCCTCCACAGTAAGAGCGAGGCATTCCACTGGGTAGCAGAATTCCTCCTGAAATTCAAAATGCCACATGAGTAAGACACTCCCGCCCCCACTGTGGAACTGCAGAATTTCCCTTCGGCTCACTTGGTTAGTAGATTCAAAGAAAAGAGGTTTCCCGTGATCACTGGGCTAGAGCCGGCTCCCTCTGGGGACCACATCATTTGTAATCACACTGAAGCTACTGAAGGCAGAAAACTTCTGGGGACCATGTGGATCTGCAGCCTTTCGAAATTTCCAATAAATGAAGTTCCTTGTGTTTGTTCAAATACTTTGCCTCAAGTAACTCTATTCCATTAAGCAAAGCTATGTATCTAGATATCTTCAAAAATTTTTGTTGCTCTAAACCAAGTTATTTAAGTTTTCTCCTATGATTATGCAAATATATTACTTGGTATTCTATTGTATACTGTATTTTAATAGATAAAACAGCAAATCTACAATTCTGGTCCTGTTTTAAAAACTAGTTTGTGGTACCCAGAATAGCCCAAAGAAGGTGGTTAGTAATGTATACCGACAAGCATTATTTAATGATCAGTTACATCAGCACCCTTTAAAAAGTCCTCCTGGAAAGGCTATGGGAAAGATCTGTAGCCTAAGGCAATCTCTGCAGGCTGCCCGCAGCTCCCTGAATTTCTGCTGTTACTTTCAACAACTGCTGAATGTACAGTCAGCATTGGGAAGCTGTGGAGAAACTCAGAAGAATTTAATAATAAATATTTATATTGGCTGTCTTATGTTAATGGCTTCTCTAAAAACAGCTGCAAAAGATGTTGATGTAACTGATCCCACTGAGTAAGAGCCTCAGGCCCATCCGCTCCCCATCCGGCCACACTTGATTGGAGGATCTAAGAGAAAGACAGAACAGTCTTGTGCATTTGGACCCTGCCAGGCTTCAAGGGGCCATTGTGGTGCAGTGACACTGAAACTGAATGTTCTCAGCACAAACACATTATAATTCACTCCCCCACACACACAATAGCATTGCTCACAGGCATTCGGGACTGGATGCAAACAAGCCAAATGGGAAAGCACATGACTGTGAATGTAGACAGTTTATGGAGTTTTAACATTCAGTTCTGTCTTTCAGTCAGAAAAAAAAAAAAAAAAAAAACAAAATCTAGGTTGCAAATTTGGCAAACATTAGCATTTACTAAAAAATCTAGTTTGAAGAACTGCTTTTTACTGAAAATCAATACAAAGTCATCTCTCTTTAAGCTAACTTAAGGAACATTAAATTTGCTTAAACATGCTTTGGGAAAAAAAAATCCTACAACCATATTTGTAATACAAGAGCTTTTTAGTATTTGGAGGGCAGGGGATGGTTTGTTCTGAAAGGTTGCAGAATTTGCTCTAAGATTCCCAAAATACTCATTAAAAAAAAATCACCCATCACACAATATCCTCTTTCAATGGGAACAGCTTTCAAAGATGAGAGGATTAAATTGGCACGTTCAGTGTCTGCTCTGTTTTGCTCCATCCTGAGAAAAGAGAGTAGTGTCAAGTGGGAACAATGAACTGCCTCTCTGAAGGTTAGGCCATTAAAACTAAGTACTGGGGCCAGCGTTGTGGTGCAGTGGGTTAAGCTGCTGCATGTGATGCCAGCATCTCATGAGTGCCAGTTCAAGTCCTGCCTGCTCCACATCTGATCCAGTTCCCTGCTAATGTGCCTAAAAAGCAGTTGAAGATGGCCAAAATGCTTGGGGAGACCTGGATGGAGTTCCAGGCTCCAGGCTTCAGCCTGGCCAAGCCCTGGCTGTTGTGGCCATCTGGGGAGTGAACCAGCAGATGGAAGCTGTCTCTCTGTAACTCTGCCTTTCATATAAATAAATCTTTAAAAACAACAAAAATGGCAACTGAGTACTAAGGAAGGAGTGGTGGCTGAATGATAGCTCCACTTTCACATGTTTCAAAGCAGTTTTCCTAGGATCATTTTTATTTATCAGTGATGGATGTGATTATGACACATTTTCCGATGGCTTAACTATGTGATA